>NC_136063.1:1077476033-1078680368 GCF_964261635.1 Lissotriton helveticus | reverse complement strand
ACCTTTATGGGACTTGGCTTGGCTCTCGCGTGGAGCTCGACCTCGCAGAGCATACATAGCTACCCCCACAAAGACAGTCCAGGAGATCTGGGATAAGCTAGCGATACCCTGGGGGCTGACTACATTCCCCTCCCCCAAGACACCTATAGCTCGTAACTCTATGTTTCCCCCTGCCATGCAACCACAGGCATTTCTTGCATGGACGGATGGTGAAAGCCGAGTTATTCAGGACCTGTTTCAGGGCGACAAGAACCTTACGTTTGATCAATGCCGACAGGCTTTTCACCTTACGAAGGGACACAAATGCAATATTACCAGATACGTCATTGGCTCAACTCTCAGACCTTCACCCAAGGGGCCACCAGACAACTTACTGCTTTCGAATCCCTGGTTCGCAAATTCGAGGGCTCAAAGGGTCTGATTTCTAACACATATTCTGCACTACTGCATTCCCAGAGTTCCTTACCTCATGGATATTAAACACAGTGGGCTTCAGATTTGAAAGAGGATATACCCCCAGAGGATTGGGACCGACTATGGCGGGATGTCCCGAAAGTGTACCAGAGTACGCTGCAACTCGAATCAACGTACAAGGTAATGATGAGATGGTACTATGCCCCAAACCGGCTTGCACCAAATGTTTCCAAACTTTCCCCCGATATGCTAGAGGTGCCAAGGAGATAGAGGAGACTTTATTCATATATGGTGGTTGTGAGAAGTTGGCCTGGCATATGATGTCCACTATTCTAGTGGGCACCTTGCACCAGTCCAAGCGACCCTTATTGATGGTAGGTTTAAAGTCAACCTTATTAGAAAGCTATCCTAATGGTAGCTGTGGAGAGCAGCCTTCAGGCTAAGACTTAGAGGCGAGTTAAGCAAGTTGTTTTACCAGTCTATAATCTCTAGAAGGATCAAATGAAAGCATACCACACAAGGTATATATCACATATATATGTTTTTATTTTTAAACACAACCCCTCTGGACTCTTTATGAGGTCAGAGGTAAAAGTACAATACAAGGAACTTAATTAGCATATGATAAGTTGCACAGTATACCTTATGCCCTGGGGCCTCACAAACCATATACTAAAATAGTGGTATAAGAACCACGTGAGGGTTAGAAAGCAGGCCTAGTACCTGTAGAACCACTGGGGCAACCAGGAACCACCCAGGGTAGGGACGCAGTAGACCCACGGGAAACGCGTGCAGTGTCTAAACACAGCCGCAAATCACCGTTGACTTTCTATGGAGAACGAACAAGTTACAATTTTAAAGATTAAGGACACTTAGAGGTGAACTACGATGGAACCATTTTAGACTAGAACAATTCGAGAGTAAAGACCCACGGGTGCACCGGAGTACTTGTGTTACCTCACCACGGAAGCCGGGTGCATAGGTGTCTTTTGGTGTTGGGTTTCGTCGTCAATTCCAATGGAGAGCTGCGAAGAAATGCTGCAGGCGACCAGAGGAAGTGGATCCAACGGTGAATCGGAGATGTGAAGAACCTGAAAGCAGAGGGGACTGAGTCTGGGTCACTAGCCAGTGACCAGGATGGCGACAGGCAGATGCCAGCCGATGTCGGGTGTTTTCAGGTGAAAGAGGTAAAGCTTGACTCTTTAGCCACGAGGACCAGGAACAAACAGGAGCTGGATTCAAGCTGCCCCACAAAGGATGTTGAGAGCTGCAGTGTCGGAATCTGGATTGGACTCAACAAGCCTTGGCAACAGCAGCCCATGCAAGATGACAAGATTGGCTTCGGTTCAGACCAGCAAGGTCTGGGGGACTCCTCCTTTGGAGGGGAATCAGAGCACATCAGGACCAACCAGTAAAGCTCAAGAAACAAAGGATTGGCCTTCGTGGGGGCTCACTAGCCAACAGACTAGGAACCGCAAAGAAGCCTCAAGCTGCGGTGAAGAAAGGGGACTCGCGGGTCACTTGTGGAGTGCTTGCCTCTGTACTTCGCTGCAAAAGGTGCTCGGGGCAGGACTTCAAATACCCCAATGCACAATTTAGGGATACCTCGGGAAGTAGGTGCAGTTGCAAAAATGCAGGATGTCCAGGAGTTCCGGTCCCACGTCTCTCGTGTCAGCTACAGGTCTCAGCTCTGCTGGAAACTCGTGTCAGCTTCAGAGATGTCTGGAAGTCTGTGTCCTGTGTTGCAGATTCTTCGGGATCCAGCGGGAGCCTAAAAAATGCAGACCAGCAAAGATGCTTCTTGGTGCCTGTTTGAACAGGGGGTCACTCACTCCTTAACCCCAAGGGAGATTCTTTCGTCTTCCAGTCGATATGGAATGTCGAAGGTCCGGGATATATGTTGCAGAGTTTTGGCCAGGGTAATCTAAAGTGCTAGGGACTGGGCTCCTATTCTTATAGTAAGTTTAGAGGATGGACTAACTCTAGGGTCCCTCCTATGGGAGGACCTGGGGGGGTTGGTTACACCCCTTCCCCTTTGTCTAGTTTCACTCCAGAGCTGGGGCTGAGTGCCCCAGCAACTGGCTTGAACTGGGAAATGCATGGAGCACCTTGTGTGACCCAGGCAGTGTCTGAAAAGCATTCCCTGATGCAACCCACCCAGCCCCAATACACTAACGCCTGTCTGGGGAGGTGCTAGCACCTCCCTGGACAAGACACCTACTGTCCATTCCTCCCCTGCTGGAGTTTCATCCAGCAGCAGGAGGTCAGACTCGTGTCTGTGGCAGCAGCATCCATTTTGTGATGCTGGAGCTCTGTTTAACTTTAGCCGGGTATACCAGTGAGTACATGTCTTCTCCCTCTAGAAGGGTGAAATGCTACCCCCGCCGCCAGAACTGGCGGGGGGTAGTATTCCAAAGTGCTTGACACCAAACACAACATGTTTTGATAAAGCCAAACCAAAGTAAGCATTAATCACGAGGATTATAATGCACTTAAGAGTATACGGTATGGCTATATCATAGAACAGCTATAAGGAGATGGTAATGAAAGCAGTAGAGGGGCTCAGCTCATGCTAGGGCACCCTCTACCACAAAACCAAGCACTTTGCCTTCAGGATTGTCAAGGCCTGCCATAGGAGTGATTTATAGGTTAATATTTGTCTATATGTAAAGGTAGATATAGGTATACTATATCTAAGTAAGGGGTGCTTACACCACCTTACCCAGGCTGCAAGTGCAGACCTGTGGTGTCATTTCGGAAGGCTTTCCAGGGGTGGCATAATACATGTTTCAGCCCCTGGTAGGCCTCTGGGGTACCTATGCCCTGGGTACCTAAGGTACCATATACAGGGGCTCACAAAGGTGATCCAGTAACCAATCTGGTATGTACCTAAAGTACATGGAATCCATTTTATAGAGAAAGCAAATAGACTGGGGCCCTGAATAGCAGGGTCCCAGTCCAACTAAGTCGAACACCAGCAAAACACCAGGCAAAAGGTGGGACTAACCATATAGTCAGATTCCACCTTCCTACAACCCCCCCCAAAGGAAAGAATATAAGGTTAACCTTGTACCGGTGTGCCTATATTGACTAAGTGGCCATATAAGGAAGCACTAGCATGGTTACCCCCTGTCTTATGGCCCACTAAGCAATCCCTCACCCTAAGGGTATCTGAGGGTCTCCACATAGGGAATCACTACCTGTGGGGTGTTTTGACAAAGTAAAAGGCTAGTGCTGGGATGGAGTATTGAAGTGAGGCCCCACTAAGGTTGGGCTCAGCTTTCTCCAATCACTGTCCACCATAAATGCCTTTCTTTCCATGACTGAGTTGCACTGTGCTCTCTGGGTCAACCTCTGGCTGCCTACAGCTGGGGGTTGGATCCCTTTGGCTGGAACACTGCAGGGACAGGGCAGGTTTGGAACCACTGGGTCCCAGGTTTGCCTTGGTCCAACAAAGTACATCTGGGGGAGGTCCCTACACAAGGGTAAGGGGGATCCCTCAGAGGGTTGAGGAATTTGCCCCTGGCTAGGGCTACTAGACTGGGTGCCCCATATCTGCTGATGGGGGTTCATCTGGACAGGGGACCCTTTGGGGTCCACTGAACACCCTGACCGCTGCAGCCCTTGGCTGACTGAGGCAGGGTAGAGAGGGGCAGGTTACCTGCTTCAGACTGGGTACCACCGTAGAAGGGTCCACTGACATCAGGGGCTCTGCCAGGCCAGGCTTCCTCTGGGACAGTTCCTTCACAAGGGGTAGGGTCAGTTTCCTGAGGAGGCTGATCCTCACCTAAAGTCGGGTGGGAGGGAGACTTTTTTCTTCCTCCCCAATGCTCTCTGTTTGAGTAGAGTGATCCATAGTTTCAGGCTTCACAACACTAACATCTGTCTGAGTTTGGGCTGTGGCCTTCACAGCCCCACTAACCTTTTCAGGAAGGCCTTCCATCTTGGAATGGGCCTCTTTTTCTACCTCAGCCCAGGCTGAGATCTCTAGGTCATTGCCTAGTAGACAATCTACAGGCAAGTTTGGGGACACTGCCACTTACGTTGGGCCACTGACTCCTCCCCAGCTGAGATTTATTACTGCCATGACATTATCTGACTTGACTCCATCAATATTGGTCACCTGGTATATAAACCCAGGTTAAAGCTGTTCTGAGGGTACTAGTCTCTGTGTCACCATGATGGTACTAGCCCCTGTGTCCCTAAAGGCCACCGCTGTCTGGCTCTTGATGTGGGGCTCCTGTCTGTCCTTGCCCAAGGTATTGGGACAAGCGGTTGAAATTGACATACCCCATGCCACCATCACAGACTAGAGTTGGTGTGGTAGGGGACCTGGTTAGGCCAGAGTCCACCTGAGTTCCCCAAGAAAACCCAACCAAATTTTTGGGGCACTCCCACCACCTGGGGGATTTCTACTAGTTGTAACAGGAGGTGTTGGAGTATTACTTGGAGGAATATTTTCCTTATGGCTGGCTTTTGGGCAAATGCTATCAGTTTTCCAGTGGATAGGTTTCTTACACACATGGCAATAAGGTTTCTTGGTTGTAGAGGAAGGAGTTTGGGACCCACCCCCTTCAGACGATTTTTGGGGCCCTGTTGTGGATTTATCATTAGAATTATCCCCACCTTTCTCTTGTGGTTTGGTAGAATCTTTCTTCTGGTCACCGCCCTGATTTTTAGGCCTAACCCTGGTTCTGACCCATTTGTCTGCCTTCTTTCCCAATTCTTGGGGAGAGGTCAGATCAGAGTCCACCATGTATTGGTGTAAAAGCTGGTTCTGGCAATTATTCAGGATCTGCTCCCTCATAAACAAATTATACAATCCTGTAAAGTCTTGCCATTTGCTGCCCAGAAACCATCCTTCCAGAACCTTAGTAGCACAATCTACAAAATCAGTCCAGTCCTGAGTCTGTGTCTTCTGGGTGTCTCTGAACTGCAACCTATTCTGTTCAGTGGTTAAGCCAAACCCATCTATCAGAGCACTTTTCAGGACTTTATAATTGTCAGCATCCTCTTCTCTTACAGTGAGGAGCTTATCTCTACCTTTGTCTGCAAAGGAGAGCCACAAGATTGCTGCCCACTGCCCTGGTGGTACCTGCTGTACTTTGCAGGCCCTCTCCAGTGCAGTAATCCATTTTTGGATGCCATCTCCTGTCTGATAGGGAGGGACAATCTTGCTTAGGTTTCTATGGTCATACGACCTATCCCTACCACTAGGGATATTGCTGCCACCATGGAACTCTAGTCCAATCTTTCTCCTCTCTCTCTCAAGAGCTAGGGTCTCTTTGTCTAAGGCTACTTCTTGTCTCCTTATCCTATGCTTGGCTTCACTGATCCTAGCTTCATGTTTCCTCTTCTCAGGAGAAGTTCTCCTCCTCCTATGAGCAGAGGCAGAGGACCCAAAAGATGAACTAGAATGGTCAGATTCCACTGAAGGTGATCTTTCCCTTCTAGGTTCACTACCAGTTCTACGTGGGGAATGGAGGGAGGCCCATTCTGGCCCACCTCATCTCCAGGTAGACTTGGATTCCCCAGGTTGAGTCTACTGACATCAACCTGGTCTGCATCATCATTATCAGAGTTCTGGTGGGTTAACCCACAAGGACCCTCTTCTGCTGATGGTTGCACCCCATCCCCATTATCTGGTCTATCAGGATCTGATGCTTTTTACAAGTCATCTGCCACTAAGATATCTATCAGGTGTTGGGTGGTGGGACTTTGTCCTTGCTTTAATTTTCCTATGGCACACAGACCCCTTAACTCTTGGAAGGAGAATGTGTCATACTTAGATGGCAGCACTGGGCTGTCATCTTGCAGAGACACACTAGGTCCTGCCTTTATCTCTTTGATAACTTTATTTCGGTCGTTGACCATAAAAGCACAGGTAAAATATGTACATACAATAAAATACATAAATAGTTAAGAACCAATAGTTAAAACATTATTAAACAGTCAGTTATCAAGAAAGTGATCTTCATTAATATAAAATTTCAGTTAATCAAGGTGGACCTTCTCCGCCACATACCGTGCAAAAAGCGGGAGACCAAAAACACAATTACGGGAGAAGTATTATATTTTAAAATTCTAACAGCTTGAGCACAATGTTTTAGTCCCAGGTTCCTGCATAATGGTACCAACCAGGCTCTCCGAATTGTGCTATAAGCCGGGCAGAAAAACAAAACATGGACAATGTCTTCTTTGCTATTATTACAGACTGGGCAAGTTCCCTCCTCTTGACCTGCCCATTTGCAGGTCAATGACCCAAGTGGCAGGCTGCCGTGCCTAAGTTGTGTGTATAGTTTTCTTGCTAAGGGAGGTTCAATTTGGTCCAAGAATTCCTCCCTACTGGGCACAAGTTTTACCTGCAGAAATTCCAAAGACATCCTGCCCATATTTGGCAGGCGTTGCAGCAAACTTAGGTTATGGTGCCTCAGACAGGCCAGCAGCTCAGTTCTCCGCAGCATAGGGCAACTCTCCGCCGGGGACTCCCATATTTGAGGCATTCCTATTCGATGGGCAGCAGATTTAATGTGGAGCAGCCATGGTACTTTCTTACTCGTCAACGACCCCCAGACAGCAGCGAACTCGGCTCTGTAGTCCGCAAGCTCAGGAACTGTCCAGAGCCTTCTCCAATACAGGAGGGGTCGGGCCGCTACTAGTTCAGAGATGGGCTCCACGCCTAAGTCGAATATCAAGGGTAAGAGCGGGGTACTTTGGGGTAGACCAATCGTATTTCTCATAAAGGCCCGTTCAGCCCTAAGGAGGCTTATTATACTTGAATGTCCCCAAAGTTCAGCACCGTAGGTTACCGCAGGTCTAGCTTGAGCACTGTAAATTTCAAGCACTGGGGAGACTGGCTTAAAATGCGTTGTTCGGTGGAACTTACCAATTCCCCCTGATATCTGTGCGAGCTTTAGGGTAGATTTGGCTACCTGGGGGCCCCAGCCAAAGTCCTCAGTCAAAGTGACCCCCAGGTATACAAAAGTTCTCACCCTTTCGAGCGGGGTACCATTTAACGTAGGGCTAGGGCGGGTGCGTTTCGGGGGACCGAAGATCATACATTTTCTTTTTTCTAAATTAATCTCGAGTCCCCGCGAGGCGCAGAATGAAACAAACCCGTCCAAAACCCTCTGGATGCCTGTTGATGTTCGCGACAACAATAAGGTGTCGTCTGCGAACATCAGAGCAGGCACCCTCCCTGACGCCAGCCAGGGGGCGTCGCTATCCCTGACTCTATTTAGTTCCCCCACCAAACCGTTTATATAGAGACTAAAGAGCCTTTAAAGCCATGACTAGTGAGGTGTGGTGTATGCACCTACCTACACTACTTGGTTTCCTACTGAACCTCTCCAGTAGTTGTAGTCATGGTGTGCTAAGCCCTTAACACCTACAACTTCTAAGTTCAGTAGAACGTATGTATTTTAAGCTTGATTTATATGTACCTACTGGAACCTTATGTGATTTTTCAAATTACATTCTCAAGATTATCTGGTAAAAGAATGCAAGCTGTAATCCCACACTCTGCACACCAATGTGACAAGTTGGCCTGGCATATGATGTCCACTATTCTAGTGGGCACCTTGCACCAGTCCAAACGACCCTTATTGATGGTAGGTTTAAAGTCAACCTTATAGAAAGCCTTATAGAAATCCTAAGGGTGGCTGTGGAAAGCAGCCTTCAGGCTAAGACTTAGAGGCGAGTTAAGCAAGTTGTTCTACCAGTCTATAATCTCTTGAATGATCAAATGAAATGCACACCACACAAGCTATATATCAAATATATATGTATTTATTCTTAAACACAACCTCTCTGGACTCTTTATGAGGTCAGAGGTAAAAGTACAATACAAGGAACTTAATTAGCATACAATAAGTTGCATAGTATACGTTATGCCTTAGGGGCCTCACAAACCATATACTAAAATAGTGGTATAAGAACCAGGTGAGGGTTAGAAAGCAGGCCTAGGACCTGTAGAACCGCTTGGGCAACCAGAAACCACATAAGGTAGGGATGCAGGAGACCCACAGGGGACGCGTGCAGTGTCTAAACACAGGCGCGAATCACCCTTGACTTTCTATGGAGATCGAACAAGTTACAATTTTAAAGATTAAGGACACTTAGAGGTGAACTACGATGGAACCCTTTTAGACTAGAACACTGTGAGAGTCAAGACCCACGGGCGCACCGGAGTACTCGTGTTACCTCACCCACAGAAGCCGGGTACATAGGTGTCCTTTGGTGTCGGGTTTCGTCGTCGATTCCAATGGAGAGCTGCGAAGAAATGCTGCAGGCGACCAAAGGAAAAGTGTCCGGGTGGATCCAAGGGTGGATCGGAGATGTGAAGAACCTGAAAGCAGAGGGGACAGAGTCTGGGTCACTACCCAGTGACCAGGATGGCGACAGGAAGAAGCCAGCCGATGATGGGTGTTTTCAGGTGAAAGGGGTGAAGCTTGACTCTTTAGCCACGAGGACCAGGAGGCGTTGATGACAACCAGGAGCTGGATTCGAGCTGTCCCACAAAGGATATTGAGCGTTGCAGCATCCGAATCAGGATTGTACCCAACAAGCCTTGGCAACAGCAACCCATGCAAGATGACAAGATTGGCTTCGGTTCAGACCAGCAAGGTCTGGGGGACTCCTCCTTTGGAGGGGAGTCAGAGTATGTCTGGAGCAACCATAAAAACTCAAGAAAAAAAGGATTTGCCTTTGTCGGGGCTCACTAGACTACAGACTAGGAACCGCAAAGGTGAAGAAAGGGGACTCACGGGTGACTCGTGGAGTGCTGGCCTCTGTACTTCGGTGCAAAAGATGCTCTGGGCAGGGGCTTCACATACCCCAATGCACAACTTTGGGATACCTCGAGAAGTAGGTACAGTTGCAAAAATGCAGGATGTCCAGGAGTTCCGGTCCCACGTCTCTCGTGTCAGCTACAGGTCTCAGCTCTGCTGGGAACTCGTGCCAGCTTCGGAGATGTCAGGAAGTCCATGTCATGTGTCGCAGATTCTTCAGGATCCGGCGGGACCCTCGAAAATGCAGACCAGCAAAGATGCTTCTTGGTGCATGTTTGAACAGGGGGGTCACTTCTTGACCCCAAGGGAGATTCTTCCATCTTCCAGTCGATATGGAATGTCGAAGATCCAGGATATATGTTGCAGAGTTTCGTCCAGGGTGATATAAAGTCCTAGGGACAGGGTTCCAATTCTTATAGTAAGTTTAGGGGATGGACTAACTCTAGGGTTCCACATATGGGAGGACCTGGGGAGGGGTTGGTTACACCCCTTCCCCTTTGTCCAGTTTCATGCCAGAGCTGGGGCTGAGTGCCCCAGCAACTGGTTTGAACTGGGAAATGCATGGAGCACCTTGTGTGCCCCAGGAAGTGTCTGAAAAGCATTCCCTGAATGCAACCCACCCTGCCCCAATACACTAAAGCCTGCTTGGGGAGGTGCTGGGACCTCCCTGGACAGGAAACCTATTGTACAGGCCTTCCCTGCTGGAGTTTCGTCCAGGTGCAGGAGGTCAGACTTGTGTCTGTGGCAGCAGCATCCATTTTGTGATGCTGGGGCTCAGTTTAACTTTAACCGGGTATACCAGTGTGTACATGACTTCTCCCTCTAGATGGGTGGAATGCTACCCCCGAATGCCAGAGCTGGCGGGGGGTAGTATTCCAAAGTGTTTGACACCAAACACAACATGTTTTGATAAAGCCAAACCAAAGTTAGCATTAACCGCGAGGATTATAATGCACTTAAGAGTATACTGCATGGCTATATCATAGAACAGCTATAAGGAGATGGTTCCGAAAGCTGCAGAGGGGCTCAGCTCATGCTAAGGGCACCCTCTTCCACAAAACCAAGCACTCTGCCTTCAGGATTGTCAAAATTATTTACAACAAGGGGTGGTGATGGACAGAGTCTCTGAATTAAGCAGAGTACTCTCACCCAGTCAAAAGATCAGGGCTAGATCCAACACCGTTTTTTAGCTCATTGCACCATCCCAGTTTCAGAACCTGGCTGTATGCAAATTAGTCTGTCCCTGGCCCAGTGCATCATGGGAACAGGGCAGACCAGACTACAAAAGCCAATTCTTACACTGGGAAGGAAACAAGCTTCCGGGGACCGGTTTCTGGCATTACAGCCGTCTTCGGCCCGGCTTGCTTGAATCCTGATGGTGCAATGAGCAAGGGACTCACATCTGAGTATACCCTTCCACGCTTAGGGTGGACAAAATTATTTACAACAAGGGGTGGTGATGGACAGAGTCTCTGAATTAAGCAGAGTACTCTCACCCAGTCAAAAGATCAGGGCTAGATCCAACACCCTTGCTCACTGCACCATCAGGATTCAAGCAAGCCGGGCCGAAGAGGCTGAAATGCCAGAAACCGGTCCCCGGTAGCTTGTTTCCTTTCCAGTGTAAGAATTGGCTTTGTAGTTTGGTTTGCACTGTTCCCATCATGCACTGGGACAGGAACAGACTAATTTGCATACAGCCAGGTTCTGAAACTGGGATGATGCAGTGAGCTAAAAAACGGTGTTGGATCTAGCCCTGATCTCTTGACTGGGTGAGAGTTTTCTGCTTAATTCAGAGACTCTGTCCATCACCACCCCTTGTTGTTAATTATTTTGTCCACCCTAAGCGTGGAAGGGTATGCTCAGACATGAGTCCCTTGCTCACTGCACCATCAGGATTCAAGCAAGCCGGGCCGAAGAGGCTGAAATGCCAGAAACCGGTCCCCGGTAGCTTGTTTCCTTTCCAGTGTAAGAATTGGCTTTGTAGTTTGGTTTGCACTGTTCCCATCATGCACTGGGACAGGAACAGACTAATTTGCATACAGCCAGGTTCTGAAACTGGGATGATGCAGTGAGCTAAAAAACGGTGTTGGATCTAGCCCTGATCTCTTGACTGGGTGAGAGTTTTCTGCTTAATTCAGAGACTCTGTCCATCACCACCCCTTGTTGTTAATTATTTTGTCCACCCTAAGCGTGGAAGGGTATGCTCAGACATGAGTCCCTTGCTCACTGCACCATCAGGATTCAAGCAAGCCGGGCCGAAGAGGCTGAAATGCCAGAAACCGGTCCCCGGTAGCTTGTTTCCTTTCCAGTGTAAGAATTGGCTTTGTAGTTTGGTTTGCACTGTTCCCATCATGCACTGGGACAGGAACAGACTAATTTGCATACAGCCAGGTTCTGAAACTGGGATGATGCAGTGAGCTAAAAAACGGTGTTGGATCTAGCCCTGATCTCTTGACTGGGTGAGAGTTTTCTGCTTAATTCAGAGACTCTGTCCATCACCACCCCTTGTTGTTAATTATTTTGTCCACCCTAAGCGTGGAAGGGTATGCTCAGACATGAGTCCCTTGCTCACTGCACCATCAGGATTCAAGCAAGCCGGGCCGAAGAGGCTGAAATGCCAGAAACCGGTCCCCGGTAGCTTGTTTCCTTTCCAGTGTAAGAATTGGCTTTGTAGTTTGGTTTGCACTGTTCCCATCATGCACTGGGACAGGAACAGACTAATTTGCATACAGCCAGGTTCTGAAACTGGGATGATGCAGTGAGCTAAAAAACGGTGTTGGATCTAGCCCTGATCTCTTGACTGGGTGAGAGTTTTCTGCTTAATTCAGAGACTCTGTCCATCACCACCCCTTGTTGTTAATTATTTTGTCCACCCTAAGCGTGGAAGGGTATGCTCAGACATGAGTCCCTTGCTCACTGCACCATCAGGATTCAAGCAAGCCGGGCCGAAGAGGCTGAAATGCCAGAAACCGGTCCCCGGTAGCTTGTTTCCTTTCCAGTGTAAGAATTGGCTTTGTAGTTTGGTTTGCACTGTTCCCATCATGCACTGGGACAGGAACAGACTAATTTGCATACAGCCAGGTTCTGAAACTGGGATGATGCAGTGAGCTAAAAAACGGTGTTGGATCTAGCCCTGATCTCTTGACTGGGTGAGAGTTTTCTGCTTAATTCAGAGACTCTGTCCATCACCACCCCTTGTTGTTAATTATTTTGTCCACCCTAAGCGTGGAAGGGTATGCTCAGACATGAGTCCCTTGCTCACTGCACCATCAGGATTCAAGCAAGCCGGGCCGAAGAGGCTGAAATGCCAGAAACCGGTCCCCGGTAGCTTGTTTCCTTTCCAGTGTAAGAATTGGCTTTGTAGTTTGGTTTGCACTGTTCCCATCATGCACTGGGACAGGAACAGACTAATTTGCATACAGCCAGGTTCTGAAACTGGGATGATGCAGTGAGCTAAAAAACGGTGTTGGATCTAGCCCTGATCTCTTGACTGGGTGAGAGTTTTCTGCTTAATTCAGAGACTCTGTCCATCACCACCCCTTGTTGTTAATTATTTTGTCCACCCTAAGCGTGGAAGGGTATGCTCAGACATGAGTCCCTTGCTCACTGCACCATCAGGATTCAAGCAAGCCGGGCCGAAGAGGCTGAAATGCCAGAAACCGGTCCCCGGTAGCTTGTTTCCTTTCCAGTGTAAGAATTGGCTTTGTAGTTTGGTTTGCACTGTTCCCATCATGCACTGGGACAGGAACAGACTAATTTGCATACAGCCAGGTTCTGAAACTGGGATGATGCAGTGAGCTAAAAAACGGTGTTGGATCTAGCCCTGATCTCTTGACTGGGTGAGAGTTTTCTGCTTAATTCAGAGACTCTGTCCATCACCACCCCTTGTTGTTAATTATTTTGTCCACCCTAAGCGTGGAAGGGTATGCTCAGACATGAGTCCCTTGCTCACTGCACCATCAGGATTCAAGCAAGCCGGGCCGAAGAGGCTGAAATGCCAGAAACCGGTCCCCGGTAGCTTGTTTCCTTTCCAGTGTAAGAATTGGCTTTGTAGTTTGGTTTGCACTGTTCCCATCATGCACTGGGACAGGAACAGACTAATTTGCATACAGCCAGGTTCTGAAACTGGGATGATGCAGTGAGCTAAAAAACGGTGTTGGATCTAGCCCTGATCTCTTGACTGGGTGAGAGTTTTCTGCTTAATTCAGAGACTCTGTCCATCACCACCCCTTGTTGTTAATTATTTTGTCCACCCTAAGCGTGGAAGGGTATGCTCAGACATGAGTCCCTTGCTCACTGCACCATCAGGATTCAAGCAAGCCGGGCCGAAGAGGCTGAAATGCCAGAAACCGGTCCCCGGTAGCTTGTTTCCTTTCCAGTGTAAGAATTGGCTTTGTAGTTTGGTTTGCACTGTTCCCATCATGCACTGGGACAGGAACAGACTAATTTGCATACAGCCAGGTTCTGAAACTGGGATGATGCAGTGAGCTAAAAAACGGTGTTGGATCTAGCCCTGATCTCTTGACTGGGTGAGAGTTTTCTGCTTAATTCAGAGACTCTGTCCATCACCACCCCTTGTTGTTAATTATTTTGTCCACCCTAAGCGTGGAAGGGTATGCTCAGACATGAGTCCCTTGCTCACTGCACCATCAGGATTCAAGCAAGCCGGGCCGAAGAGGCTGAAATGCCAGAAACCGGTCCCCGGTAGCTTGTTTCCTTTCCAGTGTAAGAATTGGCTTTGTAGTTTGGTTTGCACTGTTCCCATCATGCACTGGGACAGGAACAGACTAATTTGCATACAGCCAGGTTCTGAAACTGGGATGATGCAGTGAGCTAAAAAACGGTGTTGGATCTAGCCCTGATCTCTTGACTGGGTGAGAGTTTTCTGCTTAATTCAGAGACTCTGTCCATCACCACCCCTTGTTGTTAATTATTTTGTCCACCCTAAGCGTGGAAGGGTATGCTCAGACATGAGTCCCTTGCTCACTGCACCATCAGGATTCAAGCAAGCCGGGCCGAAGAGGCTGAAATGCCAGAAACCGGTCCCCGGTAGCTTGTTTCCTTTCCAGTGTAAGAATTGGCTTTGTAGTTTGGTTTGCACTGTTCCCATCATGCACTGGGACAGGAACAGACTAATTTGCATACAGCCAGGTTCTGAAACTGGGATGATGCAGTGAGCTAAAAAACGGTGTTGGATCTAGCCCTGATCTCTTGACTGGGTGAGAGTTTTCTGCTTAATTCAGAGACTCTGTCCATCACCACCCCTTGTTGTTAATTATTCAGGATTGTCAAGGCCTGCCATAGGAGTGACTTATAGGTTAATATGTGTATATATGTAAAGGTAGATATAAGTATACTATATCTAAGTAAGGGGTGCTTACACCACCTTACCCAGTCTGCAAGTGCAGGCCTGTGGATTCATTTTGGAAGGCATCCCAGGGGTGGCATAATACATGCTTCAGTCCCTGGTAGGCCTCTGGGATACTTATACCCTGGGTACATAAGGTACAATATACAGGGACTCACAAAGGTTACCCAGTAGCCAATCTGGTATGTACCTAAAGTACTTGGAATCCATTGTATAGAGAAAGCAGATAGAATAGGGCCCTGAATAGCAGGGTCCCAGTCCAACTAAGTCGAAAACCAGCAAAACACCAGGCAAAAAGTGGGGGTAACCATATAGTCAGATTCCATCTTCCATCAGTGGCGATGCCCGAACCTCACAATGTTCTGGAGTCACATCAAGGAGATAGTGGGGTTTCCTATTCCTTCTACACCTATAGTTACCCTACTGGGCATTAAGCCTTTAACACTAACTGCGATGACAAACACGGACTGGCGCTTGATTTTACATTTGTTAGGGGCGGCTTGGCAGTCAATCGCCTTACTATGGAAGAAAACACCCCCCCTAGCCACTTGCTTTACCGGTTTATGGAGTTTTTTAGACCTTGAATTACTTACTGCTCGCATTAAACAGACAGATGCCAGATTCACTCTGACCTGGCAGCCCCTCCTACACTATTTCACAATGACCAGACACTGCCGGCTGGTTCCACCCTGACTATGCGTTCTATAACTGTTTGATGACTCGCTCAAACCATACTCCAGGGGCCATAAGCCAGAGTCCCCGGAAAGGCCCACTTAGGTCAGAGGACTTCCTCTCTTCCCTTCCGACGATATTGACATTCTTCTCATGGAGATTATACTACCTCAGCTCATCCTCTCCTTTCTCCCTTCTTCCCTAAGAGAGTTCTTTTTTATCTTCTTTCTTTCCCACATGGTTAGACACTAAAGTTTCCGTCAACTTACCAACAGTAGATCACCATAGATCGCTTAAGATATTGTGGGCATCCTCTCAGTGTTTTTAGTCTCTCACTGGAATGTGACGCCTCTCAAGATAATTTGTGATAGGGGGATACTACAATCTTTTCCTTTCTACCCTAGCTTAGCTCTAGGAGACTGATTCAGGAATGTATTGGATGGGATTGATTCTACCATGTATGCTCTTGTCACACTGTCAAACTATGTAATGTGGATAATGGCCTTAATTTGTTGTTCTTCCTACAGGGACATGGGTCCTCAGTTTGTCTGATCTTTGTTGTCTGCTATATATTCAATAAATAGAATTTGCAAATAAAAACAAATGCCATTGTTTCATGGGAACGACGATACACCGCAGACAATATGTTACAGGTTGCTTTGGAAATGTGTCCTAGGAAATGTATCCCAGTCAAATGGTGAAGCACAATGGTGTTCAGTTAATGTATCATAAGATCCAATAACATATGGAAATGTGTAACATGCATAACATGAAACATTTGCGGGTTTGGACAATCCTCAGTTAAATAATCAAACTGAGGGAAAAGCATAGATTAATGAAAGGGGAGATGCAAATGACAGCCATGAAGAGGAAGAATGTCCTATTTGAAACCATTTGTGCAAAGTGTACCTAGAAAAATCTGACTACACATGTTGCTACTTTACAACTAGAGAAACCGGGATTTGATTGGCATGATTGGTGGCCACTTCCATGCTAATGACAAGGTCAGCTCGTCATGAAGTGCCCATTCATTTCAATGGAAATTACATTAAGTATCTGGAATTGCCTTAGCACTAAAGGGGTTTTAATAATATACATAGGTAGTGTAGGAGAGTAGGGTCTGCTTCCTATGTTCACCCCCACTTTTTGCTTTGATTCTCTGTTTTTTTTACTTTAATGTGGCTGTCGGCCTGCTAATCAGACCCACAGCCCAGCTGTTCTCTCTCTAAATTGATACCATGTACTTTAGGTACATACCAGATTGGGTATTGAGTCACCTCTGTGAGCCCCTGTATAGTGTACCCTAGGTACCCAGGGCATAGGTGCATCCAAGGCCTACCGCTTTTGGCCGCCATAAGTGTGGCAGGGTATGCTCAGACATGAGTCCCTTGCTCACTTTGCCACTGGATTCAAGCAAGCCGGGCTGTAGACGGCTGGAATGCCAGAAACCGGTCCTCGGAAGCTTGTTTCCGGTCCAGGGAAGACATGGCTTGGCAGTTCGGGCTGGACTGTTCCCATGAGGCACAGGGTCAGACTGATTTGCATATAGCCATGTCTGAACTGGGGTGGCAGAGTGGGCTAAAGAACGGCGATGGATTAAACCCAGATCTTTTGACTGGGTGTGAGTGTTTGATTGATTCAGATGCCCCGTCCATCACCACCCCCTTTTGTAACGCTACCAGGGGCTGCAGCATGTATTATGCCACCCCTGGCTGGCCCTCCAAACTGACACCACAGGCTGATAACTCAGCTTGGGTAAGGTGGTGTAATCACCCCTTACTTAGATATAGTATACCTATATCTACCATTATATATAGACATATATGCACCTATAAGGCACTCCTATGGTAGGCCTCGACAATCTTGGAAGCAGAGTGCTTGGTTTTATGTGAGATGGTGCCCTAGCATGAGATGAGTCCCTCTGCAGCTTTCGGAACCATCTCCTTATAGCTGTTCTATGATATAGCCATACCATATACTCTTAAGTGCATTATAATCCTTGCGGTTAATGCTAACTTTGGTTTGGCTTTATCAAAACATGTCGTGTAAGGTGTCAAACACTTTGGAATACTACCCCCCGCCAATTCTGGTGGCAGGGGTAGCATTCCACCCTTCTAGAGGGAAAAGACATGTATGTTACTGCTTTACCCGGTTAAAGTTAAACAGAGCCTCCGCATCACAAAATGGATGCTGCTGCCACAGACACGAGTCTGACCACCTGGTGCTGGGGGAAACTCCGGCAAAGGCGGACAATAGGTTTCCTGTCCAGGGAGGTGCCAGCACCTCCCCAGACAGGGCTTATGTGTATTGGAGCAGGGAGGGCTGCATTCAGTGAATGTATCTAGACATTGCCTGGAGCACACAAGGTGCTCCATGCATATCCCGGTTCAAACCAGTTGCTGCGGCACTCCAGCCCCAGCTCTGGCGAGAAACTTGACAAAGGGAAAGGGGTTTAACTACCCCCTTCTCAGGTCCACCCATAGGAGGGACCTAGGCAGGTAATCTAGCCCCTTGGCTTAGTATAATTATAGGAGCTGTGTCCCCAGGACTTTAGATTATCCTGGATAGAAACTTTGATACAGAACTCTTGGACCTTCGACATTCTATTCTGACTTGATGACGGATGACATCTCCCTTG
Organism: Lissotriton helveticus; assembly: GCF_964261635.1. NCBI lineage: Eukaryota > Metazoa > Chordata > Amphibia > Caudata > Salamandridae > Lissotriton > Lissotriton helveticus. The sequence continues at coordinate 1,078,662,487 of NC_136063.1, read as the reverse complement.
TGGTCAAGGATGACTACCCTGTGCAAACAGGCACCACCAGTACCTTGCCAGTCTGCTTTATCGACGCTCCCGCCGGAACCCGAAGACTCAGCGACACAGGAACTGGACTCTCAGACTTCTCCAACTCAGACCAATATCCACAGCAAAGCTGAGACCCGTGGCGGACACAAGAGATATGGGACTGGACACCCTGGACATCCTGCATTTTGCTCACTGCTCAACGACCGAGGTATCCTCGCAGTTGTGCATTGGGGTACAAGAAGCCCCAGACACGAGCGCCATTTGCCTTGAAGCTCAGCCCTCCACACTCCACGTGTGCCGCGTGGTGATTGCTCTTGCATTTCTGCTTGGGGCGTCTTCCCGGTTACTTGCCCGTTAGCTAGTGAGCCCCCTGAAGACTTTCTTTTTGAACCATACTGCTTTCCTAGTTGCTCCAGGCTTGCTCCAGCTTCCCTTCAAAGGACAAGTGCCACAGACCTTGCTGGTCTGCCACAGAGCCAATCTTGTCATCCTGCGTGGGTTGCGGTTGCCAAGGCTTGTTGGGTCCAATCGGTATACCGACTCCGCAGTCAACTAGATCCCTTGTGGTGCAGCTCATATCCAGCTCCTGGTCATCGTTGATGGCTCTTGGACCTCGTGGCTGAAAAGACAAACTCACCTTCTTCACCTTCAAGCACGCGACATCGCCTGGTTCCTTCCTGGTTCCTTCCTGGTCACAGGCTAGTGACCCAGACTCTGTCCCCTCTGCTTTCAGATTCTTCACTTCATCAATCCACCCTTGGATCCACCCGGACACTTTTCCTCTGGTTGCCTGCAGCATTTCTTTGCTGCTCTCCATAGAAAACGATGACGAAACCCGACGCTAAAAGGCACCTATGCACCCGGCTTCCCTGGGTTAGGTAACATGAGTACTCCGGTGCTCCTGTGGGTCTTGACTCTCAAAGTGTCCTAGTCTAAAGGGGTTTTACTGTAGTCTATCCGGAAGTGTCCTTAAACAGTAACTTTGTAACTTCTTCGTTTCCATTATAAGTCAATGGTAACTCACGACTATGTTTAGACACTGCACGCGTCTCCCGTGGGTCTCCTACTTCCCAACCATTGGTTGTTTAGTGTAGCCCCAGCGATTCTACAGCCCCTAGGCCTACTGACTAACTCTCACGTGGTTCTTATACCACTTCTTTAGTATATGGTTTGTGAGGCCCCTGGGGCATAACTGTATTTGTGCAACTTATCGTATGCTAATTGAGTTGCTTGTGATGTACTTCGATCTCTGACCTAATAAAGAGTGCAGCAGGGTTGTGTTTAGAATAAATACATATATATTTGATATATACATTGTGTGGTGTCCTTTCATTTGGTATTCAAGGGATTATAATTGGTAAAACAGCTTGCTTCACATGCTCTCTGAAGTCTTAGCCTAAGACTGCTGGCCCATGCTACCACTAGGATGGCTTGTCTATAAGGTTGACTTTACAACCACCATCAATAAGGGTCGATTAGACTGGTGCAAGGTGCCCACTAGAATAGTGGACATCATATGCCAGGCTAACTTCTCACAGGCAGTGTGTGGCTGATTATGAAAGGAGAAGAGAGATAGAGAAAGGAAAGGTTATTTTGAATGGAGTGGAATTACAAAAATGACGGCGAGTGGTGTCATCTGATAAGAAGCTCTTAAAGAAGAGTGATGTTAGACCAGTTACTGATGCCAATGTGGGATACAAAGGAGAGCAACGTTTAGTTAAGGTGGCAGGACAGGTTATATACCTGTGTCAGGGATTACATAGCGCCCGCCAGTGTGGCAGGCGCATCCTAATAGTGCATGCGGGACCGCTGCACACATAGCGGGCGGTCCCATCTCCTGGTGCGATGCATCATATTAGACCCCTTAGAGTGGTGATTAAGACATTGTAATGTACAATTGTATTCATAGAGTTTGACTGCAATTTTCTTAAGCTATACCTAAATTCAAAGAATAGGTTACAAAAATTAACTTTAGAGGTAGTAGTAACAAAATCTAGGGGACTGATATATTCTGGGATACCGAGGTCTATAAAGGTGTATTTCACATAATTATGCCATGGACTCCTATCCATAATATCAAGGGCAATGCATTCCTTCATAATAAACCTGGAGAAGTCGTACACAGGCGATTGAATACCAGATCTTAAGCCAAAGTAATAAAGGAGCAATTTGTATGGTGTCCTCCACATAACTCAATCCGAGTTAGTTGTGTCAAATTTGTGAGTTGCGCTGGTCTTAGGGCCAGAGAGAAGTCTACTTAAAAAGCTATTTTAGTCCTCTGAATTTTATCAGAATTTGTATGTCCCCATACTCCTGTCCCATAAGTGAACATTAGTATACTTTTACATTCATATAATTGCAACATTTCCTTTATAGGTTTGTGTCCTAATTTTGTAACAAATCTAAACATTGCCTCATTTGCACTTCCAAGCTATTGAAAACTCTGATTTATTAGAAATCCACATCTCATATCAGAGTCAAAAGAGACACTGGGATAATTAATATTATTCATCTTATTCTTTTCCCCATCTATGGTGTACACCCTTGTTTTTGCATTTTTTGGCCCACTAACCATTACAAACAAATTAGACAAATTAACTTTTAAATCACGTTCCTTCATAAAATCATTAAAAGCTTCTAAAATGGTTTGCAAGCTATTTGCAGTTCTTGCCAGAACAACTGCATCATCTGCACATAAAAGAATAGGTTTTGAGGGGCAAATCTACTAGGATTTTATGCTGTGTTGTGACACAAGCCAGCGCAAAATCTTTTTGTCTGATTTTCTTTCCAGCCATAAACTTGTTCAGCGCTGGGAATAACGTGAAAGTAACACAAAGCAGCCCATAGCACTGCTTTGCATTATTTGGTGCCATGGAGGCGTACCAAGGGTGGTGCATGGGTGTCCCCATGCAACCACCAAAGGTTTCCGACACTAAACCCAATTTACTAAATAAAGTAGAAAGGGTTTTGCATAAGAAAATAATGCACCCTTCAACCAGGCGCTATGAAGGAGAAATGCTTTTGACCCTTTATTTTCTGACTTCGCATGTGTACTGCACTGTACAGCACATGTAAAAAGTGGGAAAATGCTTACAATTAGTCTAAGTATAGTCATTTGTACTGGAAGGGTATCCTTCCAGTACAAAACCAATGCTTGACTCACGGAGACGCCCTTGCACTATGGCGCTAAGGTGTCTCCATGGCACGGGGGCGTGGCTAAGATGGACACCAACACGGAGGTATCTTGATGAGGCTCCGTGACTGGGCTTTCACCTCGCCTAGTCCCATGGAGTCTAGCTGGCACTGACCCACACACAGCGGTTCCTGACAACATCAGGCACCCAGCGCCACCGTCCACGTTGCAGACTCGGCCTTGCAGGGGCCGTAACTTGGACTTCGCAGCGGGGAAGTGGCGCCGAGCATAAGATGGCGCCCACCCAATCCGCAACTTCCCGCCTCCACAGGTGATTTTCCGTGGACCGGCAGAACCTCAGCTGCGCCACACTTGGCTCCTGACACCACTACGGAGACATGGGCAAAGAGGAGGGGCTGATGTTGGACCGCCGATACTGAGAGCGGTACTCTCCTTGCTCCCGGGAGCGGCAGGAGCCCCGGCGCAGCTACTCACGGACGCCAGCGCCTTACCTTGGATATACTCGGCGAGCGGTGAAGGCCTCCCCCCTGCCTGGGGCCCATAATGAAGAAATAGCTGCCTGTGAGCACCAGCGGACAAGGGGAGAAGTGCACTGCTAGGGAGTGCAGCCATCGCCTGCATCAGCCGCTGGGGCCCGTCTGCTGCTGGCTGGCGGGGCCGCGCGGCGCGCCTGCGGTAATTTTGTGCTTCTGGTCACTGTACCAGCCGTGCGGGGCCCATCTGCTGCTGACCTGGGGGGCCACGCGGCATATCTTCAGAGACTCCAGACTACGTTTGAGGCCCAGGTGACCCCACACGACAGCAGTGCCCTGGCGAGAGGATTTGCATGCCATGTACAGATTGTCGGAGGTCGCGGCCATAACACGCGCCCCCGCCTAGCAGCCTGCACCAGCACAAGGTAACCCCGAAGGACTGTGTAGATCACCACCGAGGCCCAGAGGATTTGCCCCAACACCAGACCTTGTGGGCAGGGGGGGCTGCAGAAGACAGAGTGTGCGCAGACCCTGACACCGCCCCTTACTGCTGAGCTTTGGAGCGGGGTGACCCCACAGCCGAGATACCATCAGTTCAGATGGGGAGACGCAATGGAGGCCCCGGGGCCTGACATAGTCTTGGGGCCCACCACCTTCGAGAGAGGCCAATTGAGCACCTGCGGCTGCGAGGCGCCAGATTAATCAAGCACTTGGCTATCTTGTGTCTGAGTCAAGCCTGCTCACACACGTGGATAGCACCACCCGCTGGGCCCCTGGTCGGGCGAGGAGGTACCACTATCCCGTGGAGCCTTTTCCACCATCCGTCACCAACTGCCCCTGACATGGAAGACCATAGTCTGATGCTATTTCCAGTAAGTTGTATTGGGTGAGTCTGCGAGATTCCAACCCTTCTGGCGACCTGTGGTGAAGGCCCCCCAACTGTCCAGCGGTCAGCGCCCACCTTCAGGGCACCCGGAACCCACGGATAAATCTAAGTTCTGACTGCCTCCGGAGCCATCTCTATACACGCGAGATACCGCGTAGCAGCTTGACGCAACAGCAGGAGACCAGAAACTGGCTAAGACAGCACCTTACCCTGATAATAACATCCTCCACGCCTGCGCGAACCCCAACAGGCAATATGGAAAAACGCAGAGCGACGGCGACCGCCTCAGGGGCTACATCAGATGATTCTACCAACCAGTCTAATGGCGCCTCCAAAGCCGATGGAACACCAGCGAACATCTCCCTATCGGCCAAGCTAGACAAGGAACTAGAGCAATCCAGACTCTCCATGGAGCAACAATTGGGCACCCTCACAATGGACATTAGCCGCCTTCGTGATGACCACCGAAAATTATTAGACAAGGTTTCGGACAACGTAAGAGCAGTCACCGTCATCCAACCCATGGTGCAGACACATCAGGACTTGATACCAACTCTGATGGCCCGCGTGTCCACCATGGAAGAACGCATTGATGATCTGGAAGGGCGATTAAGGCGCTGCAATATCCACGTTCTTGGCCTGCCGGAGGGAATTGAAGGATCTGGCGCAGTGGAGTATATGGAGACCTGGACTAAGGCATTCACTCCTGATACTGAACGGACAACGTTCTTCTCTATCGAAAGGGCGCACCGAGTTCCAGGCCGTCGTCCCCAGCCGGGAGCCCCGCCACGGCCAATGCTTGCTAAATTCCTACACTTCATAAACCATGATGCGGTGCTCCGGGCAGCCCGACAGACTGGACCGGTCCGAGTTGAGAACAAAACCATCATGCTCTTCCCTGACTACTCCCAAGCGGTCCAGCGCCAAAGGTCCTCCTTTCTAGAGGTGAAACGGCGCCTACGGGCAGAAAAAATACAATACTCCCTGCTTTTCCCCACCCGCCTTAAAGTCATACACGATGGCAACACTCACTTCTTCATGACCCCGTAAGAGGCGCACGATTGGGCGGACCAGAACTGTACCATGGGTCATTGGGCGGGACACACTCCGGAGCAACACATGAGAGCAACCGGCCCCAGACGACAACGCTCTCGGCGACGTAACCGGCCGGGTGCCTCCGCTTCACTTCCACGCACCTTGGGGTCCCCGGATATGGAGCAAATAGTTCAGGAGAGACGCAAAGCTCTGAAAGCAGTGCGGGCCTTTGTCCCGCCTATCCTACAACAGACATTGAACGGGCTTCCCACATTTTTACGTCGGAGGAGGAGGGAGACAGCGAAACGACGCAGTCTCGGATGGACTCGGTGGCTTTGCCCTCGGTTACTCCGCGAACGGCAGATGACTTGATATAACTGGACCCTGGCAACATGCTGAGGATTTAGGGCAGGGGCGATATCATTTTTATATTGATACAGGTAGCCCTTGCACCACATGCGCCTTCCAGCACCCTCGGGCTTAAGCTGCCCGTGCACATACAAGCAGTCCAGCAGACAGCTATAGAATGCGCACATAGCCCACATGTCCAGATCCCTCGCAGACACAGGCCGTCAACCCTACAATATGTTGAAGCTCTCACACCAGTTGAGAGCTAATTTGGACGTATCGCACTTGACAATAGGTCCCCCGTGTTGGGGCTGGTTCCTTTTGCCCCACTTCAGTTTCCCCCCTCCCAAACATACCTACTTTGCACTGTGTCCCCACTCACATGCCGGTGAGCAGCTGCGCTGATGACCCAGAACTGCGGCCATAGGGGGACTTGGTTAGTGCTCAAGACTTCTGGAGGGATCCACTTGCCTACGCTGCCCCAACACCCTACGCATGCATCAATGGCACATTCTGGCAGCACCACTATCCTTACACTGAATGTGCGCGGTATGCACACAGTGTGCAAGAGATACTCAGTATATGCTTACATTAAACGCCACCATGCACAAATCGCGTTCCTACAGGAGACGCACCTTACGGCAGGGGAGGTGGTGAAACTGCCTAGGTTATGGAGGGGTATCATATATGCCACTACATACTCTGCCTTCGCTCAGGGCACTCTCATATGGGTACGCCAAGCAGTGCTACTGGATAGTATCTATGGGCCCAACGTAGACCAACATACCTTCTGGGACACGCTGTCCACCCCCTTAAGCACATACACTCAAGTTCCCTGGATCCTGGGTGGGGACTACAATTGTGTGCAAAACATAACACTGGATAGGTCCAACCCTCCCCATCCGACGTCCCCCATTGCAGTGCAGGCAAAACGATTTGTGAAATGGACAGAACACTGATCCCTCGTAGATGCCTGGCGAACCCGGAATCCCATTACGAGACTCTACTTGTTCCATTCGAGGCCTCATGACCTTAGGGTGCGCCTGGACTGTTTTCTCTGCTCCTCCGCTATCCTACCTCTTATTTCTGACACGGACTATCTAGGCAGAACCATATCAGATCACAACAGCCACACACTAACGATCCGATGGCGCCCGCTGCATCCCCCTGTCCCTACTTGGCGCCTCCCTAGGGTCTGTCTTGACGACCCGGTTTTTTAACAGACTCAAGCGGACCACATAGGGAATTATTTCCAAGAAAACTCAAACACAGCTACTACACGCGTGCAGGAGTGGGATGCCTTTGAAGTTGTGATGCAAGGTACCCGCATTCGTCACATTACGGGTGTCCGACGGGTCCTGGAGCTTGACATCCAAAGGGCAGAACAAGCGCTGGCAGACCTCACCAAGGAGGCCAACCCAGATAACGCCACGCCGGCTCGGATTGCTAGCGCCAAAACTGCCTATGAGTATGCGCTGGTGAGCATGCGTCGATATAATTTTGTGGCGCATGCGGCCCGTGTCCATAAAGAGGGAGACAGGGCGGGCACTTTATTGGCATGGCTCGTTAAGCAGGACTCGACCCTTCCACCCATCACGGTTATCCCTAATGCTCAAGACACTCTTTTATACTCACAGGACCTGATCCTGAAAGCTTTTCAAGAGCACTACACACTATTATATGCCAGTCCCACCCAGACACCTGAGAAAACTTTCTCCTATTTTCTAGTATTAAATTTGTTTATTGAGAAAAAAAATGACGGGCAGGAGAAAAAAAGAAAACAAAAAAAACCAACAACGTTCAAGTTGCCTACAACCCCACGAGCCGGCATTGAAAAGCAAATTCACGACAAAACTAAAAGGATTCAAGGGGTGATAGAAATTAAACACAGCAAGCCGCCTACAACCCTTAGCGGGCCGGCCGCGTCTTTAAACAAGAAGCAAGGAGGAGAGAGGCTGCATCATAAGAGTCATATCCAGAAGGCCATCCTAGCCCCCCTCTGTAGACAAGTACCAAAGGCAGCCCCCTCGACCATCCTGTGAAAGAACACCAGCAGTGAAGTCCTCCCATCGGCCCCGGGTACGCAGGCACACTCGTCAATCGCTATGAACAAGAAAGGGAACCCCAAAATAAGCCCCCACCCACCAAACAAGCCCAACTCCTATTTTCCAGACCGATTCCAGCTACCCCACATACACCGCGACACCCGCTGGGACCTCGACGGACCCATCAAGGCGACGGAAATCAGCAATGTAGGCGTTAGCTGCCCGCAAGGTTCCTGGATTAGACGGCCTTCCGCTAGAATTTTACCATGCCTTCGCGTCCCAATTGGTTCCCCAGCTGAAGTTGCAATTCCAGGGACCCTAGACAGGAGTGCCCAATCCATGTGCGAATCAGTCATAGAGTCCCTTCTTAAGCCAGATAGGGACCCCCATCGACTGGGCTCCTATCGGCCTATTGCCCTACTGCCCGCGGACTATACAATTTACAGAAAGATCCTGGCGGACAGGTACTCCACGGTCCTTCCACAGCTGATCCACCAGATCAGAATGGATTCGTTCCAGGGAGAAATACATCGTACAACATCCGGCGGCTGTTTCACGTGCAGGAACAGATTCTGTGACCGATTCCCCCGGGCAGCGTTTTTGGTGTTGGACCTCGAGAAAGCTTTCGACACCCTCTCGTGGGCTTATTTATTTCAGGTACTGCAGCGCATGGGCATAGGACCCCGTCTACTAACCTGAACTAAGCTCATTTACTCTGCGCCCAGTTCTTGAGCGAGACTAGGCCCCCTTATATCTGCCTCCTTTCCAGTCCGCCGGGGCACCAGGCAAGGCTGTTCTCTCTCCCCACTACTCTTCCCCATGGCAATGGAGCCTTTAGCAATCCACCTCCTTGCCGCGGGCGAGGAGTGGGGTATCCCAATCGCCAACTCCACCCATGCTGTGTCACTATACGCTGATGATGTGCGAAGAAGTGTGGCTCACTGGTTAGAGGCGGCAGACCCGTAAGCAGAGAACAGCCCGGGACCAGGGTTCGATTCCCGACGCGGCAGGGTCGTGGACCAGGGTCAGCGGACTCGATAATTCTCGCCTCGGTGCCTACTCTAGTCAGAAACCACACTCGGCAACTCTGGGCATCAGCTTGCCTCATCTTCACAACAGCCCCCCCAGACCGCCGGGGATGCCTGGTCGCACCTTAGAGATACCCATCAGGGACCATCTCTCAGGGTGAGCCAGGACGGGTTCCCCAGCGGTCGAAGCGTGGAGATACTCCTCCGGGAGTCGATTCCTAGCGCTCTATAAACCCGCAATTAAATTAAATTAAATTTATGTCCGGGATATTACAGCAGACCTAACCCCTATACTACGCATTTTACAAGGCTTCAAGGAAGTGGCGGAACTCAAAGACAACTTGTTCAAATCCACTGTCTATCCCTTGGTGCAGGCCCTGCCCCAATGTCAGTTACGACTGGGTAATGTGGACATCTCATGGAGCCCCCAAGCGGTCAGATACCTAGGAGTCCGGCTCTATCATACGCCGCGGGACATATACGAGGGTAACTACCGCAAGCTGATGGCTGGCATTAGGTCCTCCGTCCACTTTTGGAAAGATCTCAGGGAGGATAGCGGCTGCAAAAATGATCCTCGTTCTGCGACTGCTCTATTTTTTTCCAATCTCCCGGTGGTTCCCCCAAGATCCTTTTTTCACGAGCTTGACGCCCTGCTGGGGATCCTCATCTGGGGCTCCGGCCGCCGACATACTGCCCTTTTAAAACTGGAACTGCCCCTTGACCAGGGAGGGCTAGCGGCCCCATTCTGTGAGGCGTACTTCTTGGCCGCCCAGTTGCAATGGGTGTCCCATTACACGGCGGGCCGAGTGCAAAGGGAGCTGATCACTACGACCGGGCACATTCAAACCCCTACTATCCATCGCATGCTGTTACCAGGGGCTGTGCCACTGCCGACTAAGCCACTCCAGGTGATGACTGCGCACGGCTGTCTAGCGCGCATTCATAGAATGCATCGGGCTGCACCTCTGTACTCCCCGCTTCAGCCGCTAGTAGCGTTCCCCAAAGGCCGGGCACACTACACAGAGAGTGTGCTACGCTTATGGACTGACTATGCCTTATGCCTTAACAGACGTAGGGGCGCTGTATTTTAATGGGCAATTACAGACATTTGAGGTGCTTTTAAACGATTTCGAACTTCCCAGGGGACAGTTTCTATTGCACAGACAGCTCCTAGAAGACTGCCGCAAGCAGTGGCACACAATTGACACAGAACCCCCCTCGCATCCGGTAATCCATGCGATCCTCCAGATGGGTCCAGGGTGACACTTAGTCACCTGGAAATATATAACGCCATACATACCCTCAAACAACCCACACTGGCCCCTCTCAGGGAACAATGGGAAACCGACTTTCCCAGGTCACTACATGACAGGGAATGGACTAGGGCACTTGAACATACCAAAAAACATAGGGCTTACCTCACTCCCAAAAAAACTTCAGAAGTACTTCCCGGACAGCTCATTTGCCTGCCCTAGATGCCTGGAGCCCAATGCCTCCTTTTTACACATGTTATGGGATTGTCCATCGCTTCATTGTTATTGGCACACAATTCACACAACCCTTCGAAAGGTCACAGGGCTATGGTATCTATACACTTGGGAGGCCAGTGCCCTGGATATCCAGCGCCCTGGATATCCATAAGCGACACAAACACATGAAAGTAGAGAGACAATTCGCCTCCCTGGTACTTCTCCTGACCAAGCGATGCATAACTATGCACTGGAAGGTGCCGGAGTGTCCTCCCCTGGCGGCATGGGTGGACACGGTCAAAAAGTGGGGCAAGGTGGAAGAAGGTCAACTCCGAGCGGAGAAAATCCAGGGAATCCGCAAACATCCAATTTCCATGCCCTGGGCCATGTTACTTCATTCCTTTACGCAAGAAACAACAACAGTGGCAGTACCACGATCGACTGGTTCCCCCGGGGCCCCCATAGCCCGTGAGACCACCCAGGAGGGCGTACCAGGGGCCCAGACGCCCAACAGATCACAACAGCCGGCCACAACTGACTCATCACCACGCCCTCAGGCGGATAGTGATCAGGGATCCCATCTTCCCCTCTCCTGCGCAATTCCAGCAGGATACCTCACAATAGTACAGCTCTCAGGTGAATTCCTACGCAAAAACATTATATACGACACAGTGCACCCCAGTTTTGTATATCCCCAGTTTGTTCAAGGTTAACACACTGTGGTATTGGGTTTTTGTCAGGTCTACATACTCTGCAAAACTCTCGAACACCATAAAATAGAAGTTGGCACGGAAACTGGAAAATGCAAAAGACAAGTTTATTAGAACCCCATGGGGCGGTGGTACATTCCTACAGCACCCTTCGGTAATGCAAGAAGTATCAACCCGAACATCGGTGTGCGACCTCTTTTATTCAAGTTTAACAGTAATAAAAAGGTAGGCGGTATACATTTGAACAGTTTTAGGTACATATAAGGGCATTTTTGGAACACAGCCAACATGTGGGAGGAGTTTGATGCCACTGGTCAGTTTGGTTTTTAAACAACAAGGGACCCCAATTAAGTCAAGCAGGGACCTCGGGGAACAATTTTATGGAAACAACAGTGGTCCCATGCTTACGTAATACAACACAACAAATAAATATAGACGAAATCGCTTCTATATTTTCAGAAGGACATGTCCAGCCGGACAGAGGTCTTTCAGGTTTACTTAATAAACAAAATTCTTCAAACAATAGACGTGAGGAATACCTTCCACAATGCCCCTATGTGGTACACAAGCCTGTGCCCAACACTAACGGGGTGATCACAGTTGAAGAAAATAGGAAAGGTTCAAGGCAAAACAAACGTTTTTCTGTTTCCATATAAATTGTACAGAAAATATCAAGCTGCACCATTACATATAATCAACCAATCAGATTTGTATCGGGTGCATAAGCAAGTCGACGGCGTTTCGGTTCCATCAAGAAATCATAGGAACCATCATCAGGACAATTAAATACTTTGCCTTTACATTAAACCTCAATTTTGCCTATAAGAAGAAATAAAAGTATACTTTAGAAACAAGGTACATAAAAGAATGCGTGAAGTGACTCTTCGTGCACAGTGCACATGCTCATTCGTCAGGGGGTGATACTAGTCATAACCAGGTTGTTGAGGCAGTGGCATAAATCACAACTATAGAGCATGCGTCCAAGGTTGCTATAATGTGCCTAAGGGGCATTGGTGGTTGCATACGAATGTTGACCGCAGTGCCAGTGAACTAAAACTGTGGTAATCTTGTGTACTTAGCACTCGCCGGTAAGTGGGACTATTTCAGGATAGTGGGCGCCCCGCACTGCTTACCGAGGCAGAGCGCGTTAGGGCACAGATAGTAAATACTTCCTTGATGCCCGGACCAATCGCCCTGTAAAACGAAGGACGCATGTTAAAATAAACCGGGGGTATGGGCAGCCCGGCGGGTGGAAGACGGGACCATAAAAGCAATCTTACCACAATCGAGCGTCAGGTTTAGCCAGTATACGCAATCGCAACCGGACGACGCCAGGGCAAGCCTAGGGGGAAAATAAGGTCCATTCAGAAACGGAACAGTGGACTACAACCAGAGTAAAATCTGAGACGCGGTAATAAACTTACCAAATGCTTCGGTCATGAGGTGTATCCCTGGCGTGCTCGTGTCCTGAAACCAGGAAGTGAAAAGGAGTAGGGTGCGCTGTGATTGGAGCAGTGCACGGGACTTGGGGGCATAAAAATAAAGGAAGGACTAAGTTCCATGAGCCATATTGAGGTGAAACCTTATGTGAATAACATGCAGAGTGACATTAAAATACAGATTTATTTCAGGAAACAATAACAATTAATCACTCGTTGTTGAACAGCATGAAGAAAAGATTAGGTCAATTCAGATTAATGATGTCCAGTCCTCTTGCAGGTTCAGGCCGGAATTCAGGCTATCGGTCTTTAATATCCACTTTAATTCCTCTTTGTTGAGCAACCGGCTCAGGTCACCACCTCTGGGTGGTACAATGATCTGTGCGATGACAGTCCAGCGGATATCATTCTCAGTGTGTCCCTTGTCCAAAAAATGTTCAACCAAGGGAGCATTAGGGGTTTTGCACCTGATGCGACTGCGGTGCTGGGAAATCCGTAATTTAATCTTTTGTTTTGTCTGTCCAACATAGATACAATCGCAGGGGCATAAAATCGCGTACACTAGATTACAGCTGTTACAATTAGTAAAGGTGCATAAAACATTTTTTACATCCCTGTACACAAATTCTTTTCCCTCCACTGTATAATCACACACTACACATGAGCCACATTTAAAATGACCCCTTACGGGCGGTAATGACCAATGGTCATGCAGTGTAACATTCTTCCCAGGTGTAGCTGGTAACGCTGCCCTCACTAGTTGATCCTTCAAACTTTTGTTTTTCTTGAAGGCAAAGAGAGGAATTTCCCAGTCAAGTGGGCCCGAGTTCAGAATGTGCCAGTTTTTCCTTATGCACTGGGTTACCCGATGAGAAATGGCAGAGAAAGTGGTTACACATACTGTTTTCACATCAGTGATTTTCTGTTTAGGCTCTAACAAGGTGTCACGAGGACAGTACCAGGCCCTTTTCATAGAGTTCTTGACCAGGCGTTTAGGATACCCCCTGAACCTGAGTTTCTCTGACAAAGTGTTCGCCTCTAGAAAATAGTCCTTTTCCTGTAACAGTTCCTTCTAAGCCTTAGGAACTGTTCCTAAGGCTTAGAAGGAACTGTTACAGGAAAGATGACTATTTTCTAGAGGCGAACACTTTGTCAGAGAAACTCAGGTTCAGGGGGTATCCTAAACGCCTGGTCAAGAACTCTATGAAAAGGGCCTGGTACTGTCCTCGTGACACCTTGTTAGAGCCTAAACAGAAAATCACTGATGTGAAAACAGTATGTGTAACCCAGGGCACAAGTCCTAAAAAAAGAAGTGGGGGGACTCTCCAAGTTAGGTGTGGTCACAGGAAGTGACATCACGACAGGAAGTGACATCACGACAGGAAGTGACATCACGACAGGAAGTGACATCACGACAGGAAGTGACATCATGACAGGTGTGAGCAGGACAAATGCAAGGCAGGGAGATCTGTTGAATAGGATGGCTCCCATCTCTCCCTCCGCCTGCACCATCTCTCCCTCCGCCTGCACCATCTCTCCCTCCGCCTGCACCATCTCTCCCTCTGCCTGCACCATCTCTCCCTCTGCCTGCACCATCTCTCCCTCTGCCTGCACCATCTCCCCCTCCCACTCCGCCTGCACCAGCTCTCCCTCTGCATGCACCAGCTCTCCCTCTGCATGCACCAGCTCTCCCTCTGCCTGCACCAGCTCTCCCTCTGCCTGCACCAGCTCTCCCTCTGCCTGCACCATTTCCACTCTACCTGCACCATTTCCACTCTGCCTGCACCATCTCTCCCTCTGGCTGCACCATCTCCCCTCTGCCTGCACCATCTCCCCTCTGCCTGCAACATCTGCCCTCTGCCTGTTCCGTCTCCCCTCTGCCTGTTCCGTCTCACCCCCTGCCTGCACCATCTCATCCCATGCCTACACCATCTCTCCCTCTGCCTGCACCATCTCTCCCTCTGCCTGCACCATTTGCACTCTGCCTGCACCATTTCCACTCTGCCTGCACCATCTCTCCCTCTGTCTGCACCATCTCTCCCTCTGCCTGCACCATCTCTCCCCTGCCTGCACCATCTCCCCTCTGCCTGCAACATCTGCCCTCTGCCTACTCCGTCTCCCCTCTGCCTGCACCATCTCACCCCCTGCCTGCACCATCTCACCCCCTGCCTGCACCATCTCACCCCGTGCCTGCACCATCTCATCCCCTGCCTGCACCATCTCATCCCCTGCCTGCACCATCTCATCCCCTGCCTGCACCATCTCTCCCTCTGGCTGCACCGTCTCCCTCTCAGCCTGCATCATCTCCTTCTCTGCTTGCACCATCCACCCCCTCCGCCTGCACCTCCCTCCCCTGCCTGCTGCTCTTTTAACCCTTTCCTCGTCGCCTTCTCCCCCCCCATGGTTTCTCCCACAGTTTTTGGCTCTTCTCAAAGTGACTGAAATAAACTCATGAAATGCGCTTTGAATTTGTGCACGCAAATTTGCGCCTACCCCGCTCCTACCCCGCTTCGATGTGCTGAGTATCGGAGCCTTTTTTTAATACTTTTGTATGATTCAACTGAACATCCATTGTCTAGGGCAGGCGTGGCAAACAGGGTGAGGCCTTTTTTCGTTCCTCCTGCCATCCTGCACACTCTGTGACCTACCTGCGTTTGGCCCATCATAGCGCTGTCCAAAGAAATCAAATGGTCTTTTCAGTGCTTCTCATATTAACATCTGCAGTAATGCAGGACAAGCCTCGCAACATATATACACGGATGATTCAAAAGGTTCCAAAAATTAACTGCAAATGTGACTTTTTACGAAACTCTGAAAGTTCTTACCATTAGAGATTGGGCCAATCTTGACTTTGTGTTCACTGAATGTGGTGTTCCCCAAACGCCCACATGCACTCGGAACATGAACACGACCAAGATCGCATCTCCGAGCAAAAAGAATAGCGAGCAGAAGGTCAAGGGCGGAGCTCATTTTATACTCAAGCCCCTCCTGACAAAGCCGCTGCGCTCGCAGAACTGGGAAAAGGAAGATTCTGGCATCCGTCCATTTCCCTGCACTATAAACAGCATGGGACAATACGGACGGTGTTACATGAACAGTAAATAAATAGCGAGGAGTTCATTTTGGTGTCAGCCCTCTGCTGGTGACACCCGGTGCGGGCCGCACCTCCCGCACCCCCCTTGTGACGCCACTGATCACAACCATCCCCAGAAGAGCTCTCTTGTCCAATGATCTAACCATTCATCCTTCCATCAAACCCCTGATATCCACCATTCCAAATGTACATTGTCATCTATTAATTCTTTTATCCATCATGCAGTCTTTCACCATTCATTCTGTCCTTCCAACTGTGTGCCCATCCATATCCAAACCTTTTCAACTATTTGAAAACCTATCCATCGTCTATCTTTCCATCCATCCTTTCAGTCATCCATCCCTTCATCCATCCATTCACTCACTCATCCATCCAACCGTGTACCATTTCACCCAAGCATCCTTTCACTCATCCATCCACTCTTCCACCCACCCATCCATTCACTCATCCATCCAACCATTTACCCTTTCACCCATCCAGCCTGTAAGACAATAAGAAATGTACATTTGTCAGGTGTCATACCTGATATGTATTGTTAGACAAATTAATTATCATAATGTTATCGATCTAGTGAAGATGGAAGGCTGATACAGCAGCATGAGATTAGGGTACCCAACACTTTTACACTTGTTCACTGAAAAACAATTGCATCATATTATGGTGAATATTGTGTTGAATATACCGAAGTGCACAAACATGTTTAAAAAAGCAGTCACAAAAGAAACATTTCCGGGGTGTCTGTGGATTCTTGTACAGTGGAGTGGTGCATGCTTCCTCACCTTTCCAGTAATTAAGCGGGTGGTTCTTGCCTTTTATGCACAGCCAGTTGCAGGGTGTTCGCCTCTGATTTGAGCAAGCAGGCTGGAGAGAAGGGACTAACATACCTCTTGGGAACTCGAGTCACCGATTAACAGCCCTGCAAGAGCCTTCACTGGTCAGATTTTTTTTTTATTTTAGACAAAAATGTGTGAAAAAACAGTCTTAAAATAATCGAACTTTTATTTGAAACACATTACACCCTCCGTTCATTTTCAAATGTTGCACATCGTGTTAGCTTTCAACATATGCCAAAAGAAGAGAGAGAGAGACTCCTGACCCTGTGGCAAGCAGCATACGTCTGGTGAGATTTTTGGGAATGCCCTTGACCAGCTGTTAATGTTGCCGGCGGCGCTACCTGCAGGAAGCGGCTCACCACATGCTGTAACACCCCAAACTGGCCCATTGACATTCTGTATGTGGCAATCAGCCCCATACAAAGTGACAATGGGCGGGGTGGGGCTGCTCTTGCGCTTCTAGCAGCCTGTGATTGCAGGAATGGGGGTGGGCAGGTGGAGAGAGGGCGCTCTGTGCCAATGTTTTGAAGCATGTGCGATGCAACAGAAGGTGGCATTTCTTTCAAGCTCCCCCACATCCTGCTCGGCGCCGCGGCACCCCTGGCTTCTCATCACGGCGCACCGGGGTGCCGCGGCGCACATTTTGGGAACCACAGCATTAGGGGATGATGGGCTAATAAAGCTGGCAGTGAGGTGCTATATTGGGAGAGTCTGTTTTCGTACATATCCGGCTGAGGCGGGCAGGCAGCAGGCGAGGCCGGGGACGAAGGAAAGTCTGGATCGGGACGGCGTTTTGATTGAGCAGGGTGGACGGCGTCCACCCTGGAAAACCCTGGAAAATAAGTGGGGGGATGCCATCCACCCGCGTGGTACCCCGACTCGTGCCCTGGTGTAACCACTTTCTCTGCCATTTCTCATCGGGTAACCCAGTGCATAAGGAAAAACTGGCACATTCTGAACTCGGGCCCACTTGACTGGGAAATTCCTCTCTTTGCCTTCAAGAAAAACAAAAGTTTGAAGGATCAACTAGTGAGGGCAGCGTTACCAGCTACACCTGGGAAGAATGTTACACTGCATGACCATTGGTCATTACCGCCCGTAAGGGGTCATTTTAAATGTGGCTCATGTGTAGTGTGTGATTATACAGTGGAGGGAAAAGAATTTGTGTACAGGGATGTAAAAAATGTTTTATGCACCTTTACTAATTGTAACAGCTGTAATCTAGTGTACGCGATTTTATGCCCCTGCGATTGTATCTATGTTGGACAGACAAAACAAAAGATTAAATTACGGATTTCCCAGCACCGCAGTCGCATCAGGTGCAAAACCCCTAATGCTCCCTTGGTTGAACATTTTTTGGACAAGGGACACACTGAGAATGATATCCGCTGGACTGTCATCGCACAGATCATTGTACCACCCAGAGGTGGTGACCTGAGCCGGTTGCTCAACAAAGAGGAATTAAAGTGGATATTAAAGACCGATAGCCTGAATTCCGGCCTGAACCTGCAAGAGGACTGGACATCATTAATCTGAATTGACCTAATCTTTTCTTCATGCTGTTCAACAACGAGTGATTAATTGTTATTGTTTCCTGAAATGAATCTGTATTTTAATGTCACTCTGCATGTTATTCACATAAGGTTTCACCTCAATATGGCTCATGGAACTTAGTCCTTCCTTTATTTTTATGCCCCCAAGTCCCGTGCACTGCTCCAATCACAGCGCACCCTACTCCTTTTCACTTCCTGGTTTCAGGACACGAGCACGCCAGGGATACACCTCATGACCGAAGCATTTGGTAAGTTTATTACCGCGTCTCAGATTTTACTCTGGTTGTAGTCCACTGTTCCGTTTCTGAATGGACCTTATTTTCCCCCTAGGCTTGCCCTGGCGTCGTCCGGTTGCGATTGCGTATACTGGCTAAACCTGACGCTCGATTGTGGTAAGATTGCTTTTATGGTCCCGTCTTCCACCCGCCGGGCTGCCCATACCCCCGGTTTATTTTAACATGCGTCCTTCGTTTTACAGGGCGATTGGTCCGGGCATCAAGGAAGTATTTACTATCTGTGCCCTAACGCGCTCTGTCTCGGTAAGCAGTGCGGGGCGCCCACTATCCTGAAATAGTCCCACTTACCGGCGAGTGCTAAGTACACAAGATTACCACAGTTTTAGTTCACTGGCACTGCGGTCAACATTCGTATGCAACCACCAATGCCCCTTAGGCACATTATAGCAACCTTGGACGCATGCTCTATAGTTGTGATTTATGCCACTGCCTCAACAACCTGGTTATGACTAGTATCACCCCCTGACGAATGAGCATGTGCACTGTGCACGAAGAGTCACTTCACGCATTCTTTTATGTACCTTGTTTCTAAAGTATACTTTTATTTCTTCTTATAGGCAAAATTGAGGTTTAATGTAAAGGCAAAGTATTTAATTGTCCTGATGATGGTTCCTATGATTTCTTGATGGAACAGAAACGCCGTCGACTTGCTTATGCACCCGATACATATCTGATTGGTTGATTATATGTAATGGTGCAGCTTGATATTTTCTGTACAATTTATATGGAAACAGAAAAACGTTTGTTTTGCCTTGAACCTTTCCTATTTTCTTCAACTGTGATCACCCCGTTAGTGTTGGGCACAGGCTTGTGTACCACATAGGGGCATTGTGGAAGGTATTCCTCACGTCTATTGTTTGAAGAATTTTGTTTATTAAGTAAACCTGAAAGACCTCTGTCCGGCTGGACATGTCCTTCTGAAAATATAGAAGCGATTTCGTCTATATTTATTTGTTGTGTTGTATTACGTAAGCATGGGACCACTGTTGTTTCCATAAAACTGGTCAGTTTGGGGAACATTCCTAAGAAGTGACCACTCGTTAATCCAAAGATCATGTGTACGCATGTGCGAGATTGACCAGTGCTAAAAATAGCCTGTTGCTGGGCAGGGTAATGGTTCATTGGCATGGAGGAAGGACGAAAGGGCACGCTGACCACGAGGCCGCATGTTCATAGAAAATGGAAGCCGATAAATACAAAATGGCCCCCGCACGTTTGGTCAAGTTAACGCTAAAAGTTCGTATAGCTGAGCTAAATGCTAACTCAGGTGCTGCCAAATTATGACAGACGGCCCTTTTAGCATTTAGCTGAAGCTACCTCATAATGGGAGTAATCGGGATGTTCATCATCAACATCGATCATCATTATTTTCATCACTTCAACATTACTCATCTGTTCATGTTTAGCAATAGCTCGTTTGGATGGGATACAGGCTGTAATACATACAGAGCATAAAGTAGGGCTACATTGGATACATAAACAAAAGAAGAAGAGTATCCCAATAATCACACATAGAATCGTTAACAGCTTCCAACCCCAAGTACTGAGCAAAGTCCAAAACCAACTAGAAAATGTCCATGTACCATTCTCGGGGTGAATTTCAGCTGCAATTTTGTGCAATTTGGAAATGGCATCATATACAGAAGGCAAATTATTGGGGACATAAACACAACAACTACTTCCGATAATGCGGCATGCACCCCCACGATCAGCTAATACTACGTCCAGAACCATTCGGTTCTGAAGCGTAACAATTCTCGTAATCTGGAGTTCTTCAGTTATGTTCCCCAAAGCAGAGGCAGTTTCATTAGCAACAGCTTCCACAACACGTGTTAGCCGTCTTATTTTCCTGCTGTTTAAAGCAGCACCAACAAAAGAGAACAGGCCTAAATTAAAATATACCTATTGTTGTAGTGAGGTGTCAGTTTGGTCAATATTGTCAAGTTCTAATGTTCTCTTAACCCTATTCAATATAAAATCGTGGTACAATACAAAATCATTATGGTACATAGGCGGGGCAATAAACACAGGGGGTAGTACAAAAGATATATAGCAGGTTCCTAACCATCCAAGAGGAAGACGATGATATCCTTTATTACCACAGATAAAATAAGTGTTTCGTGAAGCCACAAAAGTAATACCATTTGGTGTATCAAATGTGAGAGTAGTATTACATTCACTTCTCCCTACCGGAATTGTTCCTTTGTTTCTTATGCAAAGATCAGCCTTAGTATCAATAACTGTGATCACAAGCAAACTAGACATATTTATAAGTCTTTGGTTGGTGAAAACACGAGGTGTAGATACATTGTCCGTCCGATATTCTTCCCACTCAAATTTAGTTCCTTCTGCTTGTGGATAACCATCTCTATCGTTGTAACAGACTTTATTCAATCGAAAAAGTAGTCCACCTTTTGTTGGCCATCTTAGAGTAAAAAGAAGAGTGTACCAAGCATTACAAGAACCATTATGGGAAAATGGAAGAGGAATAAGAGGGGTTCCTCCTCTCTTCTGATGTCCAGGCAACATTCCACATACCCAACAATTTGAGGTGTTCGTCATGTTATGGGTATGATGTAAGATTTGAATGAAACTGTTATTCAAGTAAGTCTTTCTATGTCTCTCTTCATGATAGGGCAAAGTAAAATGGAAATGTTCAGATGGAATTGGAGTGGTAGGCAGTAAATATTCCCGTGCAGGAAACAGTCGTTCTATAGTCCAAGCTATTACTGCTATTACCACTATAGTTATAGTAAAAAGAACTGCACCCAAAATTCTTCTGCTTCTCAGTGTCGTAGGTGCCATAGTACAAAGGACAAAGTCTCAAAAACCGAACTAAAAAATAAAAATTGAGTGCTGAGAACCGAGGCTGCCGCTGGTTTCTTCTCCGAGATTCAAGACGGGTGTCGCTACACTGGCCAGAACTGACCCCCCCCCTTGATATTCCCGGCTTCCGTTTTCACAAACCTCGGAACGGTTACTAACCAGTCTCGAAAAATATAAAAATATTATTTCCTTGGCCGTAGGTTATACTTCGCTCCACCAGAAACAGTGTGGTCCGGGAAGGCTCCCTCCGACTCGTAAGGCGTAACAGCTGGGCTCTTCTCCGCATTCAAGATGTCTCGATAATCAGACAACACCGCAGGGTTCACCAGATCCGGAGAGACACTTCGGCAGTGAGTTGAATGTATCCACCGCTTCTTATTCGTGACACGCACAGCCGTCCGCGTTGCCAGCAACACTTGTTCAGGGCCACGCCACCTCTGCTCCAAACTGCTGGCTCTCTCGAAAACGCGAATCATCACGTGGTCACCAGGACGGAGATCATGAGCCTCTCCAATAGAGTTGTCAGGGAGCGCTTCTCGAACCTGTTGATGAATAGAAAGTAAATCATTTGGTAATCGTGCCAAATAATCGTTCATCATTATACAAGGCACATCATGTATCAACCGAGGCTTTGGAACTCCCCAAATATTCATCGGTCTTCCGAACACCACTTCATATGGTGTGAGGCCAGATCGGGAATGTGGTACTGATCTGATAGACAGCAATGCCAAAGGCAAAGCGTCCGGCCATTTCAAAGACGTGGATGCCACGATCTTTGCTAACTTTAACTTCAAAGTTGCATTATATCTTTCTACTAGACCTGCTGACTGCGGGTGGAATACAGCATGAAATTTTTGCTTAATCCCCAATCCTTTCCGGACATACTCCACTACTTTCCCAACGAAATGAGGACCATTATCATTCCACAAAAATGTACAAACACCATAGCGCGGGAAGAACTCTTTGAGTAACTTAGCTGTTGTCAATGCTGTATTATCTTTCGTGGGGTAGGCCTCAATCCATTTACTGAAGGCGCACACCGCCACTAGGACATATTTGAGGTTATTCCAGCGCTCAAGCTGGATGTAATCCATTTGCAGTACTTCGAATGGTGCAGTAGGTGGAACGAACCCTCCTTTAGGAGTATAAGTCCCTTTAGCAGGATTGTAATGTAGGCATATCAGACAGGTCTGCACTACTCTCTTGGCCGTGCTGGCAATCTCAGGATGCTCCCAAACTCGCGTAAGCAATTTAGTAATTGCAAGAGCTCCCACATGTGCCAGCCCATGTGTCATTTGAACCATTGTTTGCAAGTAAGCGGCAGGCAGTTTCCATCTCTCCATATCATTGCTACGCCAACAACCCTCATCATCCAACACTCCCTCTGTTGCCCAAGTTGTGAGTTCCGCTTCAGATGCTGATTTCTGAATGTCTAATATTTCCTCTCTGGCATCATGCCATCGCTCAGCCTGTGACCTCACCACATACATAGGAGAGACATTTTGTAACATAGCAGTCTCCCTCGCTATGCGATCTGCAAAAGCATTCCCTTGTCCTATTTTGTCTGTCACTTTCTTATGTGCACTACATTTGATTATCGCTACCTTCTTTGGACATAATAGTGCATTCAGGAGATCACGTACCGACTCTCCATGCATGATGTGTGCTCCATGTGAGGTCAGAAACCCTTGTTCCTTCCAGAGTAGGCCAAAATCGTGCACTACTCCAAAAGCGTAACGGCTATCAGTGTAAATATTCACACATAAACCAGCACTTAACTCACATGCTTTCGTTAAGGCTATCAATTCAGCCGCTTGGGCCGATTTTTGCAGTATTCGTGCTGTTTTAAGTGTCGTGATCGCATAGGCTGCGGAAGTCGTGCCATCTGGCAGCTTCACACACGATCCATCAACCCACAGTTCCCCATCTACATCTAGAAGTGGCGTATCCTGTAAATCGATACGACTCTTTGTTTGTTCTCCGGTCAGAAAAACACAATCATGTTGTTCTTCCTTCTGGGTCTCAGTAACAGGATATGGCAATAAAGTAGCAGGGTTCAGAGTGGCGCACCTCTTCAATGTAATATGTGGCGCCAACAGTGTTAACTCGTATCCTGTTAAACGAGCACTAGTTAGATGCTGCGTTTTCGTTTGGTTCAATAAAACATCTACCGCATGGGGAACTAACACCAACAATCTGTGTGACAGAACTATTCCCTCACTCTGTCGTATAGCTACTGCTGTTGCTGCAACTGCTCGAAAGCATCCAGGCAGTCCTCGAGCCACAGGATCGAGTACTGCTGAAAAGTATGCACAAGGCCTCTGTTTATCTCCGTGTAACTGTACTAAGACTGACAATGCGCACCCATCCTTCTCATGTACATATAATGTAAAGGGCTTCGTATAATCTGGTGTGCCTAACACTGGTGCAGAACAAAGAGCTTGTCTCAATTGTTCAAAAGCATTCTGACATTCATCCGTCCATTCAAGGGGGATTGGTGCAATTTTGGACAACAATGCTAACAAAGGCTTTACAATGTGCGAAAAGCCTAATATCCATTGCCTACAAAAGGACGTCAAACCTATGAAGGCACGAACATCCTTCTGAGTGCAAGGGACTGGCGTATCTAAAATTGTTTGAATTCGATCTGATGTCAATGCACGCCCCTCCTTAGACAAAAGATGACCGAGGTAGGTCACCTTTGGTCTACAATATTGCAACTTCTTCCGCGAAACCTTATGATTGTTTTTAGCAAGGAAAGAAAGTAGGGAGAGGGTACTCTCCTCACATTGCTCCTGCGTGTCTGCTGCAAGCAAAATGTCGTCAACATATTGAATAAGAACCACCCCCGCCTGTAAGTCAAAGGAATCAACCTGTCTTTTTAAAGCCTGGCTGTAAATGCTAGGATTTTCCGTGTAACCTTGAGGAACTCGACAAAATCTATACGATTTATTATTTAACGTAAAACCAAACAAATATCGGCTGTCAGGATGAATGGGAATCGAAAAGAAAGCGTTTTTCAAGTCGATTACTGTGAAGGTAGTAGATGTGGGTGGAATCAAGGTGAGTAAAGTGGAAATATCAGACACCACTGGATACTGGGGCACAACTATCTTATTAATTTCCCTCATATCAATAATGAAACGATAGATCTTAGTGTCTGTGTCTTTCTTTAGGATCGGAAGAATTGGGCTGTTGCAAACAATGTAGGGAACTTCCTCCACCACCCCTGCCATTATCAAGTCATTCACAATATGTGTCAAAGCTATTTCGCCTTCTCTGGAGATCTTGTACTGGGGGACACAAGGCAAAGTCGCTCCCTCCTTTACAGTAATACATACAGGAGGAATAATCATTTGTCCCACATCAGTGTCAGAAGTGGCCCATAAAGTACTTGGTAGAGAAGCTAACGCATCGGCCTCCTGCATGAGACACGATCTCTCAATCTCTGGGTAGTTTTCATTCAGAATAACCCGCACCCCTTCAGAGGCACAGCGTATTGTTGCACGAAAATGCTTTAGCATATCAAGTCCCACAATATTATCTGGTGTATTTGGAGATAATAGAAACAGACATGGGGCAGTGAATTTATCAATGTGAAATAGAAGGGGTTGAGACAATGGGCTTAGAGAAGGTGTTCCATCAAACCCTATTGCAGTAATTGTTTCGCAAGACAGTGGAGCCCTTGGAACCAAGTGTTTGGACAGAGCGCTACGAGTAGCACCTGTATCGACCAGAAACTGATCAGTAGAACCCAAAACATGTGCTGATATATATGGACCCCTTTGATCGACTGGTACTTCAACCGATTCCACACCCCATCCTACGCAATCCTATGCATAATTATTATCCTGAGACTCAGTGCTCTCTCCTTCAGCTATCTGATACTGATTCCGTCGATCAAAAGTATTGTGATCCACCTGACCACGACCTCTTGCTTCAAACCTACCACGATCATTCGCTCCACCCCTTGGTCCTGAATAACTATTCCGTGACCTTCCACTTCCTCGACCCCGCTGATTACGCTGTTCTTGAAGCACCGGACAATCTGAGACCCAATGTCCAAACTGCTTACAGTATGCACACTGATCCTCAGAACTATCAGAACGGGGGGGAGACGTAACATACGATCCTCGTCTACCCCTATCATTCCCTCTCGACTGCGTAGCAAAAACCTGAGCCAACATCACCTTCGTCTTTAAATCCTTCACTTTCTTATCACTACTTTCTTTAGCCTCCAATTCTTGTCGTTCGTAATACTGAGCCATAGTTAATAAAGAAGCAGGCGTTGCAGTGGTCCATGAACTCTCACTAGTCTTCAAACGTTTTGCAATCTCCGGTAGGAGATTAGCCACATACTTGTCAACGAACAAATGCCTGCCCGTATCCTCTGTTAATGATTGCCCACTGTAATCATGGAATGCTTCCTCGAATCGGGAAAAGAAATCAGAGACCGATTCGTCCGACTTCTGTTTACAAGACGCCAACATTGTCCAATCAATCTTCTTAGGGGGAACAAGTGTTTTTAATTTATTCAATATAGCCTCTGGGAGTTCTAAAATTAACTGGCATGGTTTACACGCGGGTTCCCTATCCAGATCAGCTCGAGTTATTTCCTTCCAATCGGCACCTAGATTTGTTCGATCATCAAACTTACGAATCGCCCTCCACATATCAGGAGGCAGTATCAACCCAAAGAAAAGATCAATATCAACTAATGTCATAACGCACGAAGAGATAGCGCCTTCCACTCCTTCATAAAAAGCTGCTGGATTTTTACGGGGGTCAGGCAAAGCATTCTTGAGTGCCATAACATCTGCTCTATTCCTTGGCGTATAAACCCAATTATATACAAAATAACCCTTCGCATCTTTAGACATCTTATCATCGTCCGTGCCTGCCCCTTTTGGAGGGACATACAAAGGCGCAGCTTCTCGCATAGGCTTAACATTAACCGCAGCGCTCTTATCTGTATCAAAGATAGGGCACTCTTTTGATACTTCCGTTGATCCAGGCGCAGACGAATCCGATGCCTTTTTCGCCGCTCGTAACTGCGTCGCCTCATCCCGTAGCTTAACCAAATGCCGGAAAAACTCATCCGCATCTGCAAGAACAAAAAGACCTTTACGAAAATTCTCACGACTAACTGATATAACTTTAGGTTCCAACTCAGGAGAATGCTTCCTAAACCGCTCAACAACTTCGTCTGCAAAATGATCTAGAAAATACAATTGTTCCTTTTCAGACCACTTACTCATAAAACCATCAACCTCTGAAACAGTTATAGTATTTATATTAAGTTTGCGAGCAACCGAGCGCAGTTCCGCAGCTCGTTCAGTCGTTAACCTGGTACGCTGATTATCCTGATCATCCTCGCTCGAATCCTCATTCGGGGCTGTGGGCGGAACATACGGAGGCGGGCAATGATCTAGTAATGAAAAATCATCTAACTCATTAGTAAGGACAGGATAAAGAGGACGTCTAATAGGAAACTGACCATTAACCTGTAAATTACGTTCTCGAATCTCCTTCTCTTTCTGTTCCTGCAATTCTTTTTCCTGCAACTGTAAAGCTTTATCACGAGCAGCCTTTCGCTGCTCCTTGTCCGCCAAGGCTTGTTCTTGCTTCATTCGTTCACGCACCTCTTTCTCCCACATACGCACACAATCAAACATATCCTGTCTAGACCTACGCTGAAACAAACACTGCTCCACATACTGAACCTTTCGCAGATCAAACGACCCATGTGTAGGAGAGTAGGGTCTGCTATCCTATGGTCACCCCAAATGTTTGCTTTTTGCTTTACTGGTTTATGACTTAATGTGGCTGTGGGCCTGCTAATCAGACCCACAGCCTGCTGTTCTCTCTCTAAATTGTAACCCATGCACTTTAGGTGCATAACGAAATTGGAACTGGTACACCTTATTGGCCCCTGTAACAGTGTACCCAGGTACCCAGGGCATAGGTGCTTCCAAGGCCTACCAGGGGCTGCAGCATGTATTGTGCCACCCCTGGCCTGGCCTCCATATTTGACACAACTGGCTGATCACTCAGGTGGGGTAAGTCGGTGTAACCACCCCTTACTTAGGTGTAATATGCCTATACCTAACCTAAAATGGACACATATGTTCCTATCAGTCACTCCTATGGAAGGCCTCATCAATCCTGGAGAAGGGGTCCCAAAGGGATAGAGAACACAAAATGTAACTTATTAAAGAAAAGAATCACGTAGACATTGAATCAAACCACATTGTTTTAATCACAATGGGGATGCGTATGAAATAACGACAATAATCAAGTATTTAAATGAAAAGGTGGAGCAATGCCCCGGAGGGGGGGGGAGTGCGTGATAATGTGAGGATACTGTGATAAGGAAGGGTTGCAGGTGACAGAATAATCAGTACTTCAAACCAAATAGTTATAATGGTTACACATTATGTACAAGACAAAAAACAAGAGAACTTAAATTTCGAATCAAGACATATCATACTCCACACAGTACAGTATATGAACAGTTGGGCCGTGGAGTTGACGTTTAAAAACAGATAGTTGTCGACGTTTCGACCCTCTCAGATATGCAGGTATTATTGTATCCTTGCAGCGGGGTCTTCTTCAGGACAGGGGAGTGGGGCAGACCCCCTATTTAATATATAAATGCTGGTATTATTGTGCGAATTAAAGCTAAAGGAAATCAATTACGTTAACTAGATTTAGGAAAGCACACTGCCCAAATTACGTAGGAAGGGAAAGCATGCACAATTATAGAACGCATTGTGACCCCCTAATTATGGGGTGCCATTTATCGCATATCACATCACCGTGATTGGTGAGATATAATTCAAAAAAGAGAGCGTGGAAAGCTAGTGATCCGTCACGCATTGTGACCCCCTGATTATGGGGTGCCACTTATCGCATATCACATCACCGTGATTGGTGGGATATAATTAAAAAAAGAGAGAGCGTGGAAAGCTAGTGATCCGTCACCAGGTGGTGTTTAATTGGCATGACAATTCCGAAGTAGTATACAGTGGAATATCTGTCGTTACCTTACTAAAAATGATTCAGGGGTTGGGAAGGTAAAGGACATCCGGTCTGATTTTCCTGTGGAAGAATATAAAGGGTCCGACATGTTGCTATATGGCCGGACGGACACACCTTACAATTATTGCGACATAGCGGCGGAGAGCACTGAGGAACTTACCCCGTCAGGCTGAAAGCAATGTTCGATTTCTGGATAGATCGTCAAACAGATCTGTGCAATGAGTAAAGAGAGAATAATCGTGAGGGGCGCTACCTCCAACGTTGAAAAAATGAACATGTGAGCCCAGACGTGCCGCATGTCAAGCTTACCGGAGGCCGAATGAATCTGGCATGGAATCCGCTCGAGTTCGCAATGGCGAGGCTCGGTTCCTGATTCATTATGTTACCATGGTAGCGGAGTCACGTGGTGACCCGCACTAGTATAGAGCTAAACAAAAGACTAACTCACTGTTTGGCGGTTGCTAAGAAACCGCGTGAATGGATTATAGAGGGAAATTCTGGTAAGATGACGATCGTACTATGGGTGAGTGCTAAATTAACGGAGACATTCCGTGAAACCACACAGGGGTAATGATCGAATTTGGATGTCAGTAATCCGGGGAAAGATCAACCAATATGAGCCAATATTTACGGTGACAACATGGTTCAATTAGCATAGGTATTGCCACAGTTAATTATAAAACAAGTAAGTATAACATGTCAAGTGCCAGGTGGGATGATTCCAGGTGCATCGATAACTTAATGGCGTACCTCTCACATGAGGGTAAAGGCCGGTTGATACTATAACGAATGCTATAACTGACATATACATCTGCCTGCTAGAGGCAATCTGTCAATAACTGGCGTACCTCTCACATGAGGGTAAAGGCCAATGGTAAGGCGTAGTTTGCCACTTCAAACGCACAGAAAAACAGACAACAGGGGATCCATATCAATATGGTAGCTGAATGGCGTACCTCTTACATAAGGGTAAAGGCCATGGCATCACACATTGAAGGGACTCCATATTCAAGGCAAAGTGGCCAGCTGAGAGAAGGAGCTATCATGCTCATTGAGACCCTTTTCAATGGAGTTAAAGAAAAACATCCATTTTAGTTCACGGGTATTTAGGATACTCGAGATATTCCCACCACGCGGTCCCAGAACAGCTCTTTCTATTACTACCCATCTGAGACTGTCTGGTGAGTGTGAGGCCGTGGTGAAATGATCAACCAAGGGGGCTCCCTGTACCTCACACCTAATTCTGCTCATGTGTTGGAGAATGCGCACCTTGATTTTCTGTTGTGTTTGGCCTATGTATATCTGTTGGCATGGGCAGAGTATCGCATAGATAACGTTCGAGGAATTACAGTTGGTGTGTGCCTTCAGCTGAATTTTCAATTGACAGTATTGGAATTCCTTTCCTTGGATGGTGGTCTCACAGGCTTTACAGTTTCCACATTTCGAGTGGCCGGTCACTGGAAGGCAGGTTCCACAGAGTAGCAATGGTGGGATCCTGAGGTGTCGGTAAGAGGGATCTTACCACGAAATCTTTCACACTTTTGGCTTTTTTGAAAGCGTGTAGGGGTGCTGATGGTTGATCGATATCGTCCGATATCAATTTCCAGTGGCGATTTATAATCCGTTTGATTTGGTTGCTTCAGGTGTTGAATGTGGTGACACACACGATCCTTGTTTCCTGTTGGTTCCTGTTGGTATTTGGAGATAATAGTTCCTCGCGGGGATAAAACCAAGCTCTTTTTCTGGATTGCTTGACTAGACGCCTGGGGTACCCTCTCGCCAGCAGTCGATTGGTGAGCTCATCAGATTCCGTGAGGTAATGCTCTCGGTCCGAACAGTTTCTGCGGATTCGGAGAAATTGCCCGAAGGGCAAATTGTCCCGGAGGGCTCTAGGATGATGACTGTCGTAATATAGCAAGGAATTCCTCTCTGCTGGTTTTCGATAGAGCGTCGTCAGTAGGACTCCTGCATTCTCATAGATGGTGAGATCTAGGAAGTTTATCATGTGATTGTCGGATTGTATTGTAAACTTCAGAAAGTCAGATTGATGATTTAACCAGGTGAAAAAGGACAATAGGTCGTCTGGATTCCCATTCCAAATGATGAGGATATCATCAATATATCTCATCCAGAGACCAAGTTGGTCTCTGAATGGATTTACTGGATTAAGTATGGTGTCCTCCTCAAATGCGGCCATATAGAGAATGGCTACATCTGGAGCAAAGGGGGCCCCCATTGCTACACCAGACGTTTGGATATAGAACTTGTTCTTGAAAATAAAAAAGTTTTTAGTCATTGCAATCCGGAGCAAGGACACGATGAATTCCGTGGGTACTTGCACCGGTGCCGGGCGGCGTTGTAGACAGCGTGTTATTACATTCAAGGCTTCTTGTTGCGGGATAGATGTGTAGAGCGACACCACGTCGCATGTCGCCAATCTTTGGAGCTCTGAGTCGAAGGGAGAATTCTCAACAATATTGATCGTGTGCATCGTATCACGTAGATAGGTAGGAGTGGATTCCACCAACGGTTTCAGAAAAAAGTCGATGTACTTGCCTAGGGGCTCGAGTATGGAGCCACATCCAGACACAATCGGTCTACCCGGTGGGTTGTTCATACTTTTATGGATCTTGGGTATCGTATAGATTGTAGCCAACCGGGGATGTTTTTGGTTCAAAAAATTAAACTCCGATTCAGAGAGGAACCCCAATTCCAGTCCTGCTTGAGTTATTTCAAGAATTTCAAGGGCAATTGCTTTAGATGGGTCAGCTCGCAAAAGTTGATAACTTACTCCGTCATTAAGTTGACGAAGGACCTCGGATTCATATGAGGAAACGTCTTGGACAACAATGGCTCCCCCTTTGTCCGCCGGTTTGATAACCACTTGATCATTATGGGCAAGTGATTGTAAGGCCGCCTTTTCTTCTTTGCTCGTGTTGTACCGGATGAATGATTTGGTACCTAAAAGTTGTTGAACATCGCGCCATACTACCTCCTCAAACGCCAGAATCTTATGTGACATGGTACTGTTGTAAGGAACAAAAGTAGACGGAGGTCTGAGGCCAGTTACCGATGATTGAATTCTTGGTTCTGAGTTTCGAAAAAAGTACTTCAGCCTGACCTTGCGAAAGAACTGGTAAAGTTCTGCGCGAATGGTGAAGTTGTCAGGGTTATTTGTAGGAACGTATGATAGCCCTTTGTCCAATACTTTGATTTAATTCTCGCTGAGAGTTTGTTTGGATATGTTGACAACAGGGCTACTGGGCAACGGGGGGGCACCCCCCAATAGTTTCATTTCAAAACGTCCCTCAGAACCATTCACCATCTGTATGTTTTGTTTCGAGTTACTCGTTCTCCGTGTTGCTCCGATTGGAACTGTACCTGTTTTTGTGGTTGACCACGACCTCCATCCCAATTGCTTGCATTTGGTTGAAATCCACGTTGGTTGCCTCTGGGCCAGTTGTTGCCCCTGCCTCGAGGGGGTCGCCATGACCATTGGCGTTGGCCCAAAAAAGGATTGTATTGGTGTTGTTGTTGCTGGTGTCCGTAGTCGGGGCAGTTGAATTGGTTGCTAGTACCAGGTTGTTCGTGTTCTCCTTCAGAGCTATAGGAAGAATCCGAGAATGTCTGGTAGTTCCGTATACCTCTGTAGGACCCTCGCCCCCGATTAGTAAAGCGGCCCTGATTATCCTGGCGGAAATAGTCTTCTTGGAGGTACGGGTAGGTCTTTTTCTTGTCGTATAGCCTTATGTCTCGGGCTAATTTTTCAAGTTTGCGATTTTGTGTCGTTAGGTCGAAATCTTTGAGTGTAGCTTCAAGATTGTTGAGGGTTTCCTTGGCGTTTGCAAAGTTGGCGTCGGCTGCTATCTCCGCTTTAAGGGTCTTGATCTCAGCACTGATCACTTGGACTTGGTCGGCAGCTGTCTCCACCCCCAGGACCATCCAATGCCGAGAGCAATTGTTGGCAACGTGGCTGAACCCTTCTTTAAACTTCGGGACTTCTATGAAGATGGCTGGTTCGGTCTTAATCTGGAGCCCCACCGGAATGATATTCTCTTTTAGATACCGTGTCAGAAGATGGCCATGCCATCTAGTGCGGACAAGCTTCTTTTCCAAACGCTCTAGGCGAGAGATCTTGTCTTTGAGTGTAAAGTCAATAATTGGAATGTCGTTGGAGACAAAGAAATTGTTCGGATTTTCCAACAATTTGTCTATGTAATCCTCAGAATATGATAAAAGTTCCCTTTCGACCATTGTGTGCTAAGTCCAACTTAATTGGACATAGAAAAACCTCGCAGACCAGTGTCTGCTCGAAGTGGTGTACAATTGGGGGGGTTAACCCAAAAAGAGTCCCTGGGACCTGGGTTGGTTAGGTATTATGAGGAAGGGGTCCCAAAGGGATAGAGAACACAAAATGTAACTTAATAAAGAAA
This sequence comes from Lissotriton helveticus, assembly GCF_964261635.1. Taxonomy (NCBI): domain Eukaryota; kingdom Metazoa; phylum Chordata; class Amphibia; order Caudata; family Salamandridae; genus Lissotriton; species Lissotriton helveticus. The sequence continues at coordinate 1,078,629,803 of NC_136063.1, read as the reverse complement.
AGAATCACGTAGACATTGAATCAAACCACATTGTTTTAATCACAATGGGGATGCGTATGAAATAACGACAATAATCAAGTATTTAAATGAAAAGGTGGAGCAATGCCCCGGAGGGGAGGGGGAGTGCGTGATAATGTGAGGATACTGTGATAAGGAAGGGTTGCAGGTGACAGAATAATCAGTACTTCAAACCAAATAGTTATAATGGTTGCACATTATGTACAAGACAAAAAACAAGAGAACTTAAATTTCGAATCAAGACATATCATACTCCACACAGTACAGTATATGAACAGTTGGGCCGTGGAGTTGACGTTTAAAAACAGATAGTTGTCGACGTTTCGACCCTCTCAGATATGCAGGTATTATTGTATCCTTGCAGCGGGGTCTTCTTCAGGACAGGGGAGTAGGGGCAGACCACCTATTTAATATATAAATGCTGGTATTATTGTGCGAATTAAAGCTAAAGGAAATCAATTACGTTAACTAGATTTAGGAAAGCACACGGCCCAAATTACGTAGGAAGGGAAAGCATGCACAATTATAGAACGCATTGTGACCCCCTAATTATGGGGTGCCATTTATCGCATATCACATCACCGTGATTGGTGAGATATAATTCAAAAAAGAGAGCGTGGAAAGCTAGTGATCCGTCACGCATTGTGACCCCCTGATTATGGGGTGCCATTTATCACATATCACATCACCGTGATTGGTGGGATATAATTAAAAAAAGAGAGAGCGTGGAAAGCTAGTGATCCGTCACCAGGTGGTGTTTAATTGGTATGACAATTCCGAAGTAGTATACAGTGGAATATATGTCGTTACCTTACTAAAAACGATTTAGGGGTTGAGAAGGTAAAGGACATCCGGTCTGATGTTCCTGTGGAAGAATATAAAGGGTCCGACATGTTGCTATATGGCCGGACGGACACACCTTACAATTATTGCGACATAGCGGCGGAGAGCACTGAGGAACTTACCCCGTCAGGCTGAAAGCAATGTTCGATTTCTGGATAGATCGTCAAACAGATCTGTGCAATGAGTAAAGAGAGAATAATCGTGAGGGGCGCTACCTCTAACGTTGAAAAAATGAACATGTGAGCCCAGACGTGCCGCATGTCAAGCTTACCGGAGGCCGAATGAATCTGGCATGGAATCCGCTCGAGTTCGCAATGGCGAGGCTCGGTTCCTGATTCATTATGTTACCATGGTAGCGGAGTCACGTGGTGACCCGCACTAGTATAGAGCTAAACAAAAGACTAACTCACTGTTTGGCGGTTGCTAAGAAACCGCGTGAATGGATTATAGAGGGAAATTCTGGTAAGATGACGATCGTACTATGGGTGAGTGCTAAATTAACGGAGACATTCAGTGAAACCACACAGGGGTAATGATCGAATTTGGATGTCAGTAATCCGGGGAAAGATCAACCAATATGAGCCAATATTTACGGTGACAACACGGTTCAATTAGCATAGGTATTGCCACAGTTAATTATAAAACAAGTAAGTATAACATGTCAAGTGCCAGGTGGGATGATTCCAGGTGCATCGTATCACTTAATGGCTTGGAAATATGTGAGATGGTGCTCTGGCATGAGCTGAGCCTATCTGCAGCTTTCGGAACCATGTCCTTTAGCTGTTTCATGATACTGCCATACCATATACTCTTAAGTGCATTATAATCCTCGCGGTTAAATGCTATCTTAGGTTTGGCTTTATCAAAACATGTCGAGTAAGGTGTCATACGAATTGGAATACTACCCCCTCGCCAGTTCTGGCGACGGGGGTAGCATTCCACCCTTCTAGAGGGACACGACATGTACCTAGCCTGAACCCCGGTTAAAGTTAAACAGAGCCTTAGCATCTCAAAATGGATGCTGCCACCACAGACACAAGTCTGACCTCCTGCTGCTGGGAGTCCTTCCAGCGAGGGCAGCTTGGACAAAGGGTTTCCTGCCTTGGGAGGTGCTAGCACCACCCCAGACAGGATTTTGTGTATTGGGTAGGACAGGGCTGAATAGAATCAGACATGCCTGGGGCACACAAGGTGTCCCTGTGCATAGGCCAGTTCAAACCGGTGCTGGGGCTTTCCTGCCCCAGTCCTGGCGCGAAACTGGACAAAGGAAAGGGGGTGTAACCACTCCCCTTCCTGGTTTCACCCAGAGGAGTGACCTAGTAGGTGATCCGGACCCCCAGATTCGAAAAAGAGTGGGAGCTGTGTCCTGAGACTTCAGGTCATCCTGAATCAACTTGAAATAAAGAAGAAGACTGGACTTTGACATTCTGCTGCTCAGAAGACGGAAGAGAATCTCCCTTGTGGCCAAGGAGTGACCACCCTGTGAACACAGGCACCAACCAGCAACTCGACGTCTGCTTTGCCACCACCTCCCGCCGGAGCCCGAGCACAGAGCCTAACAAGACCCAGACTCCCAGCCTTCTCACCGCTCGATCTACAGTCCCTGCAAAGAAGGGACCCGTGGAGGCACCGAGAGACGTGGGAACGGACATCTTGGAAGACCCCTGAAAAGCTGACTGCGCAGCATCAGAGGCACCCTCGACACTGTGCTTTGGGGTTTGAGAAGCCCCAACCTCGAGCAGCCCTTGCACCGAAGATCAGCCCCCCAGCATCTCCACGATCTGCGTGGGGCCCTTTTGCACTGTGCCACTCGATGCGCCATCCCGTCCACTTGCCACGTGGCTAGTGGCCATCTTGGCGATGAAATCTACAACTTTCACTGCAGGTCTGATTGCTCCAGACTTGCCCTTGCTCCTGTGAAAAGGAGCACCCGCTCTGACCTTGCTGGTCTGAGTGACAAGCCTTTCTTGATTCCTGCGTGGCTTGCATTAGCCAAGACCTGTTTGCTTCCATCCGGTTGCCAACACCGCCAACAGCCAGAAGCCTGCGTTGGACAGCTCGTGACCGACTCCTGGACGTCTTCGACCCCTTGTGTCCACGTGGCTGCAGAGAGAAGCTACACCTCGACGCCTGTTTGCACCCGATGTCGCCTGGTTCCACTCTGGTTCCACGGTAGTCACTGGCTAGTGACTTTGAACATTGTCCCCTCTGCTTTCAGGTCTTCACGACTTCAGATCCACCCTTGGATCCACCGGAACTCTTCACCTCGAGTCGCCTGCAGCATCTTCAGCTCCAAGCACCATCGACCAGCGTGACGAAACCCAACACTACTTCGACCCTGTGCACCCGCTTCCTGTGGGTGAGGTAACTCAGCTCCGCCGGTGTTCCCACACTGGTACACACCTCTAGGGCCTGTGTCTTAAGTTTCATCCTTCTAGGTCACTCGGAAGGTTCCTTTTTAACTAACTTTGTACTTTTTACGCACCATTGACACTTCATTGGTATTGCGTGCACTTTCCGCACTGCACCTGAGTCCTGCGGGCCTTTCCCGACTTCATCACTGTTAGTCCTGAACAGCTCCAGCGATTCCCCAGGCCCTAGGCCTCTTCACTTTCCTCATAGTGGTTCTTATACCACTATTTTAGTATATGGTTTAGGTGGCCCCCTAGGGCTCATCCATATTCGTGCAACTTTTGTGTATTTAAACTGTGTTTTGTTTTAACCCTTGTGCTTCTGTGCTCATAAAGAGTATAGGGTATCTTTTGAGAAATAAATCTATATATATTTTCAATATATATCTGTGTGGTGTCCTTTCATTTGGTATTCAAGGGATTGTATATGGTAAAACAGCTTGCTTCACATGCCTTTACAGAGTTTAGCCTAAGACTGCTTAGTCCATGCTACCCCTAGGATAGCTTGTCTATAAGGTTGACTTTACAACCTGCACCATAAGGGTTGCTTGGCATGGTACAAGGTGATCACTAGAATTAGTGAGCATCATATACCAGGCCAACTTCTCACATTGGTGGCAGCGGTGGGATTTGAGCTTGCTGTTGTTTTACCATTACAATCTTTGAAAATATAGTGGCCATTGCAATTCACGATAATTTTTGGTATATTTGTGCCATAATGTACTATACATAATGGGAGGAAGGCCAAATTTTATGTACATTTCGCGATTAGGAGTTCCCTCTGGGGGAGCCGGCTGTGATTCATTTAATCGATAATTGGTACCATTTCCAAAACAGCACATTCCTCGAAGTGTGCTTAGAACAGGCATGTCAAAATATCACGAAAACGCGATCTTACATAAAATGGCACTTAAATGTGCTTTACACACGGTGTGCCGTTCAAACAAATTCAAAATCAGAGAAATATCCCTACATGCCTGTCTATGTGAGGTGCACTCCACATATAACTCAAATCATAGGTCCAAACGTTAGCTAACTCAAACAAATTCAAAAAGCCACAGTAAGTGTCAGTAGACTACCTTACCAATCACAAGCTTACCAAATATTTTCAAAGCGTCCAGATTCCAACTGCCAAGTTCCGTAATCGAATCAGCCAAACGGGCACTACACGACAATCCAAACGATCAGGATCTCAGTCGAGGACCGGCGCCACCTGGAAGGTCAGATCAGAAGGAAAGGAAAAAACACCGTGGCTGCCAAGACTCGGGTCACTCAGTGGCAGCGTACGCGTCCATGGCGAGTTTCCAATCCTTCGTCGCGACCTCTCCTTCGGGCATCCGAGCCGCCGATGAGTCCCTTCGTGGTCGCCAATTGTGGTATTGGGTTTCGTCAGGTCTACATACTCTGCAAAACTCTCGAACACCATAAAATAGAAGTTGGCACGGAAACTGGAAAATGCAAAAGACAAGTTTATTAGGACCCCATGGGGTGGTGGTACATTCCTACAGCACCCTTCGGTAATGCAAGAAGTATCACCCCGAACATCGGTGTGCGACCTCTTTTATACAAGTTTAACAGTAATAAAAAGGTAGGCGGTATACATTTGAACAGTTTTAGGTACATATAAGGGCATTTTTGGAACACAGCCAACATGTGGGAGGAGTTTGATGCCACTGGTCAGTTTGGGGAACATTCCTAAGAAGTGACCACTCGTTAATCCAAAGATCATGTGTACTCATGTGCGAGATTGACCAGTGCTAAAAATAGCCTGTTGCTGGGCAGGGTAATGGTTCATTGGCATGGAGGAAGGACGAAAGGGCACGCTGACCACGAGGCCGCATGTTCATAGAAAATGGAAGCCGATAAATACAAAATGGCCCCCGCACGTTTGGTCAAGTTAACGCTAAAAGTTTGTGTAGCTGAGCTAAATGCTAACTCAGGTGCTGCCAAATTACGACAACACGGCTGACATCCCATAACCCCTATGACAACGTGCAAGGGGGGAATAGACACACCCCACAACCTCAGCAAGGCGCAGCGACCATCCTGCCGGCTTATTAGTGATAATTGGACACAGACTTCTTGGATCTGTTGCCAGTCGAGAGACTGAGTGGGGGCCCTTACACCCTAGGACTATATGCACTAATGTCAACATAGAGCACGATTAAGCGATCTTGCTTATAAGACAGTATCACCTGCATTGAAAATGTGTTGTGTGCGCTATTAAATAAATGCCAATAAAAATGTTTTTTTTTAAAAAAGGTGTCTCCATGGCACACAGAAGCTAATTTCAGTGGCAGAACTAGGGAGAGGGGAGGATAGTGCCATATTTCAGTAAATTTGGCACTCTTCTGCTTTCTCCTTCTCACGCAGCACAGCATTTGCGGCTGCTGCCACTGCGCTGCATGAGAAATTTGTAAATCTGGCCCTGAGTGTTTACCAGCCTGTGGCAAGTCTTTCCTTCTGTTTGATAGGTATTTTTCTAAATCATTTATATAAAGCACAAAAACAAAAATGGATCCAGTATGCAACCTTGTCTGACTCCTCTATTAAAGGTATCGGGGAAGAACACTCCCCACCTGTGCATACAGTACTTTTACTGTTGTGTCTTGGAACAAACATCTTAATGAGTTTACCAATGTGACTTTGACTCCCATTTTCTCCTGCAAAGACCATGGCTTTTTACAGGCAACAGTGTCAAAGGCATAGGAGAGGTCCATAAAGGCCATGTTTTATGAGCCTTTCCTGGCTTTGACATATTTTCCCACCACCAGGGACAAGTTTAACATCTGCCTACTGTACCCAGGCCGAGTCGAAACCCAATTGTACATCAGTTAAGACCTTGGTTTGTTCTGTCAAAACCTTAAGTCTGGATAAGAGGATGCGGCCTACTATTTTCATGGTTGAATCTATCAGTGAAATTGGTTGATAACAACTTGGCAAGTTGCTATCACCTTTTTTTTTTTAAATCATCAGTATTATTGCCTCACACCAGGTTACATTATGGTTAAAAACGCCCACTGGAACACCTCAAGGTCCTGGAGGTTTACCGGCAAAACTTGTGTTAATGGCATTTGTAACTTTGGAAATGTCAATACTCACTTAGCTTTTTGGCCTTGTCATCAGGGTTCTTTAGTTGAATATTCTCTCCATCAAAAAAAATCCCAAACTACATCTGAAGAAAATACTTTTTCATAGTGTGCTACCCATAAATCTGCTATAATGTGCCTTAACCCTTGGTATTCTATCTTTTATGAAAAAGGGACGGTTTATGACTTACCAGACCTGACAAAAAATTGTTGGCAACAGCGAAGTTATTCTTCATAAGTAAATTATTTAGCGCAACTCCCTATGGGGAGGGTTAAACATGCAAAGTGTTTTTAGGATCTGTGTTTTGTGTTTTGTGAATGTTAAGCCTCAGTTGCTGGTTTGTGTTTTAGTGTATGTTCACATTGTCTTCGGAGGGTTTGTTGTTTAAATTCTGTGATGTGAGAAGAAAGTTAATGATAAGTCAATGGATCTTCCTAGACTAGTCGTCATGGAAATAGTGGTATGGTGTCACCTGGATGACCAGCTGCAGACATGATTTTGCCTCAAGAATGAATCTACTGATAATTAGCTTATTGCATTAACTAGAATACCAGGCCCACTGAACAATGTATCACAGCTGACTCTTTTACATTCAGTTGCAAAATTAGAATGGATCTTTTCAAGATACACTTGAGCAACATATTATATGTGCCACACCCAAGTTCACCCATAAGTCGTTCAGCTTACACTTCCATCTTTTTTAATCCTTCTATCGTAGTTACCGTCCCTGATTTGAGACTAAACGTTATTGTTAACCTTGAACAGTGAGCGCATCTCCCATCTCCACTAAACATGGTACAAAAGACAATCTACCTCACTAGTGGATTGTTAATAGTAGTAATATCTAATTGTGGGTGCAAATGTTCACTGATCGTTATTCTTTGAATCAGGATCTAGACATCTGTGCTCTCGGAGGGCTTATCTGTGCACATAACTTCCAACTCGCTGTTCAGACATTTGTAAATTGGAAGCAGAATCATCAATGCACAGGTTTGCTTAAAATTGCCACATAATTTGGAAATAAGTACACAATCAATAATCTCTTATGATCATTGTGTTTTTTTCTAGAAATATACTAACGTTGACAAATGCCTTTGACTTGCCAGAAGGAAATATAACCCAAGAGAATTATGATATGATGCTGACATATCTCAATGCTACAAATGCAAATACAACACAGTCACTAAACCTCCAGACCTGCAACCTGGAAACTCTCTTAAATGATGTAAGTCAACGTCTATTTATGAAGCAGTTTTATGATTCTGCAAAACTACTCTATGGCAAGGTATTACGATGTGCCAATTAGACGAAACGGTCAGTGATGGAAAATATAATGTATTCATCCTTTAAATTGTCCATTAATACCTATGTAATTATGTTTTTTATCTGTTTAATTAATGTTGTTACTGGGCCAGCAGAAGATGAGGAAACTCTGGGTAAATTAGCTGAAGGAAATGCGGTGGAGAAGGAAAGGGAGAAGGTGTTATTAATGTGTCCCATTTGCAACAACTTCAAGATTTTGAGCCTCATTTAGACCACAGCGGGCAGTTCGCAGTCTATCAGTGTGGCCACTACTCTGGCTGGACTACCGCCCACTATAGGGAGAGATCTTCGATTACCCTGCAGAGATCTCCATGCATGCAGAAAAGCTGCCTTCAGGGTGGGGCCTCTGAAAGCACAACAAATTTGCTGAGAGGCCACTGTGCTTCAGGCAGCCACTCAGCAAGCATTTTAGTTTTTCAAAACCAAACTTCTCAATGAGTTTTACATTTTTTTGTCCATTCATGACCTCCAGGCATCAAGTGGCGGTCAAGAACTAGAAAATAGAACAGCAAAGTGTATGCTCTAAATAGGGGGCAGTCTGATCCACCTACACCAAGAGCCCAATTCCGATGTCGGGCAGACCGAAGTCTGTCCAACATTGGTCAGGGACTGTAACCGACCGACCTCCTGTTGTGGGTTACAGACCTGCAAGTAGGATGCGACCGAAAAGGGTTCGGTCTCAATCCTATTGTTAACAATGGAAGCATGCATTCTGAACGGAATGCATGCACGCATTGTTAACTGCAGAGGTGCAGTTCATCCCTGCACCCTGTGGCAGGTACCTCAAGGTGCCTGCCACCTGGTGCAGGGATCAACAGGAGCCACCATTTGGCGGCCTCGCACCCATAGGGGCCCTACTGAGGGCCCCCAAAGAAAGTTTCCCACCACATTTTCGTGCCAGAAAGAACGACACAAAAAGGCAGTGGGAAACTGCCATTGTACTCCCACGGCCGGAAAGAGGTGGCCTAGTGAGTTATGAAGCGTTTTCGGATGGCTGACGGGCTCTCCGAGCCGGTCCTAATCCATCTGTAAAAATGAGTAGGATTACTTTCCGAATGCGCCCATCAGAAGGGCTCGTTTGGAAAGGAATCCGAACTGCACGTTCCGATGTGGGCAGGAGGGCTCTGACCGACGGTCCGAGCCCTTCCTGCTGACATCGGAATCGGGCCCTCAACCTAGTCCTTAAGTCTGATGTAGAGTCGTGGTAAATCTGCCTAAAACTGTTACAACCAGCCAGTTATATAACTATTGATTCTTAGTTTGCTAAATGGAAGCTAAACCACGAGCAGAAACTCCCCCAGAAACGTTCCTGAACAGCCACCCAACAGCATGGCTGATCTTGTGTTGTGTCTGGCAGAGAAGACCATCACACAGAGTGACAACCCTTCACTGTGATATATGTAACTCTTTCTTGTTCTCAGACCATAATACAATATGATTTGTGGCATTATAAAGCAAAAGTCAAAGCAATATAGTATTTTATTATCAGGCTTTTTCCAAATTCATCTTGCTCAACTATCTACTTTTCACCGAATAGTGAATAAATAGGCTTTCCTGTTTTCCGTTTCTATTTTTGGTAACTTCTGGCGAGGGGATTTCAGTGATTTCAATACCTTAAAAAACAGTGGTTATCGGTGATTACACTGTTCTGCACCATTAAAAACAACAGAAACAGTGTTTATCAAGTGGTTATGGAACGTTTTGCTTTTATTTTTGCTTGCCTTCTACACTGATAGTGCATGTTATATAGACAGTGTAAGTACAATGTATATGATGTCCAAATACATTTCAACAAATCAAACATAATGTACAACACCATACAATAATTCTTCAGAGAGTCTTTGGTCATGCGCGATCGCTCTTTCCTTCTCATGTAAACTTTTATCTGTGAAAAGGCCCTCTCAACATTGGCACTTGAGATGAGCAATGCCAAAACAGCCACTACACAATTTGATAACTATGGCCACCTACATAGCTTTCCATGCCAATATTGGTACACCTGAAGATTGTGATTCTTTGGGGCAGGTTCTGTAACAAATGCATAGAACTGGGAGTGTATAACCTCAGAGTTATTGAAGAGGTAAAAGATGAAGCAATACTTTTCAAGAATGCAGTAAAGTGTACTTTTTTCACATCACTATCAATATGCGGTCGAAGATCCTCACATTTCTTGCCTTTGGCATCATCACTAAGCAAAAAGCCTGTAAAAGGTTGCCACATGAATAATATAAATGAAACAGTTGGAATGACTCTTTCTTTGATGCCGCACAAAGCACAAAATGAGAAATATTTGTGTTTTAGTTCCTGTGGATAACAAAACAGTGCTCTACAATGGACTACAAAGTCAATAGCATTCTTCATTAACCCTGAAGGTTGTATGGATGCATTCAGAATACCATCTAGCAAGTGGCAAGGATCTCTTATAGGGAAGTACTTCAGCTCAGGCATCGATTTAGACAGGTCATAACACAACTTTTTCATAAACGTAACAGAATCATTGTAAATACAAATAATATCACGCCAATCTTTTTTGACGTGTAGGAACCTTTTACAGCAGCATTCCAAGTGACACTGCATTCCATGTTTTCCAAAAGTCTGGTATCATATGTTTACCACTATCCAGCTAGATGCTTGGTGACCACACTCTTTTCACATATTCCTGTCACTACACCTTGCATTGAATGCTTAAAACCTGGGCTGTTTGGCAAGTCACCTACTATCAATACTGACTCGCTAGAAAAGGGAGCTGATCTATCAAAGGGTTTCACCCACTATCTGTCTGTGGGTAAATGTGATGGTACATATTGGGAAAGATTCTTATGAAACCAGGCATTTTACCTATTAGTGAAAGAATTAAACATAGCCAAAATATCAAATATGATTTTGATATTTCCTGATTCTCTACAGTTCATAAAATAATTAGGTAAGACCTAAAGCATGCTTCTAAATCCTGCATCTTTAGGCCAAAGACTACACAATTGAAAAATGAAAAGGAAGAAGAAACACTATTTTAGAGACATCCCTAAACAACAAAACTCAAGCAGAATAATGTTGGCCCAGTCTTTCTTGCTGTTACCTTGTATGACAAAGTTACAATATATTGTCCCCTCCAGGAAAAAATAAAAATGACTTTTCACTCTTCTTTTCTTTTCTTTGAAAGGCATTTAGTTTGTGGTTGTGCAGTTCTTTTTTCAGTGTTTCTATGTTTTTACTGGTGAGGGCTATTTCCCTGTTATTGGGTGTTATCAGTCACTCTAGGGATTAAACCTAAAACAGGATAGCCTATGAATAAATAACAGTACTTAATTCATTTTTATTTAAAAGTGCCAGGGCCCTTCAGGAGGCCACAGCAGCTTGCAACACACATAGCCCCTGCAAGGGCTGCCAATGTTAGCAACAACACAACTACTAACCATCACACTCCTAGTGTGGCAATTCAGACTAATACAGGCCCCCAAAGCTATAAGAATGGCTTGGGCTGCAGGTAATAGTAACTTTAAATGTATATTGAATTAATAATTGATTGTTGTTGTGGTCATCTCTAAGTTAGCCAGACAGCACCACCTTGTGGCAGATTGTCATAAGCACCAGTGTTGACAATTAAGCACTGGTGTTGAGCATCGGAAACCACTGGCTCAAATTAAACACTGATAATACATTATCTAAGTAAGTGTCAATTAACGAAATACCTCCAGAAGGTCTCAAATCTAGGGGATATGGTAAGCCTTTAGCAAAGTCTTTCCAGTTTACCAGATCTTTAAACTCAGTGTCTGTTCTAGATGCTTTACACGAAGTTTTTCAGATATTGCCCCTTCAGTGATGTCCCCTAGCCAGCCTTTAATCTGGATGGGCACTGTGCTGGATAACCATGGCATACCCAATCTGCTCTTCATTAGCAATAATATAAACTTTGCTACTTTTCTTTTTATCTTATTACACTTTTGGAATATCGTAATTCCCAAGAAATGTATACAAGGTGCTACTTATAAGGTTACATTCACACATTCCTAATAGCTTGTCACCATTTACTTCCAGTAATTGGCATTCGTTGGAAATATCCACGTTAGGTGAAAGAACGTGGCAACATTAGTTCAGCATTTGGTACAGTATATGTATATAGTTGTTGTTATGTGTGGATCTATGAAGTATATTGAAGTGAATCAATAAGAATCCAACATTTATGGTTGTAGGAAAGTGCCCTTTATGTATGGTCACTGTATGGTCACCCCCATACTTTTTTCACCATTGTGGATGGTTATGGCTCTGAAAGTGCACTGGAGCCTGCTATCCAGGCCTCAGTGAGCGCTCACTAAAATTAGGTAAGTAAATTAGTATCCCCAATTGGCAAGGCCTTTAACTCCCTTATAAGGCCCTGGGTAACTGGTATCAATGGTAACCAGGGCTTTGGAGTTAAAGTTGTCACCAGCACTTGAAGCACTAATTGTGCCATTTTGAGTGATCCAAGGAAACAGATGACAGCAGTTCTGCCATTGCTGACTGGATGAGTAGTGCAAATTGCTCAAACTCGACTTGCCCTCACCATGAGTGGCATGGTCAGAGCACTATTTTTAATATATGTGAGTCACCCTTAATGTATGCCTCCTAAGCCCAGGAGGTAGGGTGTATTATATATAAGAGGTGGCCATATAAATGCAGGCTTATATGTCCCTAAAGTAGCCTCTTTCCATTAAGGGTTACTACAAGTGTTCAGCAGGCTATAGGATAACATGGGCTGGCACCCTGAGCTTGCCAGCTCCATTTTGGCCCCACTGAAAAGTGTCATATTTGGTATCAAACAATTTGTCTTATTAAATCTGACTTTTCCCCAAAGTCAGATTTAATATGGCATGCACTCAGGTGAACCTTAGAGGTTGCCCACCTGGTTGCCTCAGCCTTTCCTGTACCCTGGCTGGCAGCCTGCAGATGTTGCAGCCAATACAGGATTCTGAACCCCTGCTAGAAGGTGTGAACACACCAAGGAGTCACACACAAAGGCCTACCTGGGAAGGAGGTGACACCTCCCTCCCTGACAGGATGGCTAGTGAGTTAGGTCTCAGGAGGTGTGAACACTCCACGGAGTCAGAAACAAATGCCTGCCTGGGAAGTAGGTGACACTTCCCTCCCTGACAGGATGTTTAATGAAGTGGCATATCAAGGGGGTTAACTTCAAAGCTTTTACCGCCTCTGATATGCAACCTGGCTGCATCCTAGAGGTGGAAAAAGCCCTCCCCTGGCACATTTGAGCGAGGGCAGGTGAGAAAATTAAGGAGTCAGGGGAGAGCAAACCCCAGAACGCTAGCCACACTCCTAGGGTGGATAAGTTGATCTGTACAGCCAAAGAAGGGTTCTACCATTTTTAAAAGTGGCAGAATAGAAAGTTATGGGTAGCAAAGGTGGCACACAGCTGATTAGCCCCTGGGGCTTGTAGCCTATTGGATACTAGCACCCACACCCCTAACTCCCATAAATCTACAATTTAAGGGGCACCCCTGGCACCAGAACCTGAGATCTGGAACAACTTGCAAAAAAGGACAAGACCTGAGTCTGTGACTTAAGGATGCACAAAGCAAAGGTGCGATAACCTGCACTTTTGGCAACCACCCGGCAATGGCATGACAGCAACTCGTCGTGTACCAGAGACCAGCTCCAAAGTCACAAGGAACCTCTTTGAGCACCAAAGGCAACTCCATAACTTCCTTTAACTAAAGGTACTAGTTCCCTGCAGCCCGCAGGTAAAAGCACTATCCCGAATCCAAATAATCACTGGCCATTGGGCCTACTGAGGGATGCCCAAAAGTAAATGGTCTAGTACATTTTGGGAAACGTAGTCCTGCCCTCCAGCAAGTTTCAGGCAGCCACCGTTTTCTCCCGGACTCCATGACGTGGAAGTAACCCAAAGCTGAGCTTGCCACTGCCAAAGATTGTTGGTGCTCGGTTCGGCTACCACTATCTTTATTGAATGCTGTGCCTTGAGGGAACTCTAAGAGCAAGAAGTGTCCTAGCCAGCACCTTTCAAATGCTGCTACATTAATTTAACAGTTTATGAACCAACAGTTCAATTGATATTGGCTTGAGGTATTTATTTGCTGCTCATTTCTATGTACTTTACTCCACATTTGAATCAGGGATCAGAGAAGTTAGATACCTTACAGTCTAGAACAAATATTACTTGTTTATGCCACAGATCAAACAAACACATACAAACTTTGTGGTGAAGTAGTGTGATGTAAAACAAATACATGAACAAGTGATACCAAAACAACAAATGATACAAACATTATGTCACCAGTCTTAATTGACAAACAAAGCAGCTACTTAGATATCCTTTAACATCCACATTGTATAACTGAGTTAGGTAGCTGATATCACGGGGAACAAAACAATCAAACCCAGTAGTGAGACAATTCAAAAAGCATTTCCACTGGGCGGAAATATATGATCAAATACAGCAGTCCCCGTGTTGTGTAATGCAGATGCGTTTCGATTCCCAGGGTGGCTTGTGGGATTCTCTTCAAGGCGTAGACTGTTTATCTAAAAAACAAAGGAGGCATAAGTTGAAACTAATTTACTCAAATGACAAAATAATGTTTTATAAGTACCTGATCGATTTGAGTAAGCAATTCGCGTGTTGCACCACGGTGGCCTCGTTGTCAAGTTTTTGCAACTGTTTCCTCCCCAGCAAGGACTAAACGGTTAAACCAGCACCCTATGACTCCCACTTTAGCACCAACAACAGCCTGGACAACTATGCACCAGGGCCCTATGAGCAAGTTAAAATTCAACTGACTGTTGTGGCTTGGACCTGGGACCCACATCACTTTAACCCTCAGTGGTTTCCACTGGACTCAATCTGCAAGTGACTGATTGTGGATCACTGAAAGAATATCGATGGCAAAAATATATACCTATAAAAATATCGAGTAAAAAATATAGAATGCCAAAATATCAACTTCCTATCTTCAAACAGGTAAGTACAAAAATATCGAATCAAAAATATAGACCTACAAAAATATAGATAGTCTAAATATCGAATATTTTAAATAGTTAAAAGTAATTTTAAATTAATGAAATAATAAATATATCTAACTTAAACATACTTAAAATACTTTAATAACATTAAAATAATTAATATAAATAAAAGTATTAATAAAAAATACTGTAAAGTAAAGCATAAAGTTTTCCCTATGGGAGGTATTGTTTCCTGCTCCTAAACCAGGACTCAAAGCGATCAACTCAATCCACAACATTCATTCATCTTGCATTTTGTTGGCTGGGAAAACACTCACCAGAAAGGAACAAAAACAGTCTATTTATAAAAATATACAATTTATTTAAATAAAAAACATATGAATTCCTATGTATAGTGAGTTAAAAACATGAAATACACAAATAAAAGCCACCTAATGTGGGTATGGAGAAAGTTTTTCAAAAAAGACACTGCTATCTGTCTTAGTTATGTCATTTCGGGCCCTCGTTTGACAACAATGGGGGAATAATATTCCTTTAAACCAGGTTATTTGTTGACAACACCGAATATGACTTGATGAGAGTGCGTCGACGCGTTTCGGAAGCTTAAGTTGATAATGGCTTCCTTCTTCAGGACAGTCTCTATATGTTTTCTCCACAGAATTGTATCACACCTAGTACACAAATAAAATACGGCTATTAGCTCCTGATTTTACAATTGTTATCTACACATGTTTCAATGAGATCTCATAAGGATAGTTAAATAAAATTAGCCCTTACATATCACAACTTATACTCCAGTCTATATGTGGAACCACAATTATGTCTATAAACAAGGGGCCTATTTGTATTCACAGGAGGCCTATGTGTAATAGCCAATCATTTATATTTGTACATTGCCCCCCAATGCCAACATTCTAAACATCTAAAGTCAGCTGCATATTGTTGTGCACGGCCATTTTGCCATTTTGTTGTCAGGAAGGTCTTTTCATGTAGACAGGCACACATAGTTTCCCCAATCTGTAAGGTTCCTGGGGTGGCAAAGTGTCCTGGTCCCTTAATCAGTTGGAGCGCTCTGGTTTCAAAATACCGCTGGAGGCTGGTCAGGTATTTCCCAGTTGCCACGTTTTGCTCCAGGGGGTTAGCGCTCTAGCTGTTCCAGTAAAAACGATCACAGCTGAATATGAAGCGCGAGCGTTCTAATAACGTCGCACTTCAACCGTTTATTCTCGAGAGGCGGTAGCAAATTCGCGCTCTCCAGCACTAGTGAGGCCTGAGGACTAAAACCACGTTTGGTATTTGGCATTACTAGCATTTTCGATTCCGAGCTTCAAAGTCGGCTCCTCCGTGGTGCCGTCAGCTGTTTTCTGTCCGGCTTGGAAATCCTCTGAACAGGCGTTTCCTTCGTCGTGTTCTGCTTCCGTTCCCCTGAGTTCCTGAGGCAGTATTCTCTACTGGTGAGCCACGCAGCAGTGTCAGCCTGTCACGTCTGCTCCATGTTCCAGAGGCTGCACTCGCCTAATAGTCGGTGAGACCTTTCCTTTCTTGAGTTTCTTATAAATACAAATTACTTCAGCCTTACCTGCAGTTTAGTCCAGAGACATTTCAGTTCAAGTTCGAAGATAGAAATTAGTTCTTCAGTTTATGACTGAGATTGTTACATGGACTTCAGTCGAGTTAATTATTACGCTCATGGAGTAATGAGCAATTGAGTAGTCCTCCGTTTCAATGAACAAGGAGCATTTGCTTATAGGTAGTTTAAGCAGAGACTTGTTGAATTAGAGCGCCATCTGCTGTCTGAAATAGGCGCCATCTTTTGGAACAGAACATTTAGACATTGTTTTCCTGGAATATTGTGTGGAGTACAGCGTCCTGAGAATTCTACAAGTAAATAATAATATATATATATATTCTTGTGTACCACCTTTATCTTCAGCCATCCTCTTCCTCCACGTATTCCATTTATGCTCAAGAACTTTGCAGAAGCGTACTATTTAGAGATTTACTAGAGAAGGGCTAATCCCCACACTAAGTCAGGTAAATGAAAAGGGAGATAAGAATATTTTAGTAGTATTGTTCTTTAGCCATGTGCATGAACTTAGTAATGTTTTGCTAAAATTTTGCAGGAAGAACATTTCCCTCAGCAGAGCAATCGAGGTGAAGAATCTAGTGTGGGCAGTCTCTCTGTTTGTCTCTTCCACTTCCCCTTTCCCCGGCGTCACTGGGGCAAGAGTAATCTGGCACAGTGGTGCGGGGGAGTTGGGAGCTCTCATCCTTTCAGCCGGGCATCCCTGCGGACACCAGGAAATTACAGGTACTAATCTGACAGATTGAAGTGCCAGCAGTTGCCTTCCGCCTGGGTGTCATGGCTTAGGGACTAGATTTAAAAGCCCTGGGGTCCATTTTGGAAGGCTTGCAGAAGCAGTTGATTGAGACTAGGGAAGAAGTTAGAAAATCAAATCTAGAGACTAGTTTCCTTCGTCAACGTTTAAATGAACTCACAGTTAGTCCTAGACCAGATTTTGGGGGTCAGAGATCTCAAACCTTTAATCCATCTCCATCTTCCTCTGAGCTTACAACTCAGGTGGTTCATGCCATGTCCCCTACTATCCCGCTTGCCCCACCAGAAAGATTTATGGGAGATCCAAATAAGGCACAGGTATTTGTCACCCAGTGTTCGTTGCATTTCTTGTGCAAACCTATCATATTTAAGGAAGATCAATCCAAAGTGGCATTCATGCTGTCGTACCTGAGTGGGGATGCTGCGGCATGGTCTTTGCCACTGGTGTCTACCAATGATCCCAAGTTATACAACTCTGAAGAGTTCAAGACTGAATTTTTACGAATATTTGATCGCAGAGCAATTTCTCAAACTACAGATAATGAGCTTCTAGATTTGAAACAGGGGAATCGCGAGTTAGTGGCATACTTAGCCCAGTTCAACAAACTTATTGTGGAGACTAAGTGGCCATCTGAAAAAAGAGCAGCGATATTCTACAGAGGCCTGAGAGAAGAACTTAAGGACGGCTTAGCTCAGATTCCCAAAAGACCCACAGATGTGTCCGAATTGATTGACTTGGTTCTTCAAATTGACCAGAGACAATCTGAGAGACGTTCAGAGCGGCGTAAAGAAAATAGACCGTTTCCTCCCAGATTTGATCGGATTCGCTCTGAAGGGCCTAAACCTAAGGAAGAAGTTCTCGCTGAAGAACCGATGCAAATAGGAACGGTTCGAGGACCTTTGAGTAAGGAAGAACGTGAAAAGAGAAGAGTTGGAAAATTATGTATGTACTGTGGCGGATCAGGCCATTTTGTCAAGGAGTGTCCCCGAAAACCGAAGATGTCGACATGGGTAAAAGAGAAGCTCCACCAGTAGACGGAGTTGCTCTGGTGGACGCCGAATCTAAGTCAACTCCCCTTGTGCAGTCCTTGTCTAACACAATGCAATTCTCTGCGCCACATCTCATTCTCTCTTGTCAAATTCATTTTGGTAAAGATCAACGAGCAACGGTAGCAATAATGATTGACTCCGGAGCCACTGGAAATTTTTGCGATATCCTATTTGCAAAAAGTCTAGGAATTAATTTTGTGAGAAAAATCACACCAGAGCCTGTGCGAGCAGTGGATGGTACTCCACTATCCTCCGGCCCGATAACTTTTGATACCGAAGTAATATCGGTTTTGGTTCCTGGGAAACATTGCAGTGTCATTTGCTTTAGTTTAATTGACGCTCCGCAATTTCAGTTAATTCTGGGTTTGCCCTGGTTAACCGAACACAATCCGAAGATTGATTGGGCCAAGAGAACTTTAGATTTGAATTCTGAGTATTGCTTGGAGCATTGTTTTCATTCTCCTCCACTGGGGAAGGGATTAAGTGAATCGTACTGTTTGGCTAATCAACCACAGATGATTTGTTTGGTGGAACTACCGGAAATTCCTGCTCAATACCAAGACTTGAAATCCGTTTTTGATGAACAAGAAGCGCAAAAACTACCTCCCCACCGGGAGTATGATTGTACGATTGAATTGGAGCCTGGTGCCTCTCTACCTTGCAGTCGCATTTATGCTCTTTCCGAATCAGAAAATTTGCATTTAAAAGAATACTTGGATAAGAATTTGGCAAACGGATTCATAAGACCATCTCAGTCTCCAGTTTCCTCCCCTCTTTTTTTCATTCCCAAGAAGGACAAGAGCTTGAGGACTTGCATCGACTATAGGGCTTTAAACTTGGTGACTAGAAAAAATCGGTACCTGTTGCCACTCATCTCCGAACTTTTGGACCAGGTGAAAGAGGCCCATGTCTACACCAAATTAGATCTAAGGGGGGCTTATCACCTGGTTCGGATGGCAGAGGGTGATGAGTGGAAGACGGCGTTTCGGACCCGATTCGGGCTTTTTGAGTACCAGGTGATGCCCTTTGGGTTGTGCAATGCTCCTGCGGCATTTCAGCATTTTGTAAATGATATCCTTCGGGAGTTTTTGGATCGATTTGCAGTCGTGTATATAGATGACATTCTTATTTTTTCCAAGAATATGGAGGAGCATGTCTCGCATGTCCGAACAATTTTGGAATGTCTCTTACAAAATCAACTCTACGTAAAATTGGAAAAATGTGTGTTTCATACCACTAAGGTCGAATTTTTGGGATTCATCCTTTCTCCGGATGGTGTGTCTATGGATGAATCGAAGCTTAAAGCAATTCGTGATTGGCCAGCTCCAAGTACCGTAAAAGAAATCCAAAGTTTTTTGGGGTTCGCCAATTTTTATCGGCATTTCATCCAGAATTTTTCTGAGAAGGTGAGTCCAATCACCCGTTTGCTTCGAAAAAATGAAAAGTTTGTGTGGGGGTCTGAGGCAGAGGGGGCTTTTCAATTTCTCAAAGAATCCTTCATCACAGCACCAATTCTGCAACACCCTGACCCTTTGGAACCATTTTTTGTGGAAGCAGATGCTTCCAATTTGGCTATTGGAGGAGTTTTGTCTCAACGCAATAAGAAGACTGGGCAGCTTCATCCTGTTGCTTATTATTCCCGAAAATTGTCTTCAGCAGAGCTCAACTATGCCATTGCTGACAAGGAATTGTTGGCAGTCAAAGATGCGTTCCTGGAGTGGCGACATTATTTACTGGGGGCCAGACATGTGGTCACAGTGTTTACTGACCACAGAAATTTGCAATTCCTTAAATCAGCTCGGACCTTGACACCGCGACAACTTCGGTGGTCATTGTTTTTTGCTGATTTTGATTTTGTACTCACTTATAAACCTGGAGTAATGAATGGGAAAGCTGACGCTCTTTCTCGTTTGAATGTGGGAGAAAATCAACAAGCCAGACCGGAGGAATACCTCATTCCTAAGGAGAAGATTGTGGCAGTCTCAGTGGTGGATGAATTGGAAGAGAAAATTGTGCTGGAATTTCTGAAAGAAGAATATCAGAATTGGGAATCTGAAGGTCCAAATCGTTCAGTGAAAGATGGGAGACCGTTTTTTCAAGACAAGAGATTCGTTCCTGGAGAAAGGCTTCAAGTAGAAACCATTCAAAGGTTCCATGATCTGCCTTTGGCCGGACACAAGGGAGTGGTAAAGACTTTGGAGTTGGTGAAGCGGAATTTTCTTTGGCCCGGTATGGAAGCTCAGGTTCGACAGTATGTTGCCACTTGTGAACAATGTTTGAAAGGGAAAAGTCTCAGACAATCTCCACAGGGTCTACTTATGCCATTACCAGTTCCTCCCTATCCTTGGCATACTGTGTCGATGGATTTCATAGTTGAGTTACCATCTTGTCAGGGGTATTCGGTCATTTGGGTGGTGGTTGACCAATTTTCCAAGATGAGTCATTTTGTTCCACTAAAAAATCTTCCTAATGCTACAGAATTGGCCGCTTTGTTTGTGCAACATGTAGTTAAACTGCATGGAATCCCTAAGGTTGTCATTTCCGATAGAGGCCCTCAATTTGTGTCTCGATTCTGGCGATCCTTCCTTAAGGGTTTGGGGGTTGACTCTCGTTTGTCCACCGGTTATCACCCAGAAACCGACGGACAGACCGAGAGAGTTAATCAGGATCTTGAACAGTACCTTCGGCTATATCTTATGGAACAAGAGGGAGATTGGCCTTCATTGCTTCACCCAGCAGAATTTGCGTACAATAACTCAGTCCATTCTGCTACAGGTTTTTCCCCGTTCTTCTTGAACTCTGGTAGGCATCCCAATATGTTGGTGGGCAGAGAAGATGTGGATGTCCCTGCAGTCGAAGAGGTTCTACAGAAGTTGCAATCGGCTTATCAGGCTGCCTCTTCTAATTTAGTAAAGGCTAAGGCAGCTTTCAAGAGACAGGCTGATAAGGGTCGTAAGGAGAGTCCAGTTTTTGAACCTGGGGATCAAGTTTGGGTTTCCACGCGTCATATGCGTTTGCGTGGAAATCGAAAGTTCCAACCTAGGTTTGTGGGTCCTTTTCCTGTGGTCAGAATGGTTAATCCAGTGAGTGTTAGATTACTTTTGCCTCAAACCTTAAAGATTCACCCAACTTTCCATGTCTCGTTAATCAGGAAGCATCCTCCTAATCTTCGTAAGGTACTCCCACCAGCACCGGTGCTAGTAGATTCAGTTGAGGAATTTGAAGTCAAAAGAATTCTGGATTCCAAAGTTAGGAAGGGTCAAGTTTTCTACTTGGTAGACTGGAAAGGTTATGGTCCTGAAGATCGATCTTGGGAACCTAGTTCTAATATCCATGCTCCAAGATTAGTGAGGGAATTTCATAAGACTTATCCCCAAAAACCTAAGGAGGGGGTTTTGGTGGGGGGTACTGTCAGGAAGGTCTTTTCATGTAGACAGGCACACATAGTTTCCCCAATCTGTAAGGTTCCTGGGGTGGCAAAGTGTCCTGGTCCCTTAATCAGTTGGAGCGCTCTGGTTTCAAAATACCGCTGGAGGCTGGTCAGGTATTTCCCAGTTGCCACGTTTTGCTCCAGGGGGTTAGCGCTCTAGCTGTTCCAGTAAAAACGATCACAGCTGAATATGAAGCGCGAGCGTTCTAATAACGTCGCACTTCAACCGTTTATTCTCGAGAGGCGGTAGCAAATTCGCGCTCTCCAGCACTAGTGAGGCCTGAGGACTAAAACCACGTTTGGTATTTGGCATTACTAGCATTTTCGATTCCGAGCTTCAAAGTCGGCTCCTCCGTGGTGCCGTCAGCTGTTTTCTGTCCGGCTTGGAAATCCTCTGAACAGGCGTTTCCTTCGTCGTGTTCTGCTTCCGTTCCCCTGAGTTCCTGAGGCAGTATTCTCTACTGGTGAGCCACGCAGCAGTGTCAGCCTGTCACGTCTGCTCCATGTTCCAGAGGCTGCACTCGCCTAATAGTCGGTGAGACCTTTCCTTTCTTGAGTTTCTTATAAATACAAATTACTTCAGCCTTACCTGCAGTTTAGTCCAGAGACATTTCAGTTCAAGTTCGAAGATAGAAATTAGTTCTTCAGTTTATGACTGAGATTGTTACATGGACTTCAGTCGAGTTAATTATTACGCTCATGGAGTAATGAGCAATTGAGTAGTCCTCCGTTTCAATGAACAAGGAGCATTTGCTTATAGGTAGTTTAAGCAGAGACTTGTTGAATTAGAGCGCCATCTGCTGTCTGAAATAGGCGCCATCTTTTGGAACAGAACATTTAGACATTGTTTTCCTGGAATATTGTGTGGAGTACAGCGTCCTGAGAATTCTACAAGTAAATAATAATAAGTAAGTAAGTAAATAGCTTTATTTCGAAATGTTTCATTTCATAAAAGCATTACAATAAGACAAATACAAGATAAAAACAATTATTGACTTTAAAATCACAAGAAAAAATCATTTGAAAAGTGCAATATACAGCAATGCCAAAAGCGACCATCATAGGGCAAGCATAGGGACACATACTAAATCGACCTTAGGGGATAGAATGAGACACAGCAGTAAGTAACTAGGCCGATGGATCCAAAAATGGAACCATTTACTGGAGGATCATCATCCTTGCAGATCTTATCCTCCAGACCCAGCCCAAATATTTCGCCAGGCCACATGCGAGCAAGGGTTGGGAATCTGATCTTAACAAATATAGGGCCTCCTGGTAAGACCGTGTACCCAGCCTCAAGCAAAGTGGTTTCAGCCACCTACGGCGAGGACTAGAATACGCGGGACATACAAACATTAAATGGGAAATAGATTCGACACTGTTTGGACAGAAAGGGCAAGTTGATATAGTTTGCCAGGGGGGTTTCCAGTTTGCTGTCCATGATCCCACGGGCAGAACCCCGACCCTGAATTTAAAATACAACGCCCTATCTGTTGGGTTAGAAATCACATCCAAATAGTGCTCTCTATAAGGACGGCCTTTGAATGACAAAAACTCCACCGCAGATCTACATAGGTTGGTTTGTTTAGGTCTCTCGTTATCCACCCACGCCCAAAATAATTTCTTTAGTAATTGTTTGGGTGGTGAGGATCTGTTGGCCCAGGCGTCAACCAGGCCAAGTTCACAAAGCAGACGCTTTACTTCCAAGAGCCAACCGATCTTATACCAACCCGAGGTGGAGAGAAGCTCGCGGAGAGCATCCGCATAGCTCGCGAGTTCAGGAACATTCCAAATGCGCGCCCACAGGAGAAGGGGGCGTAACTTCGCCTGCTCAGCTATGGAACGTGTACCAGTATCCAATAAAAGTGGGAGAGTTGGGGAGCTATGGGGGAGCCTCATTAAATCTTTGTGGAATTTGTTCTCAAGATGGAATAGAGTGTCAAATTTCTGAGTACCCCACAACTCTGCCCCATATAAAGCCGCACTCACAGCTTTTGCCCTATAAATGTCTAGTATCACCCCAATGGGCTTGAGCGAGGAGGCACGGTGTTCTTTCAATAGGGCACCCGTGACCCTCCTATGAGCCAGAATGATCTTTTGGTGGTGCGCCTTCCAGCTCATAGAGTCACAAAGGCGGATTCCTAGATAATCGAATTCCCTTACCCTTTCTAAGGGAACTGAATCCAGGGATGGAGGGTGGACTGTCTTTCTAGGGGGATTCAACACCAGGAACTTAGTTTTGCTGATGTTAATAGCCAAGCCCCTGGTGTCACAGAAGCCCTGGAACCTAGTTAGCAAGGTTTGAAGGCCCACCGGGGATTTTGAAATCAGCAGGGTATCATCTGCAAACAGGAGTGTTGGTATCTTCCTGCCCGCCAGGGAAGGTGCGTCAGCTGGTAGCTGTAGCAGATGCTCCACCACTCCGTTTAGATATAATGAAAACAGAGTGGGGGCTAGCACACACCCCTGGCGGACCCCCCTGTCTACAGAGATACGAGCTGTTTTTTCGCCCTGCGCACCCCATCTAATTCTGGCAAAATTTTCCTCATGGAATTTGATGATTAATGCCAGCAAATAAGCGGGCATGCCCAAACCCTCAAGAACGGCCCACAGTTGGTTACGTGGGACTAGGTCAAAGGCAGTCCGCAAATCTATAAAAGCAAGATACAGACTGCCCTTGCCCAGTTTAACCACTTTCCAATACAACATAAGGAAGCGGAATGTCTGCTCAATAGTGCCGGTACCAGATCTAAAGCCGGCCTGAAAGTCAGACAATACCTTTGCTTCCTCAGCCCATTGGAGAAGCCTCCCTAAAACCACCTTCCCTGCTACCTTCTGGGTGGAATCAAGCAGACTTATGGGTCGGTAGTTGGCAGGGTCATCCCTACACCCTTTTTTAAAAATTGGGACAACTTCTGCACCCCTCCAGGAATCTGGGAATCCTCCGCCCTCCATGGCCTCATTTAGGAGTTTGGCAATGAGTAGGCTCCACTCCTCTATATTTATACGCAGCAGGTCGCCCGGAACTCCATCTGGGCCCGCTGCCTTATTGGGCACAATACACCTAATTGCTACTTCTACCTCCTTGGCTGTAAAGGTAGAGTCAGAGTGTATGCTGTTAACCGATATTATGTGGCTTTCGCCCCTACAGTGGCCCCTAGCCCCCTGAGAATTAGTATAAAGTTTTGAAAAGTGGGCCAGCCAAGCGTCCCCTGTGATATTGCAAGTCAGCAATGAGTCAACCGGCCTGTCCCTACCTCTAAACAAGGCCCAAAAGGCCCTTGAGTCCTTCCTGGAACCCGCATCCATTAGTTCGCTCCAGAAGTTGGTTTCGTGAGTTGCCCTTGCCACCTCTTGGGCTTTTCTATATTCCTTCCTAGCAGAGGAGATCAACCCAGAATCTTTCAAGCCCACTGCCCGAATAAGGTTGCTTTTGGCCAGACGACAGGCAGATGAATACCATTGATCTCTGCCCCTTAATACAGTTCTCCGCCTAGCCTCACCCCTTCCCTGGGGAACTAAAAACAGGTTACCAAGTAGTGCGATAATCTCCGTGAAGGTTGTTAAAACTGCTTCATCGGAGTCCAACGTACTCAAGGTACCCTTGGCTTCCAGCATTATGGTTCTTACTTGGGCCATTCTTGATTCATCCAAAGCAACTTTGGCCCATTTCAGCCGTCTGCCACAGTTGGATGGGACAACTTCATTGGATGATTTCCAGGTGGAACGAGGCGATGCTAGATCCCCTGCCTCCCGTGGGAGAGCAAGTGATAAGACCAAGGGGTTATGGTCACTGTCCGCTGTTTGTTGGACCTCCATATCGAGGAAATACTCCCACAAATTGTGGTTCAACAATATATAATCTATTCTAGAGGTGTGGCCCACCCTATTGTAGGTGTGCGCACCCCTAGTGTCTGATTTGGAACGGCCGTTTGTGGCTCTTAGGGCATATTCCAAGCAGAGAGAGTTGAAATCGATAGCCTTCTGTGACCATTTTTTAATGGGGTCGAGATCAAGCAAGGGAATACCTCTCTTGGCATCATCCTCCCACGTGTCCAAGATATCTTCAGAGGCCAGCGGTTCGAAGCAACAATTAAAATCGCCAGCCAAAAGGATAAAGGAATCAATCTCACAACCCCGAAGCTCCTCTTCAACTCCAGAAGAGGATAGAGGAGAAGAGTCCCCCCCCCGACCCCCCCTGACGTACAGGTTAAGCAATTCCATAGTCCTACCCCCCGGGCACCGAATGGTGAGTCTCAGCAGGTCTGGCGATTGGGTGTTGATATGTTTTATGGTAAGCCCCAGAGAGATACTGGCCCAGACGAGAAGGCCACCAGAAGGGCGTCCTTTACTGCCTTTTGGCCTGGAGGCCGGCACATGGTACGTTGCAAAACCAACCCTGTGCACGGGCTCCAGGCACCAGGTTTCCTGTAGGAGACAGATCCCAAAAGGCTCCACAAAGGAATGCCAATCAGGTTTATCTAGATTGCGCACTAGCCCCGCCACATTCCAACTTAAGATCTTAAACGAGGACATGCCTACCAAGCTTATGCAAGGTTGGGCGGCAGTAGCTGGGTACACAACGTCGAGACCGTCAGGCTTGGGATGCTGAGAATGAGGCACAATTTCCAGCGAATCCTGGGCTATCAAGATCGCTGCTGAGGAAGAACTAGCATTGCCATCGAGCGGCGGGCGGTGCAGCAAACCCCGAGCAGGGGTGGCCAGGGGCGTGACCTGGGGCAGAGGACCAATGCCCCCCCTGTCCAAGGTAGTATACAGTGGTGGAGAGACAGCCTCCACCTGCGGGGTAATAGGTTTGAGAGATGGAGCCAGAACAGGGGGTGTTGCACGTCAATCTACATCTTCAAGGCTGGCAAACCTGTTAGAGGTTGTGATACCAAGCCAGCCACTAGCTGTATTATGGGCCCTGGGAGCAAACCCCCAGCTGGGCTGCTGGGGAACCAGAGTCCAATTACCCCCCTGAGGGTGGACCATCCGGGGTGGATAAAAGAATGACAAGGGCCTTGGGGCAATAGAAGAGCCCTCATTCTGGCTCACCCAGGAGCAGATGTAATTGGCCGTAAAAACATCATCGAACGTTACGACTATGCAGTCCCCGGGGATTGATTTCATGGTTGTTCCCACCCACGGGACTCTGCGAACCATTGTGACTCTGCTCTTCCTACCATTTGGGATGGGTCTATGGGAATTGAGCCAATGCATGACTTTGTTATGGAGGGATTGCTGATGTTCATAGAGGCCATTCTGTATTTCAGGCACCCCCGTCAATACTGCCACGTAATCGTTGGCTTCAGGTGGAAGGTCGATATAACCCCCTCGGAAGTTGCTCCGAAGGCTTGGACCCCCCAAAGAACGAATGCTAAGTTTGTTTTGGGAGGTTTGCGCAGAACGAGAACTAAACCTAATGGGATTCTGTGTTCTCGCATTGGCCGGGTTGGCACGAACATATGGTTGAGTAGTAGGGGCGTTAGAGATGTTGGCCCTAGGCTGGGGAGCCGGGGTTGCAATGTCAGCTCTCTTGGTCCGTGGTTTGGGAATGGGCTGAGTGGAACGAGGCGCAGTGAGGTTAGGCTGAGAACCCAAAACGACCGTGGGGGGGGGGAATAGCTGCCTGGTCAACTCTATTGTTATCTATCAAACCCTGGTGTTCAAGGCCTCTCAGGCCAAGAGTGGCCAAGGCAATAATGCTTTTCTCCATCTCAAGGAGGTTGTTCTCTATTCGAGAGAGCCTTAAATCCAGGGGAGACAATAGGCCTTTAAGGGTGTCCCAGACTACTCCTATAAATTCTGACTCCCTCCCTTCTTGGTCGTTTGGGGCAGAGTCCGATCTCCTGCCAGATAGAGACCCACCAGATGCCACAGAAGCAGTCCCCTCGTTATTAGCACACCAAGCAGTCTGGGGGGCAATGGAGGGCATCCCTGTGCTACCAATAACTGGTGTGTTACCCATAACAGACGCATTACCTCCCCTCTTCAGAATCTTTTTATATGGGGGGGAAATGCTAGGTGAGCGTTTTCTTTTATTAGTGTTGCCAGGGATACTATCTAGTCCTCCATAGGTAGTGGAGGCAAAAGAAGAATCTGGCGAGTTTGGGGAAGAGGTAGAAGCAACAGAGAGGCTACCCACACCCGTAAGTTGATCCTCGGGCGAAGCATGCGGACACAAAGATGATAGGGGGGTAGGTGAAACTGGGATATCGTGGACATCAACCTTAACTTCAGTTCCCCCTATATTGTGAGCCTGAGTAGGAGTAATGGCAGATGCAATATGCCCAAGGGAGGATTTTTTAAGGGTGGCAAACTCCAAAGACAATTTTCTAGCAGCTTCTAGGTCCAGTGACACTCTAGACTGTAATTTAGTAATTTCATAGTCTATGGCAATGTTCGTTCGTGTAATAAAATCATCCATAGGTCCATTCGGAGCTGGCCCCGCCTTGGCCGCCCTGTTGCGGGTTACCCGAGTGCACATGTGTGCTAACAGTGACGACCAAGTAGGACCTTGCTAAGAACAGTCCCAAATGGCAGCAGCAACCACAAGGAGGAAAAAACAAGGCGACAGGGAAAGGGCCCAGACCAGACCGCTCAGACCTCGAACGGCCTCAAACGGCCCGCTCTTAGCCCGGTCTTTGCTCCGGGCTGCGTCCCGCGCTGCGGGAGGAGTGGCCCCAGATATAGCAAAGACTGAGGGCGGTAGGCGTGCCGGCAGGGAGAGCGGACCGGAAGTGGTCAGCGGTCACTCAGGGACTCCTGGGATTTGGAGTCCCTGATACGCTCGCAGCCCTGCAGCCCTCTGGTGGTATTAGACTCCCACTCCTCCTCACTTGTCGGCGAAGCGGCACCCGCGAAGCGGGTGCGGCGAGTTGCTGGCTAAAAGTCTAAAAAAGTCCTCCTCGCAGTAAGCAGCCAAAGGTGAGCGCGTCCCAACAAGCGCTGTGCAGAAAGGTTTCCCAAGAGTCTGTTCCGCTAGTGGGGCTTTAACAACCCCTCAGGTGGGCGGTGGGCGGGCCGGCAGGGAGAGCGGACCGGAAGTGGTCAGCGGTCACTCAGGGACTCCTGGGATTTGGAGTCCCTGATACGCTCGCAGCCCTGCAGCCCTCTGGTGGTATTAGACTCCCACTCCTCCTCACTTGGCGGCGAGTTGCTGGCTAAAAGTCTAAAAAAGTCCTCCTCGCAGTAAGCAGCCAAAGGTGAGCGCGTCCCAACAAGCGCTGTGCAGAAAGGTTTCCCAAGAGTCTGTTCCGCTAGTGGGGCTTTAACAACCCCTCAGGTGGGCGGTGGGCGGGCCGGCAGGGAGAGCGGACCGGAAGTGGTCAGCGGTCACTCAGGGACTCCTGGGATTTGGAGTCCCTGATACGCTCGCAGCCCTGCAGCCCTCTGGTGGTATTAGACTCCCACTCCTCCTCACTTGTCGGCGAGTTGCTGGCTAAAAGTCTAAAAAAGTCCTCCTCGCAGTAAGCAGCCAAAGGTGAGCGCGTCCCAACAAGCGCTGTGCAGAAAGGTTTCCCAAGAGTCTGTTCCGCTAGTGGGGCTTTAACAACCCCTCAGGTGGGCGGTGGGCGGGCCGGCAGGGAGAGCGGACCGGAAGTGGTCAGCGGTCACTCAGGGACTCCTGGGATTTGGAGTCCCTGATACGCTCGCAGCCCTGCAGCCCTCTGGTGGTATTAGACTCCCACTCCTCCTCACTTGTCGGCGAAGCGGCACCCGCGAAGCGGGTGCGGCGAGTTGCTGGCTAAAAGTCTAAAAAAGTCCTCCTCGCAGTAAGCAGCCAAAGGTGAGCGCGTCCCAACAAGCGCTGTGCAGAAAGGTTTCCCCTTTATATATATTCTTGTGTATCACCTTTATCTTCAGCCATCCTCTTCCTCCACGTATTCCATTTATGCTCAAGAACTTTGCAGAAGCGTACTATTTAGAGATTTACTAGAGAAGGGCTAATCCCCACACTAAGTCAGGTAAATGAAAAGGGAGATAAGAATATTTTAGTAGTATTGTTCTTTAGCCATGTGCATGAACTTAGTAATGTTTTGCTAAAATTTTGCAGGAAGAACATTTCCCTCAGCAGAGCAATCGAGGTGAAGAATCTAGTGTGGGCAGTCTCTCTGTTTGTCTCTTCCACTTCCCCTTTCCCCGGCGTCACTGGGGCAAGAGTAATCTGGCACAGTGGTGCGGGGGAGTTGGGAGCTCTCATCCTTTCAGCCGGGCATCCCTGCGGACACCAGGAAATTACAGGTACTAATCTGACATTTGTTTTTGAACCTATATGATGTGTTTCATTTTTAAAAAAACATGCATGTCAAATATTAAAAAACCATACATATCAAATTTCATTTACTACCTATGTGTACCAACAATATTTACTATTGTCATCTTTCTAAGAACATTGTACTCAAATCATGAACCCTCTGGTTAGTGTTGTCCACACCCTTCTGGCAGCCATTCAAAACATTCATACACCAATCATATTGCATTATGTTGTTACTGACCAATGCAGTTATGTTGCAAGGAGAAATCTACGGAAATCGTAGTATTCCTGTAGTGGACGCCTTCTAATGTTCGCAGACTACCACAATCCTATGTATAATTAGGAAGAGTAATAAAAATATACAATATATTTACCATACGATAGCGAGAGGGTTAAATTTACTATTCCCACTCCAGTGAGTGCAACATTAGGGAAAGCGTTGGATAGCGGGAGGGTAAAAATTACTATTCCCACTCCAGAGAGTGCAACAGTAGGGAAAGTGTTGGATAGCGTAGGGGTAAAAATTACTATTCCCACTCCAATGAGTGCAACAGTAGGGAAAGCGTTGGATAGCGGGAGGGTAAACATTACTATTCCCACTCCAGAGAGTGCAACAGTAGGGAAAGCGTTGGATAGCATAGGGGTAAAAATTACTATTCCCACTCCAGTGAGTGCAACAGTAAGGAAAGCGTTGGATAGCGTAGGAGTAAAAATTACTATTCCCACTCCAGAGAGTGCAACAGTAGGGAAAGCGTTAGATAGCGTAGGGGAAAAAATTACTATTCCCACTCCAGTGAGTGCAACAGTAGGGAAAGTAAATACTTCATATATAATTAAAAATAAATTAAATATTAATACCAATTACAAATTATTTAAAATGAATTCCCTATTTAAGATATTATAATATTTATTTAATTAAAAATAATAAAATTAATTTAATTACAAACAAATTTACCTATTAATACAAAATATTTACCAATAACAATAATGTATTACTTTTTAAAAAACAAAATTAACAATTAATTCAAAATAAATACCAATTTATATATTACAATTTTTAATTAATACAATTAAATGACTTCACACCAAATTCCCCTATAAACCCACAACCCACTACAAAAATTAAATAAATAAAATTAACAGAATTATCAATTAATCAATTAATAAAAATGTATTGCCAATTATATATTAATTAAATACCAATTAAAAAATTAAATAACAATTAATTATAAATAAGTAGCAATAAATAATTTAACATATTTAATTAATTATAATTAAATTACTTCCCACCCTATTCCCCTATAAACCCACAACCCGCTCCAGAAAATAAATAAATAAAATTAACATAATCAATTAATCAATAAAAAAAATGTAATAACCAATTATAATTTAATTAATTACTAATTAAAAATTATTTAACAATTATTTTTAAATAAATACTAATAGTTTTTTTTAAATATTAATTAATTATAATTAAATTACTTCCAACGCTATTCCCCTATAAACCCACAACCCGCTCCAGAAAATAAATGAATAAAATTAACATAATTATCAAATAATAAAAATTAATTACCAATTATGTTTTAATTAATTGCCAATTAAAAATTAATTAACAATCAATTGTAAATAAATAATAATAAATTAAAATATTTAATTAATTATAATCAAATTACTTCCCACCCTATTCCCCTATAAACCCACAACCCGCTTCAGAATTATATTACGCAAAAATTAAATACCATAAATTTACTTACTTACTTACCTTAAATTCGATATTTTTGTTGTCTATATTCTGTTCATTCGATATTCTGTCCATTCTACATTTTTGGATCGATATTATTGTCATTCTATTCGATATTTTTGTAGTCTATATTCTGTCTTATCTATATTCTGTCTACTCGATATTTTAAACTCTATATTTAGCTACCTCGATATTTTTGTGGTCGATATTATGTCTGTATACCACTGATTGCCACTAGTAATTTTCTCCATTGACAACAACATTAAAGTTTTGCATAATGAATGACACTGATTTATTTTTCCTTCTAAAATCCATTACTGCAGTTATACTTATTCGATTGTGTACGTTTAGGTATCTAAATTTATAAAACAATCAGCTCTATTTTGGAAATTGGTGTCAGGTTTCATGTGAGTTGTGTCTTTTACTTATCGTCCAAGTTGGTAC
This sequence comes from Lissotriton helveticus, assembly GCF_964261635.1. Classification (NCBI taxonomy): domain Eukaryota; kingdom Metazoa; phylum Chordata; class Amphibia; order Caudata; family Salamandridae; genus Lissotriton; species Lissotriton helveticus. The sequence continues at coordinate 1,078,597,886 of NC_136063.1, read as the reverse complement.
TCTGAAAAGCTTAACACAAGTTCCTCTACTAAAGCCTGACTGCTCTGTTCTACACTACCAGGACTCAGCTAGGGATTTATTATTGTGAATCTGAAGGACCTATATTTGGGGTATTATGAGAGTATTGCATAGTGAAGCCTAAACAGCCTCAGTACATAATACACCACTTTTTTTCTATATTGTTATTAAAGTGGTGGGATCCTGAACTTGTGTATCACAGTACCTCTTGCCATATGTGATAATTGCATGAGAAATCCACTATTGACATTAGATCCAAATATTTTTTCAGATTTTTCAAAAAATAAGTTTGTAAGGCATTGTTAGGCCCCTGTGTAGACCCCCCATTCCAAAGTAAAGCAAAAGAAACATTAGAAAGTTAGGCAAACGTTTTACAGAGTTTATAAAAAATGTAAAAAGGTCCCAACTTTCAAATAAAAGGTGGTGCACAATGTGGCTAGTCAAAACCTTGACCTATCAGTCATCCCAGCTCTGAAGATCAGTGATTTAAACGTTTTGTGCAAAGTTAGGCTACAGAGCAACCGTCAAAAAGGAAGACCTACCTTGAAAAGGTCCTCAGGTCCTATGAAAAAGAGAAACTATAGAGAGAGGGCCATTCCTCAGAAGAAGACCCTGAAGAGGGTGAGCATGATGCCCTAGCCCAAATAGATGATGTTGGGGAAGACAGTGAAGGCCACACCTGTCCACCCAAACCCAGACCCCCTTCACCAGCAGGAAGTGAAAGAAGTTACTCTAGCAGAGCCCCCTACTGGTAAGGTGGCAGTAAGCTTTGAGGAAGAGCTTGATCTACTCTTACTAGAGGAGAACAAGATTACACTTGGGGAAAGGAGACTAGCCCTGTAAGAAAGAAGTTCCAAGATGGGGTTGAAGTACAAAGATAATGGGGGAAGCAATGTTCATAGAGAAAAAGAGGACACCTTTGACCCTAAGATCCCCAAGAGGATTGTCCCAAATGTTATTGATTGTGATTACATTAATAAATGGCTTGCAGCCTTTGAGAAGGCCTGCAAAATGAGAACGATAGGTCACCAGCACTGGGGCTCTCTATTGTGGGTGTTGTTCTCTGTCAAGGGCAAAGATAGATTTCTGACCTTTATTGAGGATGTGACAGAATCCTATGAGCATATGACTGAGACTTTGATAGAAGGACTTAGACTCACTACAGTAGAGTACAGAGTGGAGTTTAGGAACACTCATAAAGGTCAAAACCAGACATGGGTGGATTTCTTAGACTCCTCAGTGAAATCACTAGAAGGCTGGATACAAGCCAATGAGGTGGATTATCATGATGGGCTATATAATTTAATTATAAAAGAGCATATTTTGACTATTTGTACCAGAGAGAAACTGCATCAGCATTTGGTGGATTCGAAATTGTGTTCTTCCAGATAGGTGGAGAAGATAGCTGACACATGGGTCAGACCATGGCACCCAAGAAGGCCCATGGTGGGAGTGACAACAATAAGGGTGTTCAGACTCTCCAGCAGACTCCAAGAGTTCATTCTGATCTTAGCCCATGCCATCTTTCTAGCTGGACATCTGGGACAAACCAAAACCTGGGACAGGTTGGTTGACTGCAGATTGACCACAGATGTCTGAAAAAGGGATGCATGTATTTCTTGTTTGATATGATCCTGACTTCCAGTGAGCCGGTGTGAAATAAATCACTGAGATTATGTAGGCACTTGGAGAGCCTACATTTTCACATGTTTGCAGAGTTTTGACTTGCAGTCAGGGTTCCCAGAAATAACTAAGCTTAGGTTTAACAGTTTTTAAATAGAAAAATTAAAAATAATTCAATTATAGCAGATCAAGAGGCTTTAGTGGCAAAAAAACATGCTTGGTCAGTGATTAACTCCCATCATACTTTGCGAATCCATCCTTATTCGACTACTTAGTGTCCGGCCCAAATGAGGGATACATTTTCAAAATTAAGGCATAGTAGATACCCAACTAAGAAGGGCCTACCGATTTGGATACAACACTGGACAATCAATGAATTTAGACTTTATGGGTAGCCACGTGATACTTTATTGCATATCTTCTATGCCTGTTCAAAATTGCTTAAGGTATGCCATACATTATTAAAACCTTTATTTCTTAAAGCAGAGGTGAGACCTGCTCTCCAGGCTTTCATTTTATGCTTCTCTGGTGTTTCTATTCCATTTATTTGTCAGATGATAACGTTTATAAGAATTGTCGAAAAAAATGCTACCATATGTAGCTTAGATTTACCTCTATAAGCTCTTTTAAAGGTTTTTTTAGGATCAGATAATAAGTTACTCGTTGAAGTTGTATGCAATTGTTTCTAGGCTATTTGAATATAATGCTTTTCAAACTCTGAGATTTTAGCTCAATATTTGTATGTTTTAACCTTTAATGATGTATTTAAGTAAATTCTACAACACCATATGCTTAAAATCTACCCATAATACCTTTCTTCCAGTCCTATCGATCCCCCTCACTCCTTAATCCAAGGATGCCAGCGTCTTATTTTCCTCACTAATATCCATCGTGCACACCACTGCTAACCAACATTTCTATAACCATAACGTTGTTTTTGAACCCTCCAGCACTTCAACATATATTTTTAGTGGTAGCGACCAAACCCCATCCTTACCTGCATATTAATCTTTGCCTTTATCCACATTGTGCCTCTCTAGGAGCCAAAAGCCCTGAAATCAACAAAGTGGCCCCCTCCATCAAGACAAGCAGTATTTAAACACTTCGCCCGGACACCGACAAAAACCGGACGCAACATAATCGCCTCCACATAACAGGTCCTGAGTGAAGGTGGCATTCAATTCCATTACAAGCCACCGAAACGCCTCGACCAATGCTTTTCAGATCCTGCTATATGCAGCTTTTGTATTTGGTCATTAAGACTATTATACTATCTTTCGTCATTGACTTCCCAGATGTATGAAAGGATGTGTGGGTGTGTAGGGAGTGTAAGAGATTGGTCTGAATGAGAGGTTGTTAGGTTGTTGTTTGTCTCTCTACCTGGGGTTACTCATTATTTATTGTTCCTTTGTGACTCACCATTGATCTGTGATTATATAGGGGTCGATTCCAATTCGGGTAAAAAAACGTCCGTACCATTTGTATCCGTCTGAGTCGCGTAGTACGATCCGTATTCCGTGAATCCGTCCGAATCGTCGCGATCCGTACATATTGCAAGGCTGAAATCGTGAACCGTACGGCTCGTACACATGCCGTACGACTCGTACACATGCCGTACGACCCGACGAGTACGATCCGGACCGGTGTATGAGGACGCGATTCGTACGGTCCACGTCAGGTAAGGGCGAATTGTAAGGAAAAGCACACAAACACATACACACCGTACGGTCCGTACCCCCCATGATCGCAGGGGTATGCACCGTACCCCTGCGATCATTGGGTGTACAAGCTGTACCCCATGTACGATGGGTGCACGAGCCGTACCCCATGTACGATGGGTGTACCCATCGTACATGAGGTACGGCTCGTACACCCATCGTACATGGGGTTCGGCTCGTACACCCATCGTACATGGGGTACGGCTCGTACACCCATCGTACATGGGGTGCGGCTCGTACACCCATCGTACATGGGGTACGGCTCGTACACCCCATGATCGCAGGGGTACGGTGCGTACCCCTGCGATCATGGGGGGTACGTACCGTACCCGGGGGGGCGGTCCGTACCTGTTTCGGCGTGAACTCTGCTTTCACGGCTGTTTTCAGCTCCCGTAGAAAAAGGGTCGTACGGTGCGTACCCGACATGTATCGTACTTGCTGGGTCGTAAAAACCAGTCACGAACCGTACAGATGTCGCCTACAGCGGGTTCCGAGGGAGAACCGTATGGAGATTAGAGTTGTACGGTCTCTGTACGACTCGTACGGAGTACGGCTCCTGGTATCAATCGTACTTCTTCGTACGTACAGGGGACGTTGCAGGGTACGATTCGTACGGGAAAAATGCTCCGAACGGTTATTCGGAGCGTTTTTTCCCAAATCGGAATCGGCCCCATAATGTCTTGGATAATAATAATGTGTTGAGTTGCTTATGAATAGTATGTAAAAAAGAAAAATATGATGAAAACAATTTTGATAAAAGAAATGGAATAAAAATAAAAATATATATTTTGTAAAATGTCACAGTATGTTGTTGTTAATTGAAAGTTAGCCCATCTTTTGAATTTGTGCTGAATCAGTTAAAAGAAATATAGGTCAAGAGGGAGACTTTTTTCTTGTTGTGTTGTATTTCCCCTCTTCTCCCTGAACTTTTATGTATCCTGGGGTCCTTTACTTATTGCATTAGTTGGAAGATTCAACAAAACCATTACAGGCATGATAATGGGCTTACCTAAAAAACTCAGCAGGAGACGAGATGTTCTGTTAACTAACCTCTTGTTTTCATACAGAGAGGTGCCTCAGAAGAGGGTTGGCTTTAGCCCCTTTGAACTTCTGTTTGGCCATCCTGTAAGGGATCCATTAAGTCTAGTGAGGGAAGGCTGGGAGAAACTGTCAGAAGGTACCTGGACTCCAGTGTTTCCGTGGGAGCAGATGGCTTGAAGGAATTCGCCCCGCTGAATAATTCCCAACTCCCAGACTCCCCTGCACCCGGATTTCTCCAAGAACAGAAGTGACGGGGAAAGGGGAAGTGGAAAGACAAGAGAGACTGCCACACAGGTGTCTTCGTCTTCTCAGCAATACAGGCTGGAATTCACCTGAAATAGTAAGCACACATTAATACAGTCCCATTCTCTGAACCTGACACTCACTCTCTGTCTAACCTTTAGATATCTCTCTTTTCTCTTTACCTTATTATGTGTGGTCATTAGCCTCTCTCTTTAATGAGCATGAAAGATTCTGCGAAGGAATAGCTGGAATAGTCTCTGTGAGTTCTGACAAACAAGGCTGTCTTCAGACGAATTACAGGTGGTAAACTAACGTAATACTATATGCATACAATAATACCCTAATTTACTTGATGATGCTGGTAGAAATATTCTTCTATTCAAATAGCAGATAGAGTCCAAAACGAGTTACAGCACTCGTATATGTTCCAAAGAAATTAGTAATAGTTCAATGGGATTTCACTCAGAAAATGGCTACAATCCGGGCTAGACGGAATTCAGCTGGATATACTTCCGTTACCAAGACTTTTTAAATAGGAACTGTTTACCTCAGTGCAGGGGCTCTTACCGCGGCTCAGGAACTGAAGCGCTGAATAGTTCAGCCCAGCCTACCGTGTCTCTTACAGGACAGAAGAGTCTCCTGAAGTACTGAAGCTCCAGACAGTTGCGCTGCGAGTCGCACGCAACAGAAGAGTCATACATTTCTCCAAAAACGAAGTCCGCAGAATATGCTGCCTTCTAGCTTTGAAAGCAGCCAGAACCAAACAGGTACTTTGTGCTCAGGAAATACGGAATTCAGACGACTGAACAGGAACACGTCTGAACCGTCGGAAAACTTCAGTTGAAGTGCGCTGCGTATAATACACGAGCGCACGAAATGGCCGAAAGTGTTAAAAGGACTAGAACGCTAACTGGGAATTACAAAGGCCCAACCAGGAAGTAATGAAAACGACTGATTTCTAACTGTTTTATGCCAAGAAAATCTTATCTTAACATTTTTTTTGTAATCACTGCTGACCATCGCTGTCTCCAACTCCAGACTGGGAATGGAGAAGCTTGCACTGAATTCAACCTAAAAGAAGGTTTGGGAATCTGTTTACCAATCTGAAACTGGGTTCTGACAGAAACCTCTGAAAGAACCCAAACTTGAAATAGTGGACTATGTACTGAGCCTGTGTTCACACATGGCTGAGCACATGAAAAGGGCCAACAAGGATCTGGAGGCCAGCTAATAACTTATCAAGCTCTGGTATGACGAAACGTAAGCACTGGTTGAGTACCAAACAGGTCAATTGGTGAGGGTGTTGGAGCATGTGGTTCCCAGGGCCCTCTAGGACAAGTGGCCTGGGCCTTATCCTGTTTTGGAAAAGAAAGGGGAAGTTTCCTACCTAGTGGACTTGGGCACCCCTAGGAGTCCTCACAGAGTACTCCATGCAAATCGCCCATAGCCACACCAAGACAGAGCTGACGTGATTATGCTCATGGTCGCTGATGGAGGCCAAGAGGATTAAAGTGAGCTCATTCCTGACCTACTATCAGATATACTCACGATGGTTCAGTAAAGGGCGTTGTGTTATCAGACTCTGTGACAATGCAACAGCAATCTGACTGCAAGCAGGCCCTAGACCAATTTGCTGAGCTCTTTTCATTGACTCCTGGACAGACAACATGATGTGTCCATGATGTGGACACTGGTGACAGCCTCCCTGTCAAAAACAAAATATACAGACTGTCTGACAAAGTCAAAGTCTGCATTAAGGCTTAAGTTAAGAAGATGCTAGAACTAGGGGTGATAGAAACCTCTGACAATCTCTGGGCTAGCCCAGTGGGACTGGTCCCCAAACCTCGCCAGAGATGAAGTTGTGTGTGGATTACAGGGGTTTAAATGCAGTCACTAAAATGGATTTATACCCACCCCATGTGCAAAGGAGCTTATTGACAAATTGGGTGCTTCCAAATTCCTGAATACCTTTGCTCTAACATCATGGGATTGGCAAATTGGACTCGCCCAGGAGGCAAAGGAAGGATCAGGATTTCCAACCCCTGTAAGCCACTTTCAAATTAAAGTGATGCCTTTTTGGGCAGAAGTTTGCACCTGCTACTTTCCAATGGTTGGTGAATCAAGTTCTGTCAGCTCTGGACAACCTTAGTGCAGCATATCTAGATGATTTTGCTGTATTCTTTTCCATCTGGGAGGATCTCCTAGTCCAACCGAGGGAAGTATTACAAACCCTGCAGCAGGCAAGACTAACTATGAAGGCCAGAAAGTGCCATGTACAGCAAAGTTCTGTTGTTTACTTTGATCCACATTGTACATAGAGGCCAAGTGCAACCTCTCCAACCCAAAATCGAGACCATTCCAGAATGAGAGGCTTCCACGGCTCTGACCCAAGTCATGGGCTTTCCTTGGCTTGAATGGGTATTATAGGAGGTTTGTGAAGTGGTATTGTACTATTGTGACCCCTCTTCCTGAGATCACCTCCGAGAAGCAGCCTAAGCAAGTAATTTAGACCATAGGCTATGCACTCTGCACCTATCCTGAAGGCACCAGACTATGAAAAGGAGTTCATTGTCCAAACAGATGCTTCTGAACATCGGATCGGGGAGTGTTGTCACAAATAAATTATGAAGACAGGATCAACCAGTTACCTATACCAACAGGCAACTCATCCCTAGAGGGGGCAGCGTTGGAATGCCATTGCGAGGGAAGCCTTTGCTGTGGTTCGGTCCCTGAAGACGCTGAGACCATGCTTGTTTGGGACTCACTTCAATGTTCCAAACGACCATGGGCCTCTCAGATTGCTGCTGCAAATGAGAGGAGAGAGCCCCAAATTGTTGAGGTGGTCCATTTATGTACAAAGTATGGACTTTTCAGTGGAACACAGACCTGGGACTGACCAATCCATTGCAGATGGTCTTTCCAGGTTTTTCCAATCAGAAGATGAGAACTAACAGTATATAGGTTAGTTGCTCATCACCTTCTATCCAGGGAGGTCGTGGTCATGTAGGAAAGCTACTCCAACAAAAAATAGCAAGGGGTCAGTGAAAATGCAAACTAAGTTAAATTCCTATACGGTGAAATAGAGGGAAAGGGAATGGAACTAATAATGTGTTAAAGAAAATCACACAACAGGTCTCTAATCTCTGTGGAGAGATTCCCATCAGTCACCACTCGGATCCGCCCTTCATCATCTGGGATCCTTCACTCACGGAGGTAAATTATGAGACCCACTGTGGACTGGCAGATGGTTAAAACCTAATCCTACATGTGGTACCCAGTGTGAGGAGAACACATGATGTATAGTGTGGTGACTGGAAGCAGTGCAAGAAGGTGAAGTGCAAAGTGAAGTTGTGAAAAAAACTGTAAAATTAGGTAAAGAGGAGAACAAATATTTATTAGGGTTCTCTTCAATCCTAAAAGTAAAAAAGAGTGCGTAGTGGTCTAAACAAATAACCACTAATGAAGATGGAAGGTCGACATGTTTCTGCAGGCTTATTAGATCCACGTGGTATCTAGCTGCTTCATCAGGACCATTACCGCTACTGCTTATATGAAAATAGTGAAAAAAGAAGATAGATAAAATATCACCTGAGATTTAGTGATACCATCCTTCTCCTGACAATTTGGCAGGAGAGAAAAGTCCCACCTCACCTGGCTACAGCGCAGGTAAAACAGGGCACCGCTCTGTCCGTCGGTACCCCAGGCGTCCCTCTGGGCTGTCGTGGGAGGTCCCTTTTTGTATTGTCACCCCTTGTAGGAAAGTGCCTCTTTTGAGATGGTTAGCCCCCCACTTGGTGCCTTATGTCTGATGTCATTTTGAACTGTAAGTGCCTTAGTCCCTCCTAACCAGGTTCCCAGTGCCAGATCACCGTTCTCTAAAACTGTACCACGATTAGCACAACTTCTGTTTCCACTGTAAGCCTCCTGTAAATGGTACCCATGTACCCGAGGCATGGGGAAAGAAGAAAGTCCCCTAGGTACCACTCACCTGGACCCAGCTGTCACAGTCTGCATGTCTAGGTGTAGGACAAACCGAAGAGTCGACATGGCACACAGCCCTGTGCGCCTTGCCACCCTTATACTGCAAAAGATATAGGTAAGCCACCCAGGCCTTGAGCCCTAAGCCAAGGTGCACTAAATCCTATGCGTGGCCATATCAGCATGAGCAGATGTGCCCCTACAATGTCCAGTCTATTCTGAGATATTGTAAGTGAACAGGGAAGCCGTAAAGAGTACATAGGCTGGATACTTGTCAACACGTTTTTCCTATCTCCACGATGGCTTCACTGTTTTCTAAAATGTTTGGTACCAAACACCTTGACCTAGTAAATTCTTGCTCATGCCTGAGTAAGAATTATTAATAAATTCACACAGGAAACCCATTTAGAAAGTCCCTTGAACCCTTACGACCCACAGGTTTGGTCCCTTTCTAGTTTTAGCCAGCTTGCCATCACCAGACATGTTTCTGGACCCCTAGGTAGAGAGTCATTGCTCTCCGGATCCAGAGACAAAGCCTGCTCTGAGCAGAAGTGGTTACACCTTCCCCCCTGCAACATCTGGCTTGGCAGAAGCGGGATCTTCAAAGCCCATGCTGCCGTTGAACCCTGCCCCAGCTGCTGCTGTTAGAAACAGATGGCAACCCTCCAGTCCTGCCCCTCTTTTGGCGTGAAGACTGGTGGGAAAATTGGTAAAATAGGAGGTGGGTCTACCTTTGTCCTGTACTACCCCTCAGGTGCGGCACGCAAGGTAAACCCCACGTTTCACAATCTGCGATCTTGAGGAAGGGGATAGTAGCCTGTGCTTTAAGAGGGTGTAGACGCCCTACGTCGAAGCAGCCCATTGGCTACTATCTATTCTTCACTAAAACACCCCCAAATACAGTATTTAGGTGGCCCCCCCAAGAATCTGGCTTCAGATTTGACGGACAACAAGAAGACGATGAAAGAAGACTGCTGCGGTTAAAGAACTGTGTCTCCCTGCAGTAGAAATTGGCGCCAAACCCTGCTAATGCTAAGGATCTCGACAATCACAACCTGCTGCCTTCCTGGAAAACTGCAAGACCTCTAACCACACTGCGGATAAAGATCGACAAGTGGTGAGGACCGGTACCGTCTGTGTCGACGGGACGCACCACCAACTCTTCAGTTGCAGCAGCCAAGGCTTGTTGGTCTTCACACTGGGGACCAACTTCCTCAACGCATCCACCAGGGAGAAGGCTCCTCACAGCATGGTGACCGACGCTGGAAACAGCCCCACTCCTATGAGCCTGGACCTGATTCCTGGTGGCATTGACTATGTGACCACCACAGGTTAAGACCGAAACTCCAGGTACCTCCGAACCAGGTTGCCCTCAACTGCCTACTGTAACTGAGCCCTGGGCCTCTAAAGACCCTTATCCTGCCATAGAAGATCAACTTTTGGACCCAGAGTGAACGCGGTCACCCAAAGCTCCACCGCGGAGTTCTGCTTCCATCGATATATTGGTAACTGTGTTGGTGGTCCTCCACTGTCTCCTTCTGCACTCTCTTAAGCAGCGACCGTGATGGTCCCTGTGTTGGTGGTGCCCCGACTCTATTGAACTCCATTGCTTTGACTGCTGACCGCAACGATTCCCATGTTGGCAGTATCCCAAACTCCATTGCATCCATTGGTAACTGCACTGACCGCGATGGTAAATGTTTTCCGGTATTTACCACCTTGTGCTACAATACTAAACAAATTGCTTCTTTCACTTAAACTGCTTTCATTGACGAATTATAACTGTATACAGTATTTATTCCATAATTTTGAAGTCTTGTAACCTCAAATCATATATAAATATACTGGTTATTCTTTATACAAATTGGTGTCCGATGTATTCTTGAGTGTGTGCCTCATTTATTACCTCTATGAGTGCAACACATGCTTAACACTATCCTCTGATAAGACTAACTGCTTGCCCATACTACCACAGAAAAAGAGTTAGTATTATCTACTTTCTTCATCTATCTTCCTCTGGTGATATCTCACACTCTCTATGTAGTGTACTTCATTTTAGTACACTATACAGAGAGGAAGAACCCGACACCCCCACACTTTTTCTCCAATGCTGATAGTTATGATTCTGAAAGTGAATTTGAGCCTGCTATCCAGACCCCAGTGCTAGTGCTTTCTCCCTAAGAATGATGTAAGTAAATTGGTAACCTCAATTGGCAAGGTCTTTAACCCACTTATAAGTCCCTGGTAAGTGGTACCGGTAGTACCCAGGGCACGGAAGTTAAAGGGCTCACCAGGGCCTGAAGCACTGACCATGCCACCCTGAGTGACCAAAGTAAACAGATTACAGCATTTCTGCCATTGCAGACTGCATGAGAAGCGCAAACTGCACAAACTCTACTTTGCCCTCACCATGAGTGGCAAGGTCAAAGCACTATTATTAATACATGCCAGTCACCCCTAAGGTAGACCTCCTGAGCCCAGAAGGCAGGATGCATTATAATAAAGGTGTGAACAAATAAGTGCAAACTAATATGTCTATATTGTAGCCCAGTTCTATTAAGCAGTGGTGGTTCCTCCACTAAGGCAGGGTCGCGTCCCCCCACTGCTCAAAAGGAAAAATAAAATAATAATAACAGATCGTTATTATCATTTTATTTTTCCTATTGCAGTCAGTGGTGGGGCGGGCTGGCCAGAACAGGGGGAGGAGTGGTTTGCACTCCCTAAGTGGGCATGACTGTTTGGCTGGCCCTCTTGGGCCGACCAAACAGCCATGTGCCCTTTGCATGTTCCCCACCAGGCTGCATTACACAGCCTGGTGAGGAACATGCAGAGGCACAGGCTCCTCCCGGTCATGGTCTGAGTGCCCAACCACGGAGCTCAGACCAATCACAATGCTGCATTGCAGCATTGTGATTGGCTCAGGGTAACCTATCCATCCAGGTGCTTCCTGCTGCTAGCCCAAACAGGAAGAAAGAAGATGGAAGCGAACGAAGGAGTGGCGGCAGGTGGCTGGCCGTCCAGGTAAGTCTTTTTAGGTCTCGACCTCTGCCAATGCGCTTGCGCATTGCAGATGTCGAGACATATAGAGGTGCAACAGGAAAGCTTACCAAGAGGGCTTTGGCAGGCGGATTACGCACAGTGCATGTGCCCGTGCACGCGCTTGCCATTTGCTCCCCGAGCCGCCTCACCACAGCAATGCCGAGAGCTTCACACTTCAAAGGAATGCTCTCCCCCGCCCCCCTCTGCGCAATGCCAGAGCTTGTACCTAGAGAGGCATGACATTTCCCACCAGCCACTTCACGCGTTCCACAGAATCAGCCCTCCTCCCAGCGCTGCCTGTCCTTCAAAAGCAGCTTGTTCAACTTTAAAAGAACGATGAGTCAGCCTGAGGAACAGACGGTACTCTCTCAGCTCAATCTATTTTTTCACTTAAAATCACAATTTAAAACATTCGTAAAAGTATATATTTAACATTTTCCATGTTCCAAGAGAATACATTCGCCTCCTTTGTTAAGGTCAGACCCCAGTAACTTTATTGAAAAATGCCTGCCATCTACCTCACTCTCTCTCTCACTACCTCACTCTCTCTATCTACCTCCCTAACTCACTCTCTCGCTCTCACTACCTCACAACCTCACTCTCCCTCACTACCTCAATACCTCACTCTCTCTCTCTCTCACTACCTCACTCTCTCTATATCTCGTTCGGCCTACCTCACTCTCTCCATCTCACTATCTCACTACCTCACTACCTCACTATCTCACTACCTCACTACCTCCCTATCTCAATACCTCACTATCTCTCTCTATCGCTCACTACCTCACTCTCTCTCACTACCTCACTCTCTCTCTCACTACCTCACTCTCTCTCTCTCACTACCTCACTCTCTCTCTCTCTATTTCACTACCTCACAACCTCATTCTCTCTCATTACCTGACTCTCTCTCACTCTCTCTCACTACCTCACTCTCTCTCTCACTACCTCACTCTCTCTCTCTCACTACCTCACTCGCTCTATCTACCTCACTAACTCACTCTCTCTCTCACTCTTGATTCTCACTGCACAATGTCTGCTCCTTTTTTCAATATCACTAGATATTTCTGTTATTACTGGGATCCTAACATGAATCCCCCAGTCTTCCAAGCGATTTTTGGTATCCTTAGGGTATTAGCCGTGGCCTCAGTGGAGAAAGTTATTTTGGTTGTCTCATTTATGTCGCCTGGCTCTGGGGCAAGGAATGCCACACTGTTGATGTCTGTGGTTTTTATTTTCTCCAGTCTCGACATGTTTGACCAGAGCTTCAAGATATTTCCTCTATTAAGAATGTCCCACTTACCTTGTGAGATATACTCAGGGTATAACATCATTTCTAGATTTTCTGAATTGTCAAGTTGGTCCGAGTTGAGTTGTTTTTGAGTGGGACTTGCCTCTGAGTCGTCCTTGTCCTCCATAGCGTTTCGGATTGAACTCCTACAAGTCATTAATTCTTCACAAAAATGGTTTGACTGTGCTTCCTGTTGGAGTTTGTCACTCCTTTCCCTATGATATGGGGGTGATGGATCATCACTGCTCAATCTAGAGGTATTTACTTCCCTGTCATTTTTGTTAGTGCCCAGCAGATCTCTTTCTTTTACTTGGGTTGAAATCTCTTTGGAGACTGTTTTTGACTTAATGTAGTCTCCTTTTATAGTGCTTAGTTTGATTTTTTCTTGATAAGTGTTGTTTTTGTTTGAGTTGCCCACTTTAAATTCAGATTGGCTGTTGTGCAAGGTTAAGGAGATTCCTTTTGACTTTTCGGGGATCTTTTCTAATTTCGGTGTTCGCAATCCCTGATTGGCAGGTGGGTTTCTGGATTAGGTTCGGGGAGTTCTTTTCTCTTATGTCCTTCAGTTCCAACTGTTGATTGTTGTGCAATTTCCTCCTTAATTGACCGTAGCTCTTGTTCTTTCATATCCCAGTTTGCAGCTGAGTGTCCAATGGGCTCATTTAGGGTCCTTTGCACTTGTTATGTCACTTTCAGTACTCCTGAGTCACCATGCCCTTGATTCACTACGGTTAGATTTGGGGGGAAATCTGTGATTACAATGTTTTCCTCACTGGCACTCCAGAGTCAGTGCAATAAGGGCCCTTCCTTATTGCGTTTGCCCTTGTGCAATTTATTATTATTATTATTTTTAATCTTGTTTTTCTAGGTAAATGCTGAAATTCTGTTGTTTTTTGGGGGCTGGTTGTTATCCCTGTGCCTGACTTTAAATAGAGGGGGGGTTCTACTTTCAGTTTTTGAATTTGTTTTTGATTAATGTTCGTTGGCTCTTGCTATTGTTTGGTATTGCTCTCCTCATTTTGGTCGATTTCCTGAGGATTCTCCAGTTCCTCTTGTTTGCCATCAGCCCTTTTCACAAGATTTTTTATGTGTTGTTGGTTTTTCAATTCAATTCAATTCAATTGATCTTTATTTCGACTGTTTCAGCCATAAAAGATACATATAAAACATACAGCATATCATACAACACATATGTTACGTAATACAGTTTAAAATATGTCCTTATTTTTTAAAAAGATGCTAAAACCATATTCAGTACAAAATAGATATACATGTATACAAAGGGAATGAATTTTGTCACCATTTACATTTTGATAACGAGGAACGAAGTCATACACCATTTGGTTGGCAAAGTATGTACATGGTTTAACTTCTCATAATGGTTGACCAACCTTCCTTCTAGCAAAATACACTGAGAGGAGAAATCTACTAATACTAAATACAACAATTTGTAGGGTATTAGTCTTTACAATCCTATAGGCCTGGGAACATGTTCTTATTCCTAGGGTATTACACAGGGGTTTGATCCACTTTTTTCTTGCTTTATCATACGCTTGGCAGAAAAAAAGGATATGTCTCTCTGTTGGTTTTTCTCTTCTTCTAGGACTGTTGATATAGTCTCCCTTATAACCGGAGGGCTTGGATTTTCTTTATTTAAGTGTAGTTTTGAAGCTTGATTTAAGTTTGAGATTAAATGTTGGTCTTGCTGAAGAAAGAAGTTTGTTTTTTGTGGCCATCTTTTCTGAGGTCGTCAACAAGGGTGCTAATTATTTTGGGCAGCTTTTCCAATTTCTGTAGTATAGGGCTACATCCACATCCCTCCTGTTTAAGTTTTATCTCTGTTCTTGTCTGAGCTCTAGTGATTAAAGAGTTCAATCATTCTAGCTTGGTGTCAAGTCCCAATATTAACCTGGCTACTGACTGGAGTATTTTATTTGGGTATCAAGCTTGTCGGCGGGTATAAGGGCCGCGTTTGTCATTGAAATCAGAGCGTTGTTTATTACTGTAAGGTGATTCTCGATCTTAAATATCAGCGCAGCTAGATCCTCATCAATTGGAGGAGAACCTGATTTAGGGGGCGCATTGTCGTAAGTGAAAACGCATGAACTTGAAAGATTTGAACACCAACTGGCTAGTGAGCAATGTTTTCTGGGCTCGATTGCAGCTGCCTCCAGTTGGTGATTTGAGAAGCTACTGTTATCTCCATTACTGATTGCTGGCAATAAAAGGGCATCATCTCTCATCAAATGAATTGTACTGCCAGACTGGTCTTTTTGCTGATGTACGTTTTACGATTCCTATTGTTGTTATTACTGTTAGGTGGTTGGTTGTAAATGTTCTTTAGAGGTGATAATAGGTTGATTTTCAAATTTGTTAGGTGATCGTGACTATGTGTCACTGAATTGTCACTTATTACATTTATTTCCTTTGTGCAGGTCGGCTGGTGCAATAATTTAAGAGACAAGTTTGTGGGGCTCTTTGAGTTGAGCGAGGAGACCCAATTAGGCGATGATTGGTCGCCTGCTAGTAAGGTTGGTGGTGCCACTGTTCTGGGGCTGCAGGAGGTTCTGAGGGTGGCCACCCCTGATCGATATTCCCTTTTAATTTCTCCTTGTTTAGGGAGCTGTTTCCCTCTTTGAGTTGTGTTGCCTTTGGAGAGTCCAAAGGTCGATTCTCTGCACTTTTAGTCTCTAGGGTGCCCTGGTTGACCATTGATGTTTTCTCTTCTTTCTCTATGATGATTATTTCTGGAGACAGTGGAATTTTTGAAAATGTTGGCAGCACTCTTTCTTGGTCTTCCTCATATTTTATGGGAGTGATGTCAACTATGTCCCTACAAGGTTCATTTGCCTTTTGTCCTGTCTGAGTTATTGGGCACAAGTAGTCTCTTATATCTCCGCTGCTGTTTGTGATTTTCTTACTTTCATTACAATTTTCTTATTTTTGCTCACCTTCCTGATTGCTGCGGGCAACATAGTCGCAAGTGGCGATGCTTTTTCTTATTGACCCTTCATGAGGCCCGGCCTTTGTTTTCCGGGCCCTCCCCCTTGTGGGTATAGCATTTTTCACTTTGCTGTTTTATGTGAGTGGTTTTATGCTTGATGCTGAGCCTGTACGGAGTTTCTTGTCCGCATTGTTTTCTGCACTCTGTAGTATAGGTTTTTGGAATTTGTTTGGTTAGTTGGTTTATTGATTTGTGAGAAAATGTCCCTTCCTTGATTTATTGATCACAGCCACTGGACTCTGAAGAGTTTGATTGTTGCTATTTTGCTTTCCACTTCTGTAATCTGGAATCTGAGAGCTTGGCTCACTGTTTGTTGTCCAAAGGGAAAATGAATCTTGGCCTCCTCAGTTGAGCAGCACAGTTTGTGAGGCAGGAGTAATAGCTATAGACCAATTAATGGGTGGCTAAGGGGTCCAGTTTTTTAGAGGTGGTCAGATTTGGAGGCGATCGGACTGGGGCTGGGGCTGAAGTAAAGTCCTCATGGTGGGCTCTGTGGGACCCAAGCGTGCACATGACTTGAGATGGATATAACGGAATTCAGATGACAAAATCACATAATACGCTATACATACTCATTGGTCCAAAGCCAAAAGACTTAGGGCCTCATTTATGAGAAATGACGCATCGCTGCATGTAAGCAGCGATGCGTCACTTCTCAGTGCGCACTCCCTGCGACATACCTGATGTGTCATATTTAATGTATGACGCATCATGTCGCAAAAGTGACGCATTGCTGGAGTGTGTCACAAAAGTGACACAACTCCAGTAATGCGTCCTTTCACATGGGGCAAGCCCCATGTGAAAGGGCCTGCGTCAGTCTTGCGCCTGCTGTGAGGCAGGCACACGATTTTGACACAACGGCGTCCTAGAAGCCTCTCTGAGGCTTTTTGCGGGGGAACGCCCCCCTGCATACATTATACCTGACGCAGGTATAATGTAGCGCAGGGGTTTACAAAGTGACGCATCTGCTTAGATGCATCACTTTGTAAATAGTGCGCAACAGGAGGCATGTTTTACGCTGCCAATGCGTCACAAAAAGTGACGCATCGGGAGCGCAAAACTGAAGAGTCCTGAGGAGACCCTTTCTATCAGCCTGGGTAGAAACGTTGTGCTTTGGCTCACATTTCTATTATGAGTATGCAATATTTGCCTACATATCTCTTTAAAAAAATTGTTCGATGAACCTAGATTGTACAGTGTCTTGTTTCACATTTATTTACTGTCACATTCATTTGAGTACTGAGTAATTTGCACTTTTGTTGTTGCTATTTTGCTTTCCACTTCTGTAATCTGTAATCTGTGAGCCTGTCTCACAGTTTGTTGTCCAAAGGGATAATGAATTTTGGCCTCCTCAGTTGAGCAGATTTGCAGGCGATTTGGAGGCAATCCGATTGGGGCTGGGGCTGAGTTAAAGTCCCCATGGTGGACCCTGTGGCACCGTAGCCTGCACCTGGCTTGAGATGGATATAACTGGGTTCAGATGAAGAAATCACATGATACGCTATACATACTCATTGGTCCAAAGCCAAAAGAGTTAGTCCTGAGGAGACCCTTTCTATCAGCCTGGGTAGAACTGTTGCGTCTTATTCTTGGCTCACATTTCTATTATGAGTATGCAATATTTGCTTACATATCTCTTTAAAAAAATTGTTGGATGAGACTAGATTGTACAGTGTCTTGTTTCACATTTATTTATTGTCGCATTCATTTGAGTCCTGCGTTGTTTGCACTTTTGTGTTCAAAAAGTATATTGATGATTACAGAAAATGTTTTATTTGTAAAGAAAAAGAGGTAACCCGACTAATGTTCCTAAACCGGGGCAAGTAGATGTTGTGTGAAACAAATACATTTAAGGAAAGTGAAAATAATACTTCAGGACCCAAACAACCAGCACAATACAATCAAATCAAATGCAGTGTCAATATACAGTGGACAGCAACTGACTCTATATGTTTTTTTTATTAAAGATGCATTTTCTTTTTATTATAATTAAAGAATCAAAAAAGTTTGTCTGGCAATTACACTTATCATATTTGGGTGCCTAAACAATTATTGATACTGTGTTTAAATTGTATTACTTATTTTCACAGTAGTTTTTACAGTTCTGAATTGATTGATTCAAATACTACATTTACAATATAAAAACAACATTCAGTGATGACATGTTCTAGTATATCCTACGTGCATTTCGGCAATCAGCCTTTATCAGGAAGCCATACAAACTTGAATCAGAACCTAAACAGGATGCAAATAACCAAGAAATACTATATCAGTACTGTACACAAGGTTCTATATACATAAAATAGCCTCTTTTTGTAACATGAGGTCCATAGCTATCTTTATAACCAATTAACATAAAAAAACTACTAGTCGTTACACATTCATAATAAACAGCCTAACTAAATACCCCAATTGGGTTTGTGACCATTAATCTATATCACCCAAAATCCATCTGAGAATGTTTTGAAAATACATATCAGCAAAAGAAACCCACGTCAAACCTTCTATCTTGTGTTGTATCTGAGAAATATTCTCTGTATCATAAGAGTAACTGCATTAAGTGCGGGAATCACTCGTCCATGGTGTGATTCCCACCTACTGAATGACGCCCACGGCACCAAGATGGGTTGTAGACCCCAAGCAGAGGACACTGTGCTCCTGGTAAGCGGAGCTTGTGTTGGTCTAGTATGGACCAGGTAGTCCCATATGTTTTTTCCTCGTTTATGGGTGAACATTGGTTTTAGCCAGTTGAGGGTGCCTGATTATACTCCAATATAAGTTGATTACATTCTTAATGTGATTGGATGCCATACAGTAAGTGGTGATGCAGGTCAAGACGTCTGTTTCGGAGGTTCTATTAAATGGTTCCAGAAGGTTTTGCCTGTTTTGGTTCCTTGCATGTTGTTTTGCGCTTTTGTATTATCTGTCTCAGATACTTTCTATCATCCAGTTTTTCTGTTAGGTCAGTTGTGGTAGTCCTGAGTGTTGCAGCAGTTTTGGTGAATTCTTAAAATTTGGGTGGATGGTAGATTTTCTCTTCATGGGCAAGTATGAAAACCTTTGAAGGATTACAGGTTGATCCTATTGGTTGGTTTTTATAGGTTCTGGTCCTGAGTCCTGTGCCTTTTGGGAAGATGGTGACATCCAGGAAGGCTGGTTCGATCTGATATGTGGAGCAGGTGAATTTCAGGAAATTGTCCTGGGTGTTGGGTCGATACAAGATTTCTTGGACCGAGTCTTCATATGTTTGCCAAATTATGAGTATATCATTGATATTCCGTCTCCAGAAACATCTCTCTTTTTTGTAGGGATTACTCACATACAGTCCTGCCAGGCCCGGGACTATTGTGCTGCTCATCGAGGTCCCATGCATTTTGAGGAAAAGAAAACACTCACATTCCAAAAAGTTAGTGCTTCCTGTCAGTCTGTAGCACTCTCGTACGAAGTGTCTTGGGGTGTTGTACTTCCACTTTCCGCTGTGACCGTCCTGACGCTCTCAGTAGCGGTCGCTCCCCACGCTCCCTGCTCTACTCCTGGTATCGTTTGAGCTGTGCTCTTTGCTATCATCAGAGAATTGTACATCTGCTGGCTGCTGTGTATATTCGCGCTATATTGCGATAAGCTTTGCCGAATTTGTAGAAATAATTATACCTTCAGCGCTCGCTGTGTTGCTCTGATTTATAAGTGCATTGCTTGTGTTCTGCTTTGATTATTTGTAGCGCTTTATTCAAAGATCGTCTAAGCTGCTTGATTTTGGCTTTGTGCCCCAGCCTCTGTCTAGTTTCGTTTTTGCTGCTGTTGCCATTTTGTTGTTGTTGTGCCTCGAAGACCGTCCCCTACACCTCGCCCCCACCTCCCAGCTGATCCTCCCTCCCACTGATTGCATAGCCCTGCTCCCGCCCTCGGTAGCGCTGTGACTGTCCTGATGCTCTCAGTAGCGGTCGCTCCCCACGCTCCCTGCTCTACTCCTGGTATCATTTGAGCGCTATCATCAGAGAATTGTACATCTGCCGGCTGCTGTGTATATTCGCGCTATATTGCGATAAGCTTTGCCGAATTTGTAGAAATAATTATACCTTCAGCGCTCGCTGTGTTGCTCTGATTTATAAGTGCATTGCTTGTGTTGTGCTTTGATTATTTGTAGCGCTTTATTCAAAGATCGTCTAAGCTGCTTGATTTTGGCTTTGTGCCACAGCCTCTCTCAAGTTTCGTTTTTGCTGCTGCTGCCATTTTGTTGTTGTTGTGCCTCGAAAACCGTCCCCTACACCTCGCCGCCGCCTCCCAGCTGATCCTCCCTCGCCCCTCCCCCCTCCACTTCTCCACTTATGACAGATGCATTCGCGCGCAGCGTTCACGCGCAGCGGTCGCGCTCCATGCGCGCCGAAGGTGCGCCAAAGGTAAGCCCGTCTACGCCCGTCCGCGCCTGGACCGCGCCCAGCGCTAGACCCCCTGGCCACCGCAAACCGCACTCCTCCCGCATAACGTATGACGCCGCCACCCTCTTTGCCCTAAACCCCGGACGCACACCACAATGCTACGAAGCTGCCCCAGGACGTACCCACGGTGCCTTCGCCTGCCACTCCTGCAAGTTCGCATGCATCAAGACCCACACCAAATCCACTAACTCCAAACACTGCTCCGACTCTAACCACCTGAAGTGCATCCTGCTGAACACCCGCTCGGTCCACAGACACGCCACTGAACTCTGGGACCTACTCGACACTGCTTCACTGGACATCGCCTTCCTTACTGAAACCTGGATGAACGCATCATCAGCACCCGACATCGCCATAGCCAGACGCTTACAAGATCTTCCGGAAAGACCGCACCAACCAAACTGGAGGAGGCATCGCCATCGTCCATAAAAACACCATCAGAATCACGACCAGCTTCGACGACAACCTTGCAACTGCCGAACACCTCCACTTCCAGATCCACACCGACCCCAGGACCACACTTAGAGGCACCCTCATCTACAGACCACCAGGAACCTGTACACAATTCAGCGAAGACATTACTGACTTCATCAGCCCACATGCCCTCACCTCCGAGGACTACATTCTACTGGGAGATCTCAACTTCCACCTGGAAAACAAAAGCGACAGCAACACCACCACCCTTCTGGCCAACCTGGCCAATCTCGGACTCAAACAACTTGTTGACACCCCCACCCACTTAGCCGGACACACGCTCTTCACCTCCAGCAAACACATCTCCTTCGATCACACCACAACTGTCCATTGGACGGACCACAGCTGCGTTCACTTCAGCTACAAAAAAAACACAACCCACATCTCACCACAACCTATTCCTCGAAGAAACTGGAACAAAATCGCCACCGACCAACTCCTCACTTCGCTCAACCAAAACCCTCCCGCCCTCTCATCGAACCCAAACCAAGATGCCACCAAACTCAAACAATGGATCACTCACAGCGCTGACGAATTAGCACCCTTGAAAAACCACCAAACCAAACAGGGTAGAAAAAAGGCCCCCTGGTTCAACGATGACCTTAAGAAATCCAAGAAGCTATGCCGTACTCTCGAGAAAACATGGAGAAAAAACCCAACCACTGACAACCTCACCACCTTCAAGGCAGCCACCCGCAAACACCATCAATTGATCCGATCCACCAAAAAAATCAGCATTCAAGGATCGACTCGACAACAACGCCCATAACAGCAAGGAACTATTCAACATCGTCAAAGAATTTACCAACCCCACCGCAGCCTCAAACGACATTACTCCCTCCCAAGACCTCTGCGATTCGTTATCCTCTTTCTTCTACAACAAAATCGCCGACATACATAACAGCTTTGAGAACATTTCTAAAGAACAGTCCACTCCACCCACCTCCGAACCTAAACCGTTCTCTAACAACCTTAGCGCCTGGAACCCAATCACCACTGAAGACACCATCCGCCTAATGAACTCCATCCATTCAGGTTCACCAACCGACCCTTGTCCCCACCACATCTCCAACAAAGCAGACTCCATCATCGCACCCCATCTCCGTGATGTCATCAACTGCTCCTTCAACTCCGCTACTTTCCCAGAAAGTTGGAAACACGCCGAACTCAGCGCTCTCCTGAAGAAACCCACAGCAGACCCCTCTGAACTTAAGAACTACCGCCCCATTTCCCTCCTCCCATTCCCTGCTAAAGTCATTGAGAAAGCCGTCAATAGCCAGCTCGCCGCCTTCCTTGAATCCAACAACTCCCTCGGCACCTCACAGTCTGGCTTTCGAGCCAAACACAGCACCGAAACCGCCCTCATTGCAGCGACAGACGACATCCAAACGCTACTGGACCACGGAGAAACAGCTGCCCTCATCCTACTCGACTTCTCCGCCGCCTTCAACACAGTCTGTCATAGCACCCTCATACAACGCCTCAGCAACATCGGCATACAAGGAAAAGCCCTGGACTGGATCATCTCGTTCCTCGCCGGGAGAACACAGAGAGTCCGACTCCCCCCATTCAAATCAGAGGCCACCGAAGTCATCTGCGGAGTACCACAAGGGTCATCACTCAGTCCCACCCTCTTCAACGTTTACATGAGTCCCCTCGCATCCATCGCGCGACAACACAACCTCAACACCGCCAAAACCAATCTTCACGAAGGCATGAAAGAAGTAGCCGAATGGATGAAAACTAGCCGCCTAAAACTTAACTCAGACAAAACGGAAGTCCTCATCCTAGGTTCATCCCCGTCTGCCTGGGACGACTCATGGTGGCCACCGGCCCTGGGCATAGCACCCATACCTACAGACCACGCACGTAACCTAGGCTTCATCCTAGACTCCTCCCTCTCAATGTCCAGACAAGTCAACGCCGTCTCCTCCTCTTGCTTCAACGTACTTCGTATGCTCAAAAAAATCTTTCGTTGGATCCCCACCGAAACAAGAAAGACTGTAACCCACGCACTGGTCACTAGCCGACTAGACTATGGAAACACCCTCTATGCCGGAACCACAGCCAAATTACAGAAAAAACTCCAACGTATCCAAAACGCATCAGCCAGACTCATATTGGACATCCCTCGCCAAGCTCACATTTCCGGTCACCTGAAAGACCTTCACTGGCTCCCCGTCAACAAGAGAATAACGTTCCGTCTCCTCACCCACGCACACAAGGCCCTCTACAAACTAGGACCCGAATGCCTCAACACACGACTATCCTTCTATACACCCACCCGCCAACTAAGATCCTCCAATCAAGCCCTCTCCGCAGTTCCGCGCATCCACAGATCCACCATGGGAGGAAGATCCTTCTCCTACTTGGCGGCCAAGACCTGGAATACTCTCCCCACCCACCTCCGCCTTACACAGAACCACATCTCCTTCAGAAAGGAACTTAAAACCTGGCTATGCGATAAATAATGCACCCCCTCCCCCAAGCGCCTTGAGACCCTCTGGGTGAGTAGTGCGCTATACAAATTCCTGAACTTGAACTTGAACTTGAACTTGATCGTCTCGAGGGTGGCTTCTTATGAGAGACTGGTGTACAGACTCTTGATGTCTGATCCTACCAGCAGATGGAGGATAGGATTGACATCTTGGTCTTTAAGAAGGATGAGCAGATATCTGATGTCCTTTTAGTAGGTTGGGGTGCATTGTACAATAGGGCAGAGGAAGTGGTCTGCGAACTGTGATAGTGGCTCCACGATAGAACCATTCCCAGACATAACTGGGCACCCAGGAGGGGGAGGTTGTGTATTTCTATGCACTTTGGGAAGTGAATAGAAATACAGTGTTCCTCGTTTCGGTCTGAGTAGGTATTCAGCCTCTTTTTTGGAGATCCAGTTGTTCACTTCTGCTTCTTCTACCATGCTTCCTATGCATCTTTGTAATGTGGGCATATGGTCTGTGATCAGGGGTTCATAGTATTGTGTTTTAGAGAATAACTTCACACATTGAGTGTGGTAATCACTTTTCTTCAGGAGCACGATCCTTCCTCCTTTGTCTGCTGGTTTTATTAGTTGATCCTGATTGTCTGTAAGATCTTTAAGTGCTTGCCTTTCCTTTTTGGTAATGTTCTGGAAAGGTTGAAAGTTCATGCTTTTGATGTTCTCGATTTCTCAAAGGCTACTACTTTCACTGGGACAGTTACGTTTGTGGGGCAAAAGGTTGGCTGATTGCTCACGCTCTATGACTAGATATTTGCAACAGTTGGATGTTTGATTGTTCCACCGGTCTTATGTGTTGTTTAATCCTTTAACTCATGCTGTTCTAATTGCCTGTTTACTGTAACCACCCTAACTGCCTAACAATTCTCTTAGTCTCCGTTTATGCATGTACCTGAATCTAAGGGTCTCTGATTATATATAAAACTATTTTATGGAAAGGGCTTTGATACCTTCAGGTCTAGCTAGTGCTATATAAAACCTGTAAATAAAACCTGCAAAAAATGTGCTGTCGCATTCATTGTCAGGGGTGGGTCTGTCTTTGAAGTAGGCATTTATTTCTATCTTGCAGGAGAATTCAGCCACCTCACTGTGTAGTTGGAATTTGTCCAGGTTGGGGGTGGGGACGAAACTCGGTCATTTGTTGAGGAAAGAGAGTTGTTCTTCTGTGAAGTAGATGTCATCCCTGCTGCTCCATCCTAAGGAGTCTGTGGAACTTTCTTCTCATGAGTCGAAGTCGGACTGTCCTGATTCTTGTTCTCTTGGGGGGATTGTAAAATATTTTTCCTGTGAGAATCTTTTGAGGTGTTTTCCAAGTTTATGGATTTTGCTTTGTGTCAGGATGACCTTAATCTCTGTCATCTCTTTGTTTATTTCCTCAAGTCGCTTCTTGTTCTGTTGTTTTCAGTTTCATCCCACTGATCTGTATCATGAACATCATGACTTCTGAAAGTCTTGTGGCTGTTTTGATTCTTAGCACTAACCAATCTTGTGTGTAGTGCTACGAGACTGAGGCCAAATCCTACTTAAAGAGGGGTCATCCAGGTATATACTGGGGCCTTATTGGCCCAGAGTCTCCGGGTGCAATATTGTCTCTTAGATACTTTGTCATCACGATTCCATGTATGATGGTCATAATTTGCTCTCTTCTTTGGTCTGCTAGAGCCTCCTAGTTATTGGTTTGGGCTAGTGATTGGGTGATGTTCATTTCGCTCAAAAGGAGGGGCCTGAAAGGATGGAGTCTATTTCTTCGCCTGGGTACGTTTGTCCTAGATTCTCCGCCATGGTGTGGTGTTCTTGCGTGATAGAACTAGGGACCTAATTTGGTGCTCAAATGCTGATTATGAAGATGTAGGGAAAAACAACTGTTAGTCTCATGTGGCAATGAGTGTGGTTCTCAGAAGCAGTGGGGGGTTGGAAAAAGATAGCAGCTTTTTCAAATGCCTGTCAATAAAAGTGAGTGGGTGCACAATTCACCCAGTCACTTGTGACAAGAAAAGTTGAAAACAAGGAGTGCCTTATACCAGGGTCCTATTGTTCATTCAGAAATACTGCCACAGCTGTACGCTGCTCATACATCAACAATCAAACGGGGGGAGGTAGAAGCAACCAGTAATTACCACTAGTGGTGTAGGTAATCACCACTAGGGCCTGATGATGACACCACCACCAGAACCAATTTCCACAGATGCATGACAAACGTCACTGACTGAATGAAGAACACCTACCTGCAGCTGAACACATACAAGACGGAAGTACTGTTCTTTGGCAACAGCAGCAACACACGGAATGACTCCTGGTGGCCATCAGAAAAAGGACTCACAACCACTCACTCCAACCAAACAAGAATACTTGGAATCATCATTGACAGCAAGCTCACCACAAAATCACAAATCAACACCGTCTCTTCCTCATGCTTCCTCACTCAACGCATGCTGCATAAGATCTTCATTCGGCTACCCCGACATAAGAGATGCACCGTGACACAAGCCCTCATCACCAGTAGACTGGACTACGGCAATCCCTCTATGTAGAAATCTCCACACAACTTCTATAGAGACTTCAGACCACGCAGCACACTGCAGCCAAACTCATCCTCAGCCTTCCTCTGCAAACCCACATCACACCCCATCTCAGGAAACTCAACTGGTTCCCTGTAAAGAAGAGATGCCAAATCAAGCTGCTGACCCATGCACACAAGGCTCTACTGCAGAAAAGTGGAATCTGACTGCATGTTTACCCCCACTTTTTTCCTGTTGTTTTGCTGGTTTTCGACTTAGTTTGACTGGGATCCTGCTAATCAGGACCCTAGTCTAACTTCTTTCTCCCTAAATTGGTTGTTAATGCACTTTAGGTACACTCCAGATTGGATTCTAGGGTACCCTTATAAGTCCCTAGTATATGGTATATTATATACCCAGGGCATAGGTTCCTCAGAGGCCTCTCAGAGGTTGCAGCATGTATTATGCCACCCCTGGGAGACCATTCAAAATGACACAACAGGTCTGCTACTGCAGCCTGTGTAAGGTGGTGCATGCACCCCTTACTTAGATATAGGTTCACTATATCTACCTTATACCACTGCACATGTTAACCTATCAGTCATCCCTATTGCAGGACTTATCAATCCAGAAGGCATGGTGCTGGGTTTTGTGTGAGAGGGTGCCCCTACATGAGCGGGAGACCCTCTGCAGCCTTCTGAATCCATTCTTAGGGGTTACTCAGTGATGGAGCGAACCATATACTCCTAAGTGCATTATAACCTCGCGGTAAATGCTAACTTTGAAACGGCTGCAAGAAAACATGTTGTGCTTGGTGTCAAACACCTTGGAATCATACGTATGATTCCACCCTCCTGGAGGGAGAAATATGACAACACCGGTACACCCGGTACCAGCTTTCTAGTCCCTGGTATTACAAGATGGATGCTGTCAGCCACAGACACGAGTCTGCCCTCCTGCTGCTGGATGAAACTCTGGCAGGGGACAGCTGGACAATAGGTTTCCTGTCACAGGGAGGTGTAACCACCTCCCAGACAGGCTCTAGTGAATTGGGGCTGGATGGGTGCACTCTCAGAGTGCTTTGATGTCTGCACTGGGGGCACATTTGGTGTCCCTCTGCATAGTCCAACTCAGACCGGTTGCAGGAGCCATTTGCTCCTGCTCTGGTGCAAAACTGGACAAAGGACATGGGTGTAGCCACCCCACTGTCCTGACCCTCCCATAGGTGGGTCTTCAGAGTTTGTGCCACCCCTTCCTTGGGTATAAAGTAGGAACCCCTGACTATAGCACTTTAGATTTTACCAGGACAAATCTCTGCTACAGAAACCAAGTACTTCGATGATCTGCACAACGGTGGATGACGGAAGAATCCCCCTTGGAGTAAAGGAATTACTCCCCTGCTAAGCAGTCACCAAAATGCATCTGACCGGTATGCATCTCCAAAGCTCCTGAAGACCCCGAAGATTTCTGCAACACAGGAGGTGGGTTCCCAAGGTCTCAGAGATTGATCTGCGCTCTCAGCCACTCCGAGGCCCATGTCCTTCCTGGGGACCGTGTAACCCGAACCCCTGTGCACCGTGCTCTTTTGCAGCGGCATATACTTTCCGGCAATCCCTGAGGCTGTGCTTTGGGCTACTTGTAGTACTGACCCAGAGCAGAGTTTCCACCAAAGATTAACAGCCTACACTCCATGAGTGTTCCGTGGGCTGGTATTTTGTGATGCCTCTCAAGGTCCCTTTGCGATCCCTGGTCCATTGGCCGGTGGGTCTCTGAGAAGGGAACTTTAACTTTCTCTGGGCTTCCCTATTTGCTCCAAATGTGCCCTGACTCTTCATTGCTTGGAGAGTCCCCAGGACCTTGCTGGTCCTCACAGAAGCTGATTTCCTCTGACCACGTGGGTTGCAGTTGCCAAGGCTTGTTGGTGTTCCATCTGAACACTGACCCCCCAGCACTCAACATCCTTTGTGGGAAAGCTCACCTCCAGACTTTGGTCATTGTCAACATCTCCTGTTCCCCGTGGCTGCAGAGTCATACATTGCATCAACTCACCTGAAGCACCCAACATCGGTGGGCATTCGTCTACCGAGCCCCTGGTCACCCTGAAGGGACCCACACTCTCTCCCCTCTGCTTTCAGTTTCTTCTCATCTCCGATCCAGGCTTGGATCAAACCAGACACTTTTCCTCTTCACGGCAGCAGCACTTTGCAGCATCGCGCCATTGAAAACAACAAAGATTCCCAACACCATTTGACACCTATGCTCCCGGCTTCCCTAGGTTAGGTAACACAAGTACTCTGGTACTCACATGGGTGCTGGCCTTAGAACCTTCTAAGTTTGAAAGGGTTTGCTCAAAGTCCTCTCCTAAGTGTCCTCTCATAGAATTGTACAGAGCTATCAGTTGTGTTTTCACTCTGAACATGTCCCCTGTGGGTCCCCTGTGTCACTACCTTGGGTGGTTCCTTGGGGTCCCAGCGAATCTACATGCTCTAGGCACTGTGTCTAGTCAAGTCGTGGTTGTTATACCACTTTCTTTGTATATGGTTTGGTCTTCCCCTGGAGCCCGCTGTGTATTGTGCTATTTACTGTTGTTCTAATACTGTAATATTGTGTGCCTTGTTCTCTAATCTCATAAAGAGGTTAGTCGAGAGTGTTTAGTGATAAATACATATAGTTTATATATACCTTGTGTGATTCTCCTTTCATTTGGTCATTCAGAAGGTATAATCTAGTAAACCAAGCTGCTTTACATTCCTTCGAGACTGAGCTTAAAGGCTTCTCTCAATAGCTACCACTAGGATAGCTTTCAATAAAGGTTGTCTTTAACCTAATCATCAATAAGGGTTGTTTGGACTGTTGCAAGGTGCCCACTATATCTAGTGAACAGCATATACCAGGCCAACTTCTCACAGCTACTCAACCAAGGAAACACCTACATTAACCACATCCTGAAATTCCACTAACCATGGAGAAGACTATGCTCTGCTTCCCTTTCACTTACCCATACTCCCCGCAAAACAAAGCAGAAGTGGAGGAGGCTTCATATCACACATCGCAGCAAAGTCCTAGAACAACCTCCTAACGCACCTCTTGACCATCACCTCACTTCCAGAATTCACAATGGCCCTCAAGACCTGGCTGTTTGAATTAGCCTCGGGGTCCTGCAAGCACCTGGATACCATGTTGGGTGATTAGTCGTGCTTTATAAATCCTGATTGATTGATTGATAGGGTGTCTTATTGGGTAGCGTATCATTGGGTTTCACATCTGGGTACTCACTTCTCCAGGTGAGTAGTGCCTCCATCTGTAGGGGGATACTGGTGGGATCTAAGCAGTGAAATATAAAATTACCTCCTATACCTTAATAGTGAGTTTTAATGTGGACAAAAAGTATAGGAGTAAGATTAAAAGGTGAAGTGATGATGCTTGGACGTACTAACTTTCCTTAGCAGCACTTGTAAGTGGTCCACATGTTTACACCTTTGTTGCCCTAACAGGTCCTAGGCATTCATTAAAACCTTTGTAGTTGTAGTCAGATCCCTTTTACGATCACTTGTTGTCAATTTGGGAAGTACTGTTTACTTTCGTGTTTTATTGTTGCATAACGAAAACTAGGGATTAGCTACTCTGACAGCAAAGGACCCAAGACTGATAATGGTGAGATCTTCTCTGACCTGGAGTTGCTGCCTGTGCTGCCACAGATACAGGAGACCTGGACTCGGCAGGCCCTTACCTTCCTCAGAGTGTGTCACCATTGAGGGAGACTACAAGTCCATCAAAGAAGTCCCAAACTACTACGCACACGTTCAGTCTTAGGTACAGTGTAGGAAAGTGGGTTTCTGTTGCAGTAATCGACCCACTTTTTGCCAGATTTCCAATGCACTTTGACAGAATGTGCACTGGATCTCTGCCAGCCGCTGTCGGTGCCGGTAACAGCGGTGGGGCGTTGGGACAGTGCATGGGGAGATTCAGAGGGATGATGTAGCGGGCTAATTAATGATTTATTTAATTTTCCCTCATCATCGTCCCTCGTAATCCCCCCTTACACGGCCCCACCGCTGTTACCTGCACGGACCGCATCCCTGCCAATCAGGTTCCCGGTATCTGTGTTCTTTCCCAAAACTGTAGATTTGTTTCCTCAACTGGCACACCTTTGGCCCACATGTAAGCCCCTTGAAAAAAGATACCAGTGGTACCAACGGCCTTGTGACCAGAGATGGTCTCTAAGAACTGCTGCAACATGTATAGTGCTACCCTCAGAGATCCCTCACTTAACACATATACACTGCCATTGCTGACTGTGTGTTTTGATGCACACAAAACCTAAGAGTCAACATGGCAGACATCTCTGTGTGCCATGCCCACAAACTACTTCCTGTGCCATAGTTAAGTCACCCCTCTAGCAGGCCTCGCAGCCCTAAGGCAGGGTGCACTATACCACAGGCAAGGGCATAGCTGCATGAGCAATATGTCCCTACAGTGTCTAAGTCCGTTCTTAGACATTGTTAGTGCAGTGAACCCATATTGAGTACATTGGTTGGGATTTTGTCATTGTGAACTCCACAGCTCCATGGTGGCTTAACTAAATTCTAGGAAGTTTGATATCACATTTCTCAGCATAATAAACCCACACTGATGCCAGTGTTGGATTAATTGTAAAATGTACTCAGAAGGTATCTAAGAGATACCCCGTGAAAAACGTCCAACTCTCTGGTGTGCAGCTGACTGCTCTGCACCAACCTGCGACTTCCAGGCATGTTTCTGACCTCCTGAGGTGAGAGTCTTATGCTCCCTTGGTTCAGAGATGAAGCCTGCTTCACACTTTACCCCAAGGAGGAGCAGCATTCAGGGCAGTGAGCCTCAAAGGCTTCCTGCCCTTTGTTATGCTAGCCAGGACCTCTTCAGCTAGTGGAGATGGGTGCCTTCCTGACCAAGTCCCACTTTTGGAAGCTAGGTCAGTGGGAAAATTAGTAGACAGGAGAAGTGTGTTCCCTCCCAGCCAGGACCACCCCTAAGATGTCCGGGGCTGAAGTGACCCCCTTCTTTGAAAATCCTCCATATTGAATGGAAGGATTTTAGCCAATAGGGTTAGGGATGTGTTCACCCCCCAAAGGGAGTAAACACACAGAGGGCATAGTCACCCTAAAGGTAAGTAGCCCATTGGACCTGTAACTCCCAGTAACGCCCCTAAAGTTTAGTACTTTAAGGGGATTCCTGTACCAAGGAATTCAAATCTGCGACAAACTAAGAAGAATGAAGATATCCCTGAAACCGACCCTGAAGAGAAGGCTGAAGACAACAAATGCATTGGCCCCAGCCCTACCAGCCTGACTACAGCTTCGAAGAGCCTGCAATAAAAAAGCGACCGGTATCACAGACGGCGACCTCTGAAAAACCTGAGAGGACTGCAGCCTTCGAAAAAAAACTCCATCTCCCATGGACAGCTGACATTTTGAGAAGAAATCCATTCCAAGGACTCCAGTGCCATTTGCATCCGCGAGTCCTGACCACTCTGCACCCGATGCAGAGGGCTCGATTCTGAGTGGATCCCATGACCAGTGAAGTCTCCCCAGTGATCCTGACTTCAAATCAGTGTTGGCGGGCCTCCACAACGGTGCCTGCAGTGTAAATCCAAAGGGTCCCTCCAATCGCAACTGGTCCTGGAAAAGAAGAAATCTGACTTCTGAAGGCACCCCTGCACCGGCAACCCCTGGGCTTTGGGGAGCTTGAACAGTGGTGCCCCTATGACCCTCAACATCCTAGCTTACCTGTGCTGTTGCTAGGATTCTGAGTAATCAACAAAGACCACCTGAAAATAAATCAGTAGATATTCCGATGTTGTTGGAATATACTCAGTGTGTTAAAATACCCTTCACACACCAAAAGGTCCCTTGGTGTCATGCTTCATCATCGGGGTCTTCCCGCCCCCGCTGCGGGACGGGGCAGTGCTGCGACAAGCGACTACGCCGGAGCACCTTTTTTTGTGAGTGCTATGTGAGTGAAATGAGGTGAGTGTCAGTGGGGTCAGGAGTGATACGAGTGAGAATAAAAAATACCTGGCCTAGTGTTAGAAAAAACTATTTAATAGGCACTGGCTGGTATCGTTAAAAAGGGTGAGGCGGAGGGCAAGAACGGGTTACTAGTCTTGCTCTCCTGTGTGGGTCAACATGTTTCGGGGCGACATGCCCCTTCGTCAGGACCGGGTATATAGATCCCCCTGTCACTCACTAATGTGCTCTCACAGATGGAGAGTGTAATGTATTATCAATGTGTATAGATAAACTTTATAGATACACGTGTAAAAGCTAAATCAGAAATTCTGATGATATAAGCCTGTAAGGATAAGAACACAGGTTTTAGAAAGAGCGCGGATCCCAATGCGCTTGACTAATGAGTACCTGTAAGGAAAGAAAATGCAGAAAAAGAAAAACACACTTATAGGCTTTTACATGGCACGCCAGAGGGTCCCTGGGAGGGCCAGGTTGCCAAATGTAGTGATCGTGGAAAGGAATAGACACACATGTATACACACACAACATAGTAGAGCACCAGAAACTAGCAGCGAGATGTATATTCATCAAGATACATACTTTTGAAATGAGGAGGCAATGCCCCATGAGCCAAGCTGGGCGAAGGGTACAGAGGGTCCAACTGTGGGAAGGAATGAAGAAAGGGGAAAAAAAAGCAGAGATTGTATTGCTAGGACCTAGGGTGGCTACATACACTAAGTTGATCAAAGTAGTGAATTCCAGGTCGGTTCCATCGGCTATGCCGTACTTACTCAACCCCAACACCTCAGTGCTTCCTCCTTCGTCAGTGGCTTCCGTGGTAATGGTAAGCCTAGGGCGGGGCGGGTCTTTTTATAGTCTGGCTATAACAGGATGATTGAGCACTGATTGTTTAACTCGATTCCGATGCGAGCGTTCGGTCGAGTAGTTATGGCAGGTAACCAGGGTGGCCATTGTTAAGTGTCCGAGGAAGGCTGGGCGGAGGCGCGTTTATTAGATCACTAATAGGGTATGGATGTCCTATTGTAATGTTAGATCGTAGTGGGCAGGTAGTATTGATAGGCAGGTAAAATATACCGTTGTCCGCGCTGATGAGTGTTCCGGCGTCTGAGCCGACACAGCAGCGCATGCGCGGTGAAGCTCTGTCTCGAGTTTTCACTCGGCGCATGCGCGGGGGAGAAGCATTCCTTCGCGCTACTCGGTAATGAAAGTTTTGGCTGCATGGGAGGTTCCCTGGTATTTTTTTTTTTTTTAAAAGGGAGGGAGAGAAAGGATAAGCAGCTTTTGTTCATACAGAATAGCTGCAGAACATGGGGAAAAATATCTGATTTTTTGTCATTGCAAATGTTATACAACACCATGATATCAATGTATATTCACAAATCCTGATTCACATAGACCAGCCTGCAGGTTATTGGGTTGGCTGGAAAGGAAAAGGAAAAGGATTATTGTACTTTGATTAGACACTGTGTTCATGTCCAGATTCTGCAAGCAAGGGCTCACATGGTACCTGGGTGGATCATACCCTGAGTTGGGACCAGGGAATGTCGTCGTTCAACCCTGTTAGGTGGGTGCCCAAGCGGTAAACCCAACGCTGTTCCTTAGCAAGAAGGTCCTTGTCACTTCCGTAGGCTTCTATGACTGTCCATTTTAGGTCATCCACACTGTGACCCTTTGTGGCATAGTGGGTGGCCATTCTCGTGGTAGTCTTTTTGCAACGTACGTTGCTGCGATGTTCACCCATCCGTATTTTGACAGGCCTTGTGGTCATGCCTACATATTCTTTCTTACACGGGCAGGTGATCAGATAGACCAAGTTCCGGCTGTTACAGTTAGTAAAGGAACGTTGTTCCCATGTAGACTGGTTGGAAAAAGTAATATTCCGACTTTTCTGCGTGTACTTGCAAGATGCGCATGAGCCACACGGATGGTGCCCGCCAATAGTTGAAAGTTTTGAGAGTCCATCGTTTGTGAGTTGTTTTGGTCTTGTGTGGACCAGCAAATCCTTCAGGTTCTTCCCTCGCCTGTGTGCAAACATGGGTTTTGGGAAATCTAGTTTCCCGCAATTTAGTATTCTCCAGTGTCTATTCACAATCTTTGTGATTTGGTTCGAATTGGTGTTGTATGTTGTGACACAAATAGGGCGTTGGTCTTGTTCCTTTTCTGCTGTGGGTTCTAATAAGGCATCCCTGTTGTTATTTCGTGCTCTCGGTCCTGACGAAGGGGCATGTTGCCCCGAAACATGTTGACCCACACAGGAGAGCAAGACTAGTAACCCGTTCTTGCCCTCCGCCTCACCCTTTTTAACGATACCAGCCAGTGCCTATTAAATAGTTTTTTCTAACACTAGGCCAGGTATTTTTTATTCTCACTCGTATCACTCCTGACCCCACTGACACTCACCTCATTTCACTCACATAGCACTCACAAAAAAAGGTGCTCCGGCGTAGTCGCTTGTCGCAGCACTGCCCCGTCCCGCAGCGGGGGCGGGAAGACCCCGATGATGAAGCATGACACCAAGGGCCCTTTTGGTGTGTGAGGGGTATTTTAACACACTGAGTATATTCCAACAACATCGGAATATCTACTGATTTATTTTCAGGTGGTCTTTGTTGATTACTCATACTTTCATAAGAGGAGGATTAGCCCACCGCGGTGCTGAGTTGCACCACCTCTTCACTCCCTTTTTTTGATATCCCTTAGTCTTGAGACAGCGTGCAGCTGTGGGAGTTTTTTTGCTCCAATTAGAGTTGACCGGAATTTCTGGACTTCAGTAGAAGAGCCAACTTGGTTCTCTCTACTATTCTTACCTTTTGCTTATCACTTCTTCCCTATACACATAGTCACAACGAATTACACATACACCTAGTATATACACATCTTACTAGCTAGGATGGAGGAAGCTGGAGGCCTCGCATTTGACGATGAGGAAGTCGATAGGATCCTAGCAACCCTACGCCCATTCGAAGGGCTGAGCAACACAGAACCAGGCATCAATGAAGGCGACTGGGACGAGTTGGCTGCCCTTAGGAGAACACAAATAAAGACAGCTCTGCACGGGCTTCTCATGTCCGAGTATTTGAAATCAAAAACGGCCCCTCCTAGCCTAATAGTGAAAAACGAACCGTTTATCTTCACGCATGATTTGGAATTCAAGAGGGATTGGTCTCTAATAAGCTGGAGGTGTACTAGGGACTGGCTAGTCCTCATAGTAAAAACTGTGACAAAACTAACACAAGAACTTAAAATAGAGATAACCCAGTTAGAAGTGAAGATAAAAAGTTACCTATCCCCGACCGCTCTGAAAAAAAGACTGGAGGAACTAAATCAAGAAATGACAGAATTTGAATGTACCCTAACAAAGAACAAGTATAAAAAACACAAAAAAGATACAGAAAACTTTACGCATGAACGCATATACCCCTACATCAAAAAAGATCATGTGTCCAAAAATCAGAACAACGACCAAGACACTGACTTTTCTGATACAAGTTCCAACGGATCAAACTCCAGTAGGAACAGCAACCAGAGCACACGAGGAGGGACACAATTCTTTGGCAAAGGCTACCCACGGGGAGGGAGAGGTTGGGGCCCCTATCAAGGACCACCTCCCTTCATGCAAGGACCTCCAGGTTTCATGCAATACCCACCAGGGCCTGCCTTCATGGGGAATCAATTCCAACCATGGGACCAACAAATGCCCCCTTTCAACCACTATGGCCAACCGCCTTTTTTAGGCCAGCGCCAAGGAACAAGAAAGGGCAGCAATCGGAAAGGTACACAGGTCCACTGGAATCAACAGACAGTGACACCCTTAGGTGTATCAACCCGGAGCCAAACAGCGTCGACCAGTCGAGGAACCTAGTGGTGAATTTATCAGACCACTTACTAACGGAAGCCCAGGAGAATGTCCTAAGTAAGGGCTTGGGTTTTGTTCCTACTCACAAAATGGACAAATTCAAACTCTGCCAAGAGATGAAAGAGTTTATGCGAAAACTTAAGCTAAAAGCTTTTTTTCAGGACTCAAACAATGAAACTAACGTCCAATCAGATACAGGCCTAAAAAACAAATCCTCTTTCACACCTCCAGACTCAACGTTACCAGTTGAACTGTTAGCCTTCGAAAAGGCGGTCATGGCAGATCTGGAAAAGCTATCCACGGACGTTGGGGATATCTTTAACAACACCTCCAGATCTGAGAGAACAGCACTTCACGAACTCGCAAATAATGAAACTATTGTAATTAAGCCAGCCGACAAAGGCGGGGCTACGGTGATACAAACATATACCAATTACGATAGAGAGTGCAGGAAATTACTTGAAGACAGACGCAATTATCAAATACTAAGGGAAGACCCGACTGAAGAAGTTAGGATCTGTATCCTCATTATGATTGAAGAAGCAATGGCACAGGATTGGCTAACAAAACAAGAGAGTGATTTTCTGATTCAAAAAAATCCCAAAACTCCTTATTTCTATACCATTCCCAAGATTCATAAGGACGCCCCCTATCCACCGGGACGTCCTATAGTATCTGGGATACAGTCAATTCTTGAACCCTTATCAAAATTTGCCGATGCCTTCCTAAGACCGATAGTGCACAGGATGAGTACCTATCTAAAGGACACAAAAGCAGTCCTACAGTTGGTCAAAGAAATATCTTTTGACCCTGAACAAGACCTCCTCTTAGGTCTGGACGTAGAGAGTCTCTACACGAGTCTCCCCCATCAAGAGACTTTGGAAATAATTGAGGAAGTTCTGTTCTCTACCCCTTGGGTTTACCACACCCCGAGACAGGTGGTCCTTGAATGCATTTCCATGACCCTGAAGAAATTTTTTTTCATGTATGAAAATACATACTATCTACAAAAACACGGCACGAGCATGGGCAGCACCTGTGCGCCGAGCCTAGCTGGGCTCTATGTGCACCACCTCGAAACCACCAGAATCCTGAACGACCAGAACCCTTACAAGAACCATGTGGTCGCATGGAAAAGATACATAGATGACGTCTTAGTCATCTGGAGGGGTGATCAAGACTATGTTGTCCAATTTATGACTTGGCTGAACCAACAAGACCGGTTCCTCAAGTTCACCCACTCAGCCTCTAAGGAGAACCTAGTTTTCCTTGATCTCAATATCTACCCCTCTAATGGCAATTTGGAAACATGCACTCACTTCAAACCTACGGCTAAAAACAGTCTGTTGCTATATAGCAGTTTCCATCCACGACATCTACGCGACAATTTACCCTACGGACAATTCCTCCGCCTTAGGCGTAATTGCAGCGCTATTCAAGACTTTAAGACCCAAGCAGCTGACTTGAAAACGAAGCTCAGTAGCAGAAACTATCCAAGTAAGGTGGTCAATAAGGGTTTCAAGAGAGCACGAAATAACAACAGGGATGCCTTATTAGAACCCACAGCAGAAAACGAACAAGACCAACGCCCTATTTGTGTCACAACATACAACACCAATTCGAACCAAATCACAAAGATTGTGAATAGACACTGGAGAATACTAAATTGCGGGAAACTAGATTTCCCAAAACCCATGTTTGCACACAGGCGAGGGAAGAACCTGAAGGATTTGCTGGTCCACACAAGACCAAAACAACTCACAAACGATGGACCCTCAAAACTTTCAACTATTGGCGGGCACCATCCGTGTGGCTCATGCGCATCTTGGAAGTACACGCAGAAAAGTCAGAATATTACTTTTTCCAACCAGTCTACATGGGAACAACGTTCCTTTACTAACTGTAACAGCCGGAACTTGGTCTATCTGATCACCTGCCCGTGTAAGAAAGAATATGTAGGCATGACCACAAGGCCTGTCAAAATACGGATGGGTGAACATCGCAGCAACGTACGTTGCAAAAAGACTACCACGAGAATGGCCACCCACTATGCCACAAAGGGTCACAGTGTGGATGACCTAAAATGGACAGTCATAGAAGCCTACGGAAGTGACAAGGACCTTCTTGCTAAGGAACAACGTTGGGTTTACCGCTTGGGCACCCACCTAACAGGGTTGAACGACGACATTCCCTGGTCCCAACTCAGGGTATGATCCACCCAGGTACCATGTGAGCCCTTGCTTGCAGAATCTGGACATGAACACAGTGTCTAATCAAAGTACAATAATCCTTTTCCTTTTCCTTTCCAGCCAACCCAATAACCTGCAGGCTGGTCTATGTGAATCAGGATTTGTGAATATACATTGATATCATGGTGTTGTATACATTTGCAATGACAAAAAATCAGATATTTTTCCCCATGTTCTGCAGCTATTCTGTATGAACAAAAGCTGCTTATCCTTTTTCTCCCTCCCTTTTTTTTTTTTTTTTTAAATACCAGGGAACCTCCCATGCAGCCAAAACTTTCATTACCGAGTAGCGCGAAGGAATGCTTCTCCCCCGCGCATGCGCCGAGTGAAAACTCGAGACAGAGCGACACCGCGCATGCGCTGCTGTGTCGGCTCAGACGCCGGAACACTCATCAGCGCGGACAACGGTATATTTTACCTGCCTATCAATACTACCTGCCCACTACGATCTAACATTACAATAGGACATCCATACCCTATTAGTGATCTAATAAACGCGCCTCCGCCCAGCCTTCCTCGGACACTTAACAATGGCCACCCTGGTTACCTGCCATAACTACTCGACCGAACGCTCGCATCGGAATCGAGTTAAACAATCAGTGCTCAATCATCCTGTTATAGCCAGACTATAAAAAGACCCGCCCCGCCCTAGGCTTACCATTACCACGGAAGCCACTGACGAAGGAGGAAGCACTGAGGTGTTGGGGTTGAGTAAGTACGGCATAGCCGATGGAACCGACCTGGAATTCACTACTTTGATCAACTTAGTGTATGTAGCCACCCTAGGTCCTAGCAATACAATCTCTGCTTTTTTTTCCCCTTTCTTCATTCCTTCCCACAGTTGGACCCTCTGTACCCTTCGCCCAGCTTGGCTCATGGGGCATTGCCTCCTCATTTCAAAAGTATGTATCTTGATGAATATACATCTCGCTGCTAGTTTCTGGTGCTCTACTATGTTGTGTGTGTATACATGTGTGTCTATTCCTTTCCACGATCACTACATTTGGCAACCTGGCCCTCCCAGGGACCCTCTGGCGTGCCATGTAAAAGCCTATAAGTGTGTTTTTCTTTTTCTGCATTTTCTTTCCTTACAGGTACTCATTAGTCAAGCGCATTGGGATCCGCCCTCTTTCTAAAACCTGTGTTCTTATCCTTACAGGCTTATATCATCAGAATTTCTGATTTAGCTTTTACACGTGTATCTATAAAGTTTATCTATACACATTGATAATACATTACACTCTACATCTGTGGGAGCACATTAGTGAGTGACAGGGGGATCTATATACCCGGTCCTGACGAAGGGGCATGTCGCCCCGAAACATGTTGACCCACACAGGAGAGCAAGACTAGTAACCCGTTCTTGCCCTCCGCCTCACCCTTTTTAACGATACCAGCCAGTGCCTATTAAATAGTTTTTTCTAACACTAGGCCAGGTATTCTTTATTCTCACTCGTATCACTCCTGACCCCACTGACACTCACCTCATTTCACTCACATAGCACTCACAAAAAAAGGTGCTCCGGCGTAGTCGCTTGTCGCAGCACTGCCCCGTCCCGCAGCGGGGGCGGGAAGACCCCGATGATGAAGCATGACACCAAGGGCCCTTTTGGTGTGTGAGGGGTATTTTAACACACTGAGTATATTCCAACAACATCGGAATATCTACTGATTTATTTTCAGGTGGTCTTTGTTGATTACTCATACTTTCATAAGAGGAGGATTAGCCCACCGCGGTGCTGAGTTGCACCACCTCTTCACTCCCTTTTTTTGATATCCCTTAGTTGCTAGGATTCTGCCTGCACCCTCTGGTTCGGTGCCTGCAGCCTGTTTCTAAAAAGAAGAATCTCAATAGGATTGCATTGGAAGCCCGACGCTTTGTTTGCACCCTGCACCCGGCCACCCATGTGCCACTGGTGGTGTAGCTTTGGTGCTGCCTTGTGCCCCCCTGTGCTTGCCTACCCCCCCCCCCCAGGCCTGTGCCCTGAAACCACGGGTACTTACCTGCAACCAGCACCTCTCCTGGATGCCTCCAGTCTCCATTGACTACCATTGGGCCCAGTGACCTCTGACCCAGATGCCCCAGTGCCGGCAGTACCTACCTTGATCTGACCCTCACCCAGTGTGGGTATAAACTCCCTAAGGACTGGATGTGTAAGTTGAGTACTTAACTTTAAATGTGCATAACTGTTTTCCTCCCATCGGATTGCATTACATTTCTTCCTAATTACACTGTCTATCTTTTACATTTCTACGTTACTGCCTCTGTTGATTTGACACCACAAAGTATTTTCAGTATCCCTGTAAAGTATTTCCATTGCTTTTGCAAACACTTTTTACTGTACCTGAAAAGTATCACTATTTTAAAACTGGTACTTTTCTGCAACTGAGTTACTCTTGGCTCTAAAAATAAAA
This sequence comes from Lissotriton helveticus, assembly GCF_964261635.1. Classification (NCBI taxonomy): domain Eukaryota; kingdom Metazoa; phylum Chordata; class Amphibia; order Caudata; family Salamandridae; genus Lissotriton; species Lissotriton helveticus. Next base: position 1,078,557,504 of record NC_136063.1, on the reverse strand, counting down.
GTAGCAGGTCAATATTTTTATACAAATTAACTGGTCTTGGATTCAGTCTTTGTGTGTGTGTAATCATTTCTTGCCGGAGTGTGTACAACAAATGCTTAACACAACCATCTGATAAGCCTGACTGCTTAATCACACTACCATAAAAAGATAGTTTTGTATTATCTACTCTACCCTCTGTAAAGCCTCTGGAGATCCACTGGACTCTGTGCACACTATACCTTACTTTGAAATGGTCTATACAGAGCCAGAATCCAAGATACAGGCCTTCAGCTTAAAGGCCAGCCCCAGGATTTCACCCCTGACGTGGAGGACGCAAGAGTGGAAGGAGAGTTCCAGCAACCTGAAGGTGTAAGTGTAGCCCCCACTCTGAGAAATCTAAAAGGGCACGACAGAGAAACCTCAGGAGCAAGTGGGTGACTCTTTGTCAGATGAATTGTTTTAGGTTCCGCACTCGAGTAATTTAGTAAACAAGTTTTTTAAATAGTTCATCAATTACGTTGGTGCATATGGTGGTACTCCTGCTGGGCTGTCAGGAATAATTGATCAAAATGATTTAAAGATATGTATCCTGTGTCACAAGATGCATTCCGACCATGCACTCCTTTTATATTTTTCAATAGTAATTCCAAAACACTTTTTGCATTGTTCTATATTTCATTTATTGATAGCAAGGATTTTCATAGTAGGTATTTTCATGAATATTTTATATCATAGTTCGTGGTATTGTTATGCCCAATGCCTTTCAAGCGTATAGCCCTTCCTCAGGGGACTTCTGTTATATCTAGAAACAGTATAATATGTCATAATTGGTATCTTGACAATGCTGTAATATGACCAGTCAAGGTCAGTGCGAATGTTGTCATTTGTTACAGAGTAAATTCTACTTTTCACAATTTCACAGGGGATATAATAGGGCTCCCGGTTTTATGGTATTTATTTTTTTGCCATTTCCGTCTGTATTTATCCGTATTTATTTTTTGGGCATTTTATGTTTATTTATCCACGTTTATTTTTCCCACAAGTACAAGACGACGCTGCAGCTAGTATTTTTCCACATTTATTTAAATTGACAATGCCCCCTTCACCTGTTTGTTATTGGTCAACACAATACATTCATTTGAAAACGTTGCCATTTGCAGAATGTCCCAAATACAACTAAACGTGCTATCAAAATCCATTTGTCTTATTGCCTTGCAGTTTCTGTCATAGGCACAGAGTGCCACATCCTCTCCCACACTGAACACCATACTACCCCACAGAGAGAACCTCACACTGCCTTCAGATACAAAATACACTGCCTCACTATAAACACTCAATTCAAATTATGCGCCAGACAAGCGTAATATGCTGCCTGAAAAAGCATGTCTGTCTGTGCCCAACATTGCTTTCTAAACTGCATGTTATCATTTTTGAATTGGGAAAAATTTCGGGATTTTCCATACCCTAACTGACACAGAATGCACAGTGAGGGTGGCTTGCACTTTACTGTTTTCTTATAATTCCATAGTTATTAATATTTTTGTTTTTGCTATTGTCAGCTTGAGATCCTGACCGCAATTTTGGCCTGACACACAGGGGCAATGGATGCACTAAGATAAAAAAAAAGAAACCCCATTTTAACAGTACAGGTTTGACTGAACTCTGTTCACAGTAGAGTATAAATCAGCACCAGGGGTGGGCTTCTAAACACAAACTTTAAACCCCTCCATCTGTTTTTTGCTTACTTTTTACAAAAGATTTTAGACCCCTTTAAGACAAGAGTTTGTGGATTGTCCTAATTATTGAAGGGTTAACGCATGATCCAGAAAGAATTTTTCTTGGAGTGTGTTTTTCATTTAATAATTCAACATATATGATACAAAGCTGGAACCCAGTAAACATGTTAGTTGATCATAACAGTCTTTGGAAAACCATCAGTTTTGTTTAAATGAATTATGGAATTGATGCAAACCCGAAGCATATAGAATCAGGTAGTTGGACTGCTGTACCAGGTAAGATATTGTCAGAGCCAAGATAATTTTCAACAACTTCATGTTTTTGAAAACAGCTGCTTCCTGATAGATGGATGAGCTCAGCGTTACGGAAGTCAACATAAAAGTGATGGTCGAATACAATGTATTAATTATTATGAAAAAGGGACACACCATTAGAAAATGTATCCTGTAGGCCAGAGTTCACGTCCCCCTCTGCGCAGTTTAGTTTCTACCTTGTGTAGATAAGGGTGTGGAATGGTAACAGAAGGCCACACTGTATGCAAACCGCGTGAAATGTACTACCAGAGGAGTTACGCTGACACAGTTTACAGAGTTCACTTTCTGCACTTGAACTTTGCCCTACTTGGCAGGCGTACAGCTCCAGAGCCGAAGCTAAGGTAGCACTGAGGGACAAGCTTGACCTTATATACGCAGCTGGACAGTTTCACAATACCTCCCCCCTATGTTGTGCGTGTCAGCCCAGGCAGAGACAGGTTCCCGGGCACACACACAGTTTTTGAGCTTCCAGCCGCACCCGGGTACTTCACAGGTCTTTAAAAGACCATTCACTTGCTAACGAGGCTTTGTTATAAATAATGATTTACTGACAGAGTAAATCGCCTCGCAATCACCATACCATCCTGTTTTACAACTCTCTGCTGGAGCACAGCCTCACCACAAAATGTGCTAGTATTTACCCGTTTTTACATATAAATACAGACAAAGGAAAACTTGTTTTCCGTCTGTATTTATATGTAAAAATCCGTTTAAACGGAAAACCGGGAGCCCTAGATATAAAGGAGAGTTACCCACACAAGAAAATGATTCAATAGTTTTTCAGTTATTGAAATGTGATACATATGTTGATAATCGTTTTGTTTCGTTTTGTAAATAAGATACCAAATATGACATATTATACTGTTTCTAGATATAACAGAAGTCCCCTGAGGAAGGGCTATACGCTTGAAATGCATTGGGCATAACAATACCATGAACTATGATATAAAATATTCATGAAAATACCTACTATGAAAATCCTTGCTATCAATTAATGAAATATAGAACAATGCAAAAAGTGTTTTGGAATTACTATTGAAAAATATAAAAGTAGTGCATGGTCGGAATGCATCTTGTGACACAGGATACATATCTTTAAATCATTTTGACTCTTTGTCAGCCCACAGGTTGAAATCAAAGCATACCCAAGGCACTAGATGGGAGCATCTACCGGTCAGTGGATGGCCAGTGGTATAGTTTCTGACACTGAAAGGGGTAAGGGCCTCAATTAGTTGCTTGTCTTTTGAGAAGAGATGGCCCTAAATTGTGAACCAAAGTCGGATCAATGGGACAGAATGGGCCACATCACCTTGTTGGGCTTGGTGGTGCTGTTCACCTGCTGGAGTGCATCTGTGAATTGGCTAGGGTTCTCCCATGTGGGGTCTGCAGATGAGTAATTTTTCCTGTGGGTATGGTTGGTAGCTGGGGCTAAGCTTGTGAGATTTAAAGCACTGTCAAAGGCAGAGAATGAGGGAAGGTCCAAAACTGTTGAGTTGTTCCCTCTACCTACACTGGGTTGACTTAACAGTAATGTGCGTCTGGAACTGACCATGCCAATGCAGATGGCTTTTCCACATCCCTTACACTTAGACAATGAGACCTGCAAAGGTAATGACTGAAGTTGCTCCTTGCCTTTTAGCAAGTAGGGTCTTTTTGGAGTGGTCAGAATCCATTTTTGCTGAATAATAACATTGCTGTTTTTTACCTCTGCATGCTGGAGCTTTGCTCTCCAGGCTCAAGGGAAAATTGGCTAACTTTTAATGGCCATATTTAACCTTCCAGTAAAGCCATTGTATATGGTGCAGAAAAATTCACTAATAGCATGAAAAGTAAGTGTCCCCTGTGGACTGCAGCATGTGATGTGCCATCCACGATGCTGATAAAGACAAATGCTTCAGGCCTACATTTTGGGACTTCCTGGTGATATCTAACAGTTTTTGATGACAATCTGCACCCCACTTACCAAAATATAGGACTGCCCGAAGCAAGGAGAATGGTCCAGGCACAATTGAATAACAGAGGGAAATGAGAATAGGATGTACAGAGTCAGACAAACAACATGAAGAGGTATTTCTCCAATCTTACATCTTATTTCACAATGATGTTTTCACCCAAAACATTCTGGTAACAGACTGTCTCTATATTCAAGGAAAGAGAATGTAATACTTTAGTAACAGTAGTTAACATATGGAACTTGCTAAGATGTTAGAAAGCCAGAATCAATGCTTCAAGATGACAGGTCATATATTTAACTTGGTACGTTTGTTAAGTTCTGAAAAGGCATGGGCCTTGAGCTGAATTTGTCAAAAAAGATATACATGATGTTTGGGGCTGGTATAACCAGAAACTGTGCTGTGAGGGCCGGAAATGAATTTATGGAAAGGGTTAATTTCTTTGATTATCTGGGGGTAAACTATTTGATAAGTTTAAGTGGGAACCTAGATTAATAAGAGCTCTTTGTTAATACAACATAGATCCAATGCAATCCTCCGATTGCAGAATAGAACTCTCTCCTGCTCAATTTCCCATGATCTTGTAACCTATTGTGCTAAGACACAAAGTGCTACAAAAGGGGGGGGTGATGGACTGAGCATCTGAACCAATCAAACACTCACACCCAGTCAACAGATCTGAGTTTAATCCATCACTGTTCTTTAGCCCACTCTGCCACCCCAGTTCAGACATGGCCATATGCAAATCAGTCTGACCCTGTGCCTCATGGGAACAGTCCAGCCCATACTGCCAAGCCATGCCTTCCCTGGACCGGAAACAAGCTTCCTAGGACCGGATTCTGGCTTTTCAGCCGTCTTCAGCCAGGCTTGCTTGAATCCAGTGGCAAAGTGAGCAAGGGACTGACGTCTGAGCATACCCTGCCAACTTATGGCGAACAAAGCGGTACAAAAGGGGGTGGTGATGGACGGAGCATCTGAACCAATCAAACACTCACACCCAGTCAACAGATCTGGGTTTAATCCATCACCGTTCTTTAGCCCACTCTGCCACCCCAGTTCAGACATGGCCATATGCAAATCAGTCTGACCCTGTGCCTCATGGGAACAGCCCAGCCCGAACTGCCAAGCCATGCCCCCCCTGGACCAAAAACAAGCTTCCTAGGACCGGTTTCTGGCATTTCAGCCGTCTTCAGCCAGGCTTGCTTGAATCCAGTGGCAAAGTGAGCAAGGGACTCACGTCTGAGCATACCCTGCCAACTTATGGCGAACAAAGCGGTACAAAAGGGGGTGGTGATGGACGGAGCACCTGAACCAATCAAACACTCACACCCAGTCAACAGATCTGGGTTTAATCCATCACCGTTCTTTAGCCCACTCTGCCCCCCCACTTTTTGGAGCCGAAATATGGGGTATGCTGATTTTGTCACATCACTCATCTCATTCTTGGCCAAAGGTCCCCTTATTCCAAGTTTTCTTGATATGGGTATTAATAGAATTTCTGACGTGGCATAATTGAAGCCCCTAATATATTGGTTAAGTCTCTGGTCCACATCAGAGCTAATTGATTAATGAGATTTTCTTGGGGAACTGGGGAACATAAATAATGGCATGAAGGTCCCCTGGCTCAGGAGTGAAACGGGAGAGCCCCTCTACCCCCCCCCCCCACCAGAGAGAGATATAACCGCACCAGCCCAAAGCCGAGAGCATTGTGAGCCGTTATGAGAAGTTGGCCTGGTATATGATGTCCACTAATTAAAGTGGGCACCTTGCAACAGTCCAAACAACCCTTATGGTGATTTAAGAGGTCAAAGATAACCTTAGAAAGCTATTCAAGTGGTAGCTGTGGAGAGCAGCCTTCAGGCTTAGTCTTGAAGAAATGTTAAGCAACTTGTTTTAGCAGAATGCAATCTTATTGTGTTGGTTAAATGAAAGGAGAAACACATAGTAGTTATAAGAATATATATCTAATATTATAATACCGTAAATACCTCACAGTATCTGCTACACGCTGATAAAAACAATGCACACACTACTGTAGCACAGAAACAAACGTAGGTAGCATTAATATACAGTGTGCTCCCAGGGGAGATCAAACCATATTCTAAAATAGTGGTATATGAACCATGACTCAAGTCAATACAATGTCTAGAAGGTGTAGAATCATTGAGACCCAAAGGAACCACCCAAGGTGAGTAAGTAGGGACCCCACGGAGATCATGGGCAGTGTGAGAACACGACCGTGTGCTACATACAATTCAATGGGAGAGTCGCGGTTGCAATTTTAAAAATAAAGGACCTTTCCCAGTGGATGACGATGAAAAACTTTGGAACCTAGAAGGTTGGAGAGTCACTCCACCCGTGGATACCTAAGTACCAGATTTACCTATCCCAGGGAAGCAAGGTACTTAGGTCTTAAGTGGCGTCGGAAACCGCCGTAGTTCTCAATGGGAGTCGTCAAAGAAATGCCACTGCTGGAAAGAAGAAAAGAGTCCGGTAGAATCGGCAGGTGGATTCTGGGTTAATCAGGAGTGACCAGGGGCTTGGTAGACAAATTCCCAATGATGTCGGGTGCTTCAGGTGCGAAGAAGGAGACCCTGACTCTACGGCTGCAGGGACCAGGAGACATCGAAGATGACAAGGAGCCGGATACAGGCTTTCCCACGAAGGATGTTGAGTGCTGAGGGGTCGGTGTCCGGCTGGAGCACCCACAAGCCTTGGCAACAGCAACCCACGAAGAAGATCAAGAAAGGCTACGGTCTGACCCATCAAGGAACAGAGGAATCACCACAGCAAGAGGAGTCAGGGCAGGCCTGGAGCAACCAGGGGAGCTCAGTAAAATCAGGATTGTCCCTCAACTGGACCCACAGGCCGAAAGCACATGAGTCGAGAGGGGACCTCTAGCAGTTTCACCAAACACAGCTGGTAGTGTGAGGTGGCCAAATTCCTAGGTAGGAAATGTGCGCAGAGGTTTGGGCTATCCATAGCCTAATGCACAAAGTTGGGGAACGCCAACAAGCATATGCAATTGCAAAAGTATGCAGTGCACAGGGGTTCAGGTTTTGCAGTCCCCACAAGCGATATGGGCCTCAAACTTCATGAGAGGGCAGCTCGACCTCAAGGAACGTGGGAACCCACCTACTGTGTTGCTGGAGCCTTCAGAGTCTGCAGGAGCTCAGGATCAGAAGACGGGTCAGTTGCGTTACAGTGCCTGCGAATGCAGAGGAGTGACTCCTTCACCCTGAGGGAGATACTTCAGTTGCCCTTGATGCTCCACAGATCCTGCACGGAACCTGTATGGTGCACGTGCACAGACGATGCTTTGGACGGAGAGGGAGACGAAGTCGGACCCAGTTGAAGTCTAGAGTGTCTAGATGGTCGAAGGTCAATGGTTTCTTGTTTCAGAATCTTGTCCACATCGAATCTAGGCTCCTACAGTCAGGTAGGCCCTTTTCTACCCATGGGCGAGGGTTGGACATATTCAGGGGAAGCTCCCAGGGGAGGGTCAGGACAGAGGGGTGGTTACTCCCATGTCCTTTGTTTAGTTTTGCGCAAGAGCAGGGGCCAACGGCTCCCAGAACTGGTTTGAGCTGGACTATGCAAAGGGACAGCGAATGTGCCCCTCGTGCAGACTTTCTGGCACTTTGGCAGTGTACCCACCCAGCTCCAATACACTAAATCCTGTCTGGAAGGTGCTCACACCTCCCTGTGACAGGATGCAGATTGTGCTGCCTTCCTCTGCTCGAGCTTGGCTCAGCGATACAAAAGGGGATGATGGACGGAGCGTTTGAGCAAATCAAACACTCACCCACCCCAGTCAACTGATCTGGGTTTAATCCATCACCATTCTTTAGCTCATTCAGCCACCCCAGTTCAGACATGGCCATATGCAAATCAGTCTGAGCTTGGCTCAGCAGCAGGAGGGCAGAAATGTGTCTCTGGTCAGCAGCATCCATTTTTTGCGCTCCGGGTCGAGATGGCTGGTACCGGGAAGACCAGGGACCCACGAAGCTTGCTTCAGAAGAGTGGAATCATACCTCTCACACCGGTTACCGGTGTGGAGGTATGATTGCAAGGTATGGTGGCGCAGTGGACTAATGCATCCACTGTAGGGGCCTATGTTCGACCTCATGGTCACAGGTTATGATCCCGGCAGGTCTACTCAGCCTTTCATCCATCTGAGGTCGATAAAATGAGTACCATTGAGTTGGGTAACAATATACATCTGTTATTCAGCGCCTTGAGACCTTCGGGTGATAGGTGCGGTTTACAAATGTACATGTTATGTTATGTAAGGTGCTTGATACCAAACACAACATGTTTAGTTTCAGCCATTTTCGAGATAGTATTTACTGCGAGGTTATAATGCACCTCCACCTATATGTCTGGCTGTGTCACAGGCAACTCGGGAGAATGGTCTCCGAAGGCTGCAAAGGGGCTCTGCTTATTCAGGGGCACCCTCTCATGTAAAATCCAGCACCCTTTCTTCAGGATTGGTAAAGCCGGCTACAGAGGTATCTTATACGTTTTAAGTGTAGTGTAAGTGTAGTGACCTATATATATAGTAAACCTATATCTACTGTAAGTGGTGGATGCACCATCTTACACAGGTTTTAATGGTAGACCTGTAGTTCTATTGTGCATGGCCTCTCATGCGTGGCATAATACATGCTTTAGCCCATGGGAGGCCACTGGTGAACCTATGCCCTCGGCACAAGGGTACCATATACTAGGGAGTTATAAGGGTAACCCAGTATCCAATCTGGACTGTACCCAAGTATGTGCATAACATTTTAAGGCCAAAGCAGCCAGACTGGGGTCCTGAATAGCATAATCCCAGTCAAACTATTGAAAAACAGTTTAACATGAAGCAAAAGGAGGGGGTATCCATAAGAAGCAGATCCTACTTTCCTACAGCCATCAAGCCAGGGATTGGAGCCAACGCCCTGACATGGGACCGGAACACGGAGGCAGAGGCTAAGAAGCTTCCAAAAACAACTGAAGAGGACCTTGTAGACCCAAGAAAAATGACATTAGACCCAGTTTCCTGGTCTCCCCACCCCATAGCACCAGAAACCCAACTGATGCTGGAACTAAAGGCCACGAGAGCGTGTAGGGAAGAACCCCCCCAGCCATAGAATGCCATCATCACCGAGGCGCGAGATGAAATGGGTGTGGTATGAGGAGAGGGCCCCTCGACACCGCGTGAATGGGCATAGAATCCCACAACCTACAGACCACGTATTGGGATGGAGGAGACGGAGACTCCTGAAGCAGAAGGGAACCACCAAAAGAGAGCTAATAAGACTCCCCCCCTCTCCCCGCCCGGCTGAACAGTGTGAGGAGAAGACTACACAAAAATACTTGCCGACATGTGTGGCCTCCAGCAGATCCCTGTGCAGAGGCTGGGGGTCCCGACAGCCCCCTCTGAACCAGCTCATGAGAATTGCTACACCCGGCCACTCACATCTGAGAACAGGCACTACTTTAGCGCATACCAATAAATCCAGTACCTGGAGACAACGCATCCCCATTAACACCACAAAATGCCTAACACACGGCTCAAACCCATAAGGACTAGACACTCACAATCCAGAGAAGAGACACTGAGAAAACCACTTGTCTCACGAATTGGGACCAGTGCACAGACTGGGTACCTGACATTTGCAAAAGCAACTGACGGGACAGGCTGTCCCGGGGAGGAAAACCATAATGAGAAAAACAGTTGAGCACCGAAAAATAATTTTCCTCCTTACCCACTGCAAAACATGGGGAGACTATGATCAAATGTGGGGCCGCAGACATTAAATCCAACACAAAACCCATCCCTAACAGCCAATAACCACAACATGGTAAAAGGAACCTCTACTACTACCTCCTTGTCTGACAAACTGAACAAGGTACTGGCTGCAATTGAACACTCGAGGGTCACCATGGAAGATCGCATCAGAGCCCTAGCTACAGACCTCAATTTATTAAGGGACGACCATCGCAAACTAGCCGACAAAGTCACAGATGGGAAGAAAGCTCTCTCAATGCTAAGGCCCCTGGCAAAAACACAACATGGAACTCTACGAGACCTCCAAACCAGAGTCAGACAATTGGAGGGAAGAGCAGATGATCTGGAAGGACGCTCCAGAAGGAGTAACATCTGAGTTCTGAACTTGCTGGAGGGCGGTGGAAGGGTCAGACTTCATCAAATATGTAGAAACCTTGCTCAAATTTGTTTACACCAGCCTCGGAACTGACTGCTTTCTGAGCACATCGAGGACCTGCGAGACAACTGCCTCCAGGATCTCCTCCATGGCCGTTATTAGCAAAACTCCTCCAATTCCGGGACAAGGATGTGGTACTACGACCTGCCAGACTGACCGGGCCCATTATAGCGGAAGACAAATGTCATGCTCTTCCCCGACTACTCTCAGGCAGTGCAGTGCCAACGGTCATCCTTTCTGGAGATAAAATGGCACCTCCGCCAAAAGGAAGTACAATACTCCCTGCTGTTTCCGGCATGCCTCCTAATAATACATGAAGAGACCACAACCTTTTTCACAGACCCAAAAGAGGTACTCAACTCGATGGAACTACACCTACAGATCACCCCAAACTCTGAGAATGCCTGAATGCCTGGAAAACTCAGACATGAGAAAACTGGAACAAAAGCCGCCGCGGTAAGAACTCTCAACAACCACCCAGGTCTCAACCACGCAGAACTATCCTGGGGTTCCAGATCTGGAACAAATTATTGCTGAATGAAGAAAGGCCCTCCAAGCAGCAGCAGTGCTGGGCCCAGCCCGATGATCTCAGACGAGGAAGGCGGTCTTCACATCTTGACGCCCAAGGAAAACATCAGCGACTTGAGCACCTTCTGCACAGACTCAGTGCCCCCACCTCTGGTCAACCTACAAACAGCGGACACACTTATTTGAAAGACACTTGCATGGACTTTTATATCTTTCACCGTGCCTTCACTCAAAATGGCACCCCAATGTGCGAGTTCCAAACCGCACACAAACATATCTTAGCTAAACCCCTAACAACCCTGACCCCCACCGGGCACCGCTTGTTTTCATGGGCCACACACAATATAGGCCCCAGCTTTACACTTATGCCACCCCCATAGTACACTAGTGTGTTCGCACCATGCTATGTTTGGACATGCTGCCTGTTGGAGCAGGTCCCCAGTATTGGGATTATACCCAATTTACACCTTCCCCAGCCCCATCCCTATTCCCTATCTAGCCGCATGCTGAGGACGACTGCTACTAATAAACCTTATTGGCTATTCATAGAGCAGGGGCAACATCCACAAGGCACCCTTTACCACTCCCTCCCAATGTCACTAACACCCCCCATTACCCCCATAATAGATATTAAGTTCATCACCCTAAATATCCGGCGAGTGCACACAGCACGCAAGCGGTATGCAGTGTACCCGCTGTGAGAAGTTGGCCTGGTATATGATGTCCACAGTTCTGTGGACACCTTGTATCAGTCCAAACAATCCCTTATGGTGATGGTTGTAAGTCAACCTTATAGACAAGCTATCCTAGGGGTAGCATGGACTAAGCAGCCTTAAAGGCTTAACTCAAGGGGGCATGTGAAGCCAGCTGTTTTACCATATGCAATCCTGTAATACCAAATGAAAGGACACCACACAAGTTATATATTATAAAAATATATGTATTTATTCTCAGAATAATCCCCACTACTCTTTATGAGCAATGAAGCACAAGCGTTTAAACAAAAGCACAATATAACATATGAAAGTTGCACAAATATGGATGAGGCCGGTGGCCACTCAAACTATATATCAAAAAAAGTGGTATAATAATCACTAATCGATCTGTGGTAAGACCTAGGGCCTTGGGAATCGCTTGGACTACAGTGGACTAACAGTAGTTAGGACGGGAGTAGCCCGCGGGATTCGGGTGCAGTGCCTAAAGCACACGCATGCACCAATGCAAAGTCAATGGTGCGTAAAAGTCATCGAGTTACAGTTTTAAGAGTCTTCTGACTGGACTAGAAGAACAAAACTTTAGACTTAGACACTAGAGGTGTAAACCACTACAGGAGCACCGGAGTTCAAGAGTTACCTCACCCACAGGAAGCGGGTGCACAGGTGCAAAGATGTGTCGGGTTTCGTCTCGCAGTTCTATGGTGCCTGGAGATGAAGATGCTGCAGGCGTCCAGAAGAGAAGTGTCCGGTATGATCCAAGGGTGGAACGAAGATGTAGAGTACCTGAAAGCAGAGGGGACAGAGTCTGGGTCACTAGCCATTGACCAGGAAGGAACCAGGAAGGAACCAGGCGATGTCGGGTGCAATCAGGTGCTTGTCGTGAAGCTTGTCTCCGCTGCCACGTGGACTCTGGGGCACCGAGGATATCCAGGAGTGGATCACAAGCTGTCCGACAAAGGCTCTCGCTGTCGGCAGTATCGGCTTCCGGATCGGAGTCAACAAGCCTTGGCAAAGGCAACCCACGCAGGATTCAAAGATTGCTTCTTGACCGGACCAGCAAGGTCAGATCGGGTGCTCCTTTTCAGGGGAGCGAGGGCCAGTCTGGAGCAACCAGACTAGCAGAGCAAATTCAAAGGTTCGTTGGTACTGGGGCCGCTAGCCAACGGGCAAGTGACCGGACCAATGCATCAAGCAGGAAAATGCAAAAGGGCCCCACGCAGCATTCGAGGAGTGTGGAGGGGTGAGCTTCGGTGCAAAAGCTGCTCGGGGCTTGAGCTTCTCAAACTTCAATGCACAGCTTCGAGGGAGCCTCGGATGCTGCACGGTCAGCGCTTCGTAGTTTTTCCAAGATGGCCGGCCCGCGCTTCAGGTCGCCTCCACAGGTCTCAGCTCTGCATAGACTGTGGATCGGGCTGTTGGAAGGCAGGAACGCTGGCTCTTGTTGATCTCTGTTGCTCGAGTTCCGGCGGGAACTGCAACAAAGCAAACGTCGAGTTGCTGGATGGTGCCTGTTTGCACAGGGTGGTCACTCCTTGACCACAAGGGAGATTCTTCAGTCTTCCACGTCGAGTGGGATGTCGAAGGGTCCAGAGTTTCGTTTCATAAGGTTCAGTCAGGATAATCTGATGTGCATCTGCACAGCTCCTACCTTTATTCCAAATCAAGGGGCTGGATTACCTGCTAGGTCCCTCCTATGGGTGGGACCCAGGAAGGGGGTGGTTACACCTCTTTCCCTTTGTCCAGCTTCGCGCCAAGACTGGGGCTGGAGTCCCCCAGAACCGGTTTGGCTGGCTTTTGCCTGGGGACACCTTGTGCGCCCCAGGCAGTGTCTAGTTTCTTTCAACCCTCCCTGCTACAATCCACTATCTCCTGTCTGGGGTGGTGTGACACCTCCCTGTGACAGGAAACCCTTTGTCCAGGCGTCCTCTGCCAAGTTTCGGTCAGCAGCAGGAGGCCAGACTCGTGTCTGTGGCAGCAGCATCCATTTTGTGATGCTGGGGCTCTGGTTAGGATTAACCGCGTTTTCAGTAAAGTAACATGTCTTCTCCCTCTAGAAGGGTGGAATGCTACCCCCGTCGCCAGAACTGGCGAGGGGGGAGTATTCCAAAGTGTATGACACCAAACACGACATGTTTTGATAAACCAAACCAAAGTTAGCAATAACCACGAGGATTATAATGCACTTAAGAGTATATGGTATGGCAGTATCACTAGAACAGCTATAAGGAAATGGTTCCGAAAGCTGCAGACAGGCTCAGCTCATGCTAGAGCACCATCTCACATAAAACCAAGCACTCTGCCTCCAGGATTGTTAAGGCCTGCCATAGGAGTGACTGATAGGTATATATGTGTCCAGATATAGGTTTAGATATAGGTATACTATATCTAAGCAAGGGGTGATTACACCACCTTGCCCCAGCTGAGTGATCAGCCAGTTGTGTCGATTTAAGTACCAGCCAGGGGTGGCAAAAGATATGCTGCAGCCCCTGGTAGGCCTTGGATGCACCTATACCCTGGGCACCAATAGTGCACTGTACAGGGGCTGGCAAGGTGTCCAGTACCAAATTGGTGATGTACCTAAGGTACATGTCTGTGAATTTAGAGAGAGAACAGCAGGCTGTGGGTCTGATTAGCAGGCCCACAGCCACATTAAGTCGAAAACCAGTGAAGCAAAAAGCAACAATTGGGGTGACCATAGGATAGCAGACCCTACTCTCCTACACAACCCCCCCCCCCCAAACGCAGGGCCATTAAACTTAACCTTGACCAGATAAGTCTTCATGTTCTAAGTAGAAATACCTGGAGAGACCATCTGCATTGCCATGGTCAGTCCCTGGTCTGTGCTCCACTGTAAAGTCCATCCCCTGTAGGGAAATGGACCACCTGAGCAGTTTGGGATTTTCACCCTTCATCTGATTAAGCCACAAGAGGGGCTTATGGTCTGTCTGAATTAGGAAGTGAGTGCCAAACAAGTATGGTCTCAACTTCTTCAGGGCCCAAACCACAGCAAAGGCCTCCCTCTCAATGGCTGACCAACGTTTCTCTCTAGGGGTCAGCCTTCTGCTAATTAAAGCAATGGGCTGGTCTTGACTATGTACATTAAGTTGTGAAAGCACAGCTCCCACTCCCAACTCAGAAGCATCTGTTTGGACAATGAACTCTTTGGAGTAGTCAGGACTCTTCAGGATAGGTGCAGAGCACATGGCCTTCTTCAGGTCATCAAATGCCTTTTGACAGCTAACTGTCCACTGAACATTTTTGAGCATCTTCTTGGATGTCAAATCATTTAATGGTGTCACAATGGACCCGTAGTTCTTTACAAACTTCCTGTAATACCCAGTCAGGCCCAAGAAGGCTCTGACTTGTGTCTGAGTAGTTGGAGGAGCCCAGTCCTGTATTGCCTGGATCTTGCTCTCCAATGGTTGAACTTGACCCCCACCAACTAGGTGGCCCAGGTACACAACCTTGCTCTGCCCTATCTGGCACTTGGTAGCCTTGATAGTCAGGCCGGCCTTTTTCAGGGCCTCCAGAACCGTCTTCAGGTGGATCAGGTGATCCTCCTAGGTAGAGCTAAAGACAGCAATATTATTTAGATATGCTGCGCAAAAGTTATCCAACCCAGAAAGGACTTGATTCACCAACCTTTGGAAGGTGGCAGGTGCATTCTTCAAACCAGAGGGCATCACCACAAACTGATAATGTCCACTGGGGGTAGAGAATGCTGTTTTGGCTTTAGACTCTTCAGCTAACCTGATTTGCCAATAGCCAGCTGTCAAATCAAATGTGCTCAGAAATTTGGCAGAAGCCAACTTATCAATGAGCTCATCTGCCCTTGGAATGTGATGAGCATCTGTCCTAGTGACAGCATTGAGACCTCTATAGTCCACACAAAATCTCATTTCTCTCTTTCCATCTTTGGTATGAGGTTTTGGCACAAGGACTACTGGGCTGGCCCAGGGGCTCTCTGATGGCTCAATCACTCCAAGTGCTAACATTTTCTGCACCTCAGCCTTTATACAATTCCTGACATGGTCAGGTTGCCTGTAGATTTTATTCTTCACAGGCAGACTGTCACCAGTGTCCACCTCATGGGTACACCAGTTAGTTTGACTGGGTGTAAGTGAAAACATGTGTCTATGGGCTTGCAAAACCTGTCTGCAGTCCATCTGTTGCTGGCTGCCTGCCAAGGCTACTCCATCTACTGAGCTATCATCAGGGTTATGGGAAAGAAGGTCTAGGAGAGGGTCACTCTCTTCCTCCTGTTCCCCATCAAGCCCATGTCTTCCTTGTCAACAAATGCTTTCAACCTGTTTACATGGAGGACCCTGTGGGGGCTCCTACGGGTGCCAAGGTCCACCACGTAGGTGACCTCTCCCTTCTTTTCCAGTATGGTGTAGGGTCCACACCATTTGTCTTGGAGAGCTGCTGGGGCCACTGGCTCCAACACCCACACCTTCTGCCCTGGCTGGTACTCAGTCAGAACAGCCTTTTGGTCACGCCAAGCTTTCTGTAATTCTTGGCTGGCCTCCAGGTTTTGGATGCTCTCTCCATGTACTCAGCCATCCTGGAGCGGAGACCAAGTACATAGTCCGTGTTAGACCTGTCTGCCCTTTGAGTAGTCCCTCCTAATTATTTATTTAATTTTTGTCCCCTTTTTGCCCCTCACAACCTTTCATTTTTATGTCCACTGGGTTTTAGGTGTTGACCTGGGGGTTAGGTACTCCTTGACCCCATGATCCCTCATAGGCCTAGGGATCCCACCTTTCCTCAGGGCGAGTTTAGTGATACAAAATGGTGGCTAGTAACTGCCACAACGGATTACCTCAGGGACTGGCCATAGACTTGCATGGGAGATCTAGAACCTTCTGGCCTGTTCTGGATCCTTGGAACTAGGGGTATAAATAGGCCAACTGTAAGGCCGCCATTTTGTCTTTCAGTGAGGGACAGCTGGAGTTCAGGCTGTGGGTCTGGATGGGGTAGGGCCTTCAGAGGGTGGACTTCTTTTCAAAAGGTTGCCTCCCTACTGGGATCACCACCCCCATTCCTGTAGACCTGACCTAGTTGGTATACCGACCTGTTGACCCTGGACAGGGAGTTGCCTCAAGGAGAGAGAAGGAATTGACCCTAGCTTGAGGGGAGGGATGTGAGAAACAGCCCCCCCCTGTCCAGTATTGAGGGCTAGTTGGACCCTTGAGAAATTGTGTAGGACTGGGACCCCCAGACCGAGGGAAATAATCTTTTTCCTCCTCCTCTGGCCCTTGTGCCCTACTGCTGCCTGCGCTTAGCTCCCGACTCCTCACCTTTGTTTAGAGGCGCAGCCAGGGGTTCCATCCTCCACCTCTAGAGTCCGTGGTGAGGAGAGTCGGGACTCCGGAGGAGTGTTCCGCTTGCCCTGCGGCTCATTGCTGACGGGCCAGGCTGGGGACGGTTGGAGCTGCGGTGGTGTGACCGAGCGGAACAGGCAGCCAACCAAGCCTGAGGAGGCGAGATACTGCGCAGGCCCCGAACGGTGCTCACTTTCCCTGAGGGGGGCGGAGAACCCGTCAGGAGGGGCCTAGGATCGGGCAGGTCCAAAGGGAGGCCACTACTCGTGTGGGTTGAACGGAGCAGCCTCTGCCCGGGGCCGCTACACTTCTGCGCCTGCGCAGGGATGCCGATCGTGAGGAAGACGACGAAGGCGGCCTGAGACGGAATTCGGAAGGAGCCGGCCACGGAGCCCGTCCCAGTGCGACCTCCCCTCGGGGCTGGCTTGGGTGATAGACGACCTGGCCCTCGAGGGAGGCGCTGCTGGGGGAAAAGGAGCCTGTTGAGGAGAGCTGAACCTCTGGGCTGGTACAGTGTCAATGGACAGACTCCAGTACATTCAACCACAAGTAAGGAGTGAACTGGGAGCTGTTGGGGGTCTGGGGTCTTTCGACAAAAAGGTTCCAGAAAGGAGATTCTTCCCCCATTGATCCAAATCACTGACTGGAAGCACAGAGTAACAAGGCAGAAGAAAGTCCTTTGAAGCCAGTGGAGAATTTTGCGTAACTTTTCCTTTACAGAGCTAGGAGGGAAAGATCCCTTTGAGTTCTCCTTGACAGTAACCTGATATAGCCTAGTGGAGCAGGTCGGAGGATTTGCTTCATTCATTTGTCCTAGAAGGAAATCCCTTTTTCTCTCTTTTTGTAGACAACAGACTCTGCACTACATTGTACAAGGCTAAATAGCTCCAGTAATGCCTGTATAGAAGAATCTATTTTGCTGTGTAATATCTCTTGAGTTAAGAAACAATGCGTTGCTGAAATCTGGTGGAGGAGGGAGAAATAATTAATGTAAATAGGAGCAAAACTGTCAGTTGAGGTAAACCAGAGTGTACAGAATCCTTTTATAAAACAGCTCATGAAATTCTTTCTGTTCAGAGAATGAATGCCTTGAAATAATATCGGAGTCTTACTTCTCATATTAGGAAATGTACTGATTCAGAGAATATACCTGATTCACAACATCATAATCTGAGCATAAAGGGGACAATTGTTTTTGAATCTTGTATCCCAGTCCTCTTATGTGTTCCCAGAAATAAGTGTAACTGGAAAGTAGCCTGAAGGCTGATTTATTAGAAGACATGCAACAGCGGAACTAACTTAAGGAAAGATAAAGCTTTTCCACTTTTATAAAAAAATTAAGGTGTAGTGTCATTTTTGGATGGATGGGCATTGAGTTACTGAGTGGGTGAGATGCAAACTGAACATATGTACCTTGAGATAAGCCTTCCTATTTAGTGCCACGCTACCCTATGTGACTTGGAGACCCCAGGTCCAACATAATTGGGGGCAGCGGTGGGATGAGAACTGTGTTTGCGTCCACTCTATAGTAACCTAGTGTACTCCATAGGCCTACACCTGGAGTTTTCTCCTGGCGGACTTCCTAATTAGTTCTTTTGCTTTTTCCAAATGTACTCCTGGTGGTGGGTGGAGGTAGCTTCGAATTGCCCTTTGAACCAATTCCTCCCGAGTGGCTGTCCCGATATCTCTTAGTTGCAAAATGGAATTTGCTCTGGAGGAACTGGAGACCTATACTACAGCCCAGCTTAGAGACTTTTGCCAGAAGATGGGAGTTTTTTTTAAGCGTGGTGCCAAGAAGGGGGAACTCCAGACCAGTTTGAGAGCGTGGGTGGCAGCACATGGAGAGGGGAAGGAGGAGGAAGAGGGGACGGACCGGGACACAGTCATAGGGGTAGATGGATTGTTCCAACCTGAGATGGGGAACCTACTTCCAGGACCTAGGACCTGTTCAAGGGAGGGCAGCAGTGTCTCCG
Source organism: Lissotriton helveticus (assembly GCF_964261635.1). Lineage (NCBI taxonomy): Eukaryota > Metazoa > Chordata > Amphibia > Caudata > Salamandridae > Lissotriton > Lissotriton helveticus. The sequence continues at coordinate 1,078,538,769 of NC_136063.1, read as the reverse complement.
GAAGAAGCTTAACTGAAGCTGAACTAGTGGACAGGAGGGAAAAAAGACTGCTAAAGTGGGAGTTAGCCAGGTTGGAAAAGGAGAGGGAGGAACAGAGGATGGCTCACGAGTTGAAACTTAGGGAGCTAGAACTCAAGGCCCTACAGATGGGACCCTCCAATTCTCCAAATGGTGGCAGCGAAACAAAAGAACTGACCAGGGAATGCAGACCCTACCTACCTAAGGATATAGTTGCCAGCTACAGCCCAGGGGATGACATCGCCAAGTGGCTGGCTGCCTATGAGGTCTCCTTAAGAGCCCATGGGATCCAGGAAAAACACTGGGGGGTGGTTTGTACAAATACATGCCTCCTACTGGACGGGACACACTATTGGCCCTGGAACAGGAAGAGCAGACCCACTACCCCACCATGAAAGTGGCGCTACTTAAGAAATTTGGACTGACCCCAGAGAAGTACCGGCAGAAGTTCAGGGGAAGTCACAAGTTAGGCACTCAGAATTGGGAGGATTTCCTGGACTATGCAAGGAAGGCACTAGAGGGTTGGATACAAGGCAGCGAGGTGAAGGACTATGAGGGGTTGTACGACCTTATTCTCAAGGAGCACCTACTCGAGAAATGTTTTCCCGAGCTGCGTCAACACCTGGTGGACAGAAAGCTGACCAACCCCCGGAAGCTTGCTGAGGAGGCGGACATCTGGGCAAGTACCCGGGTGTCCTCAATGGGGACTGGAGGGGATTCCCAAAGGGCTGGACAGGGAGCCCCCCAGAAGAAGGAGGGGGAGATAAAAAGCGGGAGTTCTCAAAAGGTCCCCAAAACAGTTTCCAGGGAAAGGGAACAGGATTCACCCCTAAGGCTAACCCGCCCCGAAACCCTCATCCTGGCCAAAGCCAGCAGCCAAGGGTTGTCCACTGCTTTGAGTGTGGTGATGTTGGACATTATAAGGGAGATGTCAAGTGCCCAAAAAGACCACCCCCTTCCACCGTAGGAAAAGCCCCGGGAGTCGCTAGTGTAGTGCTCGGGGAGGAGTTGCCCTTAGATAAGGGGGGTGAGTGGGTGGGTGTCAACTTAGTGTCCCTGGGAGATCGGGAGATGGTTCCTAAGATCCAGGTGCCCTCAAATACTGTAAAGTATGGGCAATGGGTCACCATCAACGGCCAAAGAGGGGAGGCTCTGAGAGACACAGGAGCCAGTATGACTATGGTAAGGAGTCAACTGGTGTCTCCAGAGCAGGTGATTCCACATGTACTCCACCCCGCTGCGATGGCTGACGGCAGATTGGGCCACTACCCTGTGGCCGAGGTTCCCTTTGAGTGGGAAGGGGTTGCAGGTTCACTTCGAGTTGCCGTAAGCCCTGCCGTGCCAGTCGATTGTCTGTTGGGAAATGACATGGAGCACAATGCTTGGAAGGAGGTGGAATACCGGACTCATTCAGAGATGCTGGGTACACCTGACTGGGCCTGTGCAAGCACAAGGTCTGTGACTACCCAAAGAGGGAGTTCCCCTGGGCTGGAGCCTGGAACAATGGCCCAGCCCACTGCCAAAAAGGGAAAGACCCGAAGACAGGAGAAGCCTGCTTCGGCTTCCACGCCCCATGAGACAGATCGGCCACCTGCGGTGGTGGGCCAGGAGTCCGTGGAGGGGGAAGTAGTCTCCCTGGAGGACTTACCTATCCCTGCTGAGTGGCATGTGGAAGGAGGGCCTACCAGGGAGGAGTTTTGTAAGTGCCAGAAGGAGTGCCCTACCCTTGAGGGACTGAGGCGACAGGCCGAAGCCCAGGCAGCAGGGAACGTTGCAGGGCACTACCATATTTACTGGGAGGACGGACTCCTCTACAGTGAACCCAAGGTACCTTTGCCCGGTTCATCACGGGCCTTGGTAGTCCCTCAACGATACGGAGCCTTTCTTCTAGAATTGGCTCATGAGATTCCCTTAGCAGGACACTTAGGTCAGGACAAGACCTTTGCCCGGCTTGTCCCCCACTTTTACTGGCCTCAGATGAAAGTGGCCTCTGACACATACTGTCGGACGTGTGTATCCTGTCAAGCCAGTGGGAAGACAGGGGTGAAGCTGAAAGCTCCCCTGGAACCACTTCCTGTCGTTAGCACCCCCTTTGAAAGGGTGGGCATCGACATTGTGGGGCCATTGGATCCACCAACTACAGCTGGTCACAGGTTTACCCTGGTTCTGGTGGATCACGCCACGCGGTACCCAGAGGCAATTCCTCTGAGGACTGTCACTGCACCTGTTGTGGCTAGGGCCCTGATGGGGATCTTTACCCGAGTGGGTTTCCCCAAGGAAGTTGTGTCCGACAGGGGGACCAACTTTATGTCAGCATATATGCGGGCAATGAGGAAGGAGTGTGGAGTGACCTACCGGTTCACCACTCCGTACCACCCCCAGTCCAATGGACTGGTAGAAAGGTTCAACAAGACCTTGAAAGGCATGATAAGAAGTCTGCCTGAGAGCCTGCGGAGGAAATGGGACGTCCTCCTGCCCTGTTTGCTGTTCTCCTACAGGGAAGTGCCACAGAAGGGAGTGGGCTTCAGCCCCTTCGAGCTTCTGTATGGGCACCCTGTGCGTGGACCTCTCAGCCTGGTAAAGGATGGATGGAAAAAGTCTCCCAGAAAGCCTCCCCAGGATGTGGTGAGCTACATGCTGGCTTTCCGGAGCCAAATGGCAAAGTTGTGGAAGCAAGCTTCTGACAACTTGGAAGCCAGCCAAGCAGTCATGAAAGAGTGGTATGACCACAACGTTCACCCGGTGGAGCTGGAGCCTGGCCAGAAAGTATGGGTGATGGAACCTGCTCCTGGGAATTTCCCGCTGCTCCTGGGAATTTCCCGCTGCCCGCTGCTTCTTGGAATTTCCCGCCGCTGCCTCCCTGCGGCCCCGCCCCCCTGTGATTCCATTCGCCGCCCGCTCCCACCACCCAGCTGCTCCTCCCTCCCGGCTCCTTACTTATGACGCCCCCAGAGCGACCGCGCAGCGGACGCGCGCAGCGGGAGCGCCGAAGGTGCGCCAAAGGTAAGCCCGTCTGCGCCCGTCCGCGCCTGGCCCGCGCCCAGCTCAAGGACCCCTGGCCCTCCACGCCGAGGCAAGACGACCCGACTGACCTACGACGCTGCCACTCTCAACGCACTCAATGCCGGCCGGACCCACGCCTGCTGCCGAGCCACCCCGAGACGCACCCACGGACCCTTCACCTGCTGCACCTGCAAGTTCACCTGCCTCCGAACCTGCCTCGCACCCGCCAAGACAAACACCAGCAGCAACCACCTCAAGTGCATCCTGATCAACACCCGCTCCGTCCACAGACACGCCGTGGAACTCTGGAACCTCCTCGACGCTACATCACCGGACGTCGCCTTCCTCACGGAAACCTGGATGAACGCCTCCTCTGCACCCGACATCGCCATCGCCATCCCGGACGGGTACAAGATCATCAGGAGGGACCGCATCAACCAGACCGGAGGTGGCATCGCCATCGTCCACAGGAACACCATCCGCATCACGGCCGACGCCAACGACTCCTTCGCCGCAGCCGAACATCTCCACTTCCAGATTCACACCGACCCTAAGACGACCCTCAGAGGCACCCTCGTCTACAGACCCCCGGGACCACGCACACAATTCAGCGAAGACATCACAGACTTCATCAGCCCGCACGCCCTCCCCTCCACTGACTACATCCTCCTCGGGGACCTCAACTTCCACCTGGAGAACAACAAGGACCGCAACACCACCGCCCTGCTGGAAAACCTCGCCAACCTCGGACTCAAGCAACTGGTCAACACCCCCACCCACTACGCCGGCCACACGCTTGATCCCGTCTTCTCTTCCAGCAAGTACATCACCTTCAGCCACGTCACCGGACTCCACTGGACCGACCACAGCTGCGTCCACTTCAGCTTCAAAAGATCCACGACCCACCACCACCCGCAACAGGTACCTCACAGGAATTGGAGCAAGATCACCGCAGACCAGCTCACCACCTCCCTCAGCCAGAGCCCACCTGCCAACACAACGGACCCCAACGAAGCAGCCCGCAACTTCACACAGTGGCTGACCGCCTGCGCCGATGACCTCGTGCCACTAAAGAACCCTCCCAGCAGACCCAGAAGCAAGAAGGCATCCTGGTTCACCGACGACCTCAAGGACTCCAAGAAGACCTGCCGCACCCTCGAGAAAGCCTGGCTCCTCGACCGGACCACCGACAACATGACCGCCCTCAAACACGCTACCCGCAAGCACCACCAGCTCATCCGCACCACCAAGAAGAAATTCCTGAAGGAACGACTGGACAACAACGCCCACGACAGCAAAGAGCTCTTCACTATCGTCAAGGAGTTCTCCAACCCTAGCACCGGCACCAACGACATCACTCCGTCACAAGACCTCTGCGACTCCCTCGCCTCGTTCTTCCACCGCAAGATCACCGACATCCACAACAGCTTCGGCGCCCCACCCACGCACCCAACTGTCGAACCAACGCCCCCACCGCCACCCTTCGCACCTGGACCACGGTGACCACCGAAGACACGGCCCGCACGATGAACACCATCCACTCCGGATCACCGACCGACCCCTGCCCACACCACGTCTTCAACAAGGCCGACTCCACCATCGCACCCCAACTCCGGAACATCATCAACGCCTCCTTCAACACCGCCACCTTCCCGGAGAGCTGGAAGCACGCCGAGATCAGCGCCCTCCTGAAGAAACCTACAGCGGACCCCACCGATCTCAAAAACTTCCGCCCCATCTGGCTCCTCCCTTTTCCTGCTAAAGTCATCGAGAAGATCGTCAACAGACAGCTTACCGCCTTCCTCGAGACGAACGGATCCCTCGACCCCTCGCAGTCCGGCTTCAGAGCCAACCACAGCACCGAGACCGCCCTCATCGCAGCCACCGACGACATCCGGACCCTGCTCGACAAGGGGGAAACAGTGGCCCTCATCCTCCTGGACCTCTCTGCTGCGTTCGACACGGTGTGCCACCGCACCCTAGTCCAGCGCCTCAGCAACATCGGTATCCAAGAGAAGGCACTGGAGTGGATCATCTCGTTCCTCACCGGAAGAACACAAAGAGTCCGCCTCCCCCGTTTCGCTCCGAGGCCACCGAAGTCATCTGCGGCGTCCCGCAAGGATCTTCACTCAGCCCCACCCTCTTCAACATCTACATGAAACCTCTCGCAGCCATTGCACACCAGCACAACCTCAACATCATCTCTTATGCCGACGACACCCAGCTGATACTCTCCCTCACCAGAGACCCCGACACCGCCAGAACCTGCCTACACGAAGGGATGAAAGACGTCGCCGAGTGGATGAAGGACAGCCGCCTGAAACTGAACTCGGACAAGACGGAAGGCTTCATCCTGGGATCTTCGCCCTCCGCCTGGGACGACTCCTGGTGGCCCCCAGCCCTGGGCACCGCACCCAAGCCAACCGACCACGCACGCAACCTGGGCTTCATCCTGGACCCCTCCCTCTCGATGACCAGACAAGTCAACGCCGTCTCCTCATCGTGCTTCAACACCCTGCGTATGCTTCGCAAGATCTTCCGCTGGATCCCGACCGAGACCAGGAAGACTGTCACCCAGGCACTCGTCACCAGCCGACTGGACTACGGAAACGCCCTCTACGCCGGAACCACAGCCAAGCTACAGAAAAGACTCCAGCGCATCCAGAACGCCTCCGCCCGACTCATCCTGGATGTCCCCCGACGCAGCCACATCTCCAGCCACCTGAGGAACCTGCACTGGCTCCCCATCGACAAGAGGATCACGTTCCGGCTCCTCACCCACGCACACAAGTCTCTCCACGACCTGGGCCCCAAGTACCTCAACGACCGCCTGACCTTCTACACGCCCACCCGCCAGCTACGGTCCACCAGCCTCGCCCTCGCAGCTGTACCACGCATCCGAAGAGCCACCGCCGGAGGAAGATCCTTCTCTTACCTGGCCGCCAAGAATTGGAACTCCCTCCCCATCCACCTTCGGCTGACCCAGGACCATCTCGCCTTCAGGAAACAACTCAAGACCTGGCTGTTCGAGCAGTAGCATACCCCTCCCCCCAAGCGCCTTGAGACCCTCCCGGGTGAGTAGTGCGCTATACAAATGGCATGATTGATTGATTGATTGAGAGCTAAGTGCCCTCCAGGATCGCTGGACAGACCCCTTTGAGGTATTGGAGAAGAAGGGTAAGGCCACCTATCTGGTGGATCTTAAGACCCCTCGACAGCCCCTACGGGTGCTGCATGCCAATCGCCTCAAACCCCACCATGAGAGGCCCGAGGTCATCTTGATGATGGTGACTGATGGTGCAGAGGAAGCAGAAAGCGAGCCTCTCCCTGATCTCTTTTCGTCTCAAGAAAAGGATGGGTCGGTGGAGGGAGTGATTCTCTCCCCATCCCTAACTCCTGAGCAGCGAGAGGACTGCCGCCAGGTCTTGGAGCAGTACTCCTCGTTGTTCTCCCTTGTCCCAGGAAGGACCCACCTGTGTACCCATGATGTGGACACAGGAGACAGCTCACCAGTGAAGTCTAAGACCTACCGGCTGTCAGACAAGGTGAAGGCCAGCATCCACGGTGAGGTTACCAAGATGCTGGAGCTAGGAGTCATTGAACCTTCCAGTAGCCCCTGGTCCAGTCCGGTGGTTTTAGAACCAAAAGCTGCCCCACCGGGCACCACTCCAGAACTGAGGTTCTGTGTGGATTACCGGGGACTGAACTCAGTGACCAAGACTGATGCAAATCCGATCCCTAGGGTGGATGAACCTATTGACCGGCTGGGAGCTGCCCAATACCTGAGTACCTTTGACCTTACTTCAGGGTACTGGCAGATCTCCCTGACAGATGGAGCGAAGGAAAGGTCAGCCTTCTCCACGCCTGAGGGCCACTACCAGTTCTGTGTGATGCCCTTTGGGCTCAAGAACGCCCCTGCCACTTTTCAGCGGCTGGTGAACCAGGTTCTCTCTGGAATGGAGGCTTTCTCCGCTGCTTATCTGGATGACATTGCCGTCTTCAGCAGCAGTTGGGAGGACCATTTGTGTCACTTGCAAGCTGTTCTCCAGGCCCTGAAACAGGCTGGCTTGACGATCAAGGCCAGTAAATGTCAGATTGGGCAGGGGTCGGTTGTGTACCTAGGCCACTTGGTGGGTAGGGGAACAGTGCAGCCCCTCCAGGTAAAGATTGAGGGAAACATGGCCTGGGAACCCTCCAAGACCCAGACTGAGGTCCGAGCTTTCCTGGGCCTCACAGGTTACTACCGTTACTTTGTGAAGGGGTATGGCACTATTGTAGCGCCCCTCACGGATCTCACATCCAAGAAACAACCTCGACGGGTAGTCTGGACAGAGGCTTGTCAGCAAGCCTTTGTGAAATTGAAGCAGGCAATGTGTGCAGCACTGGTCCTGAGGGCCCCAGACTTCTCCAAGGAGTTCATTGTCCAGACAGACGCATCAGAGCATGGCATTGGGGCAGTGTTATCGCAACTCAATGAAGAGGGTCTGGATCAGCCTGTAGTCTTCCTGTCCAGGAGACTGCTTCCCCGGGAACAAAAGTGGAGTGCAATTGAGCGAGAAGCCTTTGCGGTGGTATGGGCTCTGAAGAAGTTGCAGCCATACTTGTTTGGTTCGCACTTCCTGGTTCAGACCGACTACCGACCCCTTCGTTGGCTGATGCAAATGAAGGGGGAAAATCCCAAGTTGTTGAGATGGTCCATCTCCCTACAGGGAATGGACTTCCGGGTGGAACATCGGCCTGGAGTGGACCACGCCAATGCAGACGGTCTCTCTAGGTATATATTACAACATGAAATGGACAGTGGACCACCCAAGCACACACTCAAAGCACCAATCCAAATGATCCCAACTTAATTAATTCTCAATAAATCAGCGTGCACATTCCACATGCCCCCTGTCCCAGGAGCATTACTCAAACCTTGGGAAAAAGTCAATTTTTTTTGTCCTAAGTGGAAAAAGCACCGCTACATAAATAAATCTCCACCAATCTTGGGAGAACAAATCTCTGGAATATCCTTGCATAAAGACGCTGAGTCGTAGAATGCAAAGATAAGTGTTCTTTTAATGATCCACTTGTGGACAAGACACCAGCCAACGCGTTTCGTTCTGTCCAGCAGAACTTCTTCAGGGCGCTATCACTAACTCCAGTCGTATGGTACTTCAAACCGATTCCTTTATTTTCAATATTTTGCTTGTATTTCAAATTTCTCTATCTTTGGTAATCCTTGTAATTTTCAAGGCTTCGCTCCAAGTAATCAAAAAGAAATGGTCCCAAATCCTATTCCTTGAGGGTAACCAAAGTAATATGATATCCTTACGGCAGTAACCTGTTCTGTCAATCCATGATTCGTGAGGTCCCCAGTCCGGAACCCGGACCTCACGAATCATGGATTGACAGAACAGGTTACGGTCTCTCTAGGTATTTCCGCCTTAGTGATGAGGACTCCCAAGGTTGGGTAGCTCTCCCCACTTTCAGCTAGGGGGGACGCGTGTTAGACCTGTCTGCCCTTTGAGTAGTCCCTCCTAATTATTTATTTAATTGTTGTCCCCTTTTTGCCCTCAAAACCTTTCATTTTTATGTCCACTGGGTTTTAGGTGTTGACCTGGGGGTTAGGTACTCCTTGACCCCATGATCCCTCATAGGCCTAGGGATCCCACCTTTCCTCAGGGCGAGTTTAGTGATACAAAATGGTGGCTAGTAACTGCCACAACGGATTACCTCAGGGACTGGCCATAGACTTGCATGGGAGATCTAGAACCTTCTGGCCTGGTCTGGATCCTTGGAACTAGGGGTATAAATAGGCCAACTGTAAGGCGAACATTTTGTCTTTCAGTGAGGGACAGCTGGAGTTCAGGCTGTGGGTCTGGAAGGGGTAGGGCCTTCATAGGGTGGACTTCTTTTCAAAAGGTTGCCTCCCTACTGGGATCACCACCCCCATTCCTGTAGACCTCACCTAGTTAGTATACCGACCTGTTGACCCTGGACAGGGAGTTGCCTCAAGGAGAGAGAAGGAATTGACCCTAGCTTGAGGGGAGGGGTGTGAGAAACAGCCCCCCCCTGTCCAGTATTGGACCCTTGAGAAATTTTGTAGGACTGGGACCCCCAGACCGAGGGAAATAAACTTTTTCCTCCTCCTCTGGCCGTTGTGCCCTACTGCTGCCTGCGCTTAGCTCCTGACTCCTCACCTTTGTTTAGAGGCGCAGCCAGGGGTTCCATCCTCCACCTCTAGAGTCCGTGGTGAGGAGAGTCGGGACTCCGGAGGAGTGTTCCACTTGCCCTGCGGCTCATTGCTGACGGGCCAGGCTGGGGACGGTTGGAGCTGCGGTGGTGTGACCGAGCGGAACAGGCAGCCAACCAAGCCTGAGGAGGCGCGATACTGCGCAGGCCCCGAACGGTGCTCACTTTCCCTGAGGGGGGCGGAGATCCCGTCAGGAGGGGCCTAGGATCGCGCAGGTCCAAAGGGAAGCCACTACTCGTGTGTGTTGAACGGGAGCAGCCTCTGCCTGGGGCCGCTACACTTCTGCGCCTGCGCAGGGACGCCGATCGTGAGGAAGACGAGGAAGGCGGCCTGAGACGGAATTCGGAAGGATCCGGCCACGGAGCCCGTCCCAGTGCGACCTCCCCTCGGGGCTGGCTTGGGTGATAGACGGCCTGGCCCTCGAGGGAGGCGCTGCTGAGGGAAAAGGAGCCTGTTGAGGAGAGCTGAACCTCTGGGCTGGTACAGTGTCAATGGACAGACTCCAGTACATTCGACCACAAGTAAGGAGTGAACTGGGAGCTGTTGGGGGTCTGGGGTCTTTCGACAAAAAGGTTCCAGAAAGGAGATTCTTCCCCCATTTATCCAAATCACTGACTGGAAGCACAGAGTAACAAGGCAGAAGAAAGTCCTTTGAACCCAGTGGAGAATTTTGCGTAACTTTTCCTTTACAGAGCTAGGAGGGAAAGATCCCTTTGAGTTCTCCTTGACAGTAACCTGATATAGCCTAGTGGAGCAGGTCGGAGGATTTGCTTCATTCAGTTGTCCTAGAAGGAAATCCCTTTTTCTCTCTTTTTGTAGACAACAGACTCTGCACTACACTGTACAAGGCTAAATAGCTTCAGTAATGCCTGTATAGAAGAATCTATTTTGCTGTGTAATATCTCTTGAGTTAAGAAACAATGCGTTGCTGAAATCTGGTGGAGGAGGGAGAAATAATTAATGTAAATAGGAACAAAACTGTCAGTTGAGGTAAACCAGAGTGTACAGAATCCTTTTATAAAACAGCTGATGAAATTCTTTCTGTTCAGAGAATGAATGCCTTGAAATAATATCAGAGTCTTACTTCTCATATTAGGAAATGTACTGATTCAGAGAATATACCTGATTCACAACATCATAATCTGAGCATAAAGGGGAGAATTGTTTTTGAATCTTGTATCCCAGTCCTCTTATGTGTTCCCAGAAATAAGTGTAACTGGAGAGTAGCCTGAAGGCTGATTTATTAGAAGACATGCAACAGCGGAACTAACTTAAGGAAAGATAAAGCTTTTCTACTTTTATAAAAAAAAATTAAGGTGTAGTGTCATTTTTGGATGGATGGGCATTGAGTTACTGAGTGGGTGAGACGCAAACTTAACATATGTACCTTGAGATAAGCCTTCCTATTTAGTGCCAAGCTACCCTATGTGACTTGGAGACCCCAGGTCCAACAGTCCACAATATCAAGCTTAGGCTTTTTGAGAGGTAACTCCCATCCTTCCTTCACCAGACAGAATGGACCCCTCACAGGGTGGCCAAACAAAAGTTCAAAAGGGCTGTAGCCAACCCCCTTCTGTTGGACCTCTCTGTAAGCAAAGAGCAAGCAGGGTAAAAGGATGTCCCATCTTCGCCTAAGCTTTTCTGGTAACCCTTTTATCATTCCCTTTAGGGTCTTGTTGAATCTCTCCACAAGTAAAGTCCACATTTGTAAAGCGCACAATCACCCCTAAGGGTCTCTAGGCGCTGGGGGCCGTCGGGAAGATTAAGCGAGCTATTGCCCAGAGTCACATGGTGCTGGGCTAACCTGCCGCCGGAGCCGGGGATCGAACCGTGGTCCCCAGATTCCAGCGTCAGTCGCCCTGGCCGCGGCACCACACCTCTCCCTATAAGCCCATTGCACTGTGGATGATAGGGTGTGATGAACTTGTAGTTCACTCCACACTCCTTCCACATTGCCTTTAAGTATCCAGACATAAAGTTTGTACCTCTGTCTGAAAGTACCTCCTTTGGAAAGCCCACTCTGGAGAAAACTCCAAGTAGGGCCCTTGCCACAACAGGAGCTGTTGTGGTCCTCAGGGTAATTGCCTCTGGGTACCTGGTGGCATGATCCACTACCACCAGGATAAATCTGTGCCCAGATGCTGTTTGGGGATCCATTGGTCCAACAATGTCAATCCCAACTCTCTCAAAGGGCACCCCCACCACAGGTAGAGGTAAAAGGGGGGCCTTTGTGGTGCCACCTGATTTGCCACTGGCTTGGCAGGTGACACAGGAGCAACAAAACTCCTTGGTATCTTCTGACATATGAGGCCAGTGAAAGTGAGTGACAAGCCGGTCCCAAGTCTTGTTCTGGCCTAAGTGTCCTGCAAGGGGAATATCATGGGCCGAGGTTAGAAGGAAGCCCCTAAATTGCAGAGGTATAACCAACCTCCTGGTTGCACCAGGCTTGGGGTCTCTAGCCTCTGAATAAAGGAGCCCATCATCCCAATACACTTTATGGGTACCGTGAGCATTCCCAGCAGCCTCAGCAGCAGCTTGCTGTCTGAGGGGTTCAAGTGAAGGGCAAGTCAACTGAGCCTGCCCCAGGTCTGCCCTTGAGGGTCCCCCTGTCCCCAGAAACTCAACCTGATCAGGTTCAAGCTCTTCCAGGACAGTCTCCTCTTGGATTACAGACTCAACCTCCTGTGAGGTCTGATCCTCAACCTGGGGCAAGTGGGAAGGCTCTGCCTTAGCCCTCTTGCTCCTTCTCTTGGGTTGTGGATGGTCTATTGTTTCAAGATCCACCACAGGTTCAGTAGGCACTTCTTGGCCTGGGACCTGGTTACAGCAAGGACATGGGCTGAAATCCCTAGCATTTCTGCATGAGTCCACTTCTGACCATAAGGATTCCTCTAGATCATTGCCCAAATGACAGTCTACTGGGAGGTCTGCACTAACAACAACTTTCTTGAGGCCAGTTACCCCTCCCCAGGAGAATTTAACAACAGCCACATATGTGTAGTAGTGGCATTGCTAGCATTGGTCACTAGGTAGTTTCACCTAGTATGATTTGTCCAGGGTCCACAAAGTTTGGTGTCATCATAGTGACACTGGCACAAGTGGCTCTGTAGGCCTGAGCCAGTTTCTCATTAATTAAAGGCGTCTGTCTATATTTGCCCAAAGTATTGGTACTCATAGGAGTGGACACAGATATGTCCACATCATATAGCAGAACTGCCTGAGTAGGGATTCTGACTAAGCCAGACTCCATCTCAGTACCCAGGGTTAACCCCACTATAGCCTTGGGTTGTGTACCACCAGTGCTGACTGTACTAGGGGGAGCAGTTGCCTTAGGGGCTGCAGTTGTAGGGACTGGATTTTTCTTGGTGCATTTACTCCCCCAGTGGGAAGTGGACTTACAAGTATTGCACCAAGGTTTCTTTGGGCCATCATTCTTCTTTTTCTTGTTACCATTCTGGGAACCACCCTCCTTATTACTATTTTAGGGGCCTGTAGAAGACTTCTGGTCTTTTTCTTTCTTATCTCCACCCTTCTGATCTGCGTTCTTCTGATCACCTCCTTGGTTCTGGGGTTTCTGCTTAACCCTTGTTCTGACCCATTTATCTGCCTTCTTTCCCAATTCTTGGGGAGAGGTCAGATCTGAGTCAATAAGGTGTTGATGCAATTGCTGGTTCTGACAGTTATTAAGGATCTGCTCTCTCATTAAAAGATTGTACAATCCTGTATAGTCTGAGACTTTACTTCCCTGCAACCAACCCTCCAGAGCCTTAGTGGCACAATCAACAAAATCAGTCCAGTCTTGAGTCTGTGCTTTTTGGGTGTCTCTGAACAACAACCTGTATTGCTCAGTGGTTAGGCCAAACCCTTCAATAAGAGCACTCTTCAAGACAGAGTAGTTTTTAGCATCCTCAGGTCTAACTGTGAGGAGCTTATCTCTCCCCTTCCCAGAAAAGGAGAGCCACAAGATTGCTGCCCACTGATCTAGGGGGACCTGCTGTACCATGCAGGCCCTCTCCAGAGCAGTTATCCATTTGTGGATATGATTCCCATCTCTGTAGGGGGGCACAATCTTACTCAGGTTTCTATGTTCATAGGACCTGTCTTTATCCTTAGGGTTAGTGCTGCCACCAGTGGGTATCTCCCCACTCAACTTCTGTTCTCTTGCAAGAGCAAGTCTAGCTTGGGCCAGGGCTACTTCTTCCCTCTCTATTTGGAGATTAACAGCTCTCATCCTGGCCTTATGCTCTCTTCTCTGGGGAGAAGTCATTCCCCTTTGAGATTCTCTGGAGGCACTAAAAGGTAAGAGTCTCTTGAAAGAGATCTCTCCCTCCTATTGTCTGGGAGAACTCTGTTATGTACCATGGGAAGGGCTGGCCCTCTCCATTTCCATGTAGGTCCAAGTTGGCCTGGCTAAGCCTCCCAACTGGTACCTGGCTAACTCCCTGATCCTGATCTGAATCCTTCTCATTTGAATCTGGGTTCACCTCCTCATCTTCTTCCTCTGGGGTGGTGTTCTCAGTATCTATGGGGTTCACCCCTTCTCCTGACCCTGAGGGAACTACTTTAGCTTTCTCAAGATCATCCTTCTGCAGGATGGCTATCAGGATTGGAATGGTAGAGTTGTGACCCTTTCTCAGCCCCCTTGCAGTGCATAAGGCACCCAAGTAATTGTGGCTGAATTTGTCATAGCTCGAGGTTGCCTGTGGAGGGTCAACCAGCACAGGTAGAGAGATTGGAGCTTCACCTGTGCCAGACATGACTCTAGTGAGGTGTAAGTGATGCACTTACCTACACTAAGTGTTTTCCTACTGTACCTTGCGAGTGAGTTGTAGTAAGGGTGTGCTAAGCCCTTTTATCTACAACTACTAACTTCAGTAGAACTTAAATATGCTAAGCTTTGTTTATATGTACCTAAGGTACTTAATGTGATCTTTCAATTCGATAAAAAGATTGCAATGGTAAAACAACAGCAAGCTCAAATCCGCACCACTGCACACCAATGTGAGAAGTTGACCTGGTATATGATGTCCACAGTTCTGTGGGCACCTTGTATCAGTCCAAACAATTCCTTATGGTGGTGGTTGTAAGTCAACCTTATAGACAAGCTATCCTAGGGGTAGCATGGACTAAGCAGCCTTAAAGGCTTAACTCAAGAGGGCATGTGAAGCCAGCTGTTTACCATATGCAATCCTGTAATACCAAATAAAGGACACCACACAAGTTATATATTATAAAAATATATGAATTTATTCTCAGAATAATCCCCACTACTATTTATGAGCAATGAAGCACAAGCGTTTAAACAAAAGCACAATATAACATATGAAAGTTGCACAATTATGGATGAGGCCGGTGGCCACTCAAACCATATATCAAAAAAGTGGTATAACAATCACTAATCGATCAGTGGTAAGGCCTAGGGCCTTGGGAATCGCTTGGACTACAGTGGACTAACAGTAGTTAGGACGGAAGTAGCCCGCGGGATTCGGGTGCAGTGCCTAAAGCACACGCATGCACCAATGCAAAGTCAATGGTGCATAAAAGTTATCGAGTTACAGTTTTAAGAGTCTTCCGACTGGACTAGAAGGACAAAACTTTAGACTTAGACACTAGAGGTGTAAACCACTACAGGAGCACCGGCATTCAAGAGTTACCTCACCCACAGGAAGCGGGTGCACAGGTGCAAAGATGTGTCGGGTTTCGTCACGCAGTTCTATGGTGCCTGGAGATGAAGATGCTGCAGGCGTCCAGAAGAGAAGTGTCCGGTGTGATCCAAGGGTGGATCGAAGATGTAGAGTACCTGAAAGCAGAGGGGACAGAGTCTGGGTCACTAGCTAGTGACCAGGAAGGAACCAGGAAGGAACCAGGCGATGTCGTGCACAATCACGTGCTTGTCATGAAGCTTGTCTCCACTGCCACGTGGATTCTCAGGCACCGAGGATGTCCAGGAGTAGACCACGAGCTGTCCCACAAAGGCTCTCGCTGTCGGCGGTGTCGGCTTCTGGATCAGAGTCAACAAGCCTTGGCAGAGGCAACCCACGCAGGATTCGAAGATCGCTTCTTGACTGGACCAGGAAGGTCAGATGGGGTGCTCCTTTTCAGGGAAGCGAGGGCCAGTCTTGAGCAACCAGACTAGCAGAGCAAATTCAAAGGTTCGTTGGTACTGGGGCCGCTAGCCAACGGGCAAGCGACCAGACCAACGCGTCGAGCAGGAAAATGCAAAAGGACCCCACGCAGCACTCGAGGAGTGTGGAGGGGTGAGCTTTGGTGCAAAAGCTGCTCGGGGCTGGAGCTTCTCAAACTCTAATGCACAGCTTCGAGGGAGCCTCGGATGCTGCACGGTCAGCGCTTCGTAGTTTTTCCAAGATGGCCGGCCCCATGCTTCAGGTCGCCTCCATGGGTCTCTGCTCTGCATAGACTGTGGATCGGGCTGTTGGAAGGCAGGAACGCTTGCTCTTGTTGATCTCTGTCGCTCGAGTTCCGGCGGGAACTGCAACAAAGCAAACGTCTAGGTGCTGGATGGTGCCTGTTTGCACAGGGTGGTCATTCCTTGACCACAAGGGAGATTCTTCAGTCTTCCACGTCGAGTGGGATGTCGAAGGGTCCAGAGTTTCGTTTCATAAGTTTCAGTCAGGATAATCTGATGTGCATCTGCACAGCTCCTACCTTTATTCCAAATCAAGGGGCTGGATTACCTGCTAGGCCCCTCCTATGGGTGGGACCCAGGAAGGGGGCGGTTACACCCCTTTCCCTTTGTCCAGCTTCGCACCAAGACTGGGGCTGGAGTCCCCCAGAACCGGTTTGGCTGGCTTTTGCCTGGGGACACCTTGTGCGCCCCAGGCAGTGTCTAGTTTCTTTCAACCCTCCCTGCTACAATTCACTATCTCCTGTCTGGGGTGGTGTGACACCTCCCTGTGACAGGAAACCCTTTGTCCAGGCGTCCTCTGCCAAGTTTCGGTCAGCAGCAGGAGGCCAGATTCGTGTCTGTGGCAGCAGCATCCATTTTGTGATGCTGGGGCTCTGGTTAGGATTAACCGCGTTTTCAGTAAAGTAACATGTCTTCTCCCTCTAGAAGGGTGGAATGCTACCCCTGTTGCCAGAAGTGGCGAGGGGGTAGTATTCCAAAGTGTATGACACCAAACAGGACATGTTTTGATAAAGCCAAACCAAAGTTAGCAATAACCGGGAGGTTTATAATGCACTTAAGAGTATATGGTATGGCAGTATCACTAGAACAGCTATAAGGAAATGGTTCCGAAAGTTGCAGACAGGCTCAGCTCATGCTAGAGCACCATCTCACAGAAAACAAAGCACTCAGCCTCCAGGATTGTTAAGGCCTGCCATAGGGGTGACTGATAGGTATATATGTGTCCAGATATAGGTTTAGATATAGGTATACTATATCTAAGCAAGGGGTGATTACATTACCTTGCCCCAGCTGAGTGATCTGCCAGTTGTGTCGATTTAAGTACCAGCCAGGGGTGGCAAAAGATATGCTGCAGCCCCTGGTAGGCCTTGGATGCACCTATGCCCTGGGCACCTATAGTGCAGTGTACAGGGGCTGACAAGGTGTCCAGTACCAAATTGGTGTTGTACCTAAAGTACATGTCTGTGAATTTAGAGAGAGAACAGCAGGCTGTGGGTCTGATTAGCAGGCCCACAGCCACATTAAGTCGAAAACCAGTGAAGCAAAAAGCAAAAATTGGGGTGACCATAGGATAGCAGACCCTACTCTCCTACACTCGCAGATAATAATGCTTCAGGAAACGCACCTCACCGCACGAGAACTAGACCAGCTCTGTAGGCGCTGGCGGGGCACCTTTTGCGCCACCACATATTCAGCAGACGTACGAGGGGCGGTTATATGGCGTAGACCTGGGGTCCCCTTCCAGGAAACCCACTGGGTGGTAGACATGGAGGGACCATTTACATTTCTGGAAGGGCTTCTAGCTGGCCAACATATACTAATAGGAAGCATATATGCACCAAACACTGAGCAGGGGAAATTCTGGGACTCTCTATCAAGTGTCCTAGCCCAATACACATCTTCGCCATGGGTCCTGGAGGAGGCGATTATAATTGCGCACTGGACCTTTCCATGGACAGGTCTTATCCCCCCTCCCCACATCCCTGGCAAGCACACAGACTGAGCGCTATCACACATGTATGGACCAATTGGTCACTCCTGGATGCCGGGAGACATGGACACCCAACAATTAAGCTCTTCTCCTCCCACTCCATCCCTCACAACATGCGGGTACAATGCGATTGATTCCTACGCACCCCAGAAGTCATTTCTATGATCCATAGTAAAGACTATCTAGGCCGAGTTCTTTCTGATCAGAATGCACACAACATGATTCTTAAATGGTGCCCACTCCTACCCTCGGTTCCTACATGGAGACTGCCTCGAGGATCCAGTATTTTGCCATGAACATGGAAATGGAATACAAATCTATTTTGCAGAAAATACACATATGGCATCGTCCAGGATGCTAGCTTGGAACGCCTTCAAGGTAGTCATCAGGTGGCATGCATCTGACAATTAGCAGGGGTCCGCGTCACACTAGACCGCACCATATGGGCGACAGAAAATAAGCTGGCGACTCTGACCAAGGCTGAGAATGCCGGAACGGTGTCCCCAACACAGACAGCGGAGGCAGAGAGCCCGTACACAGCAGCTTTGGCGAACCTACGCAGATACAGTTTCAAGGCGTATGCGGCTAAGACACACTGGGAAGGGGACCGAGTCAGAGCACTTCTAGCCTGGTTAATCCGCTAAGACACAGACACACAACCAATCACAAAAAAAGCCGCCCCTACTGAAGGAAGTGACCCGATTAGGGCCACCTGGGTCACTCGCGACCCACTCTCAGCCTTCCATACAAATGAAGAGTCGGTCAGACAGTAGAGAATACAAACCAAAGTTATTTTATTAGTATTTGCTTGAGCGGAGTCCAGTCTGACCTGCTTCCTTAGATAGCTGCCGCAAGACTGACCTTCACCAGCACAACATTAGATATTATACATTTCCAACACCCAACAGGACGCGCCCAGACTGGACATTTCCAGTAGGAGCAGTTTAACAAAAGGAGGCACAGAAGGACGAGCTACCATCCTGAGACAAGGAACACACTATCTTAGCTTCAAGGTCACTCAGCCCGTGCCTGTCTCTCTGAGAGTGGGGGCAGGGCTACATAGGAGGAAAGCTATGCAAACACAGAACGAGCTATTCATTAGCGCAACAAAGTTCAGCCTTGAATAATAAAAGAACAATTGGGGCTGTTTTCTGCTGAAGCAGATGGTGTGAGACAGAAGCTTAATTTCGGTCATGGCACAAATGGCGGCTGAATACAAAATGGTGCCGCAAATGCTAATTTAATGTAGGAGAGTAGGATCTGCTTCTTATAGCTACCCCCACTTTTTGCTGATGTATCACTGTTTTCTACTTAGTCTGACTGGGATCCTGCTATCCAGGACCCCAGTCTAGCTGCTTTCTCCTCTAAATTGATTGCATGTACTTTAGGTACACTCCAGATTGGATTCGGGGGTACCCTTATAAGTCCCTAGTATATGGTATACTATATACCCAGGGCCTAGGTACCCCAGAGGCCTCCCAGGGGCTGCAGCATGTATTTTGCCACCCCTGAGAACCCATTCAAAATGGCACCCCATGCCTGCTACTGCAGCCTGTGTAAGGTGGTGCATGCACCCTTACTTAGATATAGGTTCACTATATGTATTCTAAATCACTGCAGGTATAAACCTATCAGTCACTCCTATGGGAGGCCTTATGAATCCTGAAGGCAGGGCGCTGGGTTTTATGTGAGGGTGCACCTGCATGAACAAAGCCCCTCTGCAACCTTCGGAACCTATTTTCTGGGGTTGTTTGTGATGCAGCCAATCATATATATTTAAGTGCATTATAACCTCTCGGTAAATGCTAACTTTAAAACAGCTGCATAGAAACATGTTGTGTTTGGTGTCAAACACCTTGGAATCATACCTCCCAGCCAGTAACTGGCGGGGGAGGTATGATTCCACCCTCCTAAAGGGACTTATAAGACACATCGGGCTACCCGGTACCAGCTTTCTAGACCAGGGCATCACAAAATGGATGCTGCCAGCCGGAGACACGAGTCTGCTCTCCTGCAGCTGAACCAAGCTCCAGCAGGGGAAGGCTTGACAATAGGCTTCCTGTCACAGGGAGGTGTGACCACCTCCCAGACAGGCTTTAGTGTATTGGGGCAGGGTGGGTGCACTATTAGAGTACCTGAAAGTCTGCACCTGGGGCACATTTGGTGTCCCTGTGCATAGTCCAGCTCAAACCGGTTGTAGAAGCCATTTGCTCCTGCTCTGGTGCGAAACTGGACAAAGGACATGGGTGTAGGCACCCCTCTGTCCTGACCGTCCCATAGGTGGGTCCCCAGAGTTTGTCCCATCCCTTCCTTGGTTATAAAGTAGGAACCCCTGACTACAGGACTTTAGATTTTACCTGGACTAAACTCAGCTACAGAAACCAAGTACTTTGATGATCTACACTACGCTGGGTGACTGAAGAATCTTCCTTGGAGTAAAGGAGTTACTCCCCCTGCAAGGCAGGCACCTTTAACACATCTGACCGGTTTGCATCTCCCAAGCTCCTGAGGACTCAGAGCATTTCTGCAACACAGGAGGTGGGTTCCCGAGGTCTCTGAGGTCGATCTGCTCTCCCAGCAATTCTGAGACCAGTATCCCCCGTGGAGACCGTGCAACCATGTACTTTTGCAGCAGCATATGCTTTTTGGTGATCCCTGATGCTGTGCTTTGGGCTACTTGTAGGGTTGACCCCGAGCAGTAATTCCAACAAAGTTTAACCGGCCTACACTCCACAAGTGTTCTGTGGGCTGGTATTTCGTGATTCAGCTCGAGGGCCCTTCGCGATCCCTGGTCCGTTGGCCTGTGGGTCGCTTCGAAGGTAACTTTGACTTTCAGTGGGCTTTCCTGGTTGCTCTCCATAGCTTGGAGAGTCCCCAGGACCTTGCTGGTACCCACCAAAGCTTATTTCCTCTACCCGCGTGGGTTTCAGTTTCCAAGGCTTGTTGGTGTTCAATCCGGATACTGACCCCCCAGCACTCGACATCCTTCATTGGAAAGCTCACCTCCGAACTTTGGTTGTCGTTGACGTCTCCTGGTACCCGTGGCTGCAGAGTCAAGCATTGCATCTTTTCACCTGAAGCACCCGACATCGGTGGGCATTCGTTTATCGTGCCCCTAGTCACAGTGAAGTTACCCAGACTCTGCCCTCTCTGCTTTCAGGTTCTTCTCACCTCGGATCCAGGCTTGGATTCCACTGGACACTTTTCATCTTCCCTGCGGCAGCACTTTTCTGCATCACGCCATTGAAAATGACGAAGGATCCCAATATCACTTGACCCCTATGCACCCTGCTCCTCTGGGATAGGTAACACAGGTATCTCGGTACTCTCAAGGGTGCTGGCCCTAGAACCTTCTAGGTTTGAAAGGATTTCCTTAAAGTCCTCTCCTAAGTGTCCTTGATATTTAAAATTCAAACCGCGACTTTCCCATGGGATTGTACGGAGCTCGCACCTGTGTTCACACACTGCACCCGTCCTCCGTGGGTTCCCTGTATCACTACTTTGGGTGGTTCCTTGGGGTCCCAGGATTCTACGTGCTCTAGGCACTGTGTCCCACTCCACCACCATGATCGCCAACCTTATCAACCTCAGACTCAAACAGCTCGTGACAAAACCAACCCACGCCGCTCGCCACATGCTAGACCCCATCTTCACCGCAAGCCCCCACGTCTCCTTCAACCACACCACCGAACCCCACTGGACCGACCACCACTGCATCCACTTCACCTTCAGGAAGCCCACCATGCATCAACGCACCCAACAGATGCCTCGACGCTGCAGGTCACAGAAGACCAGCTAACCACCACCCTTGCCCAGAGCCCACCCACCGATCCCTTCGACCCAGACACCGCCGCCCGCAACCTCAAAGAATGGATCAACAACTGCGCCAACATCCTCGCCCAGCTCAAGACACCCTCCAACAGCCACACCAACAAGAAAGCCACCTGGTTCAGGCCTCCAAACGAACATGCCAAAAACTGGAGAAAAACGGCTCCGCGAATGAACACCGTACACCGGACAGCTACACAGCCCACAAGAACGCCACCCACAGACACCATCAACTCATCAGAACTGCCAAGAGGGCCTCATTCAAAGACCACCTGGATAACAACGCACACAACAGCAAAGAGCTCTTCAACATCGTGAAGGAACTCTCCAACACCAGCTCCAAAACCAACGACATTCCGCCTTGCAAGACTTCTGTGACGCGCTGTCCACCTTCTTCCAGCAAAAGATCACTGACATCCACGACAGCCTCAAGCCACGACCGCCCCAACAACCATCGCCCCCACGACCACCACCTGCACCAACCGCCTGCTCTCATGGACCATCATCAACGACAAGGACACCAGCGAGATCATGAACACCATCCACTCCGGATCACCACTAGACCCATGCCCTCACCACATCTTCAACAAAGCCAGCACAGCCATTGCACCCCATCTCCGAAAAGTAATCAACATCTCTTTCGAGACAGCAACCTTCCCAAAAAGTTGGAAGCATGTCGAGATCAACGCCTTACTCAAGAAACCCAAGGCAGACCCTAAGGACCTCAAAGAACCTCCGACCCATCTCCCTGCTCCCATTCCCGGCGAAGGTCACCAAGAAAACAAACAGCTGACCCACTTCCTTGAGGAGAACAGCATCCTGGACCCATCCCAGTCCGCGTTCCGCAGCAACCACAGCACCGAAACCGCCCTCCTCGCTGCTACCGATGACATCAGAACCCTGCTTGACAACGGAGAAACAGCAGGCCTCAACATCCTGGACCTGTCAGCCGCCTTCGACACGGTCTGCCACCGCACACTACGAACACGCCTACACAATGCCAGGATCCAAGAGAAGGCCCAGAACTGGACCACATCCTTCCTCTCAGGCAGAACTCAGAGTGTCCGCCTCCCCCCTTCTGCTCCACTGCCACCAAAATCATCTGCGGCGTACCCCAGGACTCCTCCCCCAGCCCGACGCTGTTCAACATCTACATGGCACCGCTCGCCCACGTCCCCCGACAGCACAACCTCAACATCATCTCCTACACCGATGACATCCAGCTGATCATCTCCCCCACCAAAGACCCTCACACCGCCAAAACCAACCTCCACAAAGGAATGTAGGCCGTCGCCGAATGGATGAGGAACAGCCGACTGAAGCTGAACTCGGACAAGATGGAGGTCCTCATCCTCGGCTCCACCCCCTCAGCCTGGGACGACTCCTGGTGGTCCACAACCCTAGGAACAGCCCAGACACCCACCGACCATGCACGCAACCTGGGGGTCATCCTCGACTCCACCCTCTCCATGACTAAACAGGTCAACGCCGTCTCCTCATATTGCTTCAACACCCTCCGAATGCTCCGCAGGTTCTTCAAGTGGATCCCTACCGAGACGAGAAGAACAGTCACCCAGGCCCTCGCCACCAGCAGGTTGGACTACGGAAACGCCCTCTACGCAGGAACGTCGGCCAAGCTCTTGAGGAGATTGCAACGCATCCAGAATGCCTCGGCTCATCTGATCCTCGACATCCCCCGCCGCAGCCACATCACACCCCACCTGAGAGACCTGCACTGGCTCCCCGTCAACAAGAGGATAACATTCAAACTCCTCATCCATGCACACAAAGCTCTCCACAAGACCGGTCCAGCATACCTCAACAGACGACTCAACTTCTACTCCCCACTCCCCAGCTCCGCTTAGTCAGCCTCACCCTCGCCACAGTTCCCCGCATCCGAAGAACGACCGCCCACGGCAGATCCTTCTCCCACCTCGCTGCCAAGACCTGGAACACCCTCCTCTCCAACCTATGGCAGATCCAAAACCTACCGGCCTTCAGAAGACTCCTCAAGACCTGACTCTTCGATCACTAGCTGCCCCCCCCCAGCACCTTGAGACACTGAGACACTCATGGGTAAGTAGTGCGCTTTATAAATGTCATGATTGATTGTGTCTAGTCAAATCGTGGTTGTTACACCACTTTCATAGTATATGGTTTGGTCTCTCCCTGGAGCCCGCTGTGTATTGTGCTATTACTGTCATTCTAGTGATTTAATATTGTGTGCTTTGTTCTCTAATCTCATAGGAGAGGTTAGTAGAGAGTGTTTAGTAATAAATACATATATTTTATATATCGCTTGTGTAGTTCTCCTTTCAGTTGGTCATTCAAGAGGTTCTGATCTGGTAAAAAAAGCTGCTTTACATTCCTTCGAGATTTAGCTTGAAGGCTGTACTCCATAGCTACCACTACAATAGCTTTCAATAAAGATTGTCTTTAACCTAATCATCAATAGGGGTTGTTTGGACTGGTACAGGGTGCCCACTTTAATTAGTGGACAGCATAAACCAGGCCAACTTCTCACACTTAACTCACACAATGCTAGAAGGAGTCAGCTAGACATAATTTTCGGTCCAAAAGCCCCTCCTTTTAGCATTTGCTAACTATTTTGTCTAATGCTATATGCAAAGTAAAAGGACTATCAGTTTATGCCAGTACACACATAAGTAATATTCATAAAACTCCCTCCAGGAATAGACATTAGGTAGCCTGCATATTTTTTTATTAGGGGTGTTGTACACAATGCCTAAGGACATCAACACTGAAAATTATCCATATTTTCAATATCAGGAATAGAAGTTGCAAGGGAGGTGGTAGAACTAAAAATGCTGTCATCTATTTGCATTGTTTTGTGAATATACTTCTGCAACATAATTGCAGTAATGTCACGGACTGTCTTCTGCAGCTTAGGGGTAAGGAGTGTTGTACTTACTATATACCAGCATAAGGCAAGGCACTGCACCAGAATGCAACAGACAACTAGAATCACAACAAAGTAGATCACTTTTTCCAGAATCCAACCCCGTCCACCAAAGAGGGACCAACCCCTATTTCCAGTCTCCATCCCCTTGACATTCTCAAAATATCTAAAATGTGTTGGGTAATATTCTTTTCCATATTTGTGATCCCGACTACACACTGGTCTTCTACAACTGCACACACACCACCGCTCTTAGCTAAGATGACATTGACTGCATACCTTGTTTGCTCAGAGAATATTTGCATAGTTTCCAACTGGGTGGTGATGTCACGCAAAGCCGCTACTGTAGAGTTAGACAGTATCTGCAGCTTACATCCGAAATATTCCCTAGCCCTGTCACCCCTGGCCATAGCAGTACCACCAAACGTAATAATGGAAGAAATTATATACCCAAAAGTAATACAATTACTGTAATTATTGACCTCAAGGTCTGTCACTCCATTGGAAAATTCCTTTGTTAACGTCCTTTTAACCCACTGTGTATTTTGTTAATAAACTTACAAGGCACACCAAGGGGAAGCACCATTCCTAAAGTCACGTCCTCAGTACCATTTTGACATTGGAATACGTACCATTAGACAAGAAGTAAAAACCTGGGTGTGCATAAAGTGGACCTTGGTAATGTACAGGACCATATCCAGGATTCATCCCCATTGTACTAAGATCATCTTCTTTTACTTAAAGACATTCTATTCTTGAGCAATATCAGTCCGTAACAATTATGTATAACCCCTTCACTGCTTCTGTCGGCCAATGGCCATCGCGAGCACTATCTCCGTAGTGCTGCGAACGTCCATTGGCCGACACGGCCTCGTCCACTCCACTATACTGCCGCACCGCTGCGTAATTGCCATCGCGGTTAAGAAAGCGTCAGTACTATTTAATACGGGACAGCATGTTGGATAGTAACCTGCTTCTCAAGTGACTGTCAAATCTTGATAATGACAACCCATTAAAGAAATGTTCTGTACCTCCATATACAAATTGTTGGAGTACACATTAATTTTACAACCTGGATATCCATTTTCTTGTGGGTTCCTATAGTACAAACAGGGACTTGGATTTCCCACCCTGAACTCACCTTTACCTCTACAAATTGTGGTGTGTGAACAAATGTATAATTAACCAGTGATAATGGGTAATCAGTCCACAAAATCGTAATAGATTTGTAATTTTTTGTATTTCTTAGATAGCGCTTGAATCGACCCCAAAGGGGTATCTCTACACTTAGGACGGACCGTGAGGGTGTGTTACAGCTACAGCAAAATCAAGCACAGAAAAGAGTGGTCTTGAGCAGCTTCCTAAATTGTAGGTGATCAGTGCATTGTCTCAAAATCATGGGAAGCTCATTCCACTATCTAGGGCCAAGATGGGAAAGAGCTCTTCCTCCTAATCTAGCCTTTCGCACTTGGGGCACCACAAGAAGATGTTTGGCACTCTAGGGGAGAGATCTAGAAGGTACATATGGCATGAATTTCTCCGAGAGGTAGGAGGGACCCAGATTAAGCAGTGATTTATGACTAGTGCAGCAGATTTTAAACCTGACCCGCTGGTGGATAGGGAGCCAGTGCAGCTTCATAAGAAGAGGGCAAGAAGGGGTCCTGGATGGAACATTGAGGACCAGTCGCGCCGCCGTATTCTGGACTACCTGGTGTCTGCTGAGAGAGGCGGAGATCAGCAGGCTGTTACAGTGGTCCAGACGGCTTAGTACAAGCGCCTGGACTAAAGTTTTCCAGGTAGAGTCAGGGAGCAAAGGGACGACTCGACGGAGCAGGCCTATTATATGGAACCAAGAACCTGCTGTCTGGGCAGCATGCTCCTTCAGGATGAGGGCTTGATCCAGGCATATACCCAAGTTTTTAACTGTAAGCTTGAGAGCAGGATGGGGGCCTAGATCGATCGGCCACCATTCTGGTGTCCATAGAAAAGGAGCCTCTCCGAAGAGCATAATCTCTGTTTTCCCACATTACACTGGAGGAAATTATTCTTCATCCAGAGGGAGATAGCTCTCATACCATTAGAGAAGGCCAACTGCACAGAAAAGGTGAATTTGATTCAGTAAGATAACAAGCTGTACCTTTACCAAATAATTTCCTGTGCGTATCTAGAAATACATTGCTTGATATTGTTCTTTTGGCACGAACTGGAGAAACAATCTTGTATATAACACATGATGGGGCATTACAATAGAACTCCAAAACCCAGGACACCCCCCCAAAATCAAAAACAGTAACAAGACAAAAACAGCACAGAGCACTTTCTTCTTAGCGGGAAACAACCTTTACAACGCAACTTTTACAACGCACTACCATTACAACAAAACTTTTACAATACAACATCCATTACATCGCACGCCATTACAACGCAACCATTACAACGCATGACACTACAATGCTTACCACTACAACGCATGTAATTACAATGCATACCATTACAACGCATAGTACCCTTACACTATCCAACACTTACCCTACTGTTGCACCCCCTGGAGTTAGAATAGTAATTTTTATCCCTACACTGTCCAACACTTACCCTACTGTTGCACCCCCCTGGAGTTAGAATAGTAATTTTTACCCCTACACTATCCAACACTTACCCTACTGTTGCACCCCCTAGAGTTAGAATAGTAATTTTTACCCCTACACTATCCAATACTTACCATACATGCAATGTAATGTTATGCGTTGTAATGGTATGCGCTGTAAAGGTAGTATGCGTTGTAATGGAATGCGTTGTAAAGGTAGTTTTAAAAAATGCGTTGTAAATGTATGCGTTGTAAAAGTATGCATTGTAACGTCATACATCCCTTCTTAGCAGACCAACCAGACCCAGTCTGCCTGAAATGCTGGGCTGCAAAAGGCTGTTCTTCCTCAATAATGGGTCTACGAAATGGGTACATTTTTGGATCAGAGGAAAGGACATGCAATGGAGCCAACGATGATAAGGCAAGGAAAGGGGCAACATTCCCAACGTCCGTCAGAGCATTACTGGTAGACTCCTATTGTTCATCTACGGTGGCGCTGTTGCACACTTTTGGTGGAGCTGCGCGATCGCAGCCCTTTCTGAAGAAGTCCCACGTCGTACAAGGTAGTATACCCCCCTTTGTTTTCTGGGGAAGCAGGTTGAATTCACCCTGTCCAATGTCTGAACAATGCACCAATCTCCCTTTCCCTACGGTACCGTTGGTACTACAGGCAAGGTACACCCTATTCTTTATCCTCGCAGTCCTTCCCTACTAATCTGACTTTTCCTTTGGTGCACTGTTCTTCCGTTCGGGCGCAGATTGTACCTAACTACTCCAGGCACAGAGGGGTCAGCAAAAAGGGGCTCAGACTCAGAGGGACCAATGGGCAGGGGCGCAAACACAGATGAGCCAGCAGGATGGGGCTCCATGGACTGGGCCTCAATGGACTGGGGCTCAATGGACTGGGGATCAAACACAGGTGGGCTAACAAGCTGGAGCTCCTGGATGGCCTTAGTCGCAGGTGACACCGCCTCTTTCAATACTGCACAGCTCTCCTCCTCGGTAGGTGCCCATCGAGCTTCCACTGGTCGTAGGGCAGCGGAATGGGGCACCCATTCGGGTGGCGAGGAGTACCTAGCGAGGCCCCTTTCAGCGCGGCTCCAAACTGCCTTTCCTCTGATAGTTCCTCACCAAGATAAAATCACCGGGTCATATATCATGGCCTGGCACCTCGGGAGTTGGCGGTAAAGCTTCATGAATCTGTTGGTGAATAGAGCGCAAGTTTTCAGTCAACTCATACAAATAATCCACAAGCAAAGTGTATAATATCTCAGAAAAACAATGAGGTCGCGGGATGCCCCAGACATTTGCTGGGCAGCCAAACATGACGTTGTACAGTGACAATCCTGTTCTAGAGTGAGCCGTAGCTCCTGTAGACAACAGAGCTAATGGTAAAGCATCTGGCCATTGCAATCCTGTGCTTTCTTTGATCTTTGCCAGCTTCAGTTTGAGAGTACCATTGTACTCCTCAACAAAACCTGCCAACTGGAGATGGTTTGCAGCATGGAATCTCTGCTTGATATGCAAACCATCGTACACCAACTGGTTAACCTTTGAGTTGAAGTGACTTCTGCTGCCACTCCAAATCAAGCTGGGCAAACCAAAATGCTGTAAGATGTCTTTTAAGAGTGCCGTCGCCTTGGTTGTGTTCTCTTTAGTTGGGTAAGCTTCAATCCATTTACTGAATGTACAAATGACTACCAACACATATTTTAGATTGTTGACTCATTCAATTTGATGAAATACATCTTAAGAACCTCGAAAGGGAAGGAAGGTGGTGCAAAATTACCAGGAGGTGTTAGGGTGCCTTTTCCAGGATTATACATCATGCATACCATATTGTACTTCACTAGGTGAGCAGCAACTTTGGGAATGTTGCCATTCTGCCATACAGGGCCTAACAGCTTACATATCGCCTTCGCACTAATGTGTGCTGGCCCATCCACAGGAAAGACATCTGCATCCGGTAACAGCCATCTCTGCTTCTGTGACTTATTAGTCCAACACCCATCCTCATCCAAACGTGCCGTACTCTCCTGCCATACTGCTAACTCCTCAATCGTTGCCTCACTTTGGATTTCTTAGACTTTTATTAGAGTGTCAGACATGGTGGACTGAGGTACCCATCTGGCAGGACTCGCTACAAATGTCTTTTTCATCTTTGTTCGAGCTGTCTCCTTAGCTATCTGATCTGCAAATGCATTTTCCCTCCCCACATCATCAGTGATTACCTTGTGGGCACTGCCCTTCACTATAGCCAATTTCCTAGGGAGTGTCAGGGCAGACAAAAGCCTATGTATAAGGAGCCCATTCTGAATAGGTGCCTCATGGGACGTAAGGAACGCGCTCTCTGCCCAGAGCCACTCAAAATGATGAGCGACCCAAAGGCATACTGGCTGTCAGTGTAAATATTGACGGCCAGTTCCTCACTTAGCTCACAGGCTCTAAATAGGGCGACTAACTCAGCTGCCTGGGTGGACTGATAAGGGACTTGTGATGTCTCAACTACCGTGTGCAATATTGTGAGTGCATATGCTGCAATGGTGGTGCCATCTACCCGTCCCTTCGTCTCCTCCTCCCTTCGATACAGAAAATCATGTATGTCTATTTCCTCACTCTCAGACTCTCAGAAGGGAGAGGTAGTAATGTGGCAGAGTTCAGAGTGGCACATATTTTTATCGTAATATGTGGGCGAAAAGAGTTAGCTCATAACTGGTCAGACGTGCACTGGTAAGGTGCTGTGTCTTGGTCTTATTCAAAAGAGTGTCCACAGCATGCAGTATCCATTACTGTGAGGACAGTATCAAGTACGAGCCCAGCCGATTGCCCTATAGAGATGGCCACAGCCGACCACTCTTAGACAGCTCGGGAGGGCACTAGCGACAGGGTCAAGCAGCGCAGAGAAACAAGCACACGGCCGTTGCTTACCTCCAAAGGCCTGTGTTAAAACAGAGAGAGCAAATCCAGCCGTCTCGTGTACGTACAACATGAACAGCTTCACATAGTCAGGGGTGCCAAGCACAGGGTGGAGCAAATCAACATTTTTAGTTGCTCAAAAGACTGCTGGCATTCATGCATCTATGGCAGGGGCTCATGCACGTCTATAGTGGTTAGTGCTAGTAAACACTTTATTAGTCATTAATAACTAGGGATCTAATGCCGACAGTAGGAAGTGATGCCAATTAAGGCGCGTACATCCCTTTGAGTTTTAGGGATGGGCATTTTTACAATGCCGCTGATGCGCTCAGGGGTCAATCTCCTACCCTACTTTGACAATAGGTGACCTAAATAGATGACCTCCTGTTGACAATATTGAAATTTGTAAAGGGACACTTTATGTCCATTGTGAGCCAAATGTAGCAACAACCTAAACGTACTGTCCTTGCATCCCTGTTCAGTGTCAGAAGCAATTAGTATGTCATCCACATACTGAAGAAATACATTACTTGAGGGAAGCATGAGGGAGTCCAATTGAGCTTTTAAGGCTTAGCTATATATACTAGGGCTCTCTGCATAGCCCTGAGGAGCGCGGCAGAATCTAATGCTTCTGTCAGCTAGTGTAAAACCGAATAGGTGATGGCTATCACAATGAATTAGGATACCGAAGAACACATTTTTCAAATCAATGACAAAGAAGAATTGGGCAGAGGAAGGAATCAGTTTTGAGAAGGGCAGTAATGTCAGGGACCACCAGGAAATGAGGAGCCACTATTTTGTTCCCGGCGCGCAGATCAATCACAAAACGATAAACATCTGTGTAGTCATCAGGGGAGTTGGGAATATCTTCTTTAAAATAGGAAGAATAGGGCTGTTACACACATTCAATGCTGTCTCCTCAACTACCCTCGACTCAATTAGATTGTGTATAATGCGTAATAAAGCTCGCTCCCCCGCCTGAGGAATTTTGTACTGGGGAATACGGGGCAAAACTGCATTGTCCTTAATGTTAATGAAAACTTGAGAAATTTGTAAGAGTCCCACATTCGTATCACCTGTCGCCCACAAAGTAGGTGGCACATTTTTAAATAAGGATCGCTTCTTTGGACAAACACTGCTTGGAACTCGTTATATTTGGTCCCATTGTCATATAGACACTGTCCGGAGAACAAAAAATTGTTACATGCAGCTTCTTCAACAAATCTAAACCCATAGGTTTTCTCCACAATTGGATGTCAATAGAAAGGGCGAATCCACAGTAAACGGAACGTGGCTTGGAACGTGGCTGCGGGGAGAGGTGTGGCGCCGCGGCCAGGGCGACTGATGCTGGAATCTGGGGACCACGGTTCGATCCCCGGCTCCGGCGGCAGGTTAGCCCAGCACCATGTGACTCTGGGCAAAAGCTCGCTTAATCTTTCCGACGGCCCCCAGCGCCTAGAGACCCTTACGGGTGATTGTGCGCTTTACAAATGTGGACTTTACTTTACTTTTAAATGGGGCAAACAACCGATATACCTAAAAAGGTCACCAAAACATTATTTTGGCCAGATAGAGCTGCCCTGGAGACCAGCGAACGATAAACAGAGCTATTCATTGTACCCGTGTCCACTAGGAATTTCTTGACTGAGTCTTGCAAATCTGCAGTGACATAAGGACCGCACTGATCTACAGGTATCCGAACTGCTCCCTCACCCTATCCCTGGCTGTCCTGGCTGTGGAACATCCGTCACCTCGTCCAGATCATAATCATCATGATAATACTGCCTCCCACGATCTTCGTCAAAGTAGTTCTGATCTGTAAGAAGTTGCCCTGGTATATGATGTCCACAGTTCTGTGGGCACCTTGTATCAGTCCAAACAATCCCTTATGGTGATGGTTGTATGTCGACCTTATAGACAAGCTATCCTAGGGGTAGCATGGACTAAGCAGCCTTAAAGGCTTAACTCAAGAGGGCATGTGAAGCCAGCTGTTTTACCATATGCAATCCTGTAATATCAAATGAAAGGACACCACACAAGTTATATATTATAAAAATATATGTATTTATTCTCAGAATAATCCCCACTACTCTTTATGAGCAATGAAGCACAAGCGTTTAAACAAAAGCACAATATTACATATGAAAGGTGCACGTTGATGGATGAGGCCGGTGGCCACTCAAGCCATATATCAAAAAAGTGGTATAACAATCACTAATCGATCAGTGGTAAGGCCTGGGGCCTTGGGAATCGCTGGGACTACACTGGACTAACAGCAGTTAGGACGGGAGTAGCCCGCGGGATTCGGGCGCAGTGCAGAAAGCATACGCATGCACCAATACAAAGTCAATGGTGCGTAAAAGTTACAAAGTTACTGCAAAAGGAGTCTTCCGACTGGACTAGGACTACCAAACTTTAGAGTTAGGCACTAGAGGTGTGTACCAGTGTAAGAACACTGGCGCTAGTAAGTTACCTCACCCACAGGAAGCGGGTGCATAGGTGCCAAAGTGTGTCGGGTTTCGTCCCGCAGTTCGATGGTGCCTGAAGACGAAGATGCTGCAGGCGTCCAGAAGAGAAGTGTCCGGTGTGAACCAAGGGTGGATCGAAGTTGTAGAGTACCTGAAAGCAGAGGGGACAGAGTCTGGGTCACTAGCCAGTGACTGGGAAGGAACCAGGAAGGAGCCAGGCAATGTCGATGTCAAGTGCCTTGTCACCGCTGCCACCTGGACTCTGGGGCACCGAGGATGTCCTGGAGTGGATCACGAGCTGTCCCACGAAGGCTCTTGCTGTCGGTGGTGTCGGCTTCCGGATCGAAGTCAACAAACCTTGGCAAAGGTAACCCACGCAGGATTTGAATATGGCTTAATACTCGGACCAGCAAGGTCAGAGCGGGTGCTCCTTTTCAGGGGAGCGAGTGCCAGTCTGGAGCAACCAGACCAGCTGTGTAAATTCAAAGGTTCGTCGGTTCTGGGGCCACTAGCCAACGGGCAAGCGACCGGACCAACGCGTCGAGCAGTGTTGGACCTGGCCTCGTGGCGTGGTTCCCCCCATTCCTCAGCACCCCGATAGCGTAGCCCAGCACCCAGAGTTCCCTGCGCAGCACCCCGTTAGCGTAGCCTACACCCAGAATTCCCTGGTCGTCCAGCTCCCTGTACGCCCAGACCCCATAACCGACGACCAGTCCCGCTTGTCCCGTCCCACTCCCGGCTCCGAGCGCCTAAAACCTGCATGCCTCACAAGGCCCGGCAGCCATTTTCCCTTCCCGAGATTCCTGACTCCCTGGGCCTAGCGTGACCCCGGCCCCAGCGAAACCCAGACTCCAAAGGCGCGCCAGTCCCGGCTGGGGGGTAAAGGGCTCCCCGAGTGAGAACCCAGGGAGTTTCGATGGCACCTCTGGCCTCCCCTGAGAGACTGGTATCTGTCACACCTTTGGCCTCCCCCTGTGGGCCAGTTTCGATCGCACCTCTGGCCTCCCCGAGTGCTGGCTCCAGACCCTGCTGAGCGTCTGGGAATTCCCGGGCGCATCTTCAAAGGAGCAAAGAGCCAACCGCCGGACCTCGCCAACGACCGGCCCCCAAGGTAGGAGGCCTCCGTCTGCGAGGGTCCGGATATCAAAGGGCCAATGGACTATATCAAGGCCCGCACCACAACTAGTGGGCAGTTGTATCCTGGACAAGAAAGCCCTGCTGATCTGATCGCGGCTGACCTGAAGGAGAACTGAACTTTGAATCGCTGAGCCCTGCTGACGCTGTCGCGGCTCCTTTCTCGTAACACGGAACTGAATCATCGGAGCCCTGCTGACGCTGACGCGGCTCATCCTTGCAAAGACCGAACCAAGACCTCGTACCTAAAGACTTTACGATCCCTCGATCGTTTGTACATAAGAGTGCTATTTCCTTTTTACTGTTTATAAAGAACTTGTTACTGAAAACCTCCGGTGTGGTGTCCGTTCGTAAGTGTGGTGTGAGCTCAGTGTGTACGATCCTAGACTCGAGTCCTACCCGGTGGGGACCTCACGATAAGACTCTGCAATATCTGTGGGAGAGGTGGGTCCTGGGGTAGTCGGGTGGGCACAACCTGGCCCTCTGAGATCGGCCCTTCCAACAAGCAGGAATATGTAAAAGAGCCCCACGCAGCACTCGTCGAGTGTGGCGGGGTGAGCTTCGATGCAAAAGCTGCTCGGGGCTGGAGCTTCTCAAACTCCAATGCACAGCTTCGAGGGGGCCTCGGGTGCTGCACGGTCAGCGCTTAGTGTTTTTTCCAAGATGGCCGCTCCCACGCTTCAGGTCGCCTCCACGGTCTCAGCTCTGCATAGACTGTGGATCGGGCTGTTGGAAGGCAGGATCGCTGGCTCTTGTCGATGTCTGTCGCTCGAGTTCCGGCGGGAACCGCAACAAAGCAAACGTCGAGGTGCTGGATGGTGCCTGTTTGCACAGGGCGGTCACTCCTTGGCCACAAGGGAGATTCTTCAGTCTTCCACGTCAAGTGGGATGTCGAAGGGTCCAGAGTTTCGTTTCATAAGTTTCAGTCAGGATAATCTGATGTGCATTTGCACAGCTCCTACCTTTATTCCAAATCAAGGGGCTGGATTACCTGCTAGGCCCCTCCTATGGGTGGGACCCAGGAAGGGGGTGGTTACACCCCTTTTCCTTTGTCCAGCTTCCCGCCAGGACTTGGGCTGGAGTGCCCCAGAACCGGTTTGGCTGGCATTTGCTCAGAGACACCTTGTGCGCCCCAGGCAGTGTCTAGTTTCTTTCAACCCTCCCTGCTACAATCCACTATCTCCTGTCTGGGGTGGTGTAACACCTCCCTGTGACAGGAGATCCTTTGATCAAGCCTCCTCTGTCGAGTTTCGGTCAGCAGCAGGAGGCCAGACTAGTGTCTGTGGCAGCAGCATCCATTTTGTGATGCTGAGGCTCTGGTTTGGATTAACCGCATTTGCAGTAAGTAACATGTCTTCTCCCTCTAGAAGGGTGGAATGCTACCCCCGTTGCCAGAACTGGCGAGGGGGTAGTATTCCAAAGAGTATGACACCAAACACGACATGTTTTGATAAAGCCAAACCAAAGTTAGCATTAACCGCTAAGATTATAATGCACTTAAGAGTATATGGTATGGCAGTATCACTGGAACAGCTATAGGGAAATGGTCCCGCAAGCTGCAGACAGGCTCAGCTCATGCCAGAGCACTATTTCACATAAAACCAAGCACTCTGCCTCCAGGATAGTTAAGGCCTGCTATAGGAGTGGCTGATAGGTATATATGTGTCCAGATATAGGTTTAGACATAGGTATACTATATCTAAGCAAGGGGTGATTACACCACCTTGCCCCAGCTGAGTGATCAGCCAGTTGTGTCAATTTAAGAACCAGCCAGGGGTGGCAAAAGCTATGCTTCAGCCCCTGGTAGGCCTTGGATGCCCCTATGCCCTGGGCACCTATAGTGCACTGTACAGGGGCTGACAAGGAACCCAGTACCAATTTGGTTATGTACCTATAGTACATGTCTGTGAATTTAGAGAGAGAACAGCAGACTGTGGGTCTGATTAGCAGGCCCATAGCCACATTAAGTCGAAAACCAGTGAAGCAAAAAGCAAAAATTGGGGTGACCATAGTATAGCAGACCCTACTCTCCTACACAACCCCCCCCCCCCCCAAACGCAGGGACATTAAACTTAACCTTGACCAGATAAGTCTTCATGTTCTAAGTGGAAATACCTGGAGAGACCATCTGCATTGCCATGGTCAGTCCCTGGTCTGTGCTCCACTGTAAAGTCCATCCCCTGTAGGGAAATGGACCTCCTGAGCAGTTTGGGGTTTTCTCCCTTCATCTGATTAAGCCACAAGAGGGGCTTATGGTCTGTCTGAATTAGGAAGTGAGTGCCAAACAAGTATGGTCTCAATTTCTTCAGGGCCCAAACCACAGCAAAGGCCTCCCTCTCAATAGCTGACCAACGTTTCTCTCTAGGGGTCAGCCTTCTGCTAATAAAAGCAATGGGCTGGTCTTGACCATCTACATTGAGTTGTGAAAGCACAGCTCCCATCCCCAACTCAGAAGCATCTATTTGAACAGTGAACTGTTTGGAGTAGTCAGGACTCTTCAGGATAGGTGCAGAGCACATGGCCTTCTTCAGGTCATCAAATGCCTTTTGACAGCTAACTGTCCACTGAACCTTTTTGGGCATCTTCTTGGATGTCAAATCGTTTAATGGTGTCACAATGGACCCATAGTTCTTAACAAACTTCCTGTAATACCCAGTCAGGCCCAAGAAGGCTCTGACTTGTGTCTGGGTAGTTGGAGGAGCCCAGTCCTGTATGGCCTGGATCTTGCTCTCCAGTGGTTGAACCTGACCCCCACCTATTAGGTGGCCCAAGTACACAACCTTGCTCTGCCCTATCTGGCACTTAGTAGCCTTGATAGTTAGGCCTGCCTTTTACAGGGCCTCCAGAACCTTCCTCAGGTGGATCAGGTGATCCTCCCAGGTAGAGCTAAAGACAGCAATATCATCTAGATGTGCTGCACAAAAGTCATCCAACCCAGAAAGGACTTGATTCACCAACCTTTGGAAGGTGGCAGGTGCATTCTTCAAACCAAGGGGCATCACCACAAACTGGTAATGCTCACTGGGGGTAGAGAATCCTGTCTTGGCCTTAGACTCCTCAGCTAACCTGATTTGCCAATAGCCAGCTGTCAGATCAAATGTGCTCAGAAACTTGGTAGAATGCAATTTGTCAATGAGCTCATCTGCCCTTGGAATGGGATGAGCATCTGTCCTAGTGACAGCATTGAGACCTCTATAGTCCACACAAAATCTCATCTCTCTCTTTCCATCTTGGGTATGAGGTTTTGGCACAAGGACTACTGGGCTGGCCCAGGGGCTCTCTGATGGCTCAATCACTCCAAGTTCTAATATTTTCTGCACCTCAGCCTTGATACAATCCCTGACATGGTCAGGTTGCCTATAAATTGTATTCTTCACAGGAAGACTATCACCAGTGTCCACCACATGGGTGCACCAGTTAGTCTGACTGGGTGTGAGTGAAAACATGTGTCTATGGGCTTGCAAAACTTGTCTGCAGTCCATCTTTTGTTGGTCAGTGAGGATGCCTGCCAAGGCTACTCCATCAACTTAGCCATCATCAGGGTTTTGGGAAAGCAGGTCTGGGAGAGGGTCACTCTCTTCCTCCTGATCCCCATCTGTAGCCATGAGCAAGCACATGCTTTCCCTGTCAACAAATACGTTCAGTCTGTTCACATGGATCACCCTGTGGGTGGTACTAGAGGTTTCAAGATCTACCAAGTAGGTGACCACCCCCTTCTTTTCCAGTATGGTGTAGGGTCCAGACCATTTGTCCTGGATGGCTGCTGGGGCCACTGGCTCCAACACCCACACCTTCTGGCCTGGCTGGTACTCAGTCAGAACAGCCTTTTGGTCATGCCAAGCTTTCTGTAATTCTTGGCTGGCCTCCAGGTTTTTGGATGCTTTCTCCATGTACTCAGCCATCCTGGAGCGGAGACCAAGTACATAGCCCACAATATCAAGTTTAGGCTTTCTGAGAGGTAACTCCCATCCTTCCCTCACAAGACACAATGGACCCCTCACAGGGTGGCCAAACAAAAGTTCAAAAGGGCTGTAGCCAACCCCCTTCAGTGAGACCTCTCTGTAAGCAAAGAGTAAGCAGGGTAAAAGGATGTCCCATCTACGCCTGAGCTTTTCAGGTAATCCTTTTATTATTCCCTTTAGGGTCTTGTTGAATCTTTCAACAAGCCCATTGCATTGTGGGTGATAGGGTGTGGTGAACTTGTAGTTCACTACACACTCCTGCCACATTGCCTTTAAATATCCAGACATGAAGTTAGTACCTCTGTCTGAAAGTACCTCCTTTGGAAAGCCCACTCTGGATAAAACTCCAAGTAGGGCCCTTGCCACAACAGGAGCTGTTGTGGTCCTCAGGGGAATTGCCTCTGGGTACCTGGTGGCATGATCCACTACCACCAGGATACATCTGTGCCCAGATGCTGTTTGGGGATCCATTGGTGCAACAATGTCAATCCTAACTCTCTCAAAGGGCACCCCCACCACAGGTAGAGGTATAAGGGGGCCTTTGTTGTACCACCTGATTTGCCACTGGCTTGGCAGGTGACACAGGAGCGACAAAACTCCTTGGTATCCTCTGACATATGAGGCCAG
The DNA here is from genome assembly GCF_964261635.1 of Lissotriton helveticus. Classification (NCBI taxonomy): domain Eukaryota; kingdom Metazoa; phylum Chordata; class Amphibia; order Caudata; family Salamandridae; genus Lissotriton; species Lissotriton helveticus. The sequence continues at coordinate 1,078,500,933 of NC_136063.1, read as the reverse complement.
TGAAAGTGAGGGACAAGCCTGTCCCAAGTCTTGTTCTGGCCTAAGTGTCCTGCAAGGGGAATATCATGGGCCAAGTTTAGAAGGAAGCCCCTAAATTGCAAAGGTATGACCAACCTCCTGGTTGCACCAGGCTTGGGGCCTCTAGCCTCTGAAGAAAGGAACCCATCATCCCAATATACTTCATGGGTACCTTGAGCATTCCCTGCAGCCTCAGCAGCAGCTTGCTGTCTGAGGGGTTCAAGTGAAGGGCAAGTGAACTGAGCCTGCCCCAGGTCTGCCCTTGAGGGTCACCCTGTCCCCAGAAACTCAACCTGATCAGGTTCAAGCTCTTCAGAGACAGTCTCCTCTTGGATCACAGAATCACCCTCCTGGGAGGTCGGATCCTCAACCTGGGGCAAGTGGGAAGGCTCTGCCTTGACCCTCTTGCTCCTTCTCTTGGGTTGTGGTTGGTCTATTGTTCCAAGATCCACCACAGGTTCAGGTAGGCACTTCTTGGCCTGGGACCTGGTTACAGCAAGGACATGGGCTGAAATCCCTAGCATTTCTGCATGAGTCCTGTACTTCACTTCTGACCATAATGATTCCTCCAGATCATTGCCCAGCAAACAGTCAAATGGGAGGTCTGCAATAACAACAACTCTTTTGAGGCCAGTTACCCCTCCCCAGGAGAAATTAACAACAGCCACACTATGGGTAGTAGTGGCATTGCTAGCATTGGTCACTAGGTAGTTCTCACCTAGTATCATCTGTTCAGGGTCCACAAAGTTAGGTGTCACCATAGTGACACTGGCACAAGTGTCCCTGTAGGCCTGAGCCATTTTCTCATTAATTAAAGGCGTCTGCCTGTACTTGGCCCAAATTACTAGGACTCACAGTAGAGGACATAGCTATGTCCCCCTCACAGATCAGAACTGCCTGAGTAGGGATCCTGACTAAGCCAGTCTCCCCCTCAGATCCCAGGGTTAACCCTACTATCCCCATGGGTAGTGTACTACCACTGCTAACTGTACTAGGGGGTGCAGGTGTCTTAGGGACTGCAGTGGTAGCGACTGGGTTTCTCTTAGTGCATTCACTTCCCCAATGAGAAGTGGACTTGCAAAAGTTGCACCAAGGTTTCTTTGGGCCATCGTTCTTCTTTTTCTTGTTTCCATTTTGGGAACCACCCTCCTTATTATTAGTTTGGGGGCCTGTAGACGACTTCTGGTCTTTATCTTTCTGATTACCACCCTTCTGGTCTGCTTTCTTCTGATCACCTCCTTGGTTCTGGGGTTTCTGCGTAACCCTTGTTCTGACCCATTTGTCTGCCTTCTTTCCCAATTCTTGGGGAGAGGTCAGATCAGAGTCTACAAGGTGTTGATGCAATAGCTGGTTCTGACAGTTATTAAGGATCTGCTCTCTCATTATAAGATTGTACAATCCTGTATAGTCTGAGACTTTACTTCCCTGCAACCAACCCTCCTGAGCCTTAGTGGCACAATCAACAAAATCAATCCAGTCTTGAGTCTGTGCTTTTTGGGTGTCTCTGAACAACAACCTGTATTGCTCAGTGGTTAGGCCAAACCCTTCAATAAGAGCACTCTTCAAGAAAGAGTAGTTTTTAGCATCCTCAGGTCTAACTGTGAGGAACTTATCTCTCCCTTTCTCTGAAAAGGAGAGCCACAAGATTGCTGCCCACTGATCTGAAGGAACCTGCTGTACCATGCAGGCCCTCTCCAGAGCAGTTATCCATTTGTGGATATCATCCCCATCTCTGTAGGGGGGCACAATATTACTCAGGTATCTATTGTCATAGGACCTGTCTTTATCCTTTGGGATATTGTTGCTACCAGTGGGTATCTCACCACTTAATTTCTGCTCTCTTGAAAAGGCAAGTCTAGCTTGGGCCAGGGCTACTTCCTCCCTCTCTATTTGGAGTTTAACAGCTCTCATCCTGGCCTCATGCTCCAGTTTCTGGGAAGGAGTCATTCCCTTTTGAGATTCTCTGGAGGCACTAGAAATGTGAGAGTCTCTGGAATGAGCTCTCTCCCTTCTATTGCCTGGGCGAACTCTGTTATTTACTCTGGGAAGGGGCTGGCCCTCTCCATTTCCATGTAGGTCCAAGTTGGCCCGGCTAAGCCTTCCAACAGGTACCTGGTTATCCCTCTGATCCTGATCTGACTCTTCCTCTTCTGATTCAGTGTCTGCCTCCTCATTTTCTACTTCTGGGGAGGTGTACTCATTATCTGGGGGATCTATTCCTTCTCCTGATTCTGAGGGGACTATCTTGCCTTTCTCAAGGTCATCCTTCTTCAGGATGGCTATCATGATAGGAATGGTAGGGTTGTGACCCTTTTTCAGCTTCCTGGCAGTGCATTAGGCACTCAGATCTCTATGACTGAATTTGTCATAGTCTGAGGTTGCCTGTGGAGGGTCAACCACCAAAGGTGGAGAGCCTGAAGCTTCACCTGTGGCAGACATGACTCTAGTGAGGTGTAAATGATGCACTTACCTACACTAAGTGTTTTCCTACTGTACCTTACTAGTGAGTTGTAGTCAGGGTGTGCTAATCCCTTTTATCTACAACTACTAAGTTCAGTAGAACTTAAATATGCTAAGCTTTGTTTATATGTACCTAGGTACTTAATGTGATCTTTCAATTTGATAAAAAGATTGCAATGGTAATAACAACAGCAAGCTCAAATCCGCACCACTGCTCACCAATGTGAGAAGTTGGCCTGGTATATGATGTCCACAGTTCTGTGGGCACCTTGTATCAGTCCAAACAATCCCTTATGGTGATGGTTGTAAGTCAACCTTATAGACAAGCTATCCTAGGGGTAGCATGGACTAAGCAGCCTTAAAGGCTTAACTCAAGAGGGCATGTGAAGCCAGCTGTTTTACCATATGCAATCCTGTAATATCAAATGAAAGGACACCACACAAGTTATATATTATAAAAATATATGTATTTATTCTCAGAATAATCCCCACTACTCTTTATGAGCAATGAAGCACAAGCGTTTAAACAAAAGCACAATATTACATATGAAAGTTGCACGTTTAAGGATGAGGCCGGTGGCCACTCAAACCATATATCAAAAAAGTGGTATAACAATCACTAATCGATCAGTGGTAAGGCCTGGGGCCTTGGGAATTGCTGGGACTACACTGGACTAACAACAGTTAGGACGGGAGTAGCCCGCGGGATTCGGGTGCAGTGCAGAAAGCACACGCATGTACCAATGCAAACTCAATGGTGCCTAAAAGTTACAAAGTTACTGCAAAAGGAGTCTTCCGACTGGACTAGGACTACCAAACTTTAGAGTTAGGCACTAGAGGTGTGTACCAGTGTAAGAACACCGGCGCTAGTAAGTTACCTCACCGACAGGAAGCGGGTGCATAGGTGCCAAAGTGTGTTGGGTTTCGTCACGCAGTTCGTGGTACCTGAAGACGAAGATGCTGCAGGCGTCCAGAAGAGAAGTGTCCGGTGTGATACAAGGGTGGATCGAAGTTGTAGAGTACCTGAAAGCAGAAGGGACAGAGTCTGGGTCACTAGCCAGTGACTGGGAAGGAACCAGGAAGGAACCAGGCAATGTCGGGCGCAATCAGGTCGATGTCGGGTGCCTTGTCTCCGCTGCCACGTGGACTCTGGGGCACGAGGATGTCCTGGAGTGGATCACGAGCTGTCCCACAAAGACTCTCGCTGTCGGCGGTGTCGGCTTCCGGATCGGAGTCAACAAACCTTGGTAAAGGTAACCCACGCAGGATTCAACGATGGCTTAATACTCGGACCAGCAAGGTCAGAGCGGGTGCTCCTTTTCAGGGGTGCGAGTGCCAGTCTGGAGCAACTAGGCCAGCTGTGTAAATTTAAAGGTTCGTCGGTTCTGGGGCCACTAGCCAACGGGCAAGCGACCGGACCAACGCGTCGAGCAGGAATATGCAAAAGGGCCCCACGCAGCACTCGTCGAGTGTGGAGGGGTGAGCTTCAAAGCAAAAGCTGCTCGAGGCTGGAGCTTCTCGAACTCCAATGCACAGCTTCAAGGGGGCCTTGGGTGCTGCACGGTCAGCGCTTCGTGGTTTTTCCAAGATGGCCGCTCTCACGCTTCAGGTCGCCTCCACGGGTCTCAGCTCTGCATAGACTGTGGATCGGGCTGTTGGAAGGCAGGATCGCGGGCTCTTGTTGATCTCTGTTGCTCGAGTTCTGGCGGGAACTGCAACAAAGCAAATGTCGAGGTGCTGGATGGTGCCTGTTTGCAGAGGGTGGTCACTCCTTGACCACAAGGGAGATTCTTCAGTCTTCCACGTCGAGTGGGATGTCGAAGGGTCCAGAGTTTCGTTTCATAAGTTTCAGTCAGGATAATATGATGTGCATTTGCACAGCTCCTACCTTTATTCCAAATCAAGGGGCCGGATTACCTGCTAGGTCCCTCCTATGGGTGGGACCCAGGAAGGGGGTGGTTACACCCCTTTTCCTTTGTCCAGCTTTCTGCCAGGACTGGGGCTGGAGTGCCCCAGAACCGGTTTGGCTGGCATTTGCTCAGGGACACCTTGTGCGCCCCAGGCAGTGTCTAGTTTCTTTCAACCCTCCCTGCTACAATCCACTATCTCCTGTCTGGGGTGGTGTAACACCTCCCTGTGACAGGAGATCCTTTGATCAAGCCTCCTCTGTCGAGTTTCGATCAGCAGCAGGAGGCCAGACTAGTGTCTTTGTCAGCAGCATCCATTTTGTGATGCTGGGGCTCTGGTTTGGATTAACCGCATTTGCAGTAAGTAACATGTCTTCTCCCTCTAGAAGGGTGGAATGCTACCCCCGTCGCCAGAACTGGCGAGGGGGTAGTATTCCAAAGTGTATGACACCAAAGGCGACATGTTTTGATAAAGCCAAACCAAAGTTATCATTAACCGCTAAGATTATAATGCACTTAAGAGTATATGGTATGGCAGTATCACTGGAACAGCTATAGGGAAATGGTCCCGCAAGCTGGAGACAGGCTCAGCTCATGCCAGAGAACTATCTCACATAAAACCGAGCACTCTGCCTCCAGGATTGTTAAGGCCTGCTATAGGAGTGGCTGATAGGTATATATGTGTCCAGATATAGGTTTAAACATAGGTATGCTATATCTAAGCAAGGGGTGATTACACCACCTTGCCCCAGCTGAGTGATCAGCCAGTTGTGTCAATTTAAGAACCGACCAGGGGTGGCAAAAGCTATGCTTCAGCCCCTGGTAGGCCTTGGATGCCCCTATGCCCTGGGCACCTATAGTGCACTGTACAGGGGCTGACAAGGAGTCCAGTACCAATTTGATTATGTACCTATAGTATATGTTTGTGAATTTAGAGAGAGAACAGCAGGCTGTGGGTCTGATTAGCAGGCCCACAGCCACATTACGTCGAAAACCAGTGAAGCAAAAAGCAAAAATTGGGGTGACCATAGGATAGCAGACCCTACTCTCCTACATGATCAGAGTGACCCTGCGATGTCCCACCCTCCTGAACTTTGTCCCGATCACTTACTCCATGACCCGTCTACAAGAACCCTGTCCTCGAGGGGCCGCAACTTTCTGCATTAACCCCGGACACTCGCTGCACCAGTGCCCCTCCTCTTTGCAATATGCATACTGATTCGGCCCTATAGGTGCAGAATTACAGCTAGTACGGGGAAGCTGCCAGGCCGGACCACCACCATGATCCCTTCCATTTCTCCTAGACACCTGCTGTAACAACACCTTCGTTTTCAACTGCTAATGCTTCTTCTCCACCTTCTCCTCATTTTCCCTGTGCTCGTAATACTGTGCCAGACTCAAAATTACTGAAGGGGAGAATTTCGTCCAAGTGCTCTCTGAAGCCTGCAACCGAGTCGCGATCTCTGGTAGCAGGTTTGTAACAAAGCTATTGACAAACAATCGAACACCCCCTTCTACTGACAAATCCTGTCCACTGAAGTTCTAAAACACAATCTAAAACCATGTGAAAAAAATCGGACATACTCCCATCTTTCTTCTGACGACATGCCGCTAACTTGTTCCAATCTACCCTTGCCGGAGGAATAAGGGAGTGCATATACTGTATAATTTGGCCGGGTAAAGCTAGTATCTCGGCCATTGGCTTCTCTACAGGCTTCCTTTCCTAATACCATGCTTTAATCTGATCCCACGTACCACCCAATTCTACAGCGTGATCCTGCGTGTGCACCTGTCTCCAAATGTCGAAGGGCACCAGTAACCCAAAAAACAATTCAATGTTGGCAAGTGTCATTATTGTATATGAAGGGGCTTCGGTCAATTCCTTATAATATGCAGTAGGATTTTTCCTAGGGTCAGGTAACTGAGTCTTAAGGGATAACACCTCACTCCTCTTTCATGGGGTATAAACCCACTGTTCTTGGAACCACACCTCGACCTTTGGTCGGAATCTATGACAAAATATCGACTACAAGAATATCGAGGTACCAAAATATCTCAACAAAAATATCGAGGACAATAATATCGGGATCCTATCTCTAACAAGGTAAGTACAAAAATATCGAAAAATATATATCGATGTAAAAAATATCGTTTTTTAGAAAATATCGTTTTTTTTAATTTAAATAAAATTTAATATTAACAAAATAATACTTATAAATATAATAAACATAGTTAAAAATATATTATAATATTTAAAATTAATAAATAATGTAAAAAAAACTGATAATAATAAAAATATAATACATAGTATATACTTAATTAATATTAACTCTAAAATAATTATTTTAATAACCTATAAAGAAATGAAAATGTAATAAATTACAAATAAATTTATATACATAAAATAATAATATAAATAACAATTAATAACAATGTAAAACTAATTAAAAAATGTAAGTACATTTTGGATAGCGTACGGGTAAAAATTACTATTCCCACTCCAGAGAGTGCAACAGTAGGGAAAGTGTTGGATAGCGTAGGGGTAGTAATTACTAATCCAACTCCAGAGACTGCAACAGTAGGGAAAGTGTTGGATAGCGTAGAGATAAAAATTACTATTCCCACTCCAGAGAGTGCAACAGTAGGGAAAGTGTTGGATAGCGTAGGGGTAAAAATTACTATTCCCACTCCAGAGAGTGCAACAGTAGGGAAAGTGTTGGATATCGTAGGGGTAACAATTACTATTCCCACTCCAGAGAATGCAACAGTAGGGAAAGTGTTGGATAGCGTAGGGGTAAAAATTACTATTCCAACTCCAAAGAGCACAACAGTTAGGGAAAGTGTTGGATAGCGTAGGGGTAAGAATTACTATTCCCACTCCAGAGAGTGCAACAATAGGGAAAGTGTTGGATAGCGTAGAAGTAAAAATTACTATTCCCACTCCAGAGAGTGCAACAGTAGGGAAAGTGTTGGATAGAGTAGGGGTAAAAATTACTATTCCCACTCCAGAGAGTGCAACAGTAGGGAAAGTGTTGGATAGCGTAAGGGTAAAAATTACTATTCCCACTCCAGAGAGTGCAACAGTAGGGAAAATGTTGGATAGCGTAGGTATAAAAATTATTATTCCCACTCCAGAGAGTGCAACAGTAGGTAAGGTGTTGGATAGCGTAGGGGTAAAAATTACTATTCCAACTCCAGAGAGCGCAACAGTAGGGAAAGTGTTGGATAGAGTAGATGTAAAAATTACTATTCCCACTCCAGAGAGTGCAACAGTAGGGAAAGTGTTGGATAGTGTAGGGGTAAAAATTACTATTCCCACTCCAGAGAGTGCAACAGTAGGGAAAATGTTGGATAGCGTAGGTGTAAAAATTACTATTCCCTCTCGAGAGAGCGCAACAGTAGGGAAAGTGTTGGATAGCGTAGAGGTACAAATTACTATTCCCACTCCAGAGAGTGCAACAGTAGGGAAAGTGTTGGATAGCGTAGAGGTAAAAATTACTATTCCCACTCCAGAGAGTGCAACAGTAGGGAAAATGTTGGATAGCGTAGGGGTAAAAATAACATACTCATAAATAAATCTTTTCTTTTAAATAATAAAAATATTAACTATTAAATATATATAAACCATTTACAAATACAATACATAATTATTAAAAACATGTGAACAAAATATATGTAATTTAAAAAATTTATAAAAATATAATTTAATATTATCTAATTAACAATTAATAATTAATTAACGATTAGATAATTAAACAAACAATTAATTAAAGAACATTATTACTTAATTACATGTAAATCACTTCCCACCCTATTTCCCTATAAACCCACAACCCACTACAAAACATATTTATCAATTAATCAATTAATTAAAATGATTTACCAATTAATTAAAAATTATTAACAATTATTACAAATTAATTTAAAATTCCTACAAATTAATAATTAATGTAACATTATTAAATTACTTACCACCCTATTCCCCTATAAACCCACAACCCGCTACAAAACATATTTATCAATTAATCAATTAATTAAAATTAATTACCAATGAATTAAAAATATTTACCAATTAATAAATATTGATTTATAATTCCTACTAATTAATAATTAACTTAACATAATTAAATTACTCCCCACCCTATTCCCCTATAAACCCACAACCCGCTACAGAACATATTTATCAATTAATCAATTAATTAAAATTAATAGCAATTAATTAAAAATAATTACCAATTAATAAATATTGATTTATAATTCCTAGTAATTAATAATTAATTTAACATAATTAAATTACTTCCCACCCTATTCCCCTATAAACCCACCACCCGCTACAGTACTAAAATACAAAATTTAATTAAATTACATAGAATAAATTAAAAACATAATAAATACATTAATAATATACACAAAAATAATTTAAAAATCGATATTACTAACATCGAAATTATTAACATCGATATTACTGACATCGATATTTAAAACTTCGATATTACTAATATCGATATTAAATTTATCTATATTACTTACCTTCTATATTTTGTCCCATCGATATTTAAACTTCGATATAATTGTATATCGATATTTAAATATCGATATTTTGTCTGCATACTCTTTGGTCGGCCCCACTGCGCGGCCTGATTCGCTACCGCCTTCTTTTCTTCCTTATTTTCTTCCTCCCCCACATCAGATCGTATTCAAATTAATTCCAACGTTCCCTAGCTGTCGCCCTTCTCCCATCCCCCAGCCTCCCATCCACTCCCTAATGCTGCCGGGGAGGGAGGGAAGAGGGAAGGGGTAGTAACTGATGGGTAAGCTCCAATGTCGTCAATGGATGCATTCTGGTTGTAAGGGCCAGAGAAAGAGAAGACATGGACGCAATAGGCATAGCAAAGACACTAGCAGTTATCGCAGGCGCGGAGGCCAAAGCCACAGAATAGACAGGAGGCGCAGCTGTTAGAGCAACTGAATCAATGACAGAAGAAACAGAAACAGCGGGGGCAGAAGATACAGAGACAGCAGGCGGGGGCTGTGGCTGTGACACAACAGGGTATACTCTCTGCGGGGCATATGGAAGTGGGGGCCGAGTGTCTAACAGCTTCTCCACAAATGTATCGCCTTCCTCTCGGGCAACATAGGATTTGTCAAATTGCAATCAAAACTTTCTATCAGCACACTCTATACCTTTTTCTACTTTCTCTCTATCATATGAAACTGCTTTCTGCGTCACTGTCTGCATTCTCCCTTTGTGGGCCTCCTTTTCTGCCTTTAACCACCTCTGCTTAGCTTCCTTTTGCAATACCTGAACATAATCAAACATCGACTGCCTACTCCGTCTTGCGAACAATTTATCCTGCAGGAAATTCAATTTTTGTTCATCAAAGACACCTGGTAATGACCACTGCAACTCAGCATTGTCCCTCGTATATTTGTGCCATAATGTACTAAACATAATAGGGCCAAGGCCATGCTTGACGTACATATCAAGTTCCGGGTGCCCCCTGGGGGCACAGGCTTCCTTTCCTCCAGTCGAACATCAGGTGAACAACAACGACAACTCACACAACACAGTCGACTAAAACAAGGCATCTTGAGACAAAAGGCGTTCACTAACGATGCCAAGCGGACAATTTTAAATATCTTACCAAAATAGGTCCACAGGCCTCACCAAAACCGGATCAAAGCAACACCATGTTCACAAAGAATTCAAACAAATTCAAGCACTTGTCCAAAAACGATCCTCATACCATACCAAACTCAAACTAAACAGAGCCATGGCCAAAAAATAACTCTCCTGGTGCACACAGGTCAAACAAAGTTATTCTCCACTGCTGACTCTTTGGACCAGTCAGATCCAAGGGTTTCACCATTCAAGACCCCAGCCCAGACAACCGCTGGCCGAGGCACCACCCGGTCAGACAGATGGGGCAGCTACGAGTTCGAGACTCTATCATGCAGGGATCCCCTTTCCACCCGTCCGACCCAACGCGGCCCGTCTTCCTCAGGTAAAGATGGGTCACTCACCCGATAGGATCCTTGTTCGGGCACCAACTGAAGGAAGTGACCCGATTAGGGCCATCCTGGTCACTTGCGACCTCTTCTCAGCCTTCCATACAAATGAAGAGTCAGTCAGACAGTAGAGAATACAAACCAAAGTTATTTTATTAGTATTCGCTTGAGCGGAGTCCAGTCTGACCAGCCTTCTTAGATAGCTGCTGAGGGACTGACCTTCACCAGCACAACATCAGTTATTATACATTTCCAACACCCAACAGAACCCGCCCAGACTGGAAATTTCCAGTTGGAGCAGGTTAACCAAGGAAGCACAGAAGGACGAGCTACATTCCTGAGACCAGGAACACACTATCTTAGCTTCAAAGTTACTCAGCCCGTGCCCGTCTCCCTGAGAGTGGGAGCAGGGATACATAAGAGGAAAGGTATGCAAACACTGAACGAGCTATTCATTAGTGCAACGAAGTTCAGCCAGTCAGGGCTGTTTTCTGCTGAAGAAGACAGTGTGAGACATAAGTTTAATTTCTATCATGGCACAAAATGGCGGCTGAATACAAAATGCTAACTCAACTCGCACAATGCTAGAAGGAGTCAGCTAGACTTATTTTTCAGTCCAAAACTACAGGAGCCATAGTCCACACACAAGCAGAGATCTTACAGATCTTTTGTGACTATTACGCCAGGGTATACTGCGCCCCAGGACAGGGCGATCAAGAATCAGCCAATAAATTCTTAACCCCTTTAACCATGCCACAACTTACTTTTCTGAAGGAACCCCCCCTTGACACACAAATCATGTCAACAGATGTGAATAACGTGATCCAGGCCTTAGCACGAAATAAAACCCCGGCCCAAGATGGCCTGCCACTAGAATCCTACAATACATTTTCTGCAAAATTGGCCCCAGACTAGAAGTGATGTACCTGGCAGTCCTGAAGGCCGGAGAACTCCCCAACTCAATGCGCAAATCTATTCTAGTGTCGACCCCAAAGCCAGACCGGGACCCCTTACTGTTGACTTCATATCGGCCAATCACACTGTTAACGGATGACTGCAAGATCCTTGGTAAGATCCTAGCGGATCGATACACCGGGATCCTCACGGCACTGGTGAACCCAGATCAGTGTGAGTTTGTACCAGGCAGAATCACCTCCCAAAATATCTGCAGGCTGTTCCACATTCAGGATGGAAAAGACATTCGAGACCCTGACATGGCCAACCCCTTGAACATAGAAAGACCGTCACTCACACCCTGATCACCAGCAGACTCGACTAAGGCAACGCACTCTACGCCGTAATAAAGGAAAACCTCACACGCAAGCTACAGAACATCCAGAACACCGCCGCAAGACTGGTCCTCAACCTGTCATGACACTGCCACATCTCCCAGCACCCGCACGCACTCCACTGGCTCCCAATCAAGGCAAAAGTCACCTTCAAGATGCTCACCCACGCACACAAGGCCCTCCACAACACCCGACCAGCATACCTGAACAGCCAACTCAAATTCCATACACCCCAAAGGACCCTACGATCAGCCAAGCTCTCCTACGCCGTGGCACCAGAACCAGATCGGGAGGCCGCTTCTTCTTCCTCGCGGCCAAAGCCTGGAACGCCCTTTCGCTCCACCTCAGGCAGACCACATTGCTTCCCATCTTCGCAAGAAACCTCAAAACCTGGTTCTTCGACTGACCCCCTCCTTGATGGACTGGAACCTGCACTCCCCCTCCCCCACTGACCCCCAGCGCCTTGAGACCCTTACGAGGGGAATAGTCACACTTAACAAACGCCTGATTGATTGATTGATTGACACCGTAAAAGCCTTTACCAACTCGTAGTAGTATTTTGACAATAGTAGGTAGAATGGGCTCCAGGATTAAGGTATAAGTAATGCTTAACACTTGATTTTTGTCTTTCAGCCTTCAGCCTCTCTTCTTTAACTCGTTCTAGCAGCAAGAATTGTACTTGCTTTCTGACAGGGGCTGCCCGCGACGTTCTGTCTAAAAACATGTCAGTCAATCCAATGGCTTCCTGGGATTTCTTGGCTTGCGTTATCCAGGGGATCAAAAGACCCATATCACATGCCAAACAGTCTAAAACTATCTCTCTAGTTAATTTTGTTTCTTCTGAGCTCCAGATAGATAGCCTCAAGAGAGTTGTCCGGGTATGAATAAAATCGCTCAAAGTCTTATCCTATATCATTGTGGCAAATAAAGCTAGAGGTTGACACAGTTGCTGACAATTCTCTCCGACACAATTGATTTTACTCCCTTTGGAGGATAGTCAAGTCAACCAAGCCCCATATGCCTGCCCCATTAGTTGCTATAGGAACACATTGTGCCAAAGAAATTTGCAAAGGACTTTGGCAGGCACTACATTTTTTCCTGCCAAAACCTACAGCATCCAAAGGCTATCTAACTTCAAAAGAAATTTGCAGTATATAGCTGCAACCTTGCCACACTGGAAGATTTCGACTTAAACTTCACAGACTAAGTTAGAAAGTAAATTTTCTTTGACTGGGACAAGCTGATTGTTGTATCTGAAATTAACACCATTACAGTTGGCCGGAAATTGCAGCTATGACTAAGTCAACGACGAAAAGTGACTTCTTGCCCTTTGAGCCCTATAACTTAAAACATGTATACATATCTCTGGTTCCCCTTTTTAGATTTTAGTGATTTTGGTGTTGCCTTTCTTGTTCATTTCTTCTCTATTTTTAGAAAATATTGTGGGATTTGTTGTTTTTGACTTTTTGGTTGTTTTGGCATTGTTAAATATTTCACATACTGTTCCTTAAATTAAGCTTGTCTGCTGTGAGCCTTAGATACCAGAGGTTGAGCCCAGATTTAGTTATTGAACGTGTGTGTTGGACCTGACTAATGTTTAGACTTCTTACTTGGGTGGACTCACATCCTCCCTAACTAATAACCCATGTTGTTAATATGAGAGAAGGGATTGCCATTGTCACCACAAAAATCCATGTGTAAACACTCCCAGGGCAACAGAGGAATGACACATTGTCTGCCCATAGAATTAGGTAATCTGCCAACAGATCAAATCGAAAGTTTACCATTTGTCCACTACCTGGTTATGTTGGTTCATGGGGGGTGAGTATTACTAATTTCTATGGTATGTTATTTCAGCAAATTCTTAACAATGCTAGACTTCCTTTCATCCATGTTCTTTTCCAAATAGTAATATTTTTCCCTCTCTCCACAGGGTGTTGAGGGAACTGGATTGGCTTTCATTGTCTTCACAGAAGCCATCACAAAAATGCCAATAGCACCACTGTGGTCCATCCTTTTCTTCATCATGCTTTTTTGTTTGGGTCTATCATCCATGTTTGGCAACATGGAAGGTGTTCTGGTGCCACTCATGGATTTAGAAATTATGCCTAAAAAATGGCCTAAGGAAGTTATTACAGGTACGTAGATATTCCTTTTTCCAAAATTAAACAAGCTGTGTGTCTTTAAATTATTATTTTATAAATCAAATATACTATGTTGATGAATGCAATTTTATTTATCTTTTCTATTAGATTAGCAGTTGTCCAGCAATACTTATTTTCAAGCTTTTCTGAGCAACTTTCTTTTAGTGATGCGTGTCTTTGTTTTATCCATTATCATTCTGCAAATTTAAACATAAAGGGGCTCATTAGGATGTCGGACGGATCTCCACCACCATGCGGGCTGTGGTGATCCGCCCGCCATCCTTGTCTGCCCGCCACTCATTTCCCTCCCGCCATGTTACTATGGCAGGGGGACTGCTGCGGACGGAAACACCGTCCGCCGCTTTTCCGCCCCGGTCACCTGCGGCCGGGGCGGAAAAGGGTTCATATGGTGGCGGTGTCTAACAGACACAGCCAGCCATATTAGGATGGGGGTCGTCAGATGCTTGCCGCCACGGAAAAGCATACGGTCTTCACTTTGGGGGCCCGTTGCAGGCCCCCATGGTGAAGGCGAGGTGGAGGGTGCACATGGGAGGTACCTGTGGTACCCAACTGCATTTGCATACACAATGCGACAGGCACCGCGCGGTGCCTGCCGCTTTGTGTATGCAAACGCATGCCATGCATTTATAACATTGTGGCGGGTGCTGGTGTAAACACCGCATGCCGCAATGTTATAAATGCATGATGCGCCCGCCAGTGTGGCGGGCGCATCATAATATGCATGGCGGGACCGCCGCACAGCTCGCGGGAGGTCCTGTTTTCCACCAGGATGGCGGGCGGGCAAAGTCCGCCCACCATCCTAATGGGGGCCAAAGTTCGGAAAGATTTTCATTCAGTTTGCTGTGTCTTCAAGTAACTGTGCATTGTCAGGGTTCATGCAGAGTGGATATTTTTGCTACTTGTGAGGCTCATTTTCAAGCATCTTTTGCTCACCTTGGCTGGAAAGCTTTACGTTAGGGCACTAATGGTCCCTGCATGGTAAACTGACATGTACGTCTGCCCTGAGTGCCTAACTGTGTGTGGGATATGCTGGCTTTATTTTTACCCCAGAATTATGCTGAGCTTTTGTGTTTGCAAAGGCTTACAACTTTCCTTGACAATGGGAGGTCCACGGCCTGGCCTGTGAACTGAAAGAATGCACCAAGCGTTCCTTCAAAGTGGACCGAGGAGTATTGTCTCCCTCTTGGATTTAGCACAAAAGATGATGGGGTGGCACCATACTGTGTTTTGTGATTTTATGATCTTATATAGTTGACTAGACCTTTTTATCTGCGTCAGTGAGAGTGTAGCCTACTGACTACTCTAGTTTAGTATGTGCGATTTTGTGAAACCCAGATCCTTGCAATGAAATTCTGTTTGACAGTCAACTGCTTATGCGTGTTTAATATGAAATTAGCACATGTGTGATAGTAGGATGCTTTGAGTGTCTGAATATAAATACTGTTGCCAGTTGGGTTTAATTTGGATGCCCCTCGTTTACCATGGCCCAATATGGAGGACGAGGACAGCTTTCTCAGTCTCTGTAAGTGTATTTACGGAATTTCTGAATTCCTGTGATTGGAGGGTCGTAATTAAGCCACTGAAGTGAGGAGAATGGCAACAGGGTTACCTTTTGACATTCTATTAAGACTTTTGTCAGCACAAGGCAGCTGATTAGTTCTTCCTGAGCACTCCCATTTGATTGATGGTAGGGAGAAGGAGTAGGCTTGCAGTTTGTATTGTGCTAGGTTAGGAAGTTTCTAGGTTTGCTCTTCCCTTTTGTCTCGTCCCTAAATACTTCTCAGCAATGCTAACAACAGCTAAGTGCCAAAACCTCCAACTTCTTTGTGCACATTATGTGGGTGCCCCAGTTTGGAGGCAGCCTCAGCGATATGATCTGCTTATGTATCTCCTATTGTGTTTCATATATCCAAAGTATTCATTTATTTGCATGCACATATTTCATTTATAAATATATTTGGTACTGTTTGCACATATATACTGAATAACATTTGCTTTATTGTAGTCTGATAGCTCTTCAATTGTTCATATGTATGTATTAATAAGAATTATATTAGATTACAGACTTGTATAAAGTTGCAGCAAGATTATTACGTTAAGTTTTGCATTTGGAGGGGCATGGCCAAGACTACCGACATGGTGGTCACACTCTAGGATAGCTCTGCTTCAACACCTGCAATCCAGCGTACATCCAGACTCGTAATCACCATCAACCATCCCACTAGCTAGATTTCAAAGTTTTAACTGTGGAGCCACTGTCTTCCTATTGCCTACAGCTTCCCACTGTGAGCTATGCGCACAACAGAGCTGTTAGGCCAGTGCTGCGCCTGACGGCAGAGGTGCAGAGAACACCAAATGACTTGCAATCTTCACCTGCTTTTGGTGCTACGGTGGTGCTGGTGAGGGTCCCCCCTGTGCACCTGGCTACCGGTGGGGTGCTCCATCTGAATTGTGGATCTGGCTCAGCGGTGGATTGACTGTTGTCATATGCTGGAGGAGCAGAGCCAGCGCAAGTATGGACCGACTCGCTGAAAGGACCCATCTGTGCAGCTGCTGAGCCAGCAGTGTTCCATGGATAACACATCTACCTGTGGTTAGGCCTTCCCCTCACTTTTTTAAAGACGGGCCTGCCGCTTCCACCTTTTAGTCTTTCGCCATGGGGCTTACCCGCTCAGCTGCTCAAGTGGGCCGTGCTGCGTGGCCAGCACAACTGTCTGTGGCGAAGCCCCACCCCACCTCCGAGGGCCTGAAGTTCTGCTTCTACCTCCTTCTGGCTTTCCGCCGTGGGGGCCGTCAGCGCCACTGATGGGGTGGACTGCGCTGTGCGGCCGACAAGACTGACTGCAGTGGGGTCCCTCCCCTCCTTTACTGAGAACCTGAGACATGGCCGCTGACACCTACTAGCCTTCCACTGCGAGCCCATCCATGCCACTGCTGGAAATGGCCGCGCTATGTGACCGCCATAAAAATCTGGAGTGGGCCCCCCTCACTCCCTCAAGGAACCTACTGCTCTGCCAATGTCTCCTTCTGAGCTACAGCCATGCTCTTGATCCAACAGTGGGGCCTCTGCCCTGTGGATGCTGAGGACTGGCCGGAGACTGGGGGTCAGCCAAGGAGCCGCAGGCTTGAGCTGTCACCTGATCCTCTGGCTGGTTTGTCCTCTTCGGCCCTGAGGCACGGGGCTGTGGTGTTCTCGCTTCATAGCCAGTGCCATGGGCATCCCTAAGATGAAGACAGGAGTACTGCTGAGTTGTGGTCTCCTGTCGCAGTGGTGTTGCCAGAGTGGCTCCGATGGGACACCTGTACCTGGTCCCCCACTGCACCTGCTCTGGAGGACTGAACACGAGGCAGGTGAGCACATGCAACGTGTTGGCGGTGCCTTCGTCTGCCTCTCCTTGCACTGTGGACTGGACCCCCTGCCCTACTTGTCTGCGAGGTCCACACTTCCCCTTCCTGGGAGGCCAAGTGTGCTGAACTGCTATGTACAAGACCTCGATGTCATTACTCTGTGGATGTGTTGGGGCTTTCTAGGACTGTGCCATAATACTCCTGTTGCTACTCTATGACCCCTTGTCTCTGGAAGGACTGAGACTATGTGCATGTTTGACTGGGCCCTTGCCGGTGTGTGGTACAAAAGGCTGCGATTGCCATGGGAGCTTGTTCGGAGGACAGTGTTCCCCTCCACCAACATGCTAACATGGGTAAAGACAAAACCACCCACTCTGTATCAACACAGATGCATATGGACCAATACACTTTGGGTTCCTCTGGTGGCCCTCCAGGCCCCTCAAATTGTGATAAACCCACTTCTCCATCTGGTGACCTTGCTGGCAAACTGCTTGCCATCCAGTTGTCGCAGGCTGCTGTGGAGGCAAAAGTCAGTGAGGTGAGAATGGACGTGGCCCTACTTCATCAAGATCTCAGAAATGCCACAGCTCGAATAACGCAGGCTTAGTCCCAGAGCTCCACAGTTGAGGACGAAGTCTCAGATCTCTACCCTACTTACCCGCATGTCAGAAAGCCGTAGACGCACCAAAGATGCAGAAAATCACTCCTGGCGTAATAACATTCGATTCATTGGGGTTCCCGAAAACACTGAGGGCTCTGAACCCCAACAGATGGCACACTTTTTTGAATGCTGGATTAGATCCTGGATGCCTAATCCTCGCATGACCTCATGGTTTGCCATCGAACGGGCCCAACGAGCCTTGGCTCCTAGACCTGCTCCTGGAGCCCCACCCTGACCTATAATTGCTCTCATTCAGAAATATGGAGACAGGGATGTGATCCTCGAAGAGGCTCGTCTTTATGCAGACTTCCGATGTTTGGGACACCAAGGTTCTCATTTTCCCAGATTATACTTGTATGGTATAACAACAACAGCATTCCTACTGAGAGGTCAAACAGAAGCTGAGGGCTATTTGACTTCAGTATGGTCTCTTGTTTCCAGCCAGATTCCGTGTCATCCATCTCAACAAGTCACATTTTGTTGATATCCAGAGTCCGAATAGCCGTGGCTTATGGAAGATCGCCTGTTGCATGGGTCCGTCACCTCCTCCTCACTCCAACTGGGAACCTGCTGATACCTTAGAGATATTGCCTCCTCCCAAACCCCATAGACAGCGCACTCTATCCCAGAGGGGGCGCATAACTGCTAATCATTTTTACCTCCAGGCTCCCCACAGATGCAACTGTTGCCTCAGTTGACCAGCTTCAAGCCCTGCCTCTAGGGTTGAGGATGAGGAACCGGGGGTTTAAGGGCGTTCATTCTTGCTGTCCTTCGATACAATGGTTCCTCGCCTGGACTCTGATCTCACCAGCAGTCATGTGATATGACTGGGTTTGCATTCTTAGCTGTTACAGGACCTCCTGTTGTTGAACTCCCCGGTTTCTAACTCCATACCTTTGTTAACAAGAATGGTGTTCCTGCATGGAGAGCTGCACTCCGGAATGTGTAAAGGCTTACACTCCAAACCACTCTTTGGCATTACATCTGGCTGGGGGAAGCAGCAGTGCTCCAAGGCTTTCGATCTTGGGACCTTATTTGTATCACACAACTGGGACATGTGAGGTCGGAATCACATATAAGCTTCTTCCAGGACCTTCAACAGACGTATGCTCTTGCACATACCAAATTCTACAAATACCTCCAACTCAAAAATGTTCTCCATGCTCACATCCAGTCGACTGACACCCTCCCGGAATTTAATCATCTGGAAGCTAAGCTTTCCATGGGTAATTTGTACCGTAGGGGAATCTCTCAGATTTATCGTACCCTTGTAATTTACTCACCTGGTTCGCTAGACCACCTTAGAACCTGTTGGGAGTGCTGGGTGAGATCCATGGTGGATGAGGATTGGCGTACACCCTGCTGTCCCCTCGTGAAATCACTATCTCCTTGTGACTATGACTGGTGCAGACATACTATCTTTATTTAGCTTATCTCTCCCCAGCCTGCCTGTGCCGTGCAGGCCTTCGCCCCACCTCCGCATGTCCTCATTGTGGAATTAGCTCAACAGACTTTTACCATATGGTCTGGTCCTGTCCAGTGATACATCATTTTGGGCCAAGGTAACCCGAGATTTGCCAGATGTCCTTGGGTGGGAGTCCCCCCTCCCCCCTCTTGTTTCTTTATGGGGGGCTTGAAGGCTCTTGCGATACGAGGGCTGAAAGATCATTTTTGGGCACGGCCCTTTAAGTTCTGAAATGTGATATTGCTACATGATGGCTATCTCCTACCCCCCTGACTCTCACGGGGTGGAGTTGGGATGTGGACTGGTGTGCACAACAGGAGTGTGTGGTCTTTGAAGCCAGGAGTTTTCCCCAATCAACAAGGGTCAATTTGTTTGAGACTGCTATTGACATGTGTTCTTGGTCATTGCTTTCGCTCTATGTGATGTACTGCTTGAGGGTTATCGCCTTGTGTGGTCATGATACTTTATACAATACAATGCTGTATGTGTGTCAAATGTTCTTCTATGACATATTTAATGGCTAAAAGTCAATAAAAACTGTTTATCACAAAAATATTCTTGCATTTGAGACCATTCTTTGTGAAGCCTTCCCTTTTCAAAATAATCAGAAATGTATATTCAAACACGATTCAGACAAGAATTAGAGACAATCGTCAAATCCTGGAATATTTGCTATAAGCAGAGCAGTAAACGTCTTTCGTGAAGGCCACAGACAGGCGTCCTAGGGGACCAGCCTGACCTTATCTGCTGGCTGTGGACTAAACTGCTTGCTGAGTGCAGACACAGACAAAGCATTTCAAGTTGAGGTATGCATGTGAGCGGCTGCCTGCATTGACAACAAAGCAGGCTCCTTTCTGTACTAAGACAGTTAAGCTGGGGGCGAGAAGGGAGAGCCTGTAGAACAAAGGCTAAATTATATATTTCCCATGCAACAAAACTCAGAAATATTGTTACAGTTATGCACTTCTTGATATTTTGTTTAATAATTGCCTCCATTGCAACTATTTTATGTTTATGTTGACAACTTTACACACTATTTGAATTAGAATGTTGTAATAAAGTTCTTAAAATATTTTCCTAATATGGGTTCTTAAGTGTGTCTATTCATGGTGAAAAGAGGTTTGGAACCCACTAAATAGTCATGTGAGTCTCACAGGGTTCATTATTGCCCCAACATCACCGTTCTCGTGTCATTTGCAGGTAGTTTGTGAGTTACTACCTGGAGATCCGGCACCAGTATCAGCAGGGGACAACTGGTACCAGCATTCCCAGAGCCCCTGGAGGTAGCCCCTGTGAACTCACTGCACCTAATCTGGCTCAAGCGATCTAAAGCACATCTCTGCCTCCCACTGTTCAGGAGATCTGGCACCTGTATCGGCAGGGTAAATCTGTTACCAACTTTCCCAGGGCCCTAGTAGGTGGCTCATGTGAACTTCACTGCACCTGACCTTGCTCAAGCGCATGACAGCGTCCTGCTGCGTGGGCCGCGCGCGGGCAAAGCATATGGCATCCTGGGGATAATATCCATCATTACTGATTCTCCATGAACATTTAACTTTTGTGGACAATTGTATTGTTATTCCTTTGGCTGGGATTCACCAGTTTATGACTCCAATGCCAGTAATTACTGTTAGACTGATTTGCTTTACTGCAACGGCTAAAAACCTAGCAGCTTTTTCTCGTTGTTATGTTGTTTGTGTAGGCCCTTTTATATCTTGTGGCCTGGTCCATTGTGTGTGACATTTAGCTTTGAGGTTTGAGGCACATGACTGAATATTTTTTAGAGTCAAGCCAATCTTGTTTTTTGAGAATTACATGGATGACTTTGATCTCCCATTTACAAAAGCCCGCTACTTAAGGTTCAGATTAGGCACACTCCCTCTTGCTACATTTACTGTAAATTGGAACCGAAGTTATGGAGGTAGCAAAATTTGTCCTGCATCCAGATGTGACGAAGAAACAGATGACAATTTACTGTTTTTTTCCCAATTATCACAAGCATCGCAAGTGCTGGATTGTTCCTCTATGCCGTTCTCTAAGTGTTGGCCAGTACAGGGTAGCCCTGAGAATTTGTAGAGCAGATATGTCCTCAGCTATTGTTTTTTCCATTCCCAAATATTTAGGGAGTATCTAGCCAATACAGTGTAAAATCTCAACTACTCTAGTCCCTCTAGTTTCAGCCCATTCCTTGCCAGTTATTATATAGGCCCTGGGCCTTTTAGACCTAGATAATACTTTTTAATATTGTACTGTATTGTTTTATTGCTTTTATTACACTTGTGCTTCTATTTTGTAAGCTTAATTTTTTTAATGAATTATTTTTTCATGATTGAATAAGTTGTGATGTATTTGCATTCAATTATTGACTTGCTACTTTATTTCATTTCAATATCTTTATTCGGATGCCGATATATATCCATAAAAGTACAGACAGACAACCACATATACAATAAAAATTAACCAGCAACAGGGGGGACATTAAAAGATTCCAATTAAAAACTGATTCTCCCATAGTACAATGTGCATTAAAAAGACATAATAAAGAGGAACAATTCAAAGTGTTAATATACCAAGAGTTTAAAATTCATAATTAAAAAGCGGAGTGAGTTGAGCAGAATTCACGGGGGCACATAGACTTACGAGTACGCAGAGCCGCTTTAAAAAAAGAGCCCACTCGAAAAACATGCTACATTAATGGTCGATGACCAGAGTAAAGTATCTAAATCGAATTGAGTTACTATAGACCTGGTTTTCTATCTTATGTTGGCAAGTTGACATTTTGAAGCCTGCACTGTGCTCAGAGGGTCTGGAAAACCTAATCCTGGGCCACATTTTGCTTTAAAGTAAACATGTGTCACCAGTGCTACCTGCTCAGACATAAAGGCTTTGTACTGTAACCAAAGAATTGTTTGAGAGAGGACCCTTTGACCAAAGGGACAGGTCACCGTATTAAACTGTAAAATCAAAAAGTATTCCCTTTGGCATCCAACCTCAACATAGGTCACATTCACTAAAGTTTCAATAGACGTACAATTTCAAACTCATTCACAACAACCTTCACAATCAAATATAGTGCCACAGGATTACTGACTGTGTCAAATATTTAATATAAATATATTTTTCATAAAAGATCAAGACACATCAAATATATTCTTGTAATTCATATGTATAAAATTCAGGGATGTGGAATTCCTATAGCCCGACGCCCAGGACATATTGTTTGGGGTCAAGAGCAAAAAGTTTTAATGTGCATTTTGTCCTTGGGACAAGCAGGCCGAACCCCCTGCAGCACAGACCCTTTGGCTGCCAGTTTGCAGTACCACATTAAGGATCAGGGAAGGTCACTGCCTGCAGTTAAGTTAACATGTGTGTGCATATGTTAATGCTGTTCAAACTTGTATTCATGGTTCATTAATTGAGAGCCTTTATTATTAGGCTGAGCGCTCTCAGTAAATGTAAGTTCTGACTGCACTACTGACAGTGGTTCCAGTATAAAAATGTGGACACACGCTTTAAAAGTTTAGCAATATGAGGTTATGCATAATGCTCCCAGAATGCTCTCTGATTAGATGCAAATATTTGCAGAAGCTTGAAAGCAAGATTAATGATTCTTTGCTTTCAATATAAAATGTCCCTAAAAATGAAAGTAGGAAAACATTTTTTTTGCTAAACTACTGTCAAATTTCAGGTTCCTTTTCTTTGCCGCATCATTTAGTAAAATGTGTTGATGTATGCTAGTATTTCCCCAAAATATTCATATTAGAAAATCAGTGTAACCAGTTTCAATAAGATTTTGGGAAACATAAAAATAAACAAGCATTGGTAAAGCCAGTAGGTCTGAAATGGTGGTCAGCTTTTTCGTTTTGGCAATGCGTGACTTGTTGTGGCATGGGTTTTTGTAAAACCTTATTGATGTGAGAGCTGCCGGACCCTCACCATTATGACAAACATTAGCAAAAGCAAAAATTGTTTTTGGTCTCAAAAAAGCACACACTGCCACATTAGTTATTGGCACTGAACAAAACTACTTGGTGTGCCGATAAGCTCCTTATGAAAGAGCAGAATACTGTCACTCACGTAAAGCCAGCCGATACAGAGAGAGAATTTTAATAAATACTAAAGGTCATGGTTAACACTAGACCAAATTAGGGGCCCAATTATTAATGAAAGTTTCAAAAGTGCACCCTTGGTTTATGTCCTTGCATTAAGGGCAGATATATGGCTTTCGTGAATTCACAAGAATTTACAGCAGTAGGGCAATTTGTGAACTGCATTTTAGAATGAGCAAATATGCATGTGTAGATTTGCTCATGCAAAAACCTGAGTGTTTGCAAATTTATTTTCCCTCCAATCACTTTTTTCCCAACTCTGGAAGAAGGTTTACGTCTGCCATTGTCAGGAGTAAATTTCCAACATTTCTCAGTATTGGAAAAGATTAGAGAAGAGTTGTTGAAAACCCTTAAATCATGCAAGTTAGTAGGTTTGCACAGACTCAAAAGGACATTCCAACCCTGCAACTATTGGTTTCCACTTCCTTTAGTCCCAGTATGTAGATCTGCGGAAACGTAGCAACATAATGGGATTACTAGTATTCAAACACTACTATGGTATGAGCCCTGGCATAATCAGAGGGCCCGATTCACAGAATGAACTTAAGTCTAAATCCTAAACTTACTACTATTTGGTATTCACAGAATGCACTTACTACTTTCGGGATTCACAGAGTGAACTTACTACTTTCGGGATTCACAGAATAAATTTACTACTTTCGGTATTCACAGAATAGATTTAAGACTACTAACTCTAAGTCCGAAATCGGGGAGTAAATTCAGGCCCGGAGGCGGAGCTTGCGGCACGGAGGCGGAGCTTGCGGCTTGGAGGCGGAGCTTCTGGCTCGGAGGTGGGGATTTTTGCCATGCTGAAATCTCCAACTCTGGGCCGCAAGCTCCGACTCCGGGCCGGAAGCTCCGCCTCCGGGCCAGAAGCTCCGCCTCCGGGCCGCAAGCTCCGCCCCCAAGCCGGAAGCTCCGCCTCCGGGCCTGAATTTACTCCCCGATTTCGGACTTAGAGTTAGTAGTCTTAAATCTATTCTGTGAATCCCGAAAGTAGTAAGTTCACTCTGTGAATCCCGAAAGTAGTAAGTGCATTCTGTGAATACCAAATAGTAGTAAGTTTAGGATTTAATCTTAAATTCATTCTGTGAATCGGGCCCAGAGAGTCTACATAAGAGCTCTTTTATAATGAGATTGCTGCCATAATGTGTCGCCGCACAACATGGCACCAAAGGGACAAGTGGATTTTGTTACAGAACAAGTAGATTTATGAAGCAACCTGCCCCATGGAAGTAGATATTTTAATAAATTCCACACCCATGTATAAAATGCAGTTCATAAAAAGATAAAAATATATTCCTTAAATCATTACTAAACTGTTTTACCACAAATAAGGAAGAGAGAACAAACAAGACTATACACTTTATCGTTAATTCATCAGCTAGTTTTGGCAAATAATCAGTACAGGCAGATGATCAATACAGAATTGTCATCTAGTGTGCCTGCATGTTCCTCAAATTTAGTCTTGTGTATGAGTTGACTCTGTCTGAAAGAGACACGTTAGTGATAGATTCCTTACCTTAGAATATCCCCAGGCGTCAGACTGGATCTGGAAAGTTTTTCGTCAGCAGGACCCCTGCACTTCGGTAGGTGGTTTTGTGCGGCTCTGCGTCCGTCGCTGGTGTCGTATGCGCCGAGATGATGTTACGAAGAATACTTAGCAGCCACCCATGCGCTCTGACGTCAGGTCTTTCTTTTTCTGCGCCAGCAAGTGCAGATCTGGTTAGAGCACGTCCCTAGTCACTTTTTGACTAACTTTTTATGAGACTTGTCTCTACTCCTTTTTTGTCTTTGACTCCTGGTGCTAAGAAGGGATGCCTGGGTTTAAATCCTGTGGTGTCTGTCGCCGTACGATGTCGGTGGCTGACCCCCATGGCGTCTGTCTCTGGTGTCTGGAGTGCGACCATGACCCTCGGTCATATTCCAACTATCTGGCCATGGCTCCAAAGGCTTTGCGGGCATGGTCTCGAAAGCTGCTGGAGGCCCGGCAGTCGTCTCCGTGCCGTTCGAGTTCCAGGGGTTGCTCGAGGGACCGACCGCGGAGCAATCACCATCACTCCTCGGGGTCGAGGTAAGAGACATCATAAGAAAAAGTTGAAGAAGCGTGATTCGGGTGCAGTGCAGAAAGCACAAGCATGCACCAATGTAAAGTCAAGGGTGCATAAAAGTTATCGTTTTACAGATTAAAGAGTCTTCCGACTGGACTAGGACTACCAAACTTTAGAGTTAGGCACTAGTGGTGTGTACCAGTGTAAGAACACCAGCGCTAGTAAGTTACCTCACCCACAGGAAGCGGGTGCATAGGTGCCAAAGTGTGTCGGGTTTCGTCACGCAGTTCGATGGTGCCTGAAGATGAAGATGCAGCAGGCATCCAGAAGAGAAGTGTCCGGTGCGATCCAAGGGTGGATCGAAGATGGAGGGTACCTGAAAGCAGAGAGGACAGAGTCTGGGTCACTGGGCAGTGACCAGGGAGGAACCAGGAAGGAACCAGGCAATGTCGGGCGCAATCAGGTCGATGTTGGGTGCCTTGTCTCCGCTGCCACGTGGTCTCTGGGGCACCGAGGATGTCCTGGAGTGAATCACGAGCTGTCCCACAAAGGTTCTCGCTGTCGGCGGTGTCGGCTTCTCGATCGGAGTCAACAAGCCTAGGCAAAGGCAACCCACACAGGATTCGAAGATGGCTTAATACTCGGACCAGCAAGGTCTGAGCGGGTGCTCCTTTTCAGGGGACCGAGTGCCAGTCTGGAGCAACCAGACCAGCTGTTCAAAGTTGAAGGTTCGTTGGTTCTGGGGCCACTAGCCAACGGGCAAGTGCCGCCCAACGCATCAAGCAGGAAAATGCAAAAGGGCCCCACGCAGCACTCATCAAGTGTGGAGGGGTGAGCTTCGGTGCAAAAGCTGCTCGGGGCTGGAGCTTCTCAAACTCCAATGCACAGCTTCGAGAGAGCCTCGGATGCTGCACGGTCAGCGCTTCGTGGTTACTTCAAGATGGCCGCTCCCACGCTTCAGGTCGCCTCCACGGGTCCCAGATCTGCATGGACTGTAGATCGGGCTGTTGGAAGTCAGGAAAGCTGGCTCTTGCCCGTCTCTGTCAATCGAGTTCCGGCAGGAACTGCAACAAAGCAAACGTCGAGGTGCTGGATGGTGCCTGTTTGCACAGGGTGGTCACTCCTTCACCACAAGGGAGATTCTTCAGTCTTCTACGTCGAGTAGGATGTCGAAGGGTCCAGAGTTTCATTTCATAAGTTTCAGTCAGGAAATTCTGATGTGCATTGGCACTGCTCCCACCTATATTCCAAATCTGGGGGCTGGATTACCTGCTAGGTCCCTCTTAAGGGTGGGACCCAGGAAGGGGGCGGTTTCACCCCTTTCCCTTTGTCCAGTTTGCCACCAGGACTGGGGCTGGAGTGCCCCAGAACCGGTTTGACTGGAATCTGCCCAGGGACACCTTGTGCGCCCCAGGCAGTGTCTAGTTTCATTCAACCCTCCCTGCTACAATCCACTATCTCCTGTCTGGGGTGGTGTGACAACTCCCTGTGACAGGAAACCCTTTGTCCGAGTCCCCACTGCCAAGTTTCGGTCAGCAGCAGGAGGTCAGACATGTGTCTGTGGCAGCAGCATCCATTTTGTGATGCTGGGGCTCTGGTTAGGATTAACCGCATTTGCAGTAAGTAACATGTCTTTCCCTACTGGAGGGGTGGGACGCTGCCCCCACCATCAGAATCGTCGAGGGGGTAGCATTCCACAATGTATGACACCAAACATGACATGTTTTGATAAAGCAAACCGGAGTTGCAATAACCGTAAGGATTATAATGCACTTAAGAGTATATGGTATGGCAGTATCATTGGAACAGCTATAGGGAAATGGTCCCGCAGGCTGCAGGCAGGCTCAGCTCATGCTAGAGCACCATCTCACATAAAACCAAGCACTCTGCCTCCAGGATTGTTAAGGCCTGCCATAGGAGTGGCTGATAGGTTTATATGTGTCCAAATATAGGTTTAGGCATAGGTATACTATACCTAAGCAAGGGGTGATTACACCACCTTGCCCCAGCTGAGTGATCAGCCAGTTGTGTCAATTTAAGAACCAGCCAGGGGTGGCAAAAGCTATGCTTCAGCCCCTGGTAGGCCTTGGATGCTCCTATGCCCTGGGCACCTATAGTGCACTGTACAGGGGCTGACAAGGAGTCCTTTACCAATTTGGTTATGCACCTAGGGTGCATGGAGTCCATTTTAAGGGAGAGCAGATAGCCTGGGGCCCTTATTAGCAGGATCCCAGGCCAACTAAGTCGAAAACCAGCTAAACACTAGGCAAAAAGAACTGGGGTAACCACAGTCAGGTATCCACCCTCCTACAGGTGCCACCTGATTTGCCACTGGCTTGGCAGGTGACACAGGAGCGACAAACCTCCTTGGTATCTTCTGACATATGAGGCTAGTGAAAGTGAGGGACAAGCCTGTCCCAAGTCTTGTTCTGGCCTAAGTGTCCTGCAAGGGGAATATCATGGGCTAAGGTTAGAAGGAAGCCCCTGAATTGCAAAGGTATGACCAACCTCCGGGTTGCACCAGGCTTGGGGTCTCTAGCCTCTGAATAAAGGAGCCCATCATCCCAATACACTGAATGGGTACCTTGAGCATTCCCTGCAGCCTCAGCAGCAGCTTGCTGTCTGAGGGGTTCAAGTGAAGGGCAAGTCAACTGAGCATGCCCCAGGTCTGCCCTTGAGGGTCCCCCTGTCCCCAGAAACTCAACCTGATCAGGTTCAAGCTCTTCAGAGACAGTCTCCTCTTGGATCACAGAATCACCCTCCTGTGAGGTCTGATCCTCAACCTGGGGCAAGTGGGAAGGCACTGCCTTCACCCTCTTGCTCCTTCTCTTGGGTTGTGATTGGTCTATTGTTTCAAGATCCACCACAGGTTGAGGTAGGCACTTCTTGGTCTGGGACCTGGTTACAGCAAGGACATGGGCTGAAATCCCTAGCATTTCTGCATGAGTCCTGTACTCCACTTCTGACCATAATGATTCCTCCAGATCATTGCCCAACAAACAGTCAACTGGGAGGTCAGCACTAACAACAACTTTTTTGAAGCCAGTTACCCCTCCCCAGGAGAAATTAACAACAGCCACACTATGTGTAATAGTGGTGTTGCTAGCATTGGTCACTAGGTAATTCTCACCTAGTATCATCTGTTCAGGGTCCACAAAGTTATGTGTCACCATAGTGACACTGGCACAAGTGTCCCTGTAGGCCTGAGCCATTTTGTCATAGATTAAAGGTGTCTGTCTGTACTTGCCTAGGTTACTAGGACTCACAGTTGAGGACATAATTATGTCCCCCTCACAGATCAGAACTGCCTGAGTAGGGATCCTGACTAAGCCAGTCTCCCCCTCAGATCCCAGGGTTAACCCTACTATCCCCTTGGGTTGTGTACCACGACTGCTGACTGCACTAGGGGGTGCAGGTGTCTTAGGGACTGCAGTAGTAGCCACTGGGTTTTTCTTAGTGCATTCACTCCCCCAATGAGAAGTGGACTTGCAAAAGTTGCACCAAGGTTTCTTTTGGCCATCATTCTTCTTCTTTTTTCCATTCTGGGAACCACCCTCCTTATTATTAGTTTGGGGGCCTGGAGAAGACTTCTGGTCTTTATCTTTCTGATTACCACCCTTTTGATCTGCTTTCTACTGATCACCTCCTTGGTTCTGGGTTTTCTGCTTAACCCTTGTTCTGACCCATTTGTCTGCCTTCTTTCCCAATTCTTGGGGTGAGGTCAGATCAGAGTCTACAAGGTGTTGATGCAACAGCTGGTTTGTACAGTTATTAAGGATCTGCTCTCTCATGATAAGATTGTACAATCCTGTATAGTCTGAAACTTTACTTCCCTGCAACCAACCCTCCAGAGCCTTAGTGGCACAATCAACGAAATCAGTCCAGTCTTGAGTCTGTGCTTTTTGGGTGTCTCTGAACAACAACCTGTATTGATCAGTGGTTAGGCCAAACCCTTCAATAAGAGCACTCTTCAAGACAGAGTAGTTTTTAGCATCCTCAGGTCTAACTGTGAGGAGCTTATCTCTCCCTTTCTCAGAAAAGGAGAGCCACAAGATTGCTGCCCACTGATCTGAAGGAACCTGCTGTACCTTGCAGGCCCTCTCCAGGGCAGTTATCCATTTGCGGACGTCATCCCTATCTCTGTAGGGGGGCACAATCTTACTCAGGTTTCTATTATCATAGGACCTGTCCTTATCTCTTGGGATAATGCTGCCACCAGTGGGAGTCTCCCCACTTAACTTTTGCTCTCTTGCAAAAGCTAGTTTAGCTTGAGCCAGGGCTAATTCCTCTCTTTCTATTTGGAGATTAACTGCTCTCATCCTGGCTCTATGCTCTCTCCTTTGAGGGGAAGTAATTCCTCTCTGTGATTCTCTTGAGGCACTAGAAATGTGAGAATCCCTGGAATGGCTTCTATCTCTCCTATTGCCTGGGAGAATCCTGTTATGTACTCTGGGAAGGGGCTGGCCCTCTCCATTTCCATGTAGGTCCAAGTTGGCCCGGCTAAGCCTTACAACTGGTACCTGGCTAACCCCTTGATCCACATCTGAATTGTCACCATTTGATTCTGGGTCTACCTCCTCATTTTCTGCTTCTGGGGAGGTGTTTTCAGTATCTGGGGGGTTCACTCCTTCTCCTGATCCTGAGGGGGCTGTTCTGCCTTGCTCAAGGTCATCCTTCTCCAGGATGGCTATCATGATAGGAATGGTAGGGTTGTGACCCTTTCTCAGCTTCCTTGCAGTGCACAAGGCACTCAAGTCTCTATGGCTGAATCTGTCATAGTCTGAGGTTGCCTGTGGAGGGTCAACCACCACAGGTAGAGAGCTTGGAGCTTCCCCTGTGCCAGACATGACTTCTAGTGTGGTGTAAGTGATGCACCTACCTACACTAAGTGTTTTCCTACTGTCCCTTACAAGTGAGTTGTAGTCAGGGTGTGCTAAGCCATTCTACCTACAACTACTAAGTTCAGTAGAACTTAATATGCTAAGCTTTGTTTATATGTACCTAGGTACTTAATGTGATCTTTCAATTTGATATAAAGATTGCAATGGTAAAACAACAGCAAGCTCAAATCCGCACCGCTGCTCACCAATGTGAGAAGTTGGCCTGGTATATGATGTCCACAGTTCTGTGGGCACCTTGTATCAGTCCAAACAATCCCTTATGGTGATGGTTGTAAATCAACCTTATAGACAAGCTATCCTAGTGGTAGCATGGACTAAGCAGCCTTAAAGGCTTAACTCAAGAGGGCACGTGAAGCAAGCTGTTTTACCATATGCAATCCTGTAATACCAAATGAAAGGACACCACACAAGTTATATATTATAAAAATATATGTATTTATTCTCAGAATAATCCCCACTACTCTTTATGAGCAATGAAGCACAAGCGTTTAAACAAAGTCACAATGTAACATATACAAGTTGCAAGTTTTTGGATGAGGCCGGTGGCCACTCAAACCATATATTAAAAAAGTGGTATAACAATCACTAATCGGTTGGGGGTAAGGCCTAGGGCCTTGGGAATCGCTTGGACTACAGTGGACTAACAGCAGTTAGGACAGGAGTAGCCCGCGGGATTCGGGTGCAGTGCAGAAAGCACAAGCATGCACCAATGTAAAGTCAATGGTGCATAAAAGTTATCGTTTTACAGATTAAAGAGTCTTCTGACTGGACTAGGACTACCAAACTTTAGAGTTAGGCACGAGAGGTGTGTACCAGTATAAGAACACTGGCGCTAGTAAGTTACCTCAGCCACAGGAAGCGGGTGCATAGGTGCCAAAGTGTGTCGGGTTTCGTCACGCAGTTCGATGGTGCCTGAAGATGAAGATGCAGCAGCTGTCCAGAAGAGAAGTGTCCGGTGCGATCCAAGGGTGGGTCGAAGATGGAGGGTACCTGAAAGCAGAGGGGACAGAGTCTAGGTCACTGGGCAGTGACCAGGGAGGAACCAGGAAGGAACCAGGCAATGTCGGGCGCAATCAGGTCGATGTTGGGTGCCTTGTCTCCGCTGCCACGTGGTCTCTGGGGCACCGAGGATGTCCTGGAGTGAATCACGAGCTGTCCCACAAAGGTTCTCGCTGTCGGCGGGGTTGGCTTCTCGATTGGAGTCAACAAGCCTAAGCAAAGGCAACCCACGCAGGATTCGAAGATGGCTTAATACACGGACCAGCAAGGTCTGAGCAGGTGCTCCTTTTCAGGGGAGCGAGTGCCAGTCTGGAGCAACCAGATCCGCTGTTCAAAGTTGAAGGTTCGTCGGTTCTGGGGCCACTAGCCAACGGGTAAGCGACTGGACCAACGCGTCGAGCAGGAAAATGCAAAAGGGCCCCATGCAGCACTCGTCGAGTGTGGAGGGGTGAGCTTCGGTGCAACAGCTGCTCGGCGCTGGAGCTTCTCAAACTCCAATGCACAGCTTCGAGGGAGCCTCGGATGCTGCACGGCCAGCACTTCGTGGTTACTTCAAGATGGCCGCTGCCACGCTTCAGGTTGCCTCCACGGGTCCCAGCTCTGCATGGACCGTGGATCGGGCTGTTGGAAGTCAGGAAAGCTGGCTCTTGTCCAGTCTCTGTTGCTCGAGTTCCGGCGGGAACTGCAACAAAGCAAACATTGAGGTGCTGGATGGTGCCTGTTTGCACAGGGTGGTCACTCCTTGACCACAAGGGAGATTTTTCAGTCTTCTACGTCGAGTAGGATGTCGAAGGGTCCAGAGTTTTGTTTCATAAGTTTCAGTCAGGATAATCTGATGTGCATTGGCACTGCTCCCACCTATATTCCAAATCTGGGGGCTGGATTACCTGCTAGGTCCCTCCTATGGGTGGGACCCAGGAAGGGGGCGGTTACACCCCTTTCCCTTTGTCCAGTTTGCCGCCAGGACTGGGGCTGGAGTGCCCCAGAACCGGTTTGACTGGAATCTGCCCAGGGACACCTTGTGCGCCCCAGGCAGTGTCTAGTTTCATTCAACCCTCCCTGCTACAATCCACTATCTCCTGTCTGGGGTGGTGTGACACCTCCCTGTGACCGGAAACCCTTTGTCCGAGTCCCCACAGACATGTGTCTGTGGCAGCAGCATCCATTTTGTGATGCTGGGGCTCTGGTTAGGATTAACCGCATTTGCAGTAAGTAACATGTCTTCCCCTCCTGGAGGGGTGGGACGCTGCCCCCACCGTCAGAATCGTCGAGGGGGTAGCATTCCACATTGTATAACACCAAACACGACATGTTTTGATAAAGCCAAACCGGAGTTGCAATAACTAAGGATTATAATGCACTTAAGAGTATATGGTATGGCAGTATCATTGGAACAGCTATAGGGAAATGGTCCCGCAGGCTGCAGACAGGCTCAGCTCATGCTAGAGCACCATCTTACATAAAACCAAGCACTCTGCCTCCAGGATTGTTAAGGCCTGCCATAGGAGTGGCTGATAGGTTTATATGTGTCCAAATATAGGTTTAGGCATAGCTATACTATACCTAAGCAAGGGGTGATTACACCACCTTGCCCCAGCTGAGTGATCAGCCAATTGTGTCAATTTAAGAACCAGCCAGGGGTGGCAAAAGCTATGCTTCAGCCCCTGGTAAGCCTTGGATGCTCCTATGCCCTGGGCACCTATAGTGCACTGTACAGGGGCTGACAAGGTGTCCTGTACCAATTTGGTTATGTACCTATAGTACTTGTCTGTGAATTTAGAGAGAGAACAGCAGGCTGTGGGTCTGATTAGCAGGCCCACAGCCACATTATGTCATAAACCAGTGAAGCAAAAAGCAAAAATTGGGGTGACCATAGGATAGCAGACCCTACTCTCCTACACGCTCTCTGATGTTCCCCTGTTTGTCTCTGGATGTGGACGATGGGTCCAGGTGTACCTCCCCCGCGGCTCCCTTGGAGCCTGTGAGTGCCGCAACCTACCCACTTTATCCGGGTCCGTCCGCGACTCCGCCCCAGGTGCAAGATTTTCTTGCTGCCATTGACCACCTTTTCAGGCCTCTAACTCCGGCCGGCCGGTGCGCCTTCAGGCCCCGCTGTCCCAGCTGAGGGCCCTTCCTTGTGGCCAACTCTGCTACCGGCGCCGCAAGGCCCTCTGCCGGCAGCTGTGGCGCCACAATATATTCCGCCGGCGGCTCCGGCCCTGGCGCCTCCAGCAGCTCTGTTCCTGGTGCCGCAATGGGTCCCGTTCGTCCCACCTCGGCCCTTGCCCAGGTTATCGAACAATTTTGCTCCAGGTAGGGACCCTAATTGGTACATGGAGCCGGAACGGCGCCGACCGGCGCAGTTCCCGGCACCGTTGAACCGTTTGTATTCCCCTGTCCCTCCCCCGCCGCAGCAGCCTGTACCACGGGCAGTGGAGGAAGGGGACGACTGAGAGTGGTCTGAGGACCCTCTTGCATGGCAATGCGAGTCTGAACAGGAGTGGGTGGAAGAGTTGGAGGATGCAGGTGGCCTTGACGTCTCCTTTGGGCCTGGTTTTCTGTCTCCTCCGGCTGTGGCCAGGGAGGAGGGCGCAACATATACTGTGGTGCTCCGTAGAGCAGCTGAGGCCCTTGACCTTGATCTGCCTAGGGTCATTCTCAGAACCAACCTCCTCACTGAAGTTATTCAGCCGGCGGCAAGCTGTATGGATCCTCTGCTTCCGTTCAATGAGGCGTTAATGGATGTTTAGATGGCCACCTGGTCTAGACCAGCCACGGGGGTTCCTGTGGATAAGAATGTGGCCAGGCATCATGACCCTGCCTTTTTGATGAACCACCCGACTCCAGAGACCCTGGTCATCCAGGCCTCCACTTCCCAAAGCGCATTCCCTACCGCCCCGCTGGATAAGGAATCAAAGAAGTTGGGGCAGTTTGGCAAGAAATTGTTTTCTTCTGCCAGCTTGGGGCGCATGCCTCTTAGGCCTCTACTCTCATGCTGTATGGGACACAGTGGCGCAGACGCTGCCTCAGTGTCTGGAGGAGGTTCAGGCAGTACTTTCTCAAGCTGTTGCTGAGGGGAAAGGGGCTGCAAAGTTCACCATCCGGTGTGGGCGGGACACCGCGGACTCTCTGGGTAGGGTGATCTCCACGACAGTGGCCTTCCGTCGCCACGCCTGGTTGCGGTCCACCGAGTTTTCAGGGGATGTTCAGAGTTCCCTCATAGACACGCCCTTTGCTGTTACTTGCCTGTTTGGCGATAAGGCAGACAGTGCACTGGAGCATTTTAAGGACTCTCGGGCTACGGCCAAGTCCTTGGGTCTCTCCACTGTGCGCCCGGCCACGCCTGCTTTTTGTTCCTTTCGTGGCCACGGAAGGTGTGCCCCAACACGTTCGTTCGGCCAGAAGCCTGCACAGAACCAACCTCAGCGCAGATGTGCTGGCCTCTGTGGGGGCACAGCGGGCCAGCGTGCAGGTCAGTCCACCTCCGCTCCCGCAGCATCCACCTCAAAGCCTTCCTAGTCCAAGCTTTTGGGTCCACCCCATGCCTGTGGGCCGCAGGATTCAACATCACCTCCCCCACTGGCGCTCTGTCCCCTCGGACAGGTGGGTGCTGCAAATTGTTCGAAGGGGCTACTCCCTCCCCTTCAAGTCTGCCCCCCAGCCTTGCCACCTCAGTTTCACCGCATGTTGGGGGATCACTTTGGGCTTCTCCAGCAGGAAGTCACTCCCTCTTGGCCAAGAGGGCCATCAAGTGCGTTCCTGGGCCAGAAGTAGGACGTGGTTGTTATTCCCACTACTTTCTGGTCCCCAAAAAGGAGAAAGGAGCCTGCTCCCCATCTTGGTCCTCAGGAACGTCAATCGCTTCCTCCGGAAGGAGAAGTTCAAGATGTCGCCCCTGGCGACTGGATGGTAGCGTTGGACTTGCTGGACACATATTTTCATATTCCCCTCCTGCCGGCCCACCAGAGTTACCTGCGGTTCACGGTAGGCCACAAGCATTTTCAGTTTGCCGTGCTCCCCTTCGGCCTTACCAGTGTCCCTCTGATGTTCACGAAAGTTATGGCGGTGGTTGCAGCTCATCTGTGCAGATCAGGGGTTTCAGTCGTCCCCTATTTCGACGACTGGCTGTTGAAGGTGGGCTCGCCCCAGGCAGTCGTTTCCCACCTCCAAACTACGGCCGACCTGCTGCATTTGCTTGGGTTCTCTATCAACGTACCTAAGTCGCACCTGAGTCCCTCTCAGAAGCTCCCTTTCATTAGGAGCGGTTCTGGATTCGACGCGGTTTCGGGTTTATCCTCCCGAGCAGCGAGTCTGGGATATTCAGGCTATGATTCCCATCTTTCAGCCTCTATCTCGGGTTTCGGTCAGGATCATGGGCCTGTTGGCCTCATGCATCCTGCTAGTGCAACATGCCAGATGGCATATACGGGCTCTGCAGTGGGACCTGAAGTTCCAGTGGGCACAGCATCAGGGCAACTTGTCCGATCATGTCAAGATCTCGAGGGCATTGCACGACGATTGCAGTGGCGGCTCACGAATCGAGATTGAGTCAATGGCAGATCCCTCTCCCTTCTCCAACCGGAGTGCACAGTAGTGACGGATGCGTCCCTTCTGGGATTGGGCGGCCACTTGGGAGAGGCGGAGATCAGAGGCCTCTGGTTTCCGGCAGAGTCCCGACTCCATATCAATCTTTTGGAGCTTCGGGCGATCCGTCTTGCATTGAAAGCATTCCTCCCCTCTGTCAGGGGAAGTGTAGTACTGGTGTTCATGGACAACACCACCGCCATGTGGTATTCCAACAAACAAGGCGGGGTGGGGTTGTGGACCCTATGTCAGGAGACTCTGCGTCTTTGGACATGGCTGGAACATCAAGGCATTATCTTGGTGGTTTAACACCTGGCAGGGTGTCTGAACACCAGGGAGGACAAACTTAGCCGCCGGTGCATGATGGATCACGAATGGTGTCTGAACTCGGCGTGGAGCAACGTCTCTTTCTGCAGTGCGGAGAGCCTCGGTTAGATCTATTCGCCACCAAAGAGAACGCGCAATGTCATCACTTCTGCACGTTGGAATTTCCAAGGCGGAACTCGCTCTGCGACGCTTTTCGTCGCGAGTCGAGTTGCGGTTTGTTGTACGCCTTTCTGCCTATACCACTTCTGCCCAGAGTGCTGAAGAAAATTCGGCGCGACTGGGCCCAAGTCATCCTTGTGGCTCCGGATTGGGCACAAAGATACTGGTATCCTGAGCTACTCAGCATGGCAATCGATCCCCTGATCCGACTGCCTCTTTGGGAGGATCATCTGTCGCATCAGCGTGGAGATTGAGCGGCAACTGTTGACAGCTTTCGACCTTCCTCCCGAAGTCTGTGATGTCATTCTGGCAGCCAGGCGTCCCTCCACTAAAACTGTATACGCCTGCAGGTGGAACACATTTGTGGCATGGTGCACAGCAAAACTGTGGATCCCCTTTCTGCCCCTCTTTCCGAGGTCCTTCTGTTCCCTCTCTCCTTGGCCCAGCAGGGCTCTGCTCAGGGCACTATCAAAGATTATCTTTCGGCCCTCTCCGCCTTTTCTACGGCATCCGGATCAGCCTTCTCTTTTTAAGTCCCCAGTTGTTAATCGCTATCTCAAAGGCATTACAAACACGTTTCCTCCGTGTCTTTCATTTTTTTTTTAAACTGACTTTATTTAATTTTCATATTTTGCACAAGTGCAACATACATATCATCTTATAAAATACATTATAAATGCAGAACCCAACAGTCGGTTGTGACCACATCATGACATAGCCCCGTATCTCATTAGCTCGTCTAGACTGCCCTTTTCTTCTTCGCGAGGAGAGTAGTCCATCAAATGTAGGAGTCATATCCTATCCGGCTTGTGTCATAACCCTAAGGGGCTGAATCGTGTTGCCTCAAGATTATGCGAGCACTGTCGACACCTATTTACCAGATCAGATAACAAAAAAATGCAACCCCCCAACTCACTCCCCCTAACCTGGCCCCCTCCGATTAGTTCCACCTCCCTCCTCCCCCCAGACATGCCACTCTCCCTGACAGCGCACTTGTTGCACAATATTTATTCCGCACGCTCCCTTGGATTCCCTATGGCAGTGATCCATGTCCCACCTAGGAAGATGCACCCACGTTAGTCATCTCCTCACCTACCCTCTCACCCTGCGGCCTATGGTTGTGTTCTCATTTAGTAAAGGGTGACACCCATATATGGAAGGATCAGTCATCGTCATCAGTCGGATTTTTAAGAAGATCTACCATCACCACCCAGGCTCTCGCTGTGTCCCACAATTTGTTATTGTCAGTTCTCTGAGCCAGCTGGAGCCGGAGAGTCCCCTCGCAGTCCGCCCTCTTTATAAATTCCCGCAGCCAGCGCACAACACTGGGGGCTGTGACCGCCTTCCAATGGCTGGTAATTTCTCATTTGGCTAGGACTAACTCCAGATCCAGGAAATTACTGGTGGTTTTGTTGCGGGCAGTGTGGGGAAACCAGTGTAACAGGCACACCCCTGGAGTAGGCTGCAGCTCTCTTTCCGTCACCTCTGTCAGTTTGGCCAGAACCTCCCCCCAATACCCATGGAGCAATGGACAATCCCAGAACATGTGCGTAAACGCTGCGTTTTCCATTCTGCATCGCGGGCAGGCAGTGCGAGAGCCAAAAGATTCATTGATTTTGTAAGGAGTGAGGTACGCCCGATGGAACACATAGAATTGTATGAGTTGGAATCTCGCATTTCGAGAGCATTTCCGTGCTCGTTCCAGAAGCATCTCCCAGGGTTTTGCCTCTATAGGCGTTCCCAGATCAGCCTCCCATTTAGTGTGCAATTCCTCTAGAGGAACACTTAAGCCCTGCGTCAGTCTCCGATACAAAGACGTAACTGCCTTGATTTTACCCACGGAGGTGACCACGTATTGGCAAGGGAGGAAGACCTGTGGTTCCTCCACACCTTTTTTCCAGTGTTTGCGCACAGCCGCCATCACTGCCGCATGCAGAAGAAAGTCCCGAACAGGCAGTTTGTATCTTTCCATGAGATCTTGAAATGATAAGAGGGTACCATCCTCGTATATATCCCCAATGGAGGAGATCCCAGGCTCCTCCCATTCCTGCAGTCACTGCCAATCACCTCCGTGAGGCAGCTCCTCGCAGAACCACACCGGAATCTCAGGCGCATACGCGGGGCTCACTTTATTTCGTCATAGAGCCCTGTTGCAACATTGCCATAATACCCATAAATCTCTGGACACCTCTCTTTCACGCACCGGAAGCTGTAACAGAATCCAAGTCAGGTGGCGCAGCCCCAGGGCCCTACCTCTCTGATCTACCTCGACTCCCAGTTTCCCTGCCATCCGCTGTGCGAACCAATTGGATCTGGGCCGCATGGTAGTAAGCCTCGAAATGAGGTACTGCAAAGCCCCCTTCTTGTCTTGGAAGCATCATAGTAGTCAGCGTCACTCTACGCCTCCATGATCCCCATGGAAAACTCAAAACCATTGAGTTTAGTTGGGCAAAGCACTTCCCAGGCACCCAAAGCGGCAGTGTAATAAAGTAATAAAGCAAACGGGGCAGGGTTATCATTTTTAGTAATGCGACTCGTCCCGCAACCAATAAAGGTAGAGACCCCCAGATTTCAAGATTACCCTTGGTAGTTCGCAGGGCCCGCCCTATTTTACCCTCAAATAAATCAGCAGCCTCATGGTAAATTCGGACCCCCAAGTAAGGCAAGCAACTGCCTTCCCATTGTACATCGAGCCCCTCAGGTGGATTGCCTCGCCCCCCACGCACCGGAAATATACAGGTCTTAGCCCAGTTAACTTTGAGTCCTGCCACTCGCCCCAGCCTCTCCAGCAATTCCCGGGCTCCCCGTAGCTCATCGGTAGCATTGCAAAGAAACATTAACAAATCATCAGCATATAGGGCAATATAGTGCATCTGACCAATCCCCTCTAGGTCCCTGTAGTGTCTCCCTCTCCGTGTGCGAGCCGCCAGCGTCTCCATTGCCAGGGCAAACAGAAGGGGGGACAGCGGGCAGCCCTGTCTCCTCCCCCTGCCTACGTCACAAGCTGCTGAAATCACCCCCCCCCCATCTGAACCCTGGCCGTCGAGCGAGTGTAGAGAATCTTCGTCCAGGCCACAAATCCCTCACCTAAGCCAAAGGCCCTCAAAACCCGAAACAGATACGGCCACTCTAAGCTATCAAAGGCCTTTTCAATGTCTATTGATAGTACACATGCCTCATCACCCCCTGCCGCCGCTTCGTGCATCAATTGACACAACCTCCGAATATTCATGGCCGTGTTCCGGGCGGGAATGAACCCAGCCTGGTCCTCGTGCACCAGAGTTGTCATGTGCACCATCAGGCGACTGGCCAAGATACCGCTCAGGATCTTATAATCAATGTTTAACATCGCCAGGGGGCGATACGCTGTATGGTCCCACTCCGGCTTACCCGGTTTAAGGAGCGGTACGATCACTGCCTCCCTTGTCGAGCTAGGTAAGTAGCCTTTCTGTTCTGATCGATTATAAAGGGTCACCAGCTGCG
This sequence comes from Lissotriton helveticus, assembly GCF_964261635.1. Classification (NCBI taxonomy): domain Eukaryota; kingdom Metazoa; phylum Chordata; class Amphibia; order Caudata; family Salamandridae; genus Lissotriton; species Lissotriton helveticus. Next base: position 1,078,460,998 of record NC_136063.1, on the reverse strand, counting down.
GAGCCAGCACGTCGATATAAGTGACATAGAACTCTGACGGTCACCCATCGGTGCCTGGCTGTGAGAAGTTGGCCTGGTATATGATGCCCACAGTTCTGTGGGCACCTTGTATCAGTCCAAACAATCCCTTATGGTGATGGTTGTAAGTCAACCTTATAGACAAGCTATCCTTTAGGCTCCTGTGCCCCGTTTTTCCTTGCTGTGTGCCCCTTTGTGCCCCTCTGTGCTGTGTTCACTGTTGTTGCCTTTTAGGATCCTGTGCCCCGTTTTTCCTTGCTGTGTGCCCCTTGCTGGAACTGAAATTGTCTTTGTTAGGATTGTATTTTTCATCGCCTGTCCCCCTGTACTCGCTCCCCCGGTTCCTCCCGCCCCGCTCCCCGCTTCCCGCCTCCGTTGTTAGCCACGCCCCCTTTCTTTCTGTGCCCTCCCCGCTCCCGCCTCCCAGCTGCTCCGCCCTCCCTCGCACTTCGCCATATATGGCGACCGTGCGAACGCGCAGCGGTTACGCGCAGCGGGAGCGCCGATTGCGCGCCGAAGGCGCGCCAAAGGTAAGCCCGTCTGCGCCCGTCCGCGCCTGGCCCGCGCCCAGTGCCAGGACCCCTGGCTCCCGCAGTCACCAGCCCTCCCGCCAGACCTACGCCGCCACCGACCTCTATACACTCAACACCGGCCGAATCCCGGGATGCTACCGAGCCACCCCGAGACGCACCCACGGACCCTTCAGCTGCCACGCCTGCAAGTTCACCTGCATCCGGACCTACACCGCACCAGCACCCACCAAGCCGAACACCAGCAGCAACCACCTCAAGTGCATCCTGCTCAACACCCGCTCCGTCCACAGACACGCCATCGAACTCTGGAACCTCCTCGACACCGCAGCTCCTGACGTTGCCTTCCTCACGGAAACCTGGATGAACGACTCCTCAGCGCCCGACATCGCCATCGCCATCCCAGAGGGCTACAAGATCACCCGGAAAGACCGCGACAACCAGACTGGAGGAGGTATCGCCATCATCCACAGGGACACCATCCGCATCACGACCAACACCGACGACACCCTGACAATCGCCGAACACCTGCACTTTCAGATCCACACCGACCCCAAGACCACCCTCAGAGGCACCCTGATCTAACGACCCCCGGGACCACGCACACCATTCAGCGAAGACATCGCCGACTTCATCAGCCCGCACGCCCTCCCCTCCGCCGACTACATCCTCCTGGGGGACGTCAACTTCCACCTGGAGAACGACAACAACCGCAACACCACCACCCTGCTTGACAACCTCGCCACCCTCGGACTCAAGCAGCTGGTGACGACCCCCATCCACCTCGCCGGACACACACTCGACGCCGTCTTCTCATCCAGCAAAGACATCGCCTTCAGCCATGCCACCGGACTCCACTTGACGGACCACAGCTGCATCCACTTCACCTTCAGAAGAACCACGACCCACCACCACCAGCAACAGGTTGCACGAAGAAGCTGGAACAAGATCACAGCCGACCAGCTCGCCGCTTCCCTGAGCCAGCACCCTCCCGCCAGCTCAGCGAACCCAAGCCAGGCCGCCGACAACCTCACAAAGTGGATCAGCAACTGCGCGGACGAACTCGCCCCACTGAAGACCCCGCCCAGCAGACCCGGCAGCAAGAAGGCCCCATGGTTCACAGACGAACTCAAGAGCTCCAAGAAGAACTGCCAAGCCCTCGAGAAAGCCTGGAGAAGGGAGCCAACACCGGACAACATGACCACCCTCAAGATCGCCACCCGAAAGCACCATCAACTGATCCACGCCACCAAGAAAACAGCATTCAAGGACCGGCTGGACAACAACGCACACAACTGCAAGGAACTCTTCAACATCGTGAAAGAGCTCTCCAACCCCAACGCTGGATCCAACGACATCACCCCATCGCAAGACCTCTGCAACTCCCTCGCCTCCTACTTCCACAACAAGATCGCCGACATACACAACAGCTTCAGCACACAACCAACGCTCCCCACGACCGCACCAACGCCCCCCACCACCACCCTCAGCGCCTGGACCCCGATCAACACAGAAGACACCATCCGCACGATGAACTCTATCCACTCCGGATCTCCGACCGACCCCTGCCCTCTTCTTCAACAAGGCCAACGCCGTCATCGCACCCCACCTGCGGGACATCATCAACACCTCCTTCGACACCGCCACCTTCCCTGAGAGCTGGAAGCACGCCAAACTCAGCGCTCTACTAAAGAAACCATCAGCGGACCCCACCGAACTCAAGAACTACCGCCCCATCTCGCTCCTCCCGTTTCCAGCCAAAGTCATCGAGAAGACCGTCAACAAGCAGCTGGCCGCCTTCCTCGAGACGAATGGATCCCTCGACCCCTCTCAGTCTGGCTTCCGAGCCAACCACAGCACCGAGACCGCCCTCATCGCTGCCACCGATGACATCCGAACCCTGCTGGACAACGGAGAAACAGCGGCCCTCATCCTCCTAGACCTCTCCGCAGCATTCGACACTGTCTGTCACCGCACCCTAGTGCAGCGCATCAGCAACGTCGGAATCCAGGAGAAGGCACTGGAATGGATCATCTCCTTCCTCGACGGAAGGACACAGAGAGTCCGCCTACCACCGTACAAGTCAGAGGCCACCAAAGTCATCTGCGGCGTCCCTCAAGGGTCCTCGCTCAGCCCCACCCTCTTCAACGTCTACATGAGCCCCCTTGCGACCATCGCACGCCAACACAACCTCAACATCATCTCCTACGCCGACGACACCCAGCTGATCCTCTCCCTGACCAACGACCCCGACGCCGCCAGAACCAACCTACACGAGTGGATGACGACCAGCCGCCTGAAACTGAACTCAGACAAGACGGAAGTCCTCATCCTGGGCTCCTCGCCCTCCGCCTGGGACGACTCCTGGTGGCCCCCCGCCTTGGGCACCGCACCCAAACCCACAGACCACGCACGCAACCTGGGCTTCATCCTGAAATCCTCCCTCTCCATGACCAGACAAGTCAACGCCGTCTCCTCGTCGTGCTTCAACATCCTGCGCATCCGGTGGATCCCCATCGAGACCAGGAAGATGGTCACCCAGGCCCTCGTCACCAGCCGACTGGACTACGGCAACGCCCTCTACGCCGGAACCACCGCCAAGCTCCAGAAGAGACTCCAGCGGATCCAGAACGCCTCAGCCAGACTCGTCCTCGACATCCCCCGACTCAGCCACCTCTCCGGACACCTGAGAGACCTGCACTGGCTCCCCGTCAACAAGAGAATCACCTTCCTTCTCCTCAACCACGCGCACAAAGCCCTACACGACCAAGGCCCGAGTTACCTCAACAACCGCCTCAACTTCTACACTCCCAAACGCCATCTCCGATCTACCAGTCACGCCCTCGCCGCCGTCCCCCGCATCCGAAGAGCGACAACAGTAGGAAGGTCCTTCTCCTACCTGGCCGCCAAGACCTGGAACTCCCTCCCGACCGCCCTGCGCCTGACCCAAGACCACCTCTCCTTCAGGAAGAAGCTCAAGACCTGGCTGTTCGAGCAGTAGCGGACCCCCTCTCCCCAAGCGCCTTGAGACCCTCCGGGTGAGTAGTGCGCTTTATAAATGTCTTTGATTGATTGATTGATTGATCCTAGGGGTAGCATGGACTAAGCAGCCTTAAAGGCTTAACTCAAGAGGGCATGTGAAGCAAGCTGTTTTACCATATGCAATCCTGTAATATCAAATAAAAGTTATATATTATAAAAATACATGTATTTATTCTCATAATAATCCCCACTACTCTTTATGAGCAATGAAGCACAAGCGTTTAAACAAAAGCACAATATAACATATACAAGTTGCACGTTTTTGGATGAGGCCGGTGGCCACTCAAACCATATATCAAAAAAGTGGTATAAAGATCACTAATCGATTGGGGGTAAGGCCTGGGGCCTTGGGAATCGCTGGGACTACACTGGACTAACAGCAGTTAGGACGGGAGTAGCCCGCGGGTTTCGGGTGCAGTGCAGAAAGCGCACGCATGCACCAATGTAAAGTCAATGGTCCATAAAAGTTATCGTTTTACAGATTAAAGAGTCTTTCGACTGGACTAGGACTACCAAACTTTAGAGTTAGGCACTAGAGGTGTGTACCAGTGTAAGAACACCGGCACTAGTAAATTACCTCACCCACAGGAAGCAGGTGCATAGGTGCCAAAGTGTGTCGGGTTTCGTCACGCAGTTCGATGGTGCCTGAAGATGAAGATGCAGCAGGCGTCCAGAAGAGAAGTGTCCGGTGCGACCCAAGGGTGGATCGAAGGTGGAGGGTACCTGAAAGCAGAGGGGACAGAGTCTGGGTCACTGGGCAGTGACCAGGAAGGAACTAGGAAGGAACCAGGCAATGTCGGGCGCAATCAGGTCAATGTTGTGTAGCTTCTCTCTGCTGCCACGTGGTCTCTGGGGCACCGAGGATGTCCTGGAGTGAATCAGGAGCTGTCACACAAAGGTTCTCACTGTCGGCCATGTTGGCTTCACGATCAGAGTCAACAAGCCTTGGCAAAGGCAACCCACGCAGGATTCGAAGATGGCTTAATACTCGGACCAGCAAGGTCAGAGCGGGTGCTCCTTTTCAGGGGAGTGAGTGCCAGTCTGGAGCAACCAGACCGGTTGTGTAAATTAAAGGGTTCGTCGGTTCTGGGGCCACTAGCCAACGGGCAAGTGACCGGACCAACGCGTCGAGCAGGAAAATGCAAAAGGGCCCCACGCAGCACTCGTCGAGTGTGGAGGGGTGAGCTTTGGTGCAAAAGCTGCGTGGGGCTAGAGCTTCTCAAACTCCAATGCACAGCATCAAGGAAGCCTCGGGTGCTGCACGGTCAGCGCTTCGTGGTTTATTCAAGATGGCCCCTCCCACGCTTCAGGTCGCCACCACGGGTCCCAGCTCTGCATGGACTGTGGATCGGGCTGTTGGAAGTCAGGATAGCTGGCTCTTGTCAGTCTCTGTTGCTCGAGTTTTGGCGGGAACTGCAACAAAGCAAAAGTCGAGGTGCTGGATGGTGCCTGTTTGCACAGGGTGGTCACTCCTTGACCACAAGGGAGATTCTTCAGTCTTCCACGTCGAGTGGGATGTCGAAGGGTCCAGAGTTTCATTTTATAAGTTTCAGTCAGGATAATCTGATGTGCATTGGCACTGCTCCTACCTATATTCCAAATCTGGGGGCTGGATTACCTGCTAGGTCCCTCCTATGGGTGGGACCCAGGAAGGGGGTGGTTACACCCCTTTTCCTTTGTCCAGCTTCCCGCCAGGACTGGTGCTGGAAAGCCCCAGAACCGGTTTGGCTGGCATTTGCTTGGGAACACCTTGTGCGCCCAGGCAGTGTCTAGTTTCTTTCAACCCTCCCTGCTACAATCCACTATCTCCTGTCTGGGGTGGTGTAACACCTCCCTGTGACAGGAGATCCTTTGATCAAGCCTCCTCTGTCGAGTTTTGGTCAGCAGCAGGAGGCCAGACTAGTGTCTGTGGCAGCAGCATCCATTTTGTGATGCTGGGGCTCTGATTAGGATTAACCGCATTTGCAGTAAGTAACATGTCTTCCCCTCCTAGAAGGGTGGAATGCTACCCCCGTCGCCAGAACTGGCGAGGGGGTAGTATTCCAAAGTGTATGACACCAAACACAACATGTTTTGATAAAGCCAACCCAAAGTTAGCATTAACCGCTAAGATTATAATGCACTTAGGAGTATATGGTATGGCAGTATCACTGGAACAGCTATAAGGAAATGGTTCCGAAAGCTGCAGACAGGCTCAGCTCATGCTAGAGCACCATCTCACATAAAACCAAGCACTCTACCTCCAGGATTGTTAAGGCCTGCTATGGGAGTGGCTGATAGGTATATATGTGTCCAGATATAGGTTTAGACATAGGTATATTATATCTAAGCAAGGGGTGATTACACCACCTTGCCCCAGCTGAGTGTTCAGCCAGTTGTGTCAATTTAAAACCAGCCAGGGGTGGCAAACGCTATGCTTCAGCCCCTGGTAGGCCTTGGATGCACCTATGCCCTGGGCACCTATAGTGCACTGTACAGGGTCTGATAAGGTGTCCAGTACCAATTTGGTTATGCACCTAGGGTGCATGGAATCCATTTTAAGAGAGAGCAGATAGCCTGGGTTCCTGATTAGCAGGATCCCAGACCAACTAAGTCGAAAATCAGCTAACCACTAGGCAAAAAGTCTGGGGTAACCATAGTCAGGTATCCACCCTCCTACACCGGCGTTTTGTTCTTGGCCATACGCTTGATAGCTCCCCGGACCTGCCCAGGTCTACTGGTCGGCCCAGGTTCTCCACCTCTTCTGCTTCAATCTGAGGTAACTCTATGTCAAGGAAGTCCCCTTCCTCAAGCTCTCTAGGGTCCAACTTGCTGCAATAAAGGGTGGAATAGTATTCCAGGAACTGCGTGTTAATGGCCTGCTGGCCATAGTGTACTGTCCACCCCTCTTCCCGTAGTTCAAGAATGAGTGAGCCTCTGCGTGCTGGATTTGCCAACCAAGATAGGAGCGCTCCAGACTTATCTCTTTCTGCATGCGCCCGTACCATGTATGCCCTGTAATCAAAGCACCTCAGCCTCTCCACATGCGTTGCCAACTCTTCCTTTGCCGTCAGTGGCCCTTCTTGTGTGACCTTCCGTCCCGGTATCTCCCTTTCTTTCTCTCTGAGCTGTCGTTCTGCCTGTCTTACCTCACTCAATAGAGTTCTACGAACTCCCACAGCTTCCCCAATGCACCGTCCGTGTATCACTACCGTGAATGCATCCCACTCATTACGCAGACTGGAAGAAGTGCCCATGTTGTGCTGGAAATAGTCCTCTATGGCAGTACCTAGGGTGGTTCGGAAGACCTGGTCCTCCAAGACCTCAGTTCGGAGATGCCAATTAGGAATCTCCGTTCTAAGTTGAACCCAGTTCAGGGCCACCAAGAGGGGGTTATGATCAGAGGTTGTCCTAGCCAGATAATCACTCATCGTGATCATCATGTGGACATCAGGGGAACACAACACAGCTTCCAGCCTGACAAGCAACTCATGGACTGCTGAAAAATAAGAGTAAAAATTGCAAAAAACACAGTTGATGGACAGAATGTAGAACAATGTCATACATTCATCCCAGTACAAGGATCTGGGCCTAAATCCATCGTTTTTTTGCACTCCACACCACCCTGGGTTAGACACTGGCTATATGCAAATCAGCTCTGACCCTGTGCCTCATGGGAACAGTCCAGTCCGAACTACCAAGCCATGTCTTTCCCAGACCGGAATCAAGCATCCAAGGACCGGTTTCTGGCTATCAGCCTTCATCAGCCTGGATAGCTTGACTCCAGTGGTGTGGAGAGCCTGGGACTCACGTCTGAGCATACCAGCCCACAAATAAGAGTAAGAGTAGCCTCGGTCCCTAGGGTGATGGGCCCTCCAAGTGTCCGTGAGCCCCCAGCGCTGCTGCAAGTCTCGCCTGATGTCTACAAGCCTACGGGTAGGGGCATCAGGGAGCGGTGGGTGGGAGCGGTCCAGGTCCACGTCAGTCACACAATTAAAGTCCCCCCCCATGAAGAACAGGGCCGGTTAGTTCCCCCGCCAATTTCTGTGAAGGCTGTGTAAAAAAAGAGGACTGTTCTATATTGGGGGCATATATGCTTCCTAGTGTTATGTCCCCCGCATGAAGTCGCCCCGTGGCCCCTGTAAACCTGCCCTCTGGATCAATCACCTGCCTCACACATTGAAATGGAACCCCTGCTCTCACCCAAATCAATGTCCCCCTGGCATAAGCCGAGTAGGTAGTGTGAAACACCTGCCCTCTCCAGCGACGTTGTAATGCCACCCCCTCCGCCTTCATCAAGTGAGTTCCTTGAAGCCGTGCGATTTACACTACCCACCGTACTAGATAGGCATGTATTTTGTGTCACCGACACATGGTGTGCATCCCCCGTACATTCCAAGACAGAACTTTAAGGCCTATGGAGGTGCCAATGGATCCAACGCATGCACATGCTCTTCTAAACCCCCCCTAGCGACATGTCTGACCCTCCCCATCCCACCCAACCCTCAAACTTCACCCAACTCCCACACCCCAGGACAGGCACACAAGAACAGGTTCCCATCCAAACCAAACTGCTCATATAAAGAACCGTAACTAGGAAGTAACGTGTGGCTCACGCACAATACCCCCAGAACCCCCGCCACCTCCCCCCTCCTTTTTAGGAACCTGCATAGCCAGCTGGGTCCCCAGCATTCCTGGAAAGTCATCTTCCGCCGTGCTGCCCCACATCAGCCCGGCCCCTGAGCCCACTAAGCACAACAGACCTTGTAACATTTGCCCCGCATACCCTCTGCAGCCCCATCACCCAAACATCCCATCGGCTGTCTGCGGGGTGACATCCGGCATCTCCATGTCCCAAAGTCCTTGGGCGCTACCAGATCTTGGGCTCTCTGTTCCGCTCTTCTCAATGTTGGTATCATTGCTCACCGGGCTAGCCACTCCTCGACTGATGGCCACCACTGCCCGCACCGCACTGTCTTGCTCCTGACGCTGATTCACCGGAGAGGTGGCCCTCCCCCTCGGCGGAGTAGTCGCCTGTTGTTCTCGGGCCGAGGCCGCCAGTGAGGTGTGCGCATCTGCACCACCGCTACCTTCCAGCCAGTCCCACGCTGCCTGTGGTGTAAGAAAGAAGTGGGTGTCCGCGTCTGCAGTCACCTGCAGGCATGCCGGAAATAGCATGGAGTAGGGGAGACGGAGCTTTCTCTTAACAGCCAGAAAGGATGACCGTTGACGTTGGACCTCCCTGGTGTAATCCGGGAATATCAGCACCTTACTGTTTCCTAATTGCAGGTTCTGTTGTTCTCGAGCCCTCTGCAGGATAAAGTCCCGGTCGCGATAATGTAACAGTCTCGCCACTATTGGTCGCGGTGGAGCTCCAGCGGCGGGCGAGCCGGGACCCTATGCACCCGCTCCAGCGCATAGAATGGGGATAGGCCTTCTGGCGCAACCTCTGTTCTCAGCCAGTTTTCCAAGAACCGGACCGCATCTGCTCCGGGATCCCCACTATGCGGAGGTTGTTGAGCCGCGAGCACTTCCAGCACTTTGACTCATTCAAAGAGTGGCGCAGGGCTGCCACTGTATCTGGGATGTCCTTCATAGTGGCTTTGTGGGTCGCCACTCTCTCCTGAGTTTCCGATGGTCATCCGTCAGTAAGGTGAGATCTGAGCCAAAGACGTTGATCCTTTTCTCAAGTGCCTCCCGTGAGGCCACAATGGCCTGCATTATTTCACCCAGTGTAGGGTCCCCATTCCTTCCCGGTCTCCGTCTCCCAACGTCGCCATCCTCGTCCTCTGTGTGCTGCTCCGACTCGTCTAAGTGTAGCACCTCAAATCCCTTTTTCTTTGACACCCTGCCCATTGTGATAGTCACGCACTGCTGATGCTAGCAGCGCCGGGGGAGCCCAAGGTCTCACTCCGCACCAGCAAGGCACCGCCGTCCCTCGATGTCTACTCTAGAAGACTGAGCCCCAGACTCCATTCCGATCTTGTGCAGGACCAACTTGTCCGTCACCAGCCCACCGCAACCAGGTTACTCTGTCTGTCACAGAATTGCGCCGTGCCCCCGCCTACCAATGCAAGGCTCCCAGATCGAGATTTTCGCCCCTGCAGAAGCTCTCCAGGACAGTGCTGGCCCCCACCGCCGGTGCAGTCAGTAGGGCGGTGCAGGTCGGTGAACGCCATCTAACTACCCCCCGTCTGCCGTGCGTTATCACCCTTCAGAGAAGATTCACAGTGCCGGGCTATCTGGCATCAATTAGGAAGTCTCCATGCAGTGTCTCCGGTACACCGCCTGCTAGGAGGAAGCCCATCTCGCCACCCGTCTGATCCCACCACAAGTCCATCTGAGGCGCAGTGGGACCGAGACGCACCACCAGTACTGTGTTAGTTCCGCTGTCTCACAGGTCGCAGGAGTCCCACAGATTCATCCTCTAGGACCACATATCAGTGGATCCCCCAGCCTGGTGTGCCATCCTCTCCCTCATCGCCATAATCCGCCTGCCAAGGAGTCCTCAGGAGAGTCCCACCTCACTCTCCCCCTCCGTCGCCCAAGCCAAGCAGTCCGTGGGAACTCACCCACTTTTATTGCAGCCGTCTCCGCCACCGATCCTGGCCGCTCTTTTGAGCCCCCTCCGCCGCTGGAAGACACAGGGGGGATGCCCAGCCACCGCCACAGGGGCAAGAAGCAGCACCCCCAGAGTCACTCAGAGGTCCAGCTGGCAGTAAGGGTGGTGCAGCGCCGGAGCAAGGCGAGGGCCAAGGGCACACCCCACCACACCACACCGGGGGAGTCCACAGTGGAGGCCCAGGCAGCAGAGGCATCAATAGTAGCACAGGTGGTAAAGATGCAGGACTGGGCCTCGAGCTCCATCCCCCTACTCAGTTCTGAGTCGCTCCGCAGTATGCTCTGGGCCGCCCCGGCTCACTGGTCATCAGGCGCCAATCTCCGGGCCAGTCTCAGGGCCTCTGCGACCCCAAGCGAGTGGCTTTCAGGACAGGTAGCAGTTTAATAGCCCGCGCCGAGCCCGAAACAGCGCTGATTATGTCCCGGGCGCCGCCATTTGAAGATCAGTAAAACACACAAGATGATGGACGGAATGTTGCACAATGGCAAAACATTCACCCCAGTCACAGATCTGGGTTTAATCCATCGTTATTTTTCTCACCAAGCCACCCCAGTTCAGACATGGCCATATGCAAATCAGTCTTGACCCTGTGCCTCATGTGAACAGTCCAGCCAGAACTGCCAAGCCATGTCTTCCCTGGACCGGAATCAAGCATCCTAGGACCAGTTTCCGGCTATCAGCCGTCTTCAGCCAGGATAGCTTGACTCCAGTGGCGTAGTAAGCACGGGACCCACATCTGGGCATACCCTTCCCACATAGGGTGAACAGCAAAACACACAAGATGATCATCATCCCCTTTGGTATCGCCATTTTAAGATCAGACATCTGCTTCCGATCAGCCGGGATATGTCTGCCCACACCTGCCGGTGCGCGAAGCCTCCTCACCGCCAGGGTCCAGGGAAGCTGCAACCTCCCCTCTGGTGGCGTCAATAGGGCCACAAACACACCTGGGGCTTCCTCTGATCTCGGTAGACGCCGTCGTAGTCAGGCACCAGATCCTCAGTGCAGGGCCGCCATTTTAATTCCCGAGTCGGCGGCTTGCAGCAAAGGGGGTAATTAACTCTCTCCTTCCCCCTAGCGCCTTCGCTGACGTCTCAAACTTAGCTCAGGGTAGGCACCAGCTATTCCGCCTCGAAATGTGGTGCCGGGGCCCTAGATTGCATGTCAGCATCATCTGTTTTGGAGGGCAGCCGCGGAGGAGCTCCAGAGTCCGCTGCTGCTCACATCGGCGCTCAAGCCACCACCGCCCTCCCGTGCCTTTCATAATGCCTCAATGGGACTTAAATCTTGTCTTGACCTATCTGATGTTCACTCCCTTTGATCCCCTTCATAACTGTCCTTTACCTCTTCTCACTCTTAAGATGGCTTTCCTGGTAGCTATCACCTTCTTTCCTTTCTGTTCATCCGGGCAAGGTGGTTTTAAGTACCCGTCCTTCTTTCCTGCCAAAAGTTGTCCCGCCCTTCCACATCGGTCAGACCATCACTTTGCCCACCTTCTTTCCGCCTCTGCATCCTTCAAAAGAGGAAGAGAGGCTCCACCGTCTGGACCCAAAACATGCGCTCTCGTTCTATCTGAAGCATACACAAGAGTTCCGGGCGGATGACCATCTCTCGTGGGTGTTCTGTGCATCAAAGCATGTTACTCGTTGGCTAAGAAGGAGCCTCCTGTGGGGCTGCGTGCCCATTCTACCAGGGCAACGGCAGCCACTACTGCCTTGGAAAGCGGCGTTCCCTTGCAGGAGATTTGTCAGGCAGCTTTGTGGGCCTTGCTGCACATGTTATCAAGCATTATTGCCTTGACAGTCAAGTCCGGAAAAACAGCTTCTTTGACCGTTCTGTTCTCTGTGACTTTCTGGTGTAATCTTGTTCGCAGACCCACCACCGGGGTTGGTATTGCTGGGGTATTTATTCTAAGGTAAGGAATCTATCACTAACGTGCCTCTTTCAGATGCACAAGTTACTACTTGTGTAACAATATATCTGTAATAGACATTAGTTAGTGATAGATTCCTCACCGCCCCACCTATCCTGCCCGTTCTGCGAACTGATTTCTAGGGTTAAGGTCACCCCTCTCAGGGCCCTAGTTTCATGGCACCAGTGGTCAGTTTCTTGCATGGCTCTGATTTCCTGGCACGGAAAGTCGTGTACAGAACTGACGGCACCACACATGGGTGGTGCCTAAGTAGTCTCCTTGACGCCATCTCGGCGCATAGGACGCCAGCGACGGATGTGGATCCGCATGACGCCAACTACCAATGCGCAGCGGTACTGCTGGCGAAAAAAAATTCCGGATCCAGTCTGCCGCCTGGGGATATTCTAAGGTAAGGAATCTATCACTAACTAATTTCTCTAATGTCTCGTTACACAAGTAGCAACTTGTGCTTTCGGTGGTATCCAACAAAGTCAGACCACTTTCTTCAAGTCCTCAACTATATCTCTATTTTAACAATATTTATCACTGCACCTTTATACAACTATACAAATACTTCAGTTATCGAGTGTCCATCTATATTCAGTACCTAAAACATATAGGGGCAGATTTACAAGCCCCACGAGCCACATTTACGCCGCTGTTGCGTCACTTATGTGATGTAGCGGCGGCGTAAACCATGCACCATGTTTTGCCGTATTTACGACGTGATTCATCCAGGGAGATGCATCACGTTTTAAACCCCTGTGCCACATGAAACCTGCGTCAGGTTTCATGTGGGCATTCCCACGCTGGGTGGGCGTTCCCTCGCAGGTACACTCGTAAAAGTGATGCAGTGTGATCTACAAGATTTCACTGAGTCACTTTTACGGCCATGCTGTGTCAAAACCCTGCGCCTGCTTGAAGCAGGCGTAAGGATTTACGCAGCATGTTAGGCATAGGGCACCCCTAAGCCTTGCTGGAGCCGCATCGCACTTGCGACGCGACTCCGCCAAGGCGCCGCCTTTCCGCCGGGGGATACGACACGCATCTGCCCTTTTGTGCGCCATGGTGCGCCGCATTTTAAATGCAGCGCATCAGTGGTGGCACACGGGTGGTTTGGCATGTCGCAACTTTTGTGGCGCATCCCTGCTGATTAGCAGAGATGCGCCAGAAGTTGTAAATCTGCCCCCAATTCATAAAACATTTATACAAATGAACAATTCTTAAACACAGGATTTTTTCGGTATACAACGTTTACAACGCAATTTTTACAACGCACTACCATTACAACGAAACTTTTACAACGCAAAATCCATTACAACGCATGCATTTACAACGCAGTCATTACAACGCATGACACTACAACGCACACCACTACCACGCATACCATTACAACGCAGTCATTACAACGCATACCATTACAACGCATAACTTACCATCCAACACTTACCCTACTGTTGCACCCCCTGGAGTTAGAATAGTAATTTTAACCCCTACACTATCCAACACTTACCCTACTGTTGCACCCCCTGGAGTTAGAATAGTAATTTTAACCCCTACACTATCCAACACTTACCTTATATGCAAAGTAGTGTAATGCGTTGTAATGGTATGCGTTGTAAATGTACTATGCGTTGTAGTGGAATGCGTTGTAAAGGTAGTTTTAAAGTATTCGTTGTAATGATATGCGTTGAAATGGTATGTGTTGTAATGGATGTTGCGGTGTAAAAAATGCGTTGTAATGGTATGCGTTGTAAAAGTGTGCGTTGTAACGTCATACATCCGATTTTTTCAATATAATAACATAGTAACAGAGTTTAAAATTCACCATTATTCCATCTATGTAATCACCGTGGCACTAACATCATTCCTATTTTGAGGTTCACCCATATACACTCATAGCCCACTTTTATTTTTCTAAGGCTTATACATTCAAACTAGTTGTATTCAGCTATTATTCAGATATAATATATTTCCTTTTAAACCAATGAAACTTCACATATCCATTAAGCTACTCACTTCAACTGTATATTTAAGCTATCACTCATAACATCACCATTGCGAATAAATAAATTGCAAATAAACCTCTTCACATTCTTTCCTCATGGTTTATTCTATGGATATAGTGGTTACATTATTCATCATGAGACTCACCAAACAGGCTTCTTAATTGGTCCCTGTTGTATATATATTTTTTATCCTTCTTCCTCTTTTTAAAATTTGACAGGGATCTCAACCACAGAACCAAGCAATCCGCAGCAAAGACTTATATGCAGAGAACCTCCCCTCCCCTCCCTATTGAGAGCAGCCTAAGAAAGACACTTGAAGGAGAACTGCCCCATATCTGTTCTTATGTTTGACACAGTGGATCCATTTCCCCTGTATTAAAAATGTGTTTGTGTTTAGAAGAATGTCCAAAACCTCCTCACTTTGTCCCAAGACCAAGTCAGGCATGCAACTGCTGACTATCCAGGTCTGTGTCTGCTTGGCAGACAGTATCCCAGAGGTACCAGAGAACAGGGTCTGCGATTGGAGCCGAGGGTATGCCTAGGGCTTGGAACCCTGCATCTGAGCCCGCCAAGTGGCATGTGACTGGCTAGGCAGCTGCGCTCAGTAAAAATGCAAGCTGCGCCCAGTATGCTTGGTGGGCATAGCTGAGGCCACATACGTTTAATGTGGGCAACTACCTGCAGTAGGACTGAGCTGCTGTGAAACCATCAGGTAAGGGCGAGGACTAAAGACTTCTTTTCTATCCACTACAATGGAGGAAAGAGCAAGGGTGAACAGAGAACTACTGAGCATTTGACTTGTGGGGAATCAGTTTTATTCATGCTTTTACCAAAGCTCGCTATATGTAAGTAAGTAATACTTTATTTGATATATACATATCATAAAAGTACAAACATTTCCAGACATAAAATATTAATTATAAGAATTATTCTGACTATTTCATTACATAAAAACGATAAAAAGGAATTTACAATTTAAAATGAAAGGTTACAAAGGGGTAAAGTGCAATTACAGTAATAGACATGTAAGTTAAAAGTTGAGGCCTGATCTAGTTTTTGTTTTCATTTAACAGCCTTGTGCGTATAAACCAAGCACTGGCAAGAAACTTTGCAACCCCACATACGATATACAGAGATGATGTATCTGTTAGAAGGATACGTAGGGCAATCCTAAAGTCTCTAATGCCCAACTCCCTACATGCTGGTTTTAGCCACCTTGATCTTGGCCTCTTGTATGCTTTACAAGCAAACAAGAAGTGGGGTAGGGATTCCTTAAAACATGAGCATCCTGGGCAGGAGGAGCAATGGTCCCTATTTCTTTTCCACCCCTCTATAAATTTATTGAGAGGGAGTATGCCGTATCTCATTTTCAAGTAGAGAGATCTATCTCTTCAGATTTGAATATAGTCTAGAAAGGGCTCTAGCTTTCTGGTGGGTTTATGTTCTAGGAATTTGGTAGCAAGCACCCCCCCACTTAATGCTCTTTAAATCCTCAGCCTGTACCCACTCCCAATACATTTTTTTAACAATTTGCTTGTGGGGAGGGGACTGGGAATCCCAAAATTCACCCATTCCTAAGCTCACGATCAGCTGCCTCAGTTTGTTAAGCCACTGTATCTTGTTTGAGCTATTCAGGGCAATCAATTCATATAGGACCTTAGCACAGTTTTCCAGTTCTGGTGTCCTTCTCAGGCGCACCCAGAACAGCAAGGGTCGGAGGCGTACTATGTCTGCAATTGGGCGTTTGCCCATGTCATTAAAAAGGGGTTTCAAAGGTGTTGAGTGAGGAAGGGAAACTAAGGGGCATATTATCAAGGGGGTTTATCTCCGCTTTTTTGGCTTTAAAAGCCAAGAAAGCAGAGATAAAATTATCTCCCTATTACCAAGCTGTCGCTAACACCAGTTAGCGACAGCTAATAGGAGATAGCGACCATCTTGGGACCCGCTTTGCTTGTCAGTGATATTTATCACTAATGACATGCAAAGTGGGCGTGCCAAGATGTTAGCGACTGGAAACAGTCGCTAACATCGCTATCTCCTATTACCAACTTTTGGAGATATTCGTGCTAAGCGCGAATATCTCCAAAAGCTAACACCTGCCCTGAGCAGTTCTTAGCCATGTTATCCAATGGGAGGTGGATAACATGGCTAAGAGCATTTGCTTGATAATGCATGAATATCGCTGACTTTTCAGCGATATTCATGCATTGCGGCCGTTTTTTATCGCATTTGCGATAAACCTTGCTAATAGCAAGGTTGATCTGCGATAAAAATCGCCGATTTGCGGCGATAATATTTGTCTCTAAACAAGTTAGAGACAAAAATTATCTCTATTGGTTGGTAATATGCCCCTAAGTCCCTGACGAGCTTGTTCTCAGCTCTTGTCAGATCCTTAATGCTTTCGCAGCCCCATAGTTCAGAACCGTAGACCGCTGAAGCCAGCACCTTGCCTTCATATACGGCTAGGGCCGGAGCTATGGTCCTACTGACGGACGTGCGCTGATTCCTCAGAATTACTCCAGAAACTCTTTTGAGGTTTAGGAGCATTTTGGCCACGTGGGAGTCCCATTTCATTCTGCTGTTAATCCTGACTCCCAAGTAGTCAAATTCCTCCACCACCTCTAGCGGGGACCCATTAAGGGTTATATGTACTCTCCTAGCTTTTTTTTTAGAAGATAACACCATTAACTTAGTTTTGGTGGTATTTACAGTTAGCCCCCTCTCATCGCAAAACAGACTAAATCTGTTTAGCAGTTTCTGGAGACCCGTGGGAGTTTTGGACATCAGGAGGGTGCCGTCTGCAAAGAGGAGGTTGGGTGTTTTCTCCCCCGCCAGGACTGGGGCATCCGCAGAGACCTCCCTCAAATGGGCTACCACCCCATTGATAAAGAGGGAGAACAATGTCGGAGCCATTAACCAGCCCTGGCGGACCCCCCTGTTAACTGTCCCTGGGTCCCCCACCGGATTCTAGCGTAATTATCCTGATGGAGTCTTACAATAAACTCCAAAAGATAACACGGAAACCCCATGTCTAGCAGCACCTTCCAGAGCTTATCGCGAGGGACCACATCAAACGCGTTTTTTAAATCAATAAAGGTCAAGTATAGGCTGCCTTTAGCGATGGACACAGTTTTCCAATATATCGCACATAACCTGAAAACCTGGTCCATCGTGCCCACATTTTGGCGAAACCCCGCCTAGAAATGGGTCAAAATGTTGCCCTCCTCGCACCATGACCCTATTCAAGTGACAATGACCCTGCAACTACTTTCTGGATGGTATCAACTAGACTTATTGGTCTGTAGTTGGCAGGGTCCTCCCTGTCGCCTTTCTTGTATATGGTCACTACTTCAGCGCCCTTCCACGATTCAGGGACCGGATGTCCATGAAGAATCAAATTCATTAGGAGGGCGATGAAGTCGAACCACAACTTGGGGTTATGCAAAAGTAGGTCACCTGGTAACCCATCTGGGCCCGCAGCTTTGCCAGGTGATATCTTTATGATGGCATCATGCACTTCCCTGACAGCAAAGGGTTCTACATGTGATCGATTCTCTACAAAAAACTCACTAGCTGCCCCTAGTGGTTGACCCATGACTGCTTCATCACAATACAATTTAGAGAAGTGGGCATACCACTGATGCTCCATTGTGTGATTAGGCACGGGCTCTACTCCCCTTCTATCTAATTGATTAACCAGGTTCCAAAACACAGTTGAGTCCTTCGAGCTGGCTGCTTGCTTTGGAGAAGTGTGGCTCAATGGTTAGAGCGGCAGACCCTGATGCAGAGGTCTGGCCCGGGACCAGGGTTCAATTCCTGCCTTGGCTGGTCTCGGCGGATCTTGAGCTCATAATTCCTCGGACCTGATTTCTTGCCTCGGTGCCTACTCTAAGCATGGGTCCCACGCTGCAACTCTGGGCAATAGCTTGCTTAGTCTCCTCAACGGCCCCCTACAGCGCTAGGGATGCCTGGTTGCACCCTGGGGATGCCTAGGAGTGGACGTTTCACTGGGAAAAAACAGGAAGGGTTCCCTAGCGGTATGAGTACAGCACCAGGACACTCAGGAGTATCAGTGCGCTTTACAAGTACGGCTACATTTACATTTACATTTACATTTAATAGTTGCCAATGCTCTTCCTCCCAATCCCTTTTAGCCATTTTAATGCAAGTATTGTACTCTTTTCTAGCTAACCTCACTGCTATCGCATCCTTACTCCTGATGGAGGTCGATATGGCCTTTCTCTTTTTCCTACATTCCGCTGTATACCATGGGGTACCATTCATCGTTTTTTTCCCTTCTTCGTAGGCCCCCAATCTCCCTAATAGTAAAAAACCCACCAATTTTCTCTATTAGGTTCTTGTAGGAATCAGTTAAATTGGAACTTTGGCCATTAGCCTGTGGGAGCATAAAGGGTAAGAGGTCACTAGTCTCTGCTTGCACAAGCTCTTTAATACTATTCAATTTCTCCTCTTCGCACATTACCCTATTCCATTTTAACTTACGGTTGCAATTAGAGGGAATTACTTCTTTAGCAACCATTAAAGGGCCGCTCCTTATTTCTTTCTCACTCCCCCACCTAATTTTCATACAGAGTGGGTTATGGTCACTATCCTGCATTTTCCTAACCTCCATATCCACTAGTCCGTTCCATGAACGGGTATCGAGTAAAATATAATCGATACGTGACGAACAGCTAGGTCTATTGTATGTCATTGCCCCACTGGGGTCTGAAATAGTCCTCCCATTTAGTGCGTGCAAATTGTGCTCTAGTGGCAATGCGTTTATTTGGCAATGCGTTTATTTGGATTGCTCTAGCTGTCCATTTCTTAATGGGTGCCAAATTTAAAGAAGGAATGGACAGCCTCAAATCCTCTGCGCTAGAGCCAAGGAGGTCTTCTTCAGCCAGGGGTTCATATGTACAATTGAGGTCTCCCCCAACAATTACATTTGACAGCGGTGGGACGGTCGCTAGTGCTGCGTCAAGTAATGCTATTGTGGGTGAGGTTTGACCACCTGGGGCACCTCTAGCATATACACAGAATAGTTCCATAGAGTTTCCCACTTGGGGGCCTTTAAGGGATATATATAGTATGACTTCTGAAGGTAGGTTATGCACAGTAACAGCGCAATTCAATGCCACACTAATCCATATGTGAAGGCCACCAGATGGGCGACCTCTTCCTGCCGAAGTTGCCGGGATGAAATAAGTGGCATACCCACTTTTATGAAGCGGGATCGTGATCCATGTTTCTTGGAACATGCAAATCTTATAGGCCTCAATAAATTCGTTCCATTCTGGGATGGCCATTTTTTTTTTTAAGCCCCGCTATGTTCCATGAAATCAAATTTATTACGGTGGAATTTGCAGCGCCTTGTGGATTACTTGGGGAACAATTACCTCGTCCACTATACTTAAACTATTTTGCACTTTACTAGGGGTTTCCTCCAAGGATCCTGACGGCTCTTCACTAATGAGCGCCACCTCCTCCATTTTGATATGGTTTGCAGTGAACCTAATCTGAGGCTCAGTCCTCTGGCCATTGTGTGCTATATTCTCAATGCCTATATTGATTGGGATTACATAGTCCTTATGAATATTGTCTGGCTCATCTGCGAGTCAGTCTACCCCCTCTAGAGACGAGAGAGCCATAAAATGATTGGAGGTAGCAATATTAAAAATTGGGCCCATGATGCTCTTAGGGTTCATAGGCTTGTGAGTTTCAACCAAGGCTCTTGGGTAAAAGTAGCTTAGTGATCTCGTTGATATGCCTCCCTCATAGCTATCACTAACCAATCTCGAATGAAATTTGTGGCCTTGTAGTCTTTAAAATTTATAATTACGCTGTCCCCTGGTAAGTCCTTGGGTCTTTGTCCCAACCATGGTAACCTCCTGACATTTAAAATTTTGCCATCAATGCTTGAAGGTAATGGCCTATTAGCACTTAGCCAGTAAGTGACCTTGTTTTTCAGGATATCGTAATTTTCGAATTGTCCTGGCTTCAATTCAGGAACCCCAGTTAATACTATGACATAGGGTTCTGATTCAGGCGGAAGATTTACATGCTGCGCATTCCCTCTAGGATATTTGACCGCCATTCGCCTTCCCCCGGGGTTATCATTTGCTTGTCCCCTGTTACAAGTTTGCTCTGATTCCCGAGTTTCTCCTAGCTTAGAAATAGGGGGAGCTGACTTAGTAAGCTGACTAGTAGGCTGACTAGTGACAAGAATATTTTTGGAAGTTAATTGGGGCTTGCCCCTAGACAAGCACTCACTAGGTTTAGGCTTTTCTGTGGGTACAGGGGTGTTTGAGGGATACCTGGTTATAGATAATTCTCTAAGTAAATTCATATTCGAGATACCAGTAGCTTGAACTGATCCAAGTTGATCTGCTATTCGCTTGACCCTTTCTACGAGAGGGAGCAATAACAATTTCAACAGATGCTCTATATTTCTCAAAAGATCGTCTGAAAAAAGGGCATGCAAGGAGCTAGGGGTTTTGATGGCTATTGTGGGTTTAGGGTTTTTTGCTCTCAAACCTTTTTGTTTATTTCGTCCCCATTTTCTTTTTATGGGAAGGGATGGCACAGGTGTTCCAGCACTAACATTCCTAGCTGGGAGTTGTTCTTCAAAAGAGCTATCCGTGGGGGAATCAATTGTAATTTTGGTGGAATTACAAACCCCGAAGCTGGTCGGCGATAGATCTTGAATTTGGGGCGGGATACCGATATCCGTTAATAAAGTGGAGGCAGAATGAGGCAAAGATGGAGACACAACTTTCTGGATAGTGCCTAAGGAAGAGCGTTTGTTATGCCATTCTGATGATATGCGCCGTTCACCCTTCCTATATTTCTCGTTCTACAACTGATTTATTTATTTATTTATTTATTTTCACATTTGTAGAGCGCTCTGTTACCCGGAGGTGTCCTGGCGCTGGCTGCTAGTGCTAAGATGAGTGTGTGCGCTTAGTGGGTGAAAAGCCAGGTTTTGAGCTCTCTCCTGAACAGCATCAGGTCCTGGGATTGTCTAAGCCTGAGCGGGAGATTATTCCAGGCCTCGGCAGCCCCAAGGGAGAAGCTTCTGCCTCCCCAGCGAGCTCTTTTAGTTCTGGGGACCGTGACCAGGGCCTGTTCCCCTGATCTCAGCGTTCTTGTCGGTGTATGCCATCGGAAAAGCAGTTTCATATATCTGGGGCCCATTTCATGTAGGGCTTTGAAAACTATGCATAATGCCTTAAAAACAATTCGCTTACGGACGGGTAACCAGTGTAGAGTCACCAAGTCTTGACTGATAGATGCGAATTTGGGGGTGTCGGTGATCAAGCGGGCAGCTGCGTTCTGTAGTAGTTGTAATTTATTAAGGACGCTCTGCTGGGCATTTAGCATCAGGCTGTTACAGTAGTCTAAGCGGGAGAGAGCTAGACCTGTAACAATGGTTTTCCTATGGTCCCTCTCCACATACGGAAGAATTTTTCTGATAGTTTTAAGCACATAATGCAAAGAGGAGGAGAGTGCGTTAACCTGGGGTTTAAAGGACAAGGAATTGTCCACCAAAATGCCCAGGTTTTTTACTTTGTCCACCGGGGTTGGGAGAGGGCCCATTTCATCTGGCCACCAGCTCGGGGACCAAAAGTTATCCGTGGCTCCAAAGAGCAGTACCTCTGTTTTCGAGGAATTAAGTTTAAGGCAGTTTTGTGCCATCCAGGAATCCACCTCACGCATGCAGCTTTTAAATCTGTCTGCTGTATCTTCCACATTTCCTGGTAAGAGAGACACCACAATCTGCGTGTCGTCCGCATATGCTGTGAGGTGAAAGCCAAATGAACGTATCACCGGGGCCAGGGATGCAACATAGACATTAAAAAGGGTAGGGCTAAGCGAAGACCCCTGAGGGACTCCACAAGGCAGCACAAACGGGTGGGATTCGTAATCTCCTAGGGCCACCACCTGGGTTCTGCCTTCTAGAAAGGCCTGTAGGATGTTGAGTGCCTTTCCCTGGATTCCACAGGCCCTCAACCGGTCCACCAACCTTTTGTGGTGGACCGTATCGAAGGCCGCGGAAAGATCCAGCAGGATCAGGGCCGCTCTGCCTCCTGCGTCCATCACCTGCCTGATATCCTCCACTGATTTAATCAGGGCAGATTCCGTACTGTGCTCCGCCCGAAAACCGTGTTGTGAAGGATCGAGGTGGTCCCCTGTGTTTAGATAGGCGCTAAGTTGTGAATTAAGGTTGCCTTCGATGATTTTTGCGGGGAGAGGAAGTCGTGCTATCGGCCGATAATTGTTCAAATTAGTGATGTCTTGATTAGGTTTTTTTAGTAATGGCAAGATGGATGCTCGCTTCCATATGGAGGGATATTCTCCTTTCTCCAGCATCTGATTAAACAGTGGGGTAAGTCCCCTTGCAATGGCATCTGGGGCTAGTTTGGCTATGCCAGCGGGACAAGGGTCATGCGGTGAACCTGATTTTATTTTTAAAAGGCGCGTGGCCACTTCCTTTTCCGTGATGGGCTGGAATTGTTGGAGTCCGGCTGAAAGGCCTAAGGTCTTCCGACCCTCCCTCGAGGGGGAAGTCATGACTCGACTGTCTAGTGAGAAAAAGATGGTTTCAACCTTTTCTCGAAAGAAGCTAGCTAGGTTTTCGCAGAGCGGGAGACTGGGGGGGATTTCTGTGGCTTTAGGATTGGCTAGAAGTGAAACCGTTTGAAATAATTTTTTTGGGGTGTTACTGGCTTCGTTTATCTGTTTCGTTAGGAAAGCCTTTTTTGCTTGGAGAATACTTTCTCTGTAGCTTCTTTGTTCCAAGTTAAGAGTTTGTTTGTCTGCCTCGCTGTAGTTTGTTCGCCAGATTCTCTCCAATTTTTTACACCGTATTTTGTGTTCCCTGATTTGTTCAGTAAACCAGGGAGCTGCTGGAGAGGCCCGGGTGGAATAGGTAGTTTTGGGGGGTGCCAGGAACGAGCAGGCATGATCCAGCCAGACTGTATAGCCTCTGGCCGCTTCCTCTACATCGTCAGGGGGCGGGGTCCTGGAGTTTGCTAGCGAATTTTCCAGCTTATCCCCTTTAATGTTCTTCCATTTTCTGACCTGTCTCGGGGCGTTTTTTGTGTTAGGAGGTTTCATAGGGGTGATGAGGGATATGGTGAATAAAATTGCGAAGTGATCCGACCATGATACTGGAAGAACCGATATGATTTTTAGGTTGGGAAGATTTGTAAAAATCCCGTCTAGGGTATGTCCTGCTTTGTGTGTAGAGCAAAAAACCTGTTGCGTCATATCAATTCCCCTCAGTAGGTCGATTAACTCCCGGGAGTTTACGTCAGTATCACATTCTAGATGAAAGTTAAAATCGCCCAGAAGGGTGAACCTTTGTGCAGATGCTGCGGCTTCGAGTACCCTATTTAATCCTGTGAAAAATTGTGCTTTCCCACCTGGGGGTCTGTAAATCAGACCACCACTGAAGGATTGATGATCTGAGAGCGTAAGGTTGAAAAGCAGTGATTCATTAAGGCCAGCGGGACCGGGTTGAAAGGAGCCTCTGATACTGTTATGATAGATGATCGCTAAGCCGCCCCCTCTTCTTTTTTCCCTGTTTTGAGTGTAACACACATAGTCCTGGGGGGTGGCTTTGACTATGTCAGGCCCTGATGCTGCATCCGTCCACGACTCCGTAATAAATGCGATCTTAATGCCCTCCTCTTGGATGGCTTCTGCTATCTCCAGACTATGTTTGACTAGTGATCTAGTGTTGAGCAGCAGGCATTTGACCGGGATTTTTTTCCCTTAAGCTGGATGGAGTTATGGTCCTTTTGGGATGCAATAGGTTGCCAGAGGGATGTGGGCAGGGTTTGTTGACAGTTGGCGCAATACACGGGGTGAGAGTGGTCTTTATATCCTGGTTTCCTAACTTCGCAGCCCTCTGTGGCTGGCTTTATGTTTAATGCCCACAGCGTCTCTCTGTCGTATCGATGTTTGAGGGTGGGATGGGAGGTATGCGAAGCAGGGGGACCGGCCCTGGGCGCGGGTCCGGCGCGGACGGGCGCAGACGGGCTTGCCTTTGGCGAGCCTTCGGCGCGCCGCTGGCGCGCCCGCTGCGCTCGTCCGCTGCGCTTCCTAGTGAGGGGGGCCATGTAAGGAGGAAATGGCGGGAGGGGCGGAGCACTAGACTGCTCGTCCGTCTCCCGACCCAAGATGGCGCTACCTCCGGGGGAGAGCTGTCTCCAGTGCTCGGTTTAGCCCCTGAGTGCACAGACCAGCACCCCAGATTTTAAGGTGACACAGGGTAAGAACCGGCAAGTTATACAACAATAATAAAAATGAATCCAGTTAAAACAAAGCAGCAATCGCAAAGTTTTTAAAATTTAAAAGAACTGTCCCGGCTTTCCGCCTCAGGACGTCAGCATACTCACACTCGCACTAGCAATCGGCACAAGTGTGGCAGGCGCGAGTTTTTAAGGAGGAAAGGGCGGGAGGGGCGGAGCACTAGACTGCTCGTCCGTCTCCCGACCCAAGATGGCGCTACCTCCGGGGGAGAGCTGTCTCCAGTGCTCGGTTTAGCCCCTGAGTGCACAGACCAGCACCCCAGATTTTAAGGTGACACAGGGTAAGAACCGGCAAGTTATACAACAATAATAAAAATGAATCCAGTTAAAACAAAGCAGCAATCGCAAAGTTTTTAAAATTTAAAAGAACTGTCCCGGTTTTCCGCCTCAGGACGTCAGCATACTCACACTCGCACTAGCAATCCAACAACTGAGACAGCCCTAGTGATGTAATTATCTAGGGTCCCTTTAAAGGAAGTGGATGGGCCCCCCACTAGCAGCTTCCCACCCAGACAAGGTGTTGTGGTCATGTTAAGGTATAGAACATACAATGTGATAACAAGATGTTAAGCGGAATTGTACACAACAGTTCTTACTTATGAGTCCAAGGTGGAAATCGCAGATGTCGGAGTAAAAGGGGGTGGCCCAGTCCAGCCGTGGCCAACCCCGGACGGCCAAAGACGGTCCCGCCCTTGTCCCTGGCTTCTCCCGGCGCCGCCCGCTCGCGTCCCGCGTTGCGTGGGGGAAGGCGGCACTTTAAGCGCGATGTCAGCGCCTCCCCCAGTGACAGCAGGTGAAACAAATTAGGCTGTCAGGCAGCGTCCGTGGCAGCATGATGCACCCTGGGACTATGAGTCCCACCAGGGTGTAGATGCCGTGTGTCTGAGTGTCAAGCCCTCCAGGAAGCAGCAGGAGTCAGAGGAGTCTCAGCCAGCAAATCTCTGACGCCCAAAAAGAAGTTTAAAGGGCCCAGCGCTGCATGGGGTAAGGCGGTGCTTTAAGCACGATTTCAGCGCCTCCCCCAGTGACAGCAGGTGAAACAAATTAGGCTGTCAGGCAGCGTCCGTGGCAGCGTGATGCACCCTGGGACTATGAGTCCCACCAGGGTGTAGGTGCCGTGTGTCCGAGTGTTAAGCCCTCCAGGAAGCAGCAGGAGTCAGAGGAGTCTCAGCCAGCAAATATCCGATGCCCAAAAAGAAATTTAAAGGGCCCCGCGCTGCATGGGGGAAGGCGGCACGTTAAGCGCGATGTCAGCGCCTCCCCCAGTGACAGCAGGTGAAACAAATTAGGCTGTCAGGCAGCGTCCGTGGCAGCGTGATGCACTCTGGGACTATGAGTGCCACCAGGGTGTAGGTGCCGTGTGTCCGAGTGTCAAGCCCTCCAGAAAGCAGCAGGAGTCAGAGGAGTCTCAGCCAGCAAATCTCCAATGCCCAAAAAGAAGTTTAAAGGGCCCCGCGCTGCATGGGGGAAGGCGGCGCTTTAAGCGCGATGTCAGCGCCTCCCCCAGTGACAGCAGGTGAAACAAATTAGGCTGTCAGGCAGCGTCCGTGGCAGCGTGATGCACCCTGGGACTGTGAGTCCCACCAGGGTGTAGGTGCTGTGTGCCCGAGTGTCAAGCCCTCCAGGAAGCAGCAGGAGTCAGAGGAGTGTCAGCCAGCAAATCTCCGATGCCCAAAAAGAAGTTTAAAGCTCGCTATATGACAATTCTAAGTCTGGTCAACTGTGGGGAATGGGGTGAAAGGAATCATGATCAGGGTTTTCACCCTGTATCCAGAATTGAAGTATGTAGTGTTAAGCACTGCTGTGTAAATACAAGCACTTTCTTTTTCCAAAAGACAAGCAGTGACCGGAACACTATAGTTAATATTTCTATTGATTAATTTTTTAGTTCTAAGCCTTTACACACCACACTTCCTCCCTGAGAAGCCTGGGATTGCTTACCCAAGCTACTCTGGGTGTGAAGTGCGAAAGGGTTGTACTTGACTCAGTTTGCAGAGCCATAGTAGGACGGGCCACAGGACACCAGTAACAAACAGCCTCATTGCCCACGTTTGGGGCCCACAAGACACTGTCTGCCCTGTGCCTTCCATGAATGGGGTGTGGCACATATTTTCGGTAAAATGATGGTTAGCAAGTGCCATTAGTACCTATTCTATGCACAAACAAACATTTTGGATTATTGCAGAACTTTAGGGACCTGCATTCCTCAACCTAGGTAAGCCAGGACCCCATCTGGTGCATGCATTAAAATCACAATAATATCTTGGAAGTCATAACATTTATTACAAAATAAAGTTAGCATCCACAGAACTATACATAAAACTGAATGTATTATTTTTCATCCAACTAGAAATACAAAAGTACACATAAGGACAACTATGATAACTCATCTTCAGTTCGACATGTTTCCAGAGTTAATAGGATTTAGCCTATCTCCCACAGGATGGTGATTACTTGATGAACCCTTCATGTTGGACAAGATTGGGGACACATTGTTTGGTTTGGCATCTGTGAAGTCCCCTGGCCTGACAAATATCCCACAGAATACTATGTCACATTTCAAGACCTCTTCTCCCCTATCTCTTGTCCTTTTATACAGAGGTCTATCGCTTCGGCTCCTTTCCTCTAGAGCTAGACTCGGCCACTGTGGATATGATACCTAAGTCGCAACCTCCTTTTACGTCTTGCACCAAATAGCATCTAATTTCACTCCTCAACTGTGAGGTCAAAAGGTTTGCCACGGTATCGGGATATAGGCTCAAGTAAGTCTTGATTAGGTTGGTGCCACCGGACCAGTGCGGCTGTATGCCATCCCGGAACACAATTAATTTTTGGAGGACAAGGGGACCCAGCAGGTAGCTATGGACCAAGGGTAGCAGTTACATTTAAAGAAACACAGGTCCTAAGCATAAATTAGATAATGAACCAATGTAATATAGACCACAATAGGGTCTATATATTTCTTTTCCTTGTCCAGCCGGACAGGGAACTTTAATAGTTAAATTAATAACAATCTTATTTACAATGCAAATACACAGCAACAAATCATTGCAGTACAGCACACTCCTGTGCCGTACCGTGGAGAGCAGGAAGGAAGAATAAGAAGATAGGAAAGGGTGTATCAGGCAAAAGAAAGAGCAAACAGGTCACTGTTTGGAGTCAAGAGTTTTAACAGTGTATCCTGAAGTGGTTCATACAACAACAAATACACAATGAATATACTGTATGCCCACTCGAAGGAGTCGACGTTTCGATCCCGCACTCAAATTAACAAGGGATCATCATCAGGACTTAATTTAATTGTTTGCCTGGTTTAATCATTAAATCTAGCCTGTTGGGGAGGAAACAGGGAGAAAAGAAAAATAAAAAATACGAAGGGAGAGATTATCAATGTGTAACTCGGGAGAGAAGTCAGTTAAAACCATCTTCTGTACTTGTAACAATCGGATTCGCAGTGGGTGGAACGTGCAGGTGAGTGTGAACATAGATGACTCCAAATATTGCAAGAGAGCATCTGAGAACTGCATACAGCACACTCAATAATTCGGAATCGCAGTGATGGGACTGTGGTGGGTTGAAGTCATGGTGGTGCATTCTTTCGACTAAAAATTATACTCAACCCCCGGTGTGCGTGATGGGGGGAGCTGTGTGCACTTATCTCTATCGGGGGATGGAGCAGCTAAGGACAGCCTACCTTTGGAGAAATTGTATCAAAGGGCAAGGGACAATCAACAGTAGCAGTCCCCGCAGGTTTCAGCATCCGTGGTGCTGGGAGGGATTGACTGTGGGAGGAGGACGTGAGTTAGACCAAAATAGAGCAAAGTGATGCCAGATCAATTATAGCGGTGTTAGGAGAACAAACCTTATGCTCAGGTATTGAGCATGCAAGGCGCATCAATGGGGCTTGGAGTGATCGTTCCCTCCATCGTTATGAGACCGGTGGGGCGCTGTCCTCCGGATCTACCAGGAGAGTTAGGAATAATGTCGATATTAACAATGATCGCACTAGGGAAACAAGACAATGCGGATTAAAGAAATTGAGGATTAAAGAAATTGCTAAGACATACCCTTGTGTTTAAGAATGAGGGGGAAACAACCCTTTCCGTTGACGTTGCGCTAACAATTTCACGATTTTGGGGGTGCGGCAAGGCTTGATGGCCAGTACCGGCGGCGGTCATGAAGGTTCAATGATCCGCTACGGAAAGAAAAGGATTGCTTAATTCCAATTCGAGGAACGCTGGGGTGTCCAATGCCATAACGGGGGAGTTGAAGCTTACCTGCTGTGGACAGTGTCACGACCTGCAATGGTTCGTCCGTGTGTGCACCGGGGAGGGGGGCAGGCATTAGAAGCCGGAGCACGCGAGTGAGGTCATGTGATCGTGTGACCTCCTCGCTGGCTTCAGTCTCACTTGAGGCGCCATCTTGGGGTGGGAAAAGGTTACTGGGTGAGTAATACTGGGGATAACAGGTAGAAATGGTCCGCTACACGGCAACGCCAATTTGGCCGCCATCTTGGAGAGGTATCACAGTGCGGGAATTGATGTGAGGGGGAACGTGACTGAAGGTGACAATGAACAGCGCGAACGCATGCATTGTTTCTTCATGCGTTGCACACTAGTAAACTTCTGTGAATAGATAGTGGTGCAATGTTACATGGGAACGTACACTTAATACATGAAATCTGCATGATTATACTTAAAACCAAGAGAGGTGAATTCAAGGCTCTTAGAGAAGGTTGGTCCAATCCTCACTTCTGTTGAGTCCCGTGTGAAGGGTGTTTATATTGAATTATTGACTTCAGTTCCTCTCGATTCAACAGTTGGCTGAGGTTACCCCCTCTCTGTGGTAGCTTCACCACTTTCAGAATTGTCCATTTTAGGTCATCCACGGTGTGTTTCAGTTCAGAGAAGTGTTCAACCAGAGGCGCATTTGGAGTCCCACATCTGATGCGACTTCTGTGTTGGCATATTCGTGTCTTCGCCTTTTGGGTGGTTTGGCCAACGTACATTTTTGGACAAGGGCATAGGATTGCATAAATAACGTTGCTGCTATTACAGTTGGTGAAGCTTTTCAAATCAACAGTTACGTTATTATGGCTAAATTTACATGTTTCAATTGTGAATTCGCATACAGTACAATGTCCACATTTAGCATGCCCTCGAATTGGTGGAAGACCCCAGATGGAGTCAATGGTTGTATTCGGGGTTGGGGCTGGTAATGCTGCTCGCACCAAATGGTCCCTCAAATTCTTGCTTTTTTTTAATACAAAGATTGGTCTTTCTAGATTTATTGGGCCGGCATTTATGGTGGGCCAATGTTTCAAAATAGATTTGTGGATTTTATTAGATACGGGGGAGAAGGTCGTAACACATGCAATCCTCTCTTGCCTGTCTCGGGTCTTTGGTGAAAGTAACACCTCTCGTGGGCAGTACCAGGCTCTCTTGGAAGCATTTTTCACTAGCCTCCTGGGGTAGCCGTGTGCTTTCAGTTTGTTGGTTAGGTTCAGGGCCTCCCTAAAGTAGTCAGCTTTGGAAGAACAATTGCGTCTGATTCTCAAAAATTGTGAGTAAGGCAACGAGTCCTTCAGCGCCCTCGGATGGTTACTTTCATACCTCAGTAGAGTGTTGCGTTCGGTGGGCTTCCTGTAGAGGCGTGTCAATAATTCACCTGCTTCATGGGAGATAGTTAGATCTAGAAATGGTATCTCTATTTTGTCATGGGCAAGGGTGAATTTAAGGTCTGCGCAATTATTGTTCAACCAATGGAGGAAGGAATGTAAGGTGGAAATGTCAGAGTTCCAAATAAGGAAAATGCCGTCAATATAGCGACGCCATAGAGAGATCCCTGAATAGAATGGATTATTGTCGGTTAGGATTGACCCGGTTTCCAGGTCGTCCATAAACAGTATGGCTAGGTGTGGAGCAAAAATAGCTCCCATTGAGGTGCCCTTGATCTGTTGGTAGAATGTATTGTCGAATACAAAGAAATTCCTGAATAAGCACAACTCTAGAAGTTGCAATATGAACAGTGTAGGGACCCTGTGGGGTCGGGGGAGAGTGTTCAATGCTTTTTGGATCACTAGCAGAGCCGCTGTTTGGGGGATATTTGTGTAGAGCGACTCTACATCCATGGTGCAGAGTGTGTTCACCTCTGGATCATATGGGTAGTGCTCTACCAAATTTATCATCTCCATGCTATCGCGTACATAGCAACAGGTTGATGGAACAAAATCCTTGATAAAAAAGTCAACGTACTTTCCAAGCGGTTCCAAGATGGAGCCACAGGCAGAGACAATAGGTCTACCCGGGGGGGAGTCGATACTCTTGTGAATCTTCGGGAGAGTGTAAATCACGGAAAGTCGTGGGCTTTTGACGTTGAGGAACGCATGTTCCTTCTTACTCAAGAAGCCTTGTGCCCTGGCATCATTAGTGAGCTTGAGTATAGTCTCTTGAATTTCCTTGGTTGGGTTCTTTGGTAATCTCTGAAAGTGTTCAGTGTTGGCAAGTTGGCGGTTTATTTCATTTTTGTAAGAGTTGATGTCCTGAAGAACAATCCTGCCACCCTTATCAGCACTCTTTACTATGAGAGAGGGATTGTTTTTCAATGTGTTTAAAGCATCTTTCTCACATTTTGAGATGGTATAAGGGATGTAACATTTTTCTTTTTCTAGGTCACATAGATCTTTTAAAACTAATTTTTCAAAGGTAATTATTTCAGATGGGATCATACCTGAAGTTGGTAGGAAAGTGGACGGGGGACTAAAAGGTGTGATCAAGTTGGGCGGAGTAGAAGGATTCCGTTGGAAGAAAGCTTTCAAGCGAATAAGTCTAAAGAATTTGAGTAGTTCGGTCTGCAACTCCATGAAATTGAGTCGGATGGTGGGAACGAACGATAAGCCTTTCTTTAATAGTTCAATTTCCTGCTCAAGCAAAATGTACCTGGACAGATTGAAAATGGGTATCACCTCAGCGGGAGTATGAAATGAGGGTACTGGGACAATGTCTGTCATAATTTCTACCATTGGTAAAAGTTGTTCCGGGTTCTCCGCTCGCCGGGGGCGTTGAACCATCTTTGGGGTTTCTTTGCCCTTCCCCTCTGCGGTGTCCCTTGCTGGCCTCTGGATAAAAAAGTAGGCTGGGCGCCACCTCCACCCCTTCTGGGATTGCTGCCCCCTTCACCAGGGTCAGATGCATCAGAGGACTCCTCTGAAGTATCTGAAAAACCGACTATATTTTGTCGTTTATTATATCTACCCCAGGGTCTATTATTGGGGTTAAAGTGGGGCCTGTTAGTGTAGAAATCCTTATTTAGATATGGATATGTATTTTCTATGTTGTAGTTTCTTATATCTTTCTTGACTTTATTGGATTTCTTATTTTGTTCAATGCGTTGGAAATCTGCCACTGTTTTTTCTACTTGCTAAAGTAGCTTTTTACAGTCAGATGTCAAGTCAGAATCATTTATCTGTTTCAACAGGTCACTAATTTCAATTTCCAATGCTTTCAAAGTTTCCACAGCAATATCGATTCCTAGCGCCAACCAATGTCTCGAGCATGTGGTGCCGATATAACTAAGATTCGAGATGTATTTGGGATTGTCTGTAAAGATGCCCGGAACGTTCCGGACCTGTAGACCGACTGGGATAACCTCCGCCTTTAGGTAATCCGTAAGCATTAATATCATTAGTTGAAGCCTGACCTGCTTCTTCTTAAGTTTCTCTAGTTGTTCAGGTAATGTGGAATTATTCACCGAAGGGACATCTGGTGTTTCGGACAATAGAGAGGGTAGTGAACATAGATGTTTTATATAG
Source organism: Lissotriton helveticus (assembly GCF_964261635.1). Taxonomy (NCBI): domain Eukaryota; kingdom Metazoa; phylum Chordata; class Amphibia; order Caudata; family Salamandridae; genus Lissotriton; species Lissotriton helveticus. The sequence goes on along the minus strand of NC_136063.1, from coordinate 1,078,428,757 downwards.
TCTGCGGTGTACAGTGGGGCATGGTCTGACATCTCCTAGGTAAAGAGGTCGGAAAAGGGGGGAAAAAAGGAACAAGGTACTGTGGCACTAGGGTGTGCACCCTCGTGCAACGAGGTATTTTAGGTTTACAGGAAACCCCTGCAATCCAGCGATTGCGCTCAGTTAATTTTTGGAGGACAAGGGGACCCAGCGGGTAGCTATGGACCATGGTTAGCAGTTACATTTAAAGAAACACAGGTCCTAAGCATAAATTAGATAATGAACCAATGTAATATAGACCACAATAGGCTCTATATATTTCTTTTACTTGTCCAGCCGGACAGGGAACTTTAATAGTTAAATTAATAACAATCTTATTTACAATGCAAATACACAGCAACAAATCATTGCAGTACAGCACACTACTGTGCCGTACCGTGGAGAGCAGGAAGGAAGAATAAGAAGATAGGAAAGGGTGTATCAGGCACAAGAAAGAGCAAGCAGGTCACTGTTTGGAGTCAAGAGTTTTAACAGTGTTTCCTGAAGTGGTTCATACAACAACAAATACACAATGAATATACTGTATGCCCACTCGAAGGAGTCGACGTTTCGATCCCGCACTCAAATTAACAAGGGATCATCATCAGGACTTAATTTAATTGTTTGCCTGGTTTAATCATTAAATCTAGCCTGTTGGGGAGGAAACAGGGAGAGAAGAAAAATAAAAAATACGAAGGGAGAGATTATCAATGTGTAACTCGGGAGAGAAGTCAGTTAAAACCATCTTCTGTACTTGTAACAATCGGATTTGCAGTGGGTGGAACGTACAGGTGAGTGTGAACATAGATTACTCCAAATATTGCAAGAGAGCATCTGAGGACTGCATACAGCACACTCAATAATTCGGAATCGCAGTGATGGGACTGTGGTGGGTTGAAATCATGGTGGTGCATTCTTTCGACTAAAAATTATACTCAACCCCCGGTGTGCGTGATGGGGGGAGCTGTGTGCACTTATCTCTATCGGGGGATGGAGCAGCTAAGGACAGCCTACCTTTGGAGAAATGGTATCAAAGGGCAAGGGACAATCAACAGTAGCAGTCCCCGCAGGTTTCAGCATCCGTGGTGCTGGGAGGGATTGACTGTGGGAGGAGGACGTGAGTTAGACCACAATAGAGCAAAGTGATGCCAGATCAATTATAGCGGTGTTAGGAGAACAAACCTTATGCTCAGGTATGGAGCATGCAAGGCGCATCAATGGGGTTTGGAGTGATCGTTCCCTCCGTCGTTATGAGACCGGTGGGGCGGTGTCCTCTGGATCTACCAGGAGAGTTAGGAATAATGTCGATATTAACAATGATCGCACTAGGGAATCAAGACAATGCGGATTAAAGAAATTGAGGATTAAAGAAATTGCTAAGACATACCCTCGTGTTTAAGAATGAGGGGGAATCAACCCTTTCCGTTGACGTTGCGCTAACAATTTCACGATTTTGGGGGTGCTGCAAGGCTTGATGGCCAGTACCGGCGGCGGTCATGAAGGTTCAATGATCCGCTACGGAAAGAAAAGGATTGCTTAGTTCCAATTCGAGGAACGCTGGGGTGTCCAATGCCATAACGGGGGAGTTGAAGCTTACCTGCTGTGGACAGTGCCACGACCTGCAATAGTTCGTCCATGTGTGCACCGGGGAGGGGGGCAGGCATTAGAAGCCGGAGCACGCGAGTGAGGTCATGTGATCGTGTGACCTCCTCGCTGGCTTCAGTCTCACTTGAGGCGCCATCTTGGGGTGGGAAAAGGTTACTGGGTGAGTAATACTGGGGATAACAGGTAGAAATGGTCCGCTAAACGGCAACGCCAATTTGGCCGCCATCTTGGAGAGGTATCACAGTGCGGGAATTGATGTGAGGGGGAACGTGACTGAAGGTGACAATGAACAGCGCAAACGCATGCATTGTTTCTTCATGCCTTGCACACTAGTAAACATCTGTGATTAGATAGTTGTGCAATGTTACATGGGAAAGTACACTTAATACATGAAATCTGCATGATTATACTTAAAACCAAGAGAGGTTAATTCAAGGCTCTTAGAGAAGGTTGGTCCAATCCTCACTTCTGTTGAGTCCCTGTGTGAAGGGTGTTGAATTCAATTATTGACTTCAGTTCCTCTCGATTCAACAGTTGGCTGAGGTTACCCCCTCTCTGTGGTAGCTTCACCACTTTCAGAATTGTCCATTTTAGGTCATCCACGGTGTGTTTCAGTTCAGAGAAGTGTTCAACCAGAGGCGCATTTGGAGTCCCACATCTGATGCGACTTCTGTGTTGGCATATTCGTGTCTTCGCCTTTTGGGTGGTTTGGCCAACGTACATTTTTGGACAAGGGCATAGGATTGCATAAATAACGTTGCTGCTATTACAGTTGGTGAAGCTTTTCAAATCAACAGTTACGTTATTATGGCTAAATTTACATGTTTCAATTGTGAATTCGCATACAGTACAATGTCCACATTTAGCATGGCCTCGAATTGGTGGAAGACCCCAGATGGAGTCAATGGTTGTATTCGGGGTTGGGGCTGGTAATGCTGCTCGCACCAAATGGTCCCTCAAATTCTTGCTTTTTTTTAATGCAAAGATTGGTCTTTCTAGATTTATTGGGCCGGCATTTATGGTGGGCCAATGTTTCAAAATAGATTTGCGGATTTTATTAGAGACGGGGGAGAAGGTCGTAACACATGCAATCCTCTCTTGCCTGTCTCGGGTCTTTGGTGAAAGTAACACCTCTCGTGGGCAGTACCAGGCTCTCTTGGAATCATTTTTCACTAGCCTCCTGGGGTAGCCGCGTGCTTTCAGTTTGTTGGTTAGGTTCAGGGCCTCCCTAAAGTAGTCAGCTTTGGAAGAACAATTGCGTCTGATTCTCAAAAATTGTGAGTAAGGCAACAAGTCCTTCAGCGACCTCGGATGGTTACTTTCATACCTCAGTAGAGTGTTGCGTTCGGTGGGCTTCCTGTAGAGGCATGTCAATAATTCACCTGCTTCATGGTAGATAGTTAGATCTAGAAATGGTATCTCTATTTTGACATGAATTTAAGGTCTGCGCAATTATTGTTCAACCAATGGAGGAAGGAATGTAAGGTGGAAATGTCAGAGTTCCAAATCAGGAAAATGTCATCAATATAGCGACGCCATAGAGAGATCCCTGAATAGAATGGATTATTGTCGGTTAGGATTGACCCGGTTTCCAGGTCGTCCATAAACAGTATGGCTAGGTGTGGAGGAAAAACAGCTCCCATTGAGGTGCCCTTGATCTGTTGGTAGAATGTATTGTCGAATACAAAGAAATTCCTGAATAAGCACAACTCTAGAAGTTGCAATATGAACAGTGTAGGGACCCTGTGAGGTCGGGGGCGAGTGTTCAATGTTTTTTGGATCACTAGCAGAGCTGCTGTTTGGAGGATATTTGTGTAGAGCGACTCTACATCCATGGTGCGGAGTGTGTTCACCTCTGGATCATATGGGTAGTGCACTACCAAATTTATCATCTCCATGCTATCGCGTACATAGCAACAGGTTGATGGAACAAAATCCTTGATAAAAAAGTCAACGTACTTTCCAAGCGGTTCCAAGATGGAGCCACAGGCAGAGACAATAGGTCTACCCGGGGGGGAGTCGATACTCTTGTGAATCTTCGAGAGAGTGTAAATCACGGGAAGTCGTGGGCTTTTGACGTTGAGGAACGCATGTTCCTTCTTACTCAAGAAGCCTTGTGCCCTGGCATCATTAGTGAGCTTGAGTATAGTCTCTTGAATTTCCTTGGTTGGGTTCTTTGGTAATCTCTGATAGTGTTCAGTGTTGGCAAGTTGGCGGTTTATTTCATTTTTGTAAGAGTTGATGTCCTGAAGAACAATCCCGCCACCCTTCTGAAATCATTACCTTTGAAAAATTAGTTTTAAAAGATCTATGTGACCTAGAAAAAGAAAAATGTTACATCCCTTATAACATCTCAAAATGTGAGAAAGATGCTTTAAACACATTGAAAAACAATCCCTCTCTCATAGTAAAGAGTGCTGATAAGGGTGGCGGGATTGTTCTTCAGGACATCAACTCTTACAAAAATGAAATAAACCGCCAACTTGCCAACACTGAACACTATAAGAGATTACCAAAGAATCCAACCAAGGAAATTCAAGAGACTATACTCAAGCTCACTAATGATGCCAGGGCACAAGGCTTCTTGAGTAAGAAGGAACATGCGTTCCTCAACGTCAAAAGCCCATGACTTCCCGTGATTTACACTCTCCCGAAGATTCACAAGAGTATCGACTCCCCCCCGGGTAGACCTATTGTCTCTGCCTGTGGCTCCATCTTGGAACCGCTTGGAAAGTACGTTGACTTTTTTATCAAGGATTTTGTTCCATCAACCTGTTGCTATGTACCCGATAGCATGGAGATGATAAATTTGGTAGAGCACTACCCATATGATCCAGAGGTGAACACACTCTGCACCATGGATGTAGAGTCGCTCTACACAAATATCCCACAAACAGCGGCTCTGCTAGTGATCCAAAAAACATTGAACACTCGCCCCCTACCCCACAGGGTCCCTACACTGTTCATATTGCAACTTCTAGAGTTGTGCTTATTCAGGAATTTCTTTGTATTCGACAATACATTCTACCAACAGATCAAGGGCACCTCAATGGGAGCTATTTTTGCTCCACACCTAGCCATACTGTTTATGGACGACCTGGAAACCGGGTCAATCCTAACCGACAATAATCCATTCTATTCAGGGATCTCTCTATGGCGTCGCTATATTGACGACATTTTCCTGATTTGGAACTCTGACATTTCCACCTTACATTCCTTCCTCCATTGGTTGAACAATAATTGCGCAGACCTTAAATTCACCCTTGCCATTGACAAAATAGAGATACCATTTCTAGATCTAACTATCTACCATGAAGCAGGTGAATTATTGACACGCCTCTACAGGAAGCCCACCGAACGCAACACTCTACTGAGGTATGAAAGTAACCATCCGAGGGCGCTGAAGGACTCGTTGCCTTACTCACAATTTTTGAGAATCAGACGCAATTGTTCTTCCAAAGCTGACTATTTTAGGGAGGCCCTGAACCTAACCAACAAACTGAAAGCACGCGGCTACCCCAGGAGGCTAGTGAAAAATGCTTCCAAGAGAGCCTGGTACTGCCCACGAGAGGTGTTACTTTCACCAAAGACCCGAGACAGGCAAGAGAGGATTGCATGTGTTACGACCTTCTCCCCCGTCTCTAATAAAATCCGCAAATCTATTTTGAAACATTGGCCCACCATAAATGCCGGCCCAATAAATCTAGAAAGACCAATCTTTGCATTAAAAAAAAGCAAGAATTTGAGGGACCATTTGGTGCGAGCAGCATTACCAGCCCCAACCCCGAATACAACCATTGACTCCATCTGGGGTCTTCCACCAATTCGAGGGCATGCTAAATGTGGACATTGTACTGTATGCGAATTCACAATTGAAACATGTAAATTTAGCCATAATAACGTAACTGTTGATTTGAAAAGCTTCACCAACTGTAATAGCAGCAACGTTATTTATGCAATCCTATGCCCTTGTCCAAAAATGTATGTTGGCCAAACCACCCAAAAGGCGAAGACACGAATATGCCAACACAGAAGTCTCATCAGATGTGGGACTCCAAATGCGCCTCTGGTTGAACACTTCTCTGAACTGAAACACACCGTGGATGACCTAAAATGGACAATTCTGAAAGTGGTGAAGCTACCACAGAGAAGGGGTAACCTCAGCCAACTGTTGAATCGAGAGGAACTGAAGTCAATAATTCAATTCAACACCCTTCACATGGGACTCAACAGAAGTGAGGATTGGACCAACCTTCTCTAAGAGCCTTGAATTAACCTCTCTTGGTTTTAAGTATAATCATGCAGATTTCATGTATTAAGTGTACTTTCCCATGTAACATTACACCACTATCTATTCACAGATGGTTACTAGTGTGCAACGCATGAAGAACCAATGCATGCGTTCGCGCTGTTCATTGTCACCTTCAGTCACGTTCCCCCTCACATCAATTCCCGCACTGTGATACCTCTCCAAGATGGCAGCCAAATTGGCGTTGCCGCGTAGCGGACCATTTCTACCTGTTATCCCCAGTATTACTCACCCAGTAACCTTTTCCCACCCCAAGATGGCGCCTCAAGTGAGACTGAAGCCAGCGAGGAGGTCACACGATCACATGACCTCACTCGCGTGCTCCGGCTTCTAATGCCTGCCCCCCTCCCCGGTGCACACACGGACAAACCATTGCAGGTCGTGGCACTGTCCACAGCAGGTAAGCTTCAACTCCCCTGTTATGGCATTGGACACCACAGCGTTCCTCGAATTGGAACTAATCAATCCTTTTCTTTCCGTAGCGGATCATTGAACCTTCATGACCGCCGCCGGTACTGGCCATCAAGCCTTGCCGCACCCCCAAAATCGTGAAATTGTTAGCGCAACGTCAACGGAAAGGGTTGATTCCCCCTCATTCTTAAACACGAGGGTATGTTTTAGCAATTTCTTTAATCCTCAATTTCTTTAATCCGCATTGTCTTGTTTCCCTAGTGCGATCATTGTTAATATCGACATTATTCCTAACTCTCCTGGTAGATCCGGAGGACACCGCCCCACCGGTCTCATAACGACGGAGGGAACGATCACTCCAAACCCCATTGATGCGCCTTGCATGCTCCATACCTGAGCATAAGGTTTGTTCTCCTAACAACGCTATAATTGATCTGGCATCACTTTGCTCTATTGTGGTCTAACTCACGTCCTCCTCCCACAGTCAATCCCTCCCAGCACCACGGATGCTGAAACCTGCGGGGACTGCTACTGTTGATTGTCCCTTGCCCTTTGATACCATTTCTCCAAAGGTAGGCTGTCCTTAGCTGCTCCATCCCCCGATAGAAATAAGTGCACACAGCTCCCCCCATCACGCACACCGGGGGTTGAGTATAATTTTTAGTCGAAAGAATGCACCACCATGATTTCAACCCACCACAGTCCCATCACTGCGATTCCGAATTATTGAGTGTGCTGTATGCAGTTCTCAGATGCTCTCTTGCAATATTTGGAGTAATCTATGTTCACACTCACCTGCACGTTCCACCCACTGCGAATCCGATTGTTACAGTACAGAAGATGGTTTTAACTGACTTCTCTCCCGAGTTACACATTGATAATCTCTCCCTTCGTATTTTTCATTTTTATTTTCTCCCTGTTTCCTCCCCAACAGGCTAGATTTAATGATTAAACCAGGCAAACAATTAAATTAAGTCCTGATGATGATCCCTTGTTAATTTGAGTGCGGGATCGAAACGTCGACTCCTTTGAGTGGGCATACAGTATATTCATTGTGTATTTGTTGTTGTATGAACCACTTCAGGATACACTGTTAAAACTCTTGACTCCAAACAGTGACCTGTTTGCTCTTTCTTATGCCTGATACACCCTTTCCTATCTTCTTATTCTTCCTTCCTGCTCTCCACGGTACGGCACAGGAGTGTGCTGTACTGCAATGATTTGTTGCTGTGTATTTGCATTGTAAATAAGATTGTTATTAATTTAACTATTAAAGTTCCCTGTCCGGCTGGACAAGGAAAATAAATATATATAGCATATTGTGGTCTATATTACATTGGTTCATTATCTAATTTATGCTTAGGACCTGTGTTTCTTTAAATGTATCCCGGAACACAAGGCATTGTATCTGTTGGCTTCACATTGCCCTGGCCCACTGTCATTGATTGCCCCAGAATTTGGCCTTGTCCTATTTGACTTTGAGAAGGTGTTCAATACAGTGGACTAAAATTATTTTTAATTGGTATTGGCCCGTCCTGGCTTTAGATCTCGATTTCGCAATATGGTCCATGTCCTATACTCTAACCCCACTGCTCTAGTGGAGTCAACTGGGTCCTTTCTGCCATCTTCCCTATAGTACGAGGGACCAGGCAGAGCTGCCCCCTTCCTTTTTGCCTTGACAATAGAGCCTTTGGCCCAACTTATCCGTACAGATCCCCAGTACTCGGGATGGACTTGGGGTGTGGGTCATGAGGACTGCATCGAGTTATATGCAGATGACGTTTTCTTATAGCTCGCGAACCCGGCTGGGAGTGGACCTAGATGTCTTCAATTGATTAAACACTCTGAAGTAGCCTCAGGCTGGAGGATAAACCCCTCTAAATCTGTGCTGGTACCTTTAGATTTAGCTAGAGACTGCTTTAACTGGCAGATGTGTGTACCTCTCTATTGGTTTAGTTTTAAATATCTGAGTGTATGGGTTGCTTTACATGGGAATGTACATGTCCCTTAATCTTCAACCTTTGGTTCGAAATGCTACATCGGACCTCGTTAGATGGCAAACACTTTCTCCTAACGTCATCAGACTTATCGTATTATATACAATGATGATCCTTGCGTGCTTTCTTTATATTTTTCAGAATTTACCACTTTAACTGTCTTAGGAATGGTTTTTCTAACTAGATGGATCTGCGAGAACATTCCTGTGGGATGGAGCAAGGCCGTGTATGGCCCTCACACACTGTCAACAGGGTCCCTTTGATGTTGGCTCAGAGATGTCTAACCTTTCCCTTTGCTTCACTGTTTGATTAATGAGTAATGGTCGGATCCCACCTACTGCCTAGAGCTCTCGTTGTTGGCCTTCGATCACTTGCAGGCCATGCTCTATGGCTCCCCACTTTCTAACTCCATACCTTTAGTACCAAGAATGGTGTTCCTGCATGGAGAGCCGCGCTCCGGAATTTACAATGGGAGGCTAGACTTACACTCCAACCCTCTCTTCGGCACTGCACCTGGCTGAAGGAAGTGGTTGTGCTCCGTTGCGTTCGATCTTGGGACCTTATTGGTATTACCAACTGGGAGATGTGAGGTCGGGTTCACATATACGCTCCTTCCAGGACCTTCAACAGACATATACCCTTGCACATACACAATTCTACAAATACCTCCACCTCAGACACACACTCCATGCTCGCCATCCTGTCGACTGAAGTCCTACCAGAATTTAATCCTCTGGAAGCTAAGCTTCTCATGGGTAATTTGTGCAGCAGAGTAATCTCTCAGATTTATCGTACCGTTGTAATTAATTCCCCTGGTTCGCTAGACCACCATATAACCTCTTGGGAGTTCTAGGTGAGACCCATTGAGGATGAGGATTGGCGGGACGCCCTGATGGCCCCGCATGAAATTACTATCTCATCGCTGCTAAGACTGGTGCAGACATACTGTCTTTATTTAGCTTATCTCCCCCCAGCCCGCCAGTGCCGGGCAGGCCTTCACCCTACCGCCGCATGTCCTCATTGTGGAATTGGCTCAACAGACTTTTACCATATGGTCTGGTCCTGTCCAGTGATACATCATTATTGGGCCAAGGTAACCCAGATTTGTCAGATGTCCTCCTCGAAGTCCTGACTTCCCACCTGTTCATTCTCCATGGGGTGCTTGAAAGATCCGGAGGTACAAGGGCTGAAAGATCATTCCTGGGCAGAGCCCTTTAAGCCACGAAACGTGATATTGCTATATGATGTCTGTCTCCTACGCCACTGACTCTCACAGGGTGAAGTTGGGTGTGGATTGGTGTGCGAAGTGGAGTGTGTGGTCTTTGAAGCCAGGTGTTGTCCCCAGAATCAATGGTCAATTTGTTTTATACTGCTATTGGCATGTATTATTGGTCATTGCTTTTGCTCTATGTGATGTACTGCCTGAGGGTTATTGTCATATCTGGTCATTATACTTTATCTTATACAATACTGTATGTGTGCCATATGTTCTTCTCTGACATATTTAATGGCCAAAATTCTTTGAAAACTGTTTATCACAAAAATCCTGCATTTGAGAATATTCTTTGTGAAGCCTTCCCTTTTCAAAATAATCAGAAAAGTATATTCAAACACGATACAGGCAAATATTAGTTCGAGAATCTTCATATCCTGGAAGGTTTGATATATGCAGAGCAGAAAACATCTTTCATGAAGGCCATAGACAGGCTCCCTGGGGGGACCAGCCTGACCTTATCTGCTGGCTGTGGACTCAACAGCTTGCTGAGTGCAGAGACAGCATTAGCAACAAAGCAGGCTTCTTTCAGCACTAAGGCGCGAGAAGTGAGAGCCTGGAGAACAAAGGCTGAATTATATATTTTCCATGCAACAAAACTCAGAAATATTGTTACAGTTATGCACTTCTTAATATTTTGTTTTTTAATTGCTTCCACTGCCACCATTTTGTTTGTGTTTATATTGACAACTATACACGTTATTTTTAATAAAGTTTTAAAAATATTTTCCTACTATGAATTCTTAAGTGTGTCTATTCATGATAAAAAGAGGCTTGGAACCCACTAAACAGTCATGTGAGACTCACAGGGTTCATTATTGCCACAAACATACCTTTCTCATGTCATTTGCAGGTAGTTTGTGATTTACTAACTGGAGATCCGGCTCCAATTTTAGCAGGTGACTACTGGTACCAGCATTCCACTCACTGCACCTAACCTGACTCAGTGGTCTAAAGCACATCGCTGCTTCCTGTTGTTCGGGAAATCTGGCAGCTGTATCAGCAGGGTAATACTGTTACCCACATTCCAAGGGCTCCAGGAGGTGGCCCGTATGAACTCACTACACCTGACTTGGCTCAAGCGCATCATTGCGTCCTGCTGTGTGGGCTGCGACCGGGCAAAGCCTGGGCCAAGGGCGGGCCCGTCCTTCGCCACAAAGAGTCATGGCCGGGCCACAATTTTGTACATATACACAGAATAGTTCCATAGAGTTTCCCACTTGGGGACCTTTAAGGGATATATATAGTATGACTTCTGAAGGTAGGTTATGCACAGTAACAGCGCAATTCAATGCCACACTAATCCATATGTGAAGGCCACCAGATGGGCGACCTCTTCCTGCCGAAGTTGCCGGGATGAAATAAGTGGCATACCCACTTTTATGAAGCGGGATCGTGATCCATGTTTCATGGAACATGCAAATCTTATAGGCCTCAATAAATTCGTTCCATTCTGGGATGGCCATTTTTTTTTAAGCCCCGCTATGTTCCATGAAATCAAATTTATTACGGTGGAATTTGCAGCGGCTCCCTTGTGGATTACTTGGGGAACAATTACCTCGTCCACTATACTTAAACTATTTTGCACTTTACTAGGGGTTTCCTCCAAGGATCCTGACGGCTCTTCACTAATGAGCGCCACCTCCTCCATTTTGATATGGTTTGCAGTGAACCTAATCTGAGGCTCAGTCCTCTGGCCATTGTGTGCTATATTCTCAATGCCTATATTGATTGGGATTACATAGTCCTTATGAATATTGTCTGGCTCCTCTGCGAGTCAGTCTACCCCCTCTAGAGACGAGAGAGCCACAAAACGATTGGAGGTAGCAATATTAAAAATTGGGCCCATGATGCTCTTAGGGTTCATAGGCTTGTGAGTTTCAACCAAGGCTCTTGGGTAAAAGTAGCTTAGTGATCTCGTTGATATGCCTCCCTCATAGCTATCACTATACCAATCTCGAATGAAATTTGTGGCCTTGTAGTCTTTAAAATTTATAATTACGCTGTCCCCTGGTAAGTCCTTGGGTCTTTGTCCCAACCATGGTAACCTCCTGACATTTAAAATTTTGCCATCAATGCTTGAAGGTAATGGCCTATTAGCACTTAGCCAGTAAGTGACCTTGTTTTTCAGGATATCGTAATTTTCGAATTGTCGAGAAGCCTGGGATTGCTTACCCAAGCTACTCTGGGTGTGAAGTGCGAAAGGGTTGTACTTGACTCAGTTTGCAGAGCCATAGTAGGACGGGCCACAGGACACCAGTAACAAACAGCCTCATTGCCCACGTTTGGGGCCCACAAGACACTGTCTGCCCTGTGCCCTCCATGAATGGGGTGTGGCACATATTTTCGGTAAAATGATGGTTAGCAAGTGCCATTAGTACCTATTCTATGCACAAACAAACATTTTGGATTATTGCAGAACTTTAGGGACCTGCATTCCTCAACCTAGGTAAGCCATGACCCCATCTGGTGCATGCATTAAAATCACAATAATATCTTGGAAGTCATAACATTTATTACAAAATAAAGTTAGCATCCACAGAACTATACATAAAACTGAATGTATTATTTTTCATCCAACTAGAAATACAAAAGTACACATAAGGACAACTATGATAACTCATCTTCAGTTCGACATGTTTCCAGAGTTAATAGGATTTAGCCTATCTCCCACAGGATGGTGATTACTTGATGAACCCTTCATGTTGGACAAGATTGGGGACACTTTGTTTGGTCTGGCATCTGTGAAGTCCCCTGGCCTGACAAATATCCCACAGAATACTATGTCACATTTCAAGAACTCTTCTCCCCTATCTCTTGTCCTTTTATACAGAGGTCTATCGCTTCGGCTCCTTTCCTCTAGAGCTAGACTCGGCCACTGTGGATATGATACCTAAGTCGCAACCTCCTTTTACGTCTTGCACCAAATAGCATCTAATTTCACTCCTCAACTGTGAGGTCAAAAGGTTTGCCACGGTATCGGGATATAGGCTCAAGTAAGTCTTGATTAGGTTGGTGCTACCGGACCAGTGCGGCTGTATGCCATCCCGGAACACAATTAATTTTTGGAGGACAAGGGGACCCAGCGGGTAGCTATGGACCATGGGTAGCAGTTACATTTAAAGAAACACAGGTCCTAAGCATAAATTAGATAATGAACCAATGTAATATAGACCACAATAGGGTCTATATATTTCTTTTCCTTGTCCAGCCGGACAGGGAACTTTAATAGTTAAATTAATAACAATCTTATTTACAATGCAAATACACAGCAACAAATCATTGCAGTACAGCACACTCCTGTGCCGTACCGTGGAGAGCAGGAAGGAAGAATAAGAAGATAGGAAAGGGTGTATCAGGCAAAAGAAAGAGCAAACAGGTCACTGTTTGGAGTCAAGAGTTTTAACAGTGTATCCTGAAGTGGTTCATACAACAACAAATACACAATGAATATACTGTATGCCCACTCGAAGGAGTCGACGTTTCGATCCCGCACTCAAATTAACAAGGGATCATCATCAGGACTTAATTTAATTGTTTGCCTGGATTAATCATTAAATCTAGCCTGTTGGGGAGGAAACAGGGAGAAAAGAAAAATAAAAAATACGAAGGGAGAGATTATCAATGTGTAACTCGGGAGAGAAGTCAGTTAAAACCATCTTCTGTACTTGTAACAATCGGATTCGCAGTAGGTGGAACGTGCAGGTGAGTGTGAACATAGATTACTCCAAATATTGCAAGAGAGCATCTGAGAACTGCATACAGCACACTCAATAATTCGGAATCGCAGTGATGGGACTGTGGTGGGTTGAAGTCATGGTGGTGCATTCTTTCGACTAAAAATTATACTCAACCCCCGGTGTGCGTGATGGGGGGAGCTGTGTGCACTTATCTCTATCGGGGGATGGAGCAGCTCAGGACAGCCTACCTTTGGAGAAATTGTATCAAAGGGCAAGGGACAATCAACAGTAGCAGTCCCCGCAGGTTTCAGCATCCGTGGTGCTGGGAGGGATTGACTGTGGGAGGAGGACGTGAGTTAGACCAAAATAGAGCAAAGTGATGCCAGATCAATTATAGCGGTGTTAGGAGAACAAACCTTATGCTCAGGTATTGAGCATGCAAGGCGCATCAATGGGGCTTGGAGTGATCGTTCCCTCCATCGTTATGAGACCGGTGGGGCGCTGTCTTCCGGATCTACCAGGAGAGTTAGGAATAATGTCGATATTAACAATGATCGCACTCGGGAAACAAGACAATGCGGATTAAAGAAATTGAGGATTAAAGAAATTGCTAAGACATACCCTTGTGTTTAAGAATGAGGGGGAATCAACCCTTTCCGTTGACGTTGCGCTAACAATTTCACGATTTTGGGGGTGCGGCAAGGCTTGATGGCCAGTACCGGCGGCGGTCATGAAGGTTCAATGATCCGCTACGGAAAGAAAAGGATTGCTTAGTTCCAATTCGAGGAACGCTGGGGTGTCCAATGCCATAACGGGGGAGTTGAAGCTTACCTGCTGTGGACAGTGCCACGACCTGCAATGGTTCGTCCGTGTGTGCACCGGGGAGGGGGGCAGGCATTAGAAGCCGGAGCACGCGAGTGAGGTCATGTGATCGTGTGACCTCCTCGCTGGCTTCAGTCTCACTTGAGGCGCCATCTTGGGGTGGGAAAAGGTTACTGGGTGAGTAATACTGGGGATAACAGGTAGAAATGGTCCGCTACACGGCAACGCCAATTTGGCCGCCATCTTGGAGAGGTATCACAGTGCGGGAATTGATGTGAGGGGGAACGTGACTGAAGGTGACAATGAACAGCGCGAACGCATGCATTGTTTCTTCATGCGTTGCACACTAGTAAACTTCTGTGAATAGATAGTGGTGCAATGTTACATGGGAAAGTACACTTAATACATGAAATCTGCATGATTATACTTAAAACCAAGAGAGGTGAATTCAAGGCTCTTAGAGAAGGTTGGTCCAATCCTCACTTCTGTTGAGTCCCCTGTGAAGGGTGTTTATATTGAATTATTGACTTCAGTTCCTCTCGATTCAACAGTTGGCTGAGGTTACCCCCTCTCTGTGGTAGCTTCACCACTTTCAGAATTGTCCATTTTAGGTCATCCACGGTGTGTTTCAGTTCAGAGAAGTGTTCAACCAGAGGCGCATTTGGAGTCCCACATCTGATGCGACTTCTGTGTTGGCATATTCGTGTCTTCGCCTTTTGGGTGGTTTGGCCAACCTACATTTTTGGACAAGGGCATAGGATTGCATACATAACGCTGCTGCTATTACAGTTGGTGAAGCTTTTCAAATCAACAGTTACGTTATTATGGCTAAATTTACATGTTTCAATTGTGAATTCGCATACAGTACAATGTCCACATTTAGCATGCCCTCGAATTGGTGGAAGACCCCAGATGGAGTCAATGGTTGTATTCGGGGTTGGGGCTGGTAATGCTGCTCGCACCAAATGGTCCCTCAAATTCTTGCTTTTTTTAATACAAAGATTGGTCTTTCTAGATTTATTGGGCCGGCATTTATGGTGGGCCAATGTTTCAAAATAGATTTGCGGATTTTATTAGAGACGGGGGAGAAGGTCGTAACACATGCAATCCTCTCTTGCCTGTCTCGGGTCTTTGGTGAAAGTAACACCTCTCGTGGGCAGTACCAGGCTCTCTTGGAAGCATTTTTCACTAGCCTCCTGGGGTAGCCGTGTGCTTTCAGTTTGTTGGTTAGGTTCAGGGCCTCCCTAAAGTAGTCAGCTTTGGAAGAACAATTGCGTCTGATTCTCAAAAATTGTGAGTAAGGCAACGAGTCCTTCAGCGCCCTCGGATGGTTACTTTCATACCTCAGTAGAGTGTTGCGTTCGGTGGGCTTCCTGTAGAGGCGTGTCAATAATTCACCTGCTTCATGGGAGATAGTTAGATCTAGAAATGGTATCTCTATTTTGTCATGGGCAAGGGTGAATTTAAGGTCTGCGCAATTATTGTTCAACCAATGGAGGAAGGAATGTAAGGTGGAAATGTCAGAGTTCCAAATAAGGAAAATGCCGTCAATATAGCGACGCCATAGAGAGATCCCTGAATAGAATGGATTATTGTCGGTTAGGATTGACCCGGTTTCCAGGTCGTCCATAAACAGTATGGCTAGGTGTGGAGCAAAAATAGCTCCCATTGAGGTGCCCTTGATCTGTTGGTAGAATGTATTGTCGAATACAAAGAAATTCCTGAATAAGCACAACTCTAGAAGTTGCA
Organism: Lissotriton helveticus; assembly: GCF_964261635.1. Taxonomy (NCBI): domain Eukaryota; kingdom Metazoa; phylum Chordata; class Amphibia; order Caudata; family Salamandridae; genus Lissotriton; species Lissotriton helveticus. The sequence continues at coordinate 1,078,412,893 of NC_136063.1, read as the reverse complement.
ATATGAACAGTGTAGGGACCCTGTGGGGTCGGGGGCGAGTGTTCAATGTTTTTTGGATCACTAGCAGAGCCGCTTTTTGGGGGATATTTGTGTAGAGCGACTCTACATCCATGGTGCAGAGTGTGTTCACTTCTGGATCATATGGGTAGTGCTCTACCAAATTTATCATCTCCATGCTATCGCGTACATAGCAACAGGTTGATGGAACAAAATCCTTGATAAAAAAGTCAACGTACTTTCCAAGCGGTTCCAAGATGGAGCCACAGGCAGAGACAATAGGTCTACCCTGGGGGGAGTCGATACTCTTGTGAATCTTCGGGAGAGTGTAAATCACGGGAAGTCGTGGGCTTTTGACGTTGAGGAACGCATGTTCCTTCTTACTCAAGAAGCCTTGTGCCCTGGCATCATTAGTGAGCTTGAGTATAGTCTCTTGAATTTCCTTGGTTGGGTTCTTTGGTAATCTCTGATAGTGTTCAGTGTTGGCAAGTTGGCGGTTTATTTCATTTTTGTAAGAGTTGATGTCCTGAAGAACAATCCCGCCACCCTTATCAGCACTCTTTACTATGAGAGAGGGATTGTTTTTCAATGTGTTTAAAGCATCTTTCTCACATTTTGAGATGTTATAAGGGATGTAACATTTTTCTTTTTCTAGGTCACATAGATCTTTTAAAACAAATTTTTCAAAGGAAATTATTTCAGATGGGATCATACCTGAAGTTGGTAGGAAAGTGGACGGGGGACTAAAAGGTGTGATCAAGTTGGGCGGAGTAGAAGGATTCAGTTGGAAGAAAGCTTTCAAGCGAATAAGTCTAAAGAATTTGAGTAGTTCGGTCTGCAACTCCATGAAATTGAGTCGGATGGTGGGAACGAACGATAAGCCTTTCTTTAATAGTTCAATTTCCTGCTCAAGCAAAATGTACCTGGACAGATTGAAAATGGGTATCACCTCAGCGGGAGTATGAAATGAGGGTACTGGGACAATGTCTGTCATAATTTCTACCATTGGTAAAAGTTGTTCCGGGTTCTCCGCTCGCCGGGGGCGTTGAACCATCTTTGGGGTTTCTTTGCCCTTCCCCTCTGCGGTGTCCCTTGCTGGCCTCTGGATAAAAAAGTAGGCTGGGCGCCACCTCCACCCCTTCTGGGATTGCTGCCCCCTTCACCAGGGTCAGATGCATCAGAGGACTCCTCTGAAGTATCTGAAAAACCGACTATATTTTGTCGTTTATTATATCTACCCCAGGGTCTATTATTGGGGTTAAAGTGGGGCCTGTTAGTGTAGAAATCCTTATTTAGATATGGATATGTATTTTCTATGTTGTAGTTTCTTATATCTTTCTTGACTTTATTGGATTTCTTATTTTGTTTAATGCGTTGGAAATCTGCCACTGTTTTTTCTACTTGCTAAAGTAGCTTTTTACAGTCAGATGTCAAGTCAGAATCATTTATCTGTTTCAACAGGTCACTAATTTCAATTTCCAATGCTTTCAAAGTTTCCACAGCAATATCGATTCCTAGCGCCAACCAATGTCTCGAAGATGTGGTGCCGATATAACTAAGATTCAAGATGTATTTGGGATTGTCTGTAAAGATGCCCAGAACGTTCCGGACCTGTAGACCGACTGGGATAACCTCCGCCTTTAGGTAATCCGTAAGCATTAATATCATTAGTTGAAGCCTGACCTGCTTCTTCTTAAGTTTCTCTAGTTGTTCAGGTAATGTGGAATTATTCACCGAAGGGACATCTGGTGTTTCGGACAATAGAGAGGGTAGTGAACAAAGATGTTTTATATAGTCTGCGGTGTACAGTGGGGCATGGTCTGACATCTCCTAGGTAAAGAGGTCGGAAAAGGGGGGAAAAAAGGAACAAGGTACTGTGGCACTAGGGTGTGCACCCTCGTGCAACGAGGTATTTTAGGTTTACAGGAAACCCCTGCAATCCAGCGATTGCGCTCAGTTAATTTTTGGAGGACAAGGGGACCCAGCGGGTAGCTATGGACCATGGGTAGCAGTTACATTTAAAGAAACACAGGTCCTAAGCATAAATTAGATAATGAACCAATGTAATATAGACCACAATAGGCTCTATATATTTCTTTTCCTTGTCCAGCCGGACAGGGAACTTTAATAGTTAAATTAATAACAATCTTATTTACAATGCAAATACACAGCAACAAATCATTGCAGTACAGCACACTCCTGTGCCGTACCGTGGAGAGCAGGAAGGAAGAATAAGAAGATAGGAAAGGGTGTATCAGGCAAAAGAAAGAGCAAGCAGGTCACTGTTTTGAGTCAAGAGTTTTAACAATGTTTCCTGAAGTGGTTCATACAACAACAAATACACAATGAATATACTGTATGCCCACTCGAAGGAGTCGACGTTTCGATCCCGCACTCAAATTAACAAGGGATCATCATCAGGACTTAATTTAATTGTTTGCCTGGTTTAATCATTAAATCTAGCCTGTTGGGGAGGAAACAGGGAGAGAAGAAAAATAAAAAATACGAAGGGAGAGATTATCAATGTGTAACTCGGGAGAGAAGTCAGTTAAAACCATCTTCTGTACTTGTAACAATCGGATTTGCAGTGGGTGGAACGTACAGGTGAGTGTGAACATAGATTACTCCAAATATTGCAAGAGAGCATCTGAGGACTGCATACAGCACACTCAATAATTCGGAATCGCAGTGATGGGACTGTGGTGGGTTGAAATCATGGTGGTGCATTCTTTCGACTAAAAATTATACTCAACCCCCGGTGTGCGTGATGGGGGGAGCTGTGTGCACCTATCTCTATCGGGGGATGGAGCAGCTAAGGACAGCCTACCTTTGGAGAAATGGTATCAAAGGGCAAGGGACAATCAACAGTAGCAGTCCCCGCAGGTTTCAGCATCCGTGGTGCTGGGAGGGATTGACTGTGGGAGGAGGACGTGAGTTAGACCACAATAGAGCAAAGTGATGCCAGATCAATTATAGCGGTGTTAGGAGAACAAACCTTATGCTCAGGTATGGAGCATGCAAGGCGCATCAATGGGGTTTGGAGTGATCGTTCCCTCCGTCGTTATGAGACCGGTGGGGCGGTGTCCTCCGGATCTACCAGGAGAGTTAGGAATACTGTCGATATTAACAATGATCGCACTAGGGAAACAAGACAATGCGGATTAAAGAAATTGAGGATTAAAGAAATTGCTAATACATACCCTCGTGTTTAAGAATGAGGGGGAATCAACCCTTTCCGTTGACGTTGCGCTAACAGTTTCACGATTTTGGGGGTGCTGCAAGGCTTGATGGCCAGTACCGGCGGCGGTCATGAAGGTTCAATGATCCGCTACGGAAAGAAAAGGATTGCTTAGTTCCAATTCGAGGAACGCTGGGGTGTCCAATGCCATAACGGGGGAGTTGAAGCTTACCTGCTGTGGACAGTGCCACGACCTGCAATGGTTCGTCCATGTGTGCACCGGGGAGAGGGGCAGGCATTAGAAGCCGGAGCACGCGAGTGAGCTCATGTGATCGTGTGACCTCCTCGCTGGCTTCAGTCTCACTTGAGGCGCCATCTTGGGGTGGGAAAAGGTTACTGGGTGAGTAATACTGGGGATAACAGGTAGAAATGGTCCGTTACACGGAAACGCCAATTTGGCCGCCATCTTGGAGAGGTATCACAGTGCGGGAATTGATGTGAGGGGGAACGTGACTGAAGGTGACAATAAACAGCGCGAACGCATGCATTGTTTCTTCATGCGTTGCACACTAGTAAACATCTGTGATTAGATAGTTGTGCAATGTTACATGGGAAAGTACACTTAATACATGAAATCTGCATGATTATACTTAAAACCAAGAGAGGTTAATTCAAGGCTCTTAGAGAAGGTTGGTCCAATCCTCACTTCTGTTGAGTCCCTGTGTGAAGGGTGTTGAATTGAATTATTGACTTCAGTTCCTCTCGATTCAACAGTTGGCTGAGGTTACCCCCTCTCTGTGGTAGCTTCACCACTTTCAGAATTGTCCATTTTAGGTCATCCACGGTGTGTTTCAGTTCAGAGAAGTGTTCAACCAGAGGCGCATTTGGAGTCCCACATCTGATGCGACTTCTGTGTTGGCATATTCGTGTCTTCGCCTTTTGGGTGGTTTGGCCAACGTACATTTTTGGACAAGGGCATAGGATTGCATAAATAACGTTGCTGCTATTACAGTTGGTGAAGCTTTTCAAATCAACAGTTACGTTATTATGGCTAAATTTACATGTTTCAATTGTGAATTCGCATACAGTACAATGTCCACATTTAGCATGCCCTCGAATTGGTGGAAGACCCCAGATGGAGTCAATGGTTTTATTCGGGGTTGGGGCTGGTAATGCTGCTCGCACCAAATGGTCCCTCAAATTCTTGCTTTTTTTAAATGCAAAGATTGGTCTTTCTAGATTTATTGGGCCGGCATTTATGGTGGGCCAATGTTTCAAAATAGATTTGCGGATTTTATTAGAGACGGGGGAGAAGGTCGTAACACATGCAATCCTCTCTTGCCTGTCTCGGGTCTTTGGTGAAAGTAACACCTCTCGTGGGCAGTACCAGGCTCTCTTGGAAGCATTTTTCACTAGCCTCCTGGGGTAGCCGCGTGCTTTCAGTTTGTTGGTTAGGTTCAGGGCCTCCCTAAAGTAGTCAGCTTTGGAAGAACAATTGCGTCTGATTCTCAAAAACTTGTGAGTAAGGCAACAAGTCCTTCAGCGCCCTCGGATGGTTACTTTCATAACTCAGTAGAGTGTTGCGTTCGGTGGGCTTCCTGTAGAGGCATGTCAATAATTCACCTGCTTCATGGTAGATAGTTAGATCTAGAAATGGTATCTCTATTTTGACATGAATTTAAGGTCTGCGCAATTATTGTTCAACCAATGGAGGAAGGAATGTAAGGTGGAAATGTCAGAGTTCCAAATCAGGAAAATGTCATCAATATAGCGACGCCATAGAGAGATCCCTGAATAGAATGGATTATTGTCGGTTAGGATTGACCCGGTTTCCAGGTCGTCCATAAACAGTATGGCTAGGTGTGGAGCAAAAATAGCTCCCATTGAGGTGCCCTTGATCTGTTGGTAGAATGTATTGTCGAATACAAAGAAATTCCTGAATAAGCACAACTCTAGAAGTTGCAATATGAACAGTGTAGGGACCCTGTGAGGTCAGGGGCGAGTGTTCAATGTTTTTTGGATCACTAGCAGAGCCGCTGTTTGGGGGATATTTGTGTAGAGCGACTCTACATCCATGGTGCGGAGTGTGTTCACCTCTGGATCATATGGGTAGTGTACTACCAAATTTATCATCTCCATGCTATCGCGTACATAGCAACAGGTTGATGGAACAAAATCCTTGATAAAAAAGTCAACGTACTTTCCAAGCGGTTCCAAGATGGAGCCACAGGCAGAGACAATAGGTCTACCCGGGGGGGAGTCGATACTCTTGTGAATCTTCGGGAGAGTGTAAATCACGGGAAGTCGTGGGCTTTTGACGTTGAGGAACGCATGTTCCTTCTTACTCAAGAAGCCTTGTGCCCTGGCATCATTAGTGAGCTTGAGTATAGTCTCTTGAATTTCCTTGGTTGGGTTCTTTGGTAATCTCTGATAGTGTTCAGTGTTGGCAAGTTGGCGGTTTATTTCATTTTTGTAAGAGTTGATGTCCTGAAGAACAATCCCGCCACCCTTCTGAAATCATTACCTTTGAAAAATTAGTTTTAAAAGATCTATGTGACCTAGAAAAAGAAAAATGTTACATCCCTTATAACATCTCAAAATGTGAGAAAGATGCTTTAAACACATTGAAAAACAATCCCTCTCTCATAGTAAAGAGTGCTGATAAGGGTGGCGGGATTGTTCTTCAGGACATCAACTCTTACAAAAATGAAATAAACCGCCAACTTGCCAACACTGAACACTATAAGAGATTACCAAAGAATCCAACCAAGGAAATTCAAGAGACTATACTCAAGCTCACTAATGATGCCAGGGCACAAGGCTTCTTGAGTAAGAAGGAACATGCGTTCCTCAACGTCAAAAGCCCACCACTTCCCGTGATTTACACTCTCCCGAAGATTCACAAGAGTATCGACTCCCCCCCGGGTAGACCTATTGTCTCTGCCTGTGGCTCCATCTTGGAACCGCTTGGAAAGTACGTTGACTTTTTTATCAAGGATTTTGTTCCATCAACCTGTTGCTATGTACCCGATAGCATGGAGATGATAAATTTGGTAGAGCACTACCCATATGATCCAGAGGTGAACACACTCTGCACCATGGATGTAGAGTCGCTCTACACAAATATCCCCCAAACAGAGGCTCTGCTAGTGATCCAAAAAAAATTGAACACTCGCCCCCGACCCCACAGGGTCCCTACACTGCTCATATTGCAACTTCTAGAGTTGTGCTTATTCAGGAATTTCTTTGTATTCGACAATACATTCTACCAACAGATCAAGGGCACCTCAATGGGAGCTATTTTTGCTCCACACCTAGCCATACTGTTTATGGACGACCTGGAAACCGGGTCAATCCTAACCGACAATAATCCATTCTATTCAGGGATCTCTCTATGGCGTCGCTATATTGACGACATTTTCCTGATTTGGAACTCTGACATTTCCACCTTACATTCCTTCCTCCATTGGTTGAACAATAATTGCGCAGACCTTAAATTCACCCTTGCCATTGACAAAATAGAGATACCATTTCTAGATCTAACTATCTACCATGAAGCAGGTGAATTATTGACACGCCTCTACAGGAAGCCCACCGAACGCAACACTCTACTGAGGTATGAAAGTAACCATCCGAGGGCGCTGAAGGACTCGTTGCCTTACTCACAATTTTTGAGAATCAGACGCAATTGTTCTTCCAAAGCTGACTACTTTAGGGAGGCCCTGAACCTAACCAACAAACTGAAAGCACGCGGCTACCCCAGGAGGCTAGTGAAAAATGCTTCCAAGAGAGCCTGGTACTGCCCACGAGAGGTGTTACTTTCACCAAAGACCCGAGACAGGCAAGAGAGGATTACATGTGTTACGACCTTCTCCCCCGTCTCTAATAAAATCCGCAAATCTATTTTGAAACATTGGCCCACCATAAATGCCGGCCCAATAAATCTAGAAAGACCAATCTTTGCATTAAAAAAAAGCAAGAATTTGAGGGACCATTTGGTGCGAGCAGCATTACCAGCCCCAACCCCGAATACAACCATTGACTCCATCTGGGGTCTTCCACCAATTCGAGGGCATGCTAAATGTGGACATTGTACTGTATGCGAATTCACAATTGAAACATGTGAATTTAGTCATAATAACGTAACTGTTGATTTGAAAGGCTTCACCAACTGTAATAGCAGCAACGTTATTTATGCAATCCTATGCCCTTGTCCAAAAATGTATGTTGGCCAAACCACCCAAAAGGCGAAGACACGAATATGCCAACACAGAAGTCTCATCAGATGTGGGACTCCAAATGCGCCTCTGGTTGAACACTTCTCTGAACTGAAACACACCGTGGATGACCTAAAATGGACAATTCTGAAAGTGGTGAAGCTACCACAGAGAGGGGGTAACCTCAGCCAACTGTTGAATCGAGAGGAACTGAAGTCAATAATTCAATTCAACACCCTTCACACGGGACTCAACAGAAGTGAGGATTGGACCAACCTTCTCTAAGAGCCTTTATTTAAACCTCTCTTGGTTTTAAGTATAATCATGCAGATTTCATGTATTAAGTGTACTTTCCCATGTAACATTGCACCACTATCTATTCACAGATGTTTACTAGTGTGCAACGCATGAAGAACCAATGCATGCGTTCGCGCTGTTCATTGTCACCTTCAGTCACGTTCCCCCTCACATCAATTCCCGCACTGTGATACCTCTCCAAGATGGCGGCCAAATTGCCGTTGCCGCGTAGCGGACCATTTCTACCTGTTATCCCCAGTATTACTCACCCAGTAACCTTTTCCCACCCCAAGATGGCGCCTCAAGTGAGACTGAAGCCAGCGAGGAGGTCACACGATCACATGACCTCACTCGCGTGCTCCGGCTTCTAATGCCTGCCCCCCTCCCCGGTGCACACACGGACGAACCATTGCAGGTCGTGGCACTGTCCACAGCAGGTAAGCTTCAACTCCCCTGTTATGGCATTGGACACCCCAGCGTTCCTCGAATTGGAACTAAGCAATCCTTTTCTTTCCGTAGCGGATCATTGAACCTTCATGACTGCCGCCGGTACTGGCCATCAAGCCTTGCCGCACCCCCAAAATCGTGAAATTGTTAGCGCAACGTCAACGGAAAGGGTTAATTCCCCCTCATTCTTAAACACGAGGGTATGTTTTAGCAATTTCTTTAATCCTCAATTTCTTTAATCCGCATTGTCTTGTTTCCCTAGTACGATCATTGTTAATATCGACATTATTCCTAACTCTCCTGGTAGATCCGGAGGACACCGCCCCACCGGTCTTATAATGACGGAGGGAACGATCACTCCAAACCCCATTGATGCGCCTTGCATGCTCCATACCTGAGCACAAGGTTTGTTCTCCTAACAACGCTATAATTGATCTGGCATCACTTTGCTCTATTGTGGTCTAACTCACGTCCTCCTCCCACAGTCAATCCCTCCCAGCACCACGGATGCTGAAACCTGCGGGGACTGCTACTGTTGATTGTCCCTTGCCCTTTGATACCATTTCTCCAAAGGTAGGCTGTCCTTAGCTGCTCCATCCCCCGATAGAGATAAGTGCACACAGCTCCCCCCATCACGCACACCGGGGGTTGAGTATAATTTTTAGTCGAAAGAATGCACCACCATGATTTCAACCCACCACAGTCCCATCACTGCGATTCCGAATTATTGAGTGTGCTGTATGCAGTTCTCAGATGCTCTCTTGCAATATTTGGAGTAATCTATGTTCACACTCACCTGCACGTTCCACCCACTGCGAATCCGATTGTTACAGTACAGAAGATGGTTTTAACTGACTTCTCTCCCGAGTTAAAACATTGATAATCTCTCCCTTCGTATTTTTTATTTTTCTTTTCTCCCTGTTTCCTCCCCAACAGGCTAGATTTAATGATTAAACCAGGCAAACAATTAAATTAAGTCCTGATGATGATCCCTTGTTAATTTGAGTGCGGGATCGAAACGTCGACTCCTTCGAGTGGGCATACAGTATATTCCTTGTGTATTTGTTGTTGTATGAACCATTTCAGGATACACTGTTAAAACTCTTGACTCCAAACAGTGACCTGTTTGCTCTTTCTTATGCCTGATACACCCTTTCCTATCTTCTTATTCTTCCTTCCTGCTCTCCACGGTACGGCACAGGAGTGTGCTGTACTGCAATGATTTGTTGCTGTGTATTTGCATTGTAAATAAGATTGTTATTAATTTAACTATTAAAGTTCCCTGTCCGGCTGGACAAGGAAAATAAATATATATAGCATATTGTGGTCTATATTACATTGGTTCATTATCTAATGTATGCTTAGGACCTGTGTTTCTTTAAATGTATCCCGGAACACAAGGCATTGTATCTGTTGGCTTCACATTGCCCTGGCCCACTGTCATTGATTGCCCCAGAATTTGGCCTTGTCCTATTTGACTTTGAGAAGGTGTTCAATACAGTGGACTAAAATTATTTTCAATTGGTATTGGCCCGTCCTGGCTTTGGATCTAGATTTCGCAATATGGTCCATGTCCTATACTCTAACCCCACTGCTCTAGTGGAGTCAACTGGGTCCTTTCTGCCATCTTCCCTATAGAACGAGGGACCAGGCAGAGCTGCCCCCTTCCTTTTTGCCTTGACAATAGAGCCTTTGGCCCAACTTATCCGTACAGATCCCCAGTACTCGGGATGGACTTGGGGTGTGGGTCATGAGGACTGCATCGAGTTATATGCAGATGACGTTTTCTTATAGCTCGCGAACCCGGCTGGGAGTGGACCTAGATGTCTTCAATTGATTAAACACTCTGAAGTAGCCTCAGGCTGGAGGATAAACCCCTCTAAATCTGTGCTGGTACCTTTAGATTTAGCTAGAGACTGCTTTAACTGGCAGATGTGTGTACCTCTCTATTGGTTTAGTTTTAAATATCTGAGTGTATGGGTTGCTTTACATGGGAATGTACATGTCCCTTAATCTTCAACCTTTGGTTCGAAATGCTACATCGGACCTCGTTAGATGGCAAACACTTTCTCCTAACGTCTTCAGACTTATCGTATTATATACAATGATGATCCTTGCGTGCTTTCTTTATATTTTTCAGAATTTACCACTTTAACTGTCTTAGGAATGGTTTTTCTAACTAGATGGATCTGCGAGAACATTCCTGTGGGATGGAGCAAGGCCGTGTATGGCCCTCACACACTGTCAACAGGGTCCCTTTGATGTTGGCTCAGAGATGTCTAACCTTTCCCTTTGCTTCACTGTTTGATTAATGAGTGATGGTCGGATCCCACCTACTGCCTAGAGCTCTCGTTGTTGGCCTTCGATCACTTGCAGGCCATGCTCTATGGCTCCCCACTTTCTAACTCCATACCTTTAGTACCAAGAATGGTGTTCCTGCATGGAGAGCCGCGCTCCGGAATTTACAATGGGAGGCTAGACTTACACTCCAACCCTCTCTTTGGCACTGCACCTGGCTGAAGGAAGTGGTTGTGCTCCGTTGCGTTCGATCTTGGGACCTTATTGGTATTACCAACTGGGAGATGTGAGGTCGGGTTCACATATACGCTCCTTCCAGGACCTTCAACAGACATATACCCTTGCACATACCCAATTCTACAAATACCTCCACCTCAGACACACACTCCATGCTCGCCATCCTGTCGACTGAAGTCCTACCAGAATTTAATCCTCTGGAAGCTAAGCTTCTCATGGGTAATTTGTGCAGCAGAGTAATCTCTCAGATTTATCGTACCGTTTAATTAATTCCCCTGGTTCGCTAGACCACCATATAACCTCTTGGGAGTTCTAGGTGAGACCCATTGAGGATGAGGATTGGCGGGACGCCCTGATGGCCCCGCATGAAATTACTATCTCCTCGCTGCTAAGACTGGTGCAGACATACTGTCTTTATTTAGCTTATCTCCCCCCAGCCCGCCAGTGCCGGGCAGGCCTTCACCCTACCGCCGCATGTCCTCATTGTGGAATTGGATCAACAGACTTTTACCATATGGTCTGGTCCTGTCCAGTGATACATCATTATTGGGCCAAGGTAACCCAGATTTGTCAGATGTCCTCCTCGAAGTCCTGACTTCCCACCTGTTCATTCTCCATGGGGTGCTTGAAAGATCCGGAGGTACAAGGGCTGAAAGATCATTCCTGTGCAGAGCCCTTTAAGCCACGAAACGTGATATTGCTATATGATGTCTGTCTCCTACGCCACTGACTCTCACAGGGTGAAGTTGGGTGTGGATTGGTGTGCGAAGTGGAGTGTGTGGTCTTTGAAGCCAGGTGTTGTCCCCAGAATCAATGGTCAATTTGTTTTATACTGCTATTGGCATGTATTATTGGTCATTGCTTTTGCTCTATGTGATGTACTGCCTGAGGGTTATTGTCTTATCTGGTCATTATACTTTATCTTATACAATACTTTATGTGTGCCATATGTTCTTCTCTGACATATTTAATGGCCAAAATTCTTTGAAAACTGTTTATCAAAAAAATCCTGCATTTGAGAATATTCTTTGTGAAGCCTTCCCTTTTCAAAATATTCAGAAAAGTATATTCAAACACGATACAGACAAATATTAGTTCGAGAATCTTCATATCCTGGAAGGTTTGATATATGCAGAGCAGAAAACATCTTTCATGAAGGCCATAGACAGGCTCCCTGGGGGGACCAGCCTGACCTTATCTGCTGGCTGTGGACTCAACAGCTTGCTGAGTGCAGAGACAGCATTAGCAACAAAGCAGGCTTCTTTCGGCACTAAGGCGCGAGAAGTGAGAGCCTGGAGAACAAAGGCTGAATTATATATTTTCCATGCAACAAAACTCAGAAATATTGTTACAGTTATGCACTTCTTAATATTTTGTTTTTTAATTGCTTCCACTGCCACCATTTTGTTTGTGTTTATATTGACAACTATACACGTTATTTTTAATAAAGTTTAAAAAATATTTTCCTACTATGAATTCTTAAGTGTGTCTATTCATGATGAAAAGAGGCTTGGAACCCACTATGTGGAAAATTAGTACGGTCTGGTAAACATTATCTGCGCCATTTTGCCCTTTTCCCCTGATGCCACACTTTTTTTCGTGCGCACCCGCCATTTTAGGTGCCTCGATCAGAACAACCCTTTTGCATGCCACTGGCCCCCAGCATAGCCCTCCTCCCTCACAAAGCCCGCACTCTGACAACCCCCGCTCGCACATGCCTTGGGTCATAAACCCCTCTTCAGCGCAGCTCTGCCTCAGAACCCCATCCTGTCCCCAGCGCGACACCTCCCTTCCTTCCTTTCATGGTCCCAGGCCCTTTTTGATACAAATCCCCTTTTCCTGTGTGCCCGTTTGTCTTCCTCGTTCCCAGGCCGACACCTAGCTCTGCCGATACTGTTCCTTGCCCCTCCCCGTACAGTAGAAAGCTTCCCTCATCAAAGGACCCCCGAGTTGATCAAAGCCCTCACCCTATGAGATCCGACCAAACCCCCACATTCCATGAATCGGCGGAATGTCCAGCTGCGCGGTAGTCATCACCTGTTGTGACCGGGGTGAGGACTTCAACTGTAAATGTGTGTGGGAACGGGCCTGAAGGGGAGATTCGGAGGATATCCCTCCGTACATCAAAGCATTGCCAAGAATGTGTTGTATGTAATAAAGCAATAAACCTGTGTATAAGAGGCCAGGCCTCAGAGATGCGGTTAGAGCACCTCATGACGATACCTGCTGTCTGAACTGATGTGTTCTCCTCCGGAGAGAATAAAGCTTGTTTCCTGCCTTCCCGTCTCCAGCGCCTGCCTCTTCATTGATTAATATTTCGTGGGTTAAAGAGGCGATACCGCCGGGCAAATATCGATTGTCCCTGACGTAGTTTTAACAATTGGCGTCCCAAGCGTGGGGCCCATCGGTGACTCGTGGATCCAGTGGGAGAGGTCCTGACGACAGAGTGAACGACTGCAACGATCGGGAGAGCTCTTGCCCAATAGACCCTCGTCTGGCAGCCGATCATCCGAACTTCACTGGTTCCGAACAGACCTCTCCCGAGTGATCTACGGTCCTGACTGGGAACCATCAGGAGTGCTGCGAGGAATACAAAGAAAAGAGGACGATCGGGCGCTGGATTCGGAAGACAAGAAACTGTCCATACGGTCCGGGTAAGGTCGTGTAGACACGACGAAACACGAAATAATTGTTTAATTGTTCAGAAAATACTAGTATTACTCTTTGTTGACCTATTTGGAGATTCACTGTCTGCACACGAAGAAACAGTAGGCTCTTTCTCTTTGCAAACAGTGAAGGATAGGTAACGCAGCCGTCGCGCCTATCTTTCTCCCCCACTGAATCGATTATTTATTAACGGCCACTGATTAACTGTTTTTGACCCCGAGCTACTGTTCGCGGATTGTTTTCTGGAGATTCTCTGTCTACAAACAGGAAAGAACAGGTTCCCCTTTGCAGATAGTGAAAGGGTAGAGGACGCAGATCTTTTGCGAATCTACTTATTCTTCCCACTGGTCCTCTTTTGTTCATTTGATATTGGTTCATGAGGTATTCACTGCCTGCAAACAACGTAGAATAGAAATATTCTGTCTAGTCTCTGCACACAGTTATAAGATAGGCAGTGCTGACTTTTGTCCCTCGTTGTGAGCTGTCATGTCTGTCTTCTCCCCACTGGTCGATAGCTGGTTCAGCCCGGACCGTTTATTAGAGGTGGATCATCTAGCTCCGCTGGAAGGCACCCCTAATAAAGACATGTTCATAAACTATGGATTAGTTACCGTAGCCTATAGTAAACTGTGGCACAGGTATACCAAAGAAAGTCAAGAGAAACAGTGGCCACTGATAGGATCCTTCGATCTTGATAAAATAGAAACGTTAGAAATAGCCCTTCGTGATAATAAGACAACGCCTATTATGCTCGACTGCCTCGGTATGTGGCGCAAAGAAGCAATGCAACGAAAGAAAAGAGACGAGGACAGAGCAGGTAAAGGAACATATCGACAGGACGACCCCAGGACACAACGTCCCGAAAGTAATCCCCCGACACTGCGCACAGGACGGCCAGACTTAGGGCAAAACCAAAGTGCTTTTTGTAGATATGCCGGGCACTGGAAAGCCCAATGCCCGACTCTACTGAACGTGAGTAGGAGCAGAGGACCGACAGGAATAACAGGCCGGCAGAAAGGGAAAAGGCGCGAGACAAAGATGAATCAGACTGACATGGACAGGCCAGATAGAACCACCACGTTCGATTATGCCCGATGGCACAGATTTCGCCAGGCCGATTTCAGCGACATGTTCGAGTCCTCATAGACCAAACAACGCTAAGACGGGAAACCCAGTCTAGCTCTAAATTAACAGACGACAAACCCCGAATAAAGCAGAAAGAATAATGTACACACATGATCAAGCATCCTTACGTTTAGCCAAGTAGGGAAAAGTTTAGGGTATTTCGAGGTAAGGGTTACACAAGTATCCTTCGCCGAGAGGACTAGGGATATTGCCAATGTCTGAAAACCTACTACCTCCTTTCTTCCGCATCCTTATAGGCATATAACTAAAGCCTGCCCCATTGCTCTAACGATAAGTATGCGCAGCATACAGAAAAAGATAATTATGGCCAAAAAAAAAAAATAATAACTGTTTTATGTTTGTCTTGGGTCTTTTGTATATAATACTTGTACTGTCTCCCCGTCTGAGTTTGTGTGTACGTGATGCATGAATCTGCGTCATCCCTCTGCCTGTGTTTCCGTGTTACTTAAACTTCTGTTAACAGAAGCTTTAGCATGGAACAACCTGAAAAGAAAGGAATGGGAAAACGATGAACTTGAACTTTTATTTAACATAACGAACAAGAAACAAATAACAGTACGTAATAATAACACCTAATAATGCCCTAACAACAGAAAACGTTTGAAACAAGAACGGTAAACTAGAAAATGAAAGTCAGCAGAACATTCGCCCCCCCCCACTCTGGAACCTTCCAAGGTAGGGCAGGGTTACGGCTACGCCCAGCCGGCAGCAACCCATATAAGGCGGGTCCTGCTGCCAACAGTCGGCCAGGAAATCGTAACATAGGGTGGAGCCGGAGGAGAGACAAGGGCCAGCGGGACCCAGCCAGGGGATCACCTTGACCACATCGGAGAGTTGTAGGGGGGGGGAATGTCTATGTCCTCGACCCCCCCTCTCTCTCTCCCCCAGTCCGGCCACGGTGGCGAGTTTCAGGTAGTCCCGCCACATGTCTTCCCGGTCCGGCCACCAATGGCCAGGGACTGGGGCCAACTGGATCCGGCTGCAGACGATGAGCCAAGGAACCCGTTCATGGGGCCAGAGCAAGGGGCGTCCGGCCGACATCCACCGGAAGCCCGGCCCAGAGAAGGACGGGACACTTCTTTCTTTTCTCCTCCGTAATGGCCGCAGCAGCACGCCCGGCGCCACTTGAATAATGGCTGCGACAACTCTGGGGGGAGGGATGTCTTGTACATACCTCCGCGAAAATTAGTCGAGGTCGGGCTGGGAGGGAGAGGCGACGCGGACGAGCCTCTCCCACCTCCACGGATAGGAGGTTTCCCAGCCCCCGGCCCAGCGCCGAACTCCTCCAGCCAGGCGGTGGTGCCAATACCTGCGTAGCACCGAACATACCATGGTGGCGCCCCAGTACTTGCGCAGCACCGAACATACCATGGTGGCGCCCCAGTACTTGCGCAGCACCGAACATGCGCCGCAGGTGGCCATACTTCCGCAGCACTGGGCATGGGACTTGTGGAGCACAGGGTGTGGAGAGACCATCGTGCATGCCCATGATAGAGAGCGGCATAGAGTGAACCGGGAGAGGGAGACGGCGCGAACGAGTCTCCCTCGCCCCCCCAGGTGGGGGCACCACCACAGCTGCACCCTAGCCGAACGTCCTGCTTCCACAACACGGAGTTCCATTCCCTATTTGTCCCCAGAAAGGTCTCTTCCACTCTTGCAGACTCGACGAGGGGGGCTGCTGCAGGGCCTCAAAATGGCGTCTAGGTCCGCTGGAAGGCGGGTCTCGGCCACTAGAGTAACTTTGAACAGCAATGTAACTCGGGCGCTTGCCCACCGGGGCACGAGCCCCCACCTCCGACAGCACCCCCACAGCCTTGAAGATTCTACAAAAGTCCCAGGAGCCCTCGGCCCCTGCAGGTTTCCGGTGAGGGACAACTGCCTTGATCGCTAACGAAATAAGCATGACATAGCCACTCCTTCTGTTAGCATGAATTCTCGAACTGCCGAAAAGGACTCTGGTCCAACTGCCGGTTGTAGGAAACATTTTTTCCTTGATACTACTTCCGGACTAACCCGGCCCCGCCCAAAATGGCGCCGGTAACAATAGGAACTTACGAACGCCTCGTGGTGTTTTCTTTTGCTAAAAAGACTCGATGTTCCGAGATATGTTATGATCCTTTGTACACTTGACGGAAAAGAGGGAGGATTCACTCGACGAACATGTAAAAGGACCCCGTGAAAAATGTTTTTCAATGTACGATTCATTATGATATTATCATGTCTGACATGTAACCTCGCTTATGACACACTCCCATGGTATACCTATAGGAATTTGATTACAACCAGTCCAACTGTGTTTCCAATTATGAAATGAATGCCCCTTGGTCCCTCAACTATTCGATAGACGTTTTTAGTTCACTGCAAATGAATGAATGAACCTTTTTAAACATGTTTTTAATCCTACAAGATAGCCCCCCCCCCTCTACTGTACGCACTTTAGCCATTGCCGTATCCGGCCAACCCCGAACACACTGTCCTATCAACATGCTGAACGATTGTGAAAATAAAGGTTTTCGAAACTATGAACGGGTATTGCATGCTTTATTTAAAATGTGGGATCGGCGGGAGAGTTTTTTTCTGTGCACCCTACTCTGCTCTCTCTTTAAGGTTAATAGAAGATGGTTGCCCAGCCCCGGATGGAGGATCGAATCTAAGACACGACACTCTGCCGTCAAATATGCGACTGACTCAGGGACTCGCGCATGGAGAAAGACCTCGACTTCTGGGGATGGGTAAAAGCGAAACGGTGTAAAAGATGGAATATAAAGGATGGGTAAAGTGAAACGATGTAAATGATAGAATATTATAAAGATACGACACTCAAAGGTACTAGGGAACAGAGTTGACCGAAGAGCTGATAAACCTTAAAAACATCACAGCGTTGAAAGAGATTTAAGGACCCCGATAGCTAAATACACCTACCAACTAGAAACCTCGCGCTAAGTGCTCCTGATTCTCTAACGTTTTCCTACTCACAGCCTATAAGGACACACTGCCCCCCCCCCCTTGGCTCCAGAAACCACAACCCCAGGGATTCTATCCCGAAGAGATAAGACGAGTATGAGGTAAGTAAAAGACTTTCGTACCCGTGCTTTTGATATGCTCGAATGTTGTCCCCCTCCCCTCCCCTCCTTTTCCCCCCCCCTGCAGGCCACATCGGAATCACGACCGAGGTATGGTGAAGATCTGAAGCCTCGCCATGTCTGATACACGAAGCGGACTAACACTGCCTGGTGGCACCTAAACACACCCACAAACTGCTCTTGTACCAAAAGAGCCAATAAATTGTATGACATGATGAAAGCGATCACCCTTAATCCGTGTTGCGTGAATGGACGCCTGTCACGTATGTCCGAAACTATGAGATGATGTTTGTGTATGACTGACGCGTTGACTCAACTGGTTAAAGGACCGGGAATGCAAGAAATGCGACACAATGGTGCCCTTTTTACTTGATGTATGTCCCCTGTACCCGGCCTAATGCTCGTCCATCCCAAACTGCATGCTTTCAAAATTCTAACACAGACCCGTAATGTCTTATGTTGTGTAATGCGCTGAATAGCCTGTCTTAATGCACGGCCACTCCCCATGTCGCACGTGTACTATTTAGCCTGTTGTTGCACATCTCTCTCTCTCTCTCTCTCTCTCTCTCTCTCTCTCTCCCTCTCTCTCGCTCTTCCGAACGACTAGCACCTAAATTGGCAAACCACCATCCCTAGTGCACCACCCAATTGGCTCCAAATACCACAAGTATTTGCTCAAAATTTATCCTAAATAAAAATCACCCTGACGCCGTGTCACTACCTCTCCTTTCTGCTAAAAATTGATGAAACCGAGATTTGGCCATAAGGGAAAGGACAGGTAAGACGACTGAGGTTCCCTAATCTGACCCGAAATAAGGGAACTACATGTCAGCGGCTCCTGTGTTATAAAAAGATGCCTCAGATAACGCGACCTTCCCCGTCCCGAATTGTCGCAATACCAAAACAGTAAAGGTGATCGAAACATCCTCATGTTCCCGGAACGCCCCCTGTTTCGTATCAGCTGCCCCAGACGAGAGTTATAAAACTGTCCCTCACCCCCGGTTGTAAGAGATGGGTCGATTTACGCCCTTACCACAGTTTTCTATGTCCCTAGTTGTTTCCCATAAGACCCCTGTCTTTTCTAATTAAGTAGTCAGGCCGTAAGAGGCTACGTAGGAACCAGAATGATGTTTTACAAAGTTAAAGATTAGACCGAAGCGAAGAAATCATTGCAATGAACCCTGTTGAAAGCGAAAACATTTAGTTGAAAGGCAGGATGCATTGATAGAATGAAAAATGTTTAGCCTATGTTCGTCCCTCAGCAAGATACCTGTCAGACCATGGTGATAGCACACAGCACCCTTTTTAAATATAAAGCCCTGGAGAACGGTATAGCTTCGTAAGGCTCGTATTAAGAAGGTGGGTCTCCGTCAGAAGAACTGACGTAACTGTAATGCAATAAAAGGTACCAGATCTCGTCCCACGACCAACAAACACCAAAGAAATAGTTGTGAAGGAAAGTTATAGTAAATCCAGCAGGCCCATCATCAATCATTTATATGTTAGTTGCGAACCCTAATATAACTAACGTTTCCATTTTTGCCTGGAGCTGGGAGAGAAATAGACTTATGTGATTACCTTCCTCTGCCAATTCTCTAAAGACTGTCTTTTCAAACTCATTTAAGGGTACGACTGTCGGAGGAAAGAAGGACCGGATGTGGGAGCATGTGGCCTGACTACAGACTATGGAACATCTGCGACATTGGCCAAGGCGAGACCGCGACAGTAAGGAGCTGCAGGACGAGGCACTGTTTTCGACAAAACGAGAGGAAAGGGCTGACCTGATGCCCCTGCTCGATGTTCAACGTATGCCGAAAAGTCCCCGCTCTCTAAACTCGGTCATGAGCCCGCCTACCTGAAATTTTCCGTCCCCCTAGTCTGTTCCCGATCTGGCCCTGCTCCATCCCCCTTTTTCTCCGACCTACCCTAAAGGACTGCTCACACGCACATTTCTTCCATCTGAACCTTTTTGACAATCAACTCAAAGGACACAGGGCGAAAAGGACCTTTTTGACCAGAAATGCGAGGAAAAGGTCGTGCCCTGCAACGCGGGACCTAGAATAGAGCTGGACCCGTAGCTCCACCGCCGGTGCTCCACAGCGCCAACAAAAGACGACAAAGAATGCTGAGAACTCATTAACTTCGAACATTGACACCCTCAATTATCGTTTCTACTACGTCTCATTTCTCTCCCAGCCACCATTGTATTAATTATGCTCCAACCAAACATGAACAGAACTCACATATGTAATGACCTATCAATTTACATTCCGAACGACCATAAGTAGCTATGAAATGTACTCAATGCTCTCACTACAGAATCATTTTTTGTCTGTTATTGCATTACTATGACTTTCCTGCAAACGAGTTTTTATCGATAGACCCGCCTCCTAAGATGAAAGATTTTAAAATGTAATGTCTATAACTCCTTCACCTGGGTACCTACTTCTTTTCCTATGACCACCACAGTCGACATGAATTGGAAATAGGCCAGCAAGATGTCTTGGATATGTTAAAGGGAGGACTGTGGAAAATTTGTACGGTCTGGTAAACATTATCTGCGCCATCTTGCCCTTTTCCCCTGATGCCACACTTTTTTTCGTGCGCACCCGCCATTTTAGGTGCCTCGATCAGAACAACCCTTTTGCATGCCACTGGCCCCCAGCATAGCCCTCCTCCCTCACAAAGCCCGCACTCTGACAACCCCCGCTCGCACATGCCTTGGGTCATAAACCCCTCTTCAGCGCAGCTCTGCCTCAGAACCCCATCCTGTCCCCAGCGCGACACCTCCCTTCCTTCCTTTCATGGTCCCAGGCCCTTTTTGATACAAATCCCCTTTTCCTGTGTGCCCGTTTGTCTTCCTCGTTCCCAGGCCGACACCTAGCTCTGCCGATACTGTTCCTTGCCCCTCCCCGTACAGTAGAAAGCTTCCCTCATCAAAGGACCCCCGAGTTGATCAAAGCCCTCACCCTATGAGATCCGACCAAACCCCCACATTCCATGAATCGGCGGAATGTCCAGCTGCGCGGTAGTCATCACCTGTTGTGACCGGGGTGAGGACTTCAACTGTAAATGTGTGTGGGAACGGGCCTGAAGGGGAGATTCGGAGGATATCCCTCCGTACATCAAAGCATTGCCAAGAATGTGTTGTATGTAATAAAGCAATAAACCTGTGTATAAGAGGCCAGGCCTCAGAGATGCGGTTAGAGCACCTCATGACGATACCTGCTGTCTGAACTGATGTGTTCTCCTCCGGAGAGAATAAACCTTGTTTCCTGCCTTCCCGTCTCCAGCGCCTGCCTCTTCATTGATTAATATTTCGTGGGTTAAAGAGGCGATACCGCCGGGCAAATATCGATTGTCCCTGACGTAGTTTTAACAACTAAACAGTCATGTGAGACTCACAGGGTTCATTATTGCCACAAACATACCTTTCTCATGTCATTTGCAGGTAGTTTGTGATTTACTAACTGGAGATCCGGCTCCAATTTTAGCAGGTGACTACTAGTACCAGCATTCCACTCACTGCACCTAACCTGACTCAGTGGTCTAAAGCACATCGCTGCTTCCTGTTGTTCGGGAAATCTGGCAGCTGTATCAGCAGGGTAATACTGTTACCCACATTCCAAGGGCTCCAGGAGGTGGCCCGTATGAACTCACTACACCTGACCTGGCTCAAGCGCATCATTGCGTCCTGCTGTGTGGGCTGCGACCGGGCAAAGCCTGGGCCAAGGGCGGTCCCGTCCTTCGCCACAAAGAGTCATGGCTGGGCCACCCCCCCCCCCCTCCCCCTTGGCTCTGTGGTTGAACTCTGGCATCCTAGGGATAATATCCGACATTACTGATTCTCCATGAACATTTAACTTTTGTGGGCATTTGTATTGTTATTCCTTTGGTGTGAATCAGCTGTTTATGATTCTAATGCCAGTGGTTCCTGTTAGAATGATTTGCTTAACTGCAATGGCTAAAAACCTTGCAGCTTTTTCTCGTTGTTTGTTATGTTGCTTGTGTAGCTTCTTTTTCATCTTGTGTCCTGGCCCATTGTACGTGATATTTTGCTGGGGAGGCTGATATTCCTTCACGGATCTATTTCTTACATACTGATAGCCCAGGCCATTACAGCCTGGTTGTTTTATCTGTTTAATACTTGTTCTTCATAGCTATGGGGAAAAGGAAGTGTTCTGGTAAACCTTCTGGTGAACCTATGGGGAAAACAATTCTAGATTGCTGTGGCATCCTGTTCCAGGCACATTGTATGGGCCATGGAATGTGGGGTTGGAATATAGATTTTAGAATGTTCTACTCACCTGAAGAACTGGTCGGCCGTTGCTTCAGCAGTTGCCCCTAGTTCTCGATGGGTGAGGTGCCTTAATCACCACCTGTTCGTCTTACATTCATTCAGTGAAGTACTGCGTCCTTCCTACAACCTCATCCTCTTTTCTGTGAACCCCCCAAACTTGCAGGTAGCAGCCAACTTCCTGAGCAAAGCAGAGCTTAAATTGTGCCGGTGCTTTCCGGTGCTCAGCACCGGCACTTAATGGCCAGCACAAGGCTTGTGACTGTCCGCCACATGGTATTGGTGTCTGCCAATTTAGGTACAAGCACAACAACTTCTGTGTATTATTTCAATCTAAATTTCCAGTTATTAGTTTTTGCCTCCAAAGCCATTCTTTTAGCTTTGGGGGCCTGTAATAGTATGAATGGGCACACTTTTAAGAGTGTGATGATTGGTGTTGTGTTGGTGCTGTCACTGGCAGTGCTGCCAGGGGCTATGAATGGTGCAATCTCGAGTGTCTTTCTTTCGTGGGCCCCGGCACTATGTTTACTACAAATTAAGCACTGGAGCAAAGTTACACATTCTTCTATTGTTTAATCGTTACCCTGCCCTCTGAGACCAAAATGATGATGCTCAACAATTGTGGTAATGCACAGCAAATAGTGCATATACAGCTTCGAAATGCAAATCTCATATTCACGGAGGTCTGTTTGTTCTTCATTACTCAGCTCCGACAAATCTTCCAGTACCGCTTGACCTTCCCCACCAGGAACTTACAACGTTTATCACAAATATGGGTGCGTTTATGTTTAGACACATGCCTTTTGGACTGGTGTCCACTGCCTCTGTTTTTCAGAGGGTGATGGCAACAGTCCTAAAAAGAATGAAGGGTGTGAAGTGCTACCAGGACAATCTGTTAGTGTATGTTTTAATCAAACAATTATACTGTTTGGCGATGTACTGTCCTATGCACACTGGCTGCGGGAAACCCATATTGCAACTGCTGTTTTTTGTATAAAAAATTCAACAATTAAAATTTAAAAAATAAAAAAAAGAGAGGGGAAGTGTGGCATACTGTTCCAGGCACATTGTATGGACCATGGAATGTGGGTTTGAAATATAGAATTGAGAACGTTTTCCTCACCTGAGGAGCTGGGCGGTGGTTGCTCCTGCAGTCACCCCTAGTTCTCTATGGATGAGGTGACTTAAGAAACCTCCTGGGCTTACATTCATTCAATGAAATCCTGTGTCCTGATTACATCATTATAATTGTTCCTCACATACTAGCGCCCTTCAAGATATTGACAATCTGGACCACATTTTAGATCCTTATATGCTTTGTAATTTGTAATCCTGGTGTTCATTTGAAAAAGCTACAAGTTGCTCCATTATTTAAGACTAGGCCAGTGAAATAATTCCTCAATATCTATTGATTCATAAGCAAAGGAGAGAGAGGTTGACATTAAAGTTAGTCCATAATAGTGTAATTCACGAAAATCCTTTTTACCCGCTGTGATTGACCTATAAAAGATCAATGTGCAACCGTTGTTCCTGCCAATCAGACCACAGAGGCAGATGACACTAGCGCCCAGATCAGAGAATTATAGCTAGTTATTCATTCTTTGAGAGGCATAAGTCACTGCCCTAAAGGGCAAGATACAATCCCTATAGAAAGTTCAGCACACTGGGCCTCCGCTGTTAGGCTAGGAAGAGGGTTACAAGCCTTTTGATAGTTGGGGGATAATTCAAATTTTGATTGTCCACCTAACGGGCTACCAGCTAACAACAAAAGGTTCAGCCCCTTAACAGTAAGGCTGGGCCCATTAATCCTAAACACCACCAAAAATGCCAATACTGTTCTCTTTTTACTCCATTACTTGTAGGAAGGAGCACATCCCTAATATTTGATTTTTGAAAATGTCATTATTCATATACACAAACCACATTCACCATTTACATTTTCACAATTAACACATAACGAAATAAAAAAAATGACATTACCTAGACACAACATAAGAAATATACATTTTTGAAAAAACAATACAAACACCTAATTTGAATACATACAAAAAAATCCACTTCTTTTTGATTCACTAGATGATAAACGTACATCCAACAGTGCCTATTATCAATAAACCCACTGCACGTAAAACATAATAATATCTTCAATGAGTATGTTTTTTGTACTGAAACGAGACTGAGGGTAATTTTCTTTTGCTGGACTTGTTTCTTATGTTGTGTCTAGGTAATGTCAACTTTTTTTGATTTTGTAATGTGTTAATTGTAAAAACTGTAAATAGTGGGTGTGGTTTGTGTATATGATATGTATAGATCGTTTAATCAATTTTGATATGAAAAAAGAATAATGACATTTTCAAAAATCAGATATTAAAAAATATTAAGTAAAACTTTGGTGTCACGTTGAGTTAGGGGTGTGACCTTCCTACAAGTAATGGAGTAAAAAGAGAACAGTATTGGCATT
The DNA here is from genome assembly GCF_964261635.1 of Lissotriton helveticus. Classification (NCBI taxonomy): domain Eukaryota; kingdom Metazoa; phylum Chordata; class Amphibia; order Caudata; family Salamandridae; genus Lissotriton; species Lissotriton helveticus. Next base: position 1,078,388,568 of record NC_136063.1, on the reverse strand, counting down.
TTTGGTGGTGTTTAGTAATAGGGGCTACAGCAGGTTCTTCATCCTCTTTGGGGGCACCTGCGCAGAAATTCCCACCCCCTCTGCAAGCACGCAAGAGCCGAAGCCCCATTTGCTTTGTTCTAGATCAACACCTTAATCATGCAAAATATGCTCCAGAGGGGAGAATGAGTGGTCCTTTGGTCAACCTAGTCCATTCACGGACATGTGGAGCGATCTCAAACACTTCCTTCCCTTGCTTGAATGGATTAACTGGTTAGTTTAGGGACTGCCATCACCTCTAACAGCTCTATTCAAAACCCTCCTCCTACCCAGGCTTCAATTGGCAGCCCATGTTCTGTTCTAGCCCGTTCTCAGGAGGATTGTGATGATTTGTTTTGTCCCAAGGATGCAGAAGTGTATGCACATTCTCCCAGAGATTATTTGTGTTCTATGCTCAATGAATTCTCTAATTTTCCTATGGATACGCAAGCTTCACCCAAGACCACTTCCACAAAAGATTTTAATATGGTCTGGAATATTGCAAGGTTATGAAGAAGGCTCAGGAGGACTGGGGGGATTTTATAGAGATGACCAATAGAATTGTTTCAAGAAACCTGGGCGATTTAACCCTACCACAGCCAAGGTTTCAAGACATTTCATGAGCCAGCCCACAAGTCCAGATCAGGTAGACCCTCTGGTGGTCTATCCACATGTGTAAGGGTTTCCCTGGGGTTTCATGATAGCGAGCTATCTATTGACTTCCCTGATCTGCTAGGTCTAGAGGTCTCTTTTTGGAAAAATGCTAAATCAAAATTATTTGTATTATGTATTGTAGGAGTGTTCCCTAAACAGTGGATGCCCCTGTTTTTCACATTCTGAGAGAATATATTACTACCAAGATAAAGGAGGACACAGTTGTGATTGTGGCTGGGCATTTTAATGTATGTTTTGAACCTTCTGAACGCCAAATGAAAATATCAGAGGAGGAAGATCAATATTGGGGTATCTGCCCAATGTAAGGTCCTTGCCTATTGGCTCTTCCAAAGGCAGCTTTGCAAAGGCTGGATCGTTGTATGTGTGTCATTTGAGGTCCTGCAAAGGAAGAACTAAATCTGATAAAGAGAAGTGTCCCACCTTTAAAAGGAATTCCCACTAGAGAAATCAATTATTTCCTTGTGGATCTGGATCTTCGATCCTGGAAAAATATTGTTGAAATGGATGTTATGCCTAGATATGAGAACAATCACTTCCCCTTGCTCCTTACCTTCTGTGTAAATGATGATAGGGCAAATTGGATCCAACGTTCACCTTGTGGTGACTTATTGGTCAGTAACAACCGGAGGAAGGTCAAGTGGGTGAGTGTTGTGAACAACAAGGATGTGTATGCCCAATTGTTTCAGGGTTTGGTTTAAATTTTGTCTCTAGTAGCCAAACAACAGATAGTAGCAGGTAAGATCTTGAATGCCCATATCAAATGGTTCAAGAAAATAAAACTATGATTTTCCACCAAACCATCTTCAATGAAGAACCCATTCCAGATGGCAGATCTTACGAGGTATAGTAGTGATTGTAGGGTAGCCAAGAGTATTCTACTTAGTGCTCTCAAAGGAGGTCTTTCACAAGACATCCAGCGGCATATTAGCAAGCGGCAGTGATAATTATCGCTGACCGCTGCTAGCGTGAGGAAATCTATCGCCCGCTATCGCGGGCGATAATCTCCATGGTAGCATTGTATTAACAACGCTTAATGCCATGGAGATAAAAATCCCAGCGATAGCGGGGATTATCGAGGATCCTGGATGCTACCGAGCCACCCCGAGACGCACCCACGGACCCTTCATCTGCCAGTCCTGCAAGTTCTCCTGCATCCGGACCTGCACTGCACCAGCGCCCACCAAGCAGAACACCAGCAGCAACCACCTGAAGTGCATCCTGCTCAACACCCGCTCCGTCCACAGACACGCCGTCGAGCTCTGGAACCTGCTCGACACCACAGACCCAGACGTCGCCTTCCTCACGGAAACCTGGATGAACGCCTCCTCAGCGCCCGACATCGCCATCGCCATCCCGGACGGCTACAAGATCATCCGGAGAGACCGCGTCAACCAGACAGGAGGAGGCATCGCCATCATCCACAGGAACACCATCCGCATCACGACCAACACCGACGACACCATCGCACCCGCCGAACACCTGCACTTCCAGATCCACGTCAACCCCAAGACCACCCTCAGAGGCACCCTCATCTACAGACCCCCGGGACCACGATCACAATTCAGCGAGGACATCGCCGACTTCATCAGCCCGCTCGCCCTCCCCTCAGCCGACTACATCCTCCTCGGGGACCTCAACTTCCACCTGGAGAACAACGACGACCGCAACACCACCACCCTGCTGGAAAACCTCGCAAACCTGGGACTCAAGCAGCTGGTGACCACCCCCACCCACTACGCCGGACACACTCTCGACCCCGTCTTCTCCTCCAGCAAGGACATCGCCTTCAGCCACACCACAGGACTCCAATGGACGGACCACAGCTGCGTCCACTTCAGCTTCAGAAGGACCACGCTCCACCATCACCAGCAACAGGCTCCCCGCAGAAGCTGGAACAAGATCACGGCAGACCAGCTCACTACGTCCTTGAGCAAGAACACTCCCACCAGCACAACGAACCCCAGTCAAGCAGCCACCAACCTCACGAAATGGATCAGCGACTGCGCAGACGAACTCGCCCCGCTGAAGACCCCGCCGAGCAGACCCGGCAGCAAGAAAGCCCCATGGTTTAACGACGAACTCAAGAGCTCCAAGAAGAACTGCAGAGCCCTCGAGAAAACCTGGCGCACAGACCCAACACCAGACAACATGACTGCCCTCAAGCTCGCCACCCGAAAACACCACCAGCTGATCCGCGCCACCAAGAAAACCGCATTCAAGGAACGACTGGACAACAACGCACACAACAGCAAGGAACTCTTCAACATCGTGAAAGAGCTCTCCAACCCCAACGCTGGAAACAACGACATCACCCCTTCGCAAGACCTCTGCAACTCCCTCGCCTCCTACCTCCACAACAAGATCGCGGACATACACAACAGCTTCAGCACTCAACCAACGCACGCCACGACCGAACCACCGCCCCCCACCACCACCCTCCGCGCCTGGACCCCGACCAGCACCGAAGACACCATCCGCACGATGAACTCCATCCACTCCGGATCTCCGACAGACCCCTGCCCTCACCACGTCTTCAACAAGGCCGACGCTGTCATCGCACCCCACCTGCGGGACATCATCAACACCTCCTTCGACATCGCCACCTTCCCGGAGAGCTGGAAGCACGCCGAACTCAGCGCTCTACTCAAGAAACCATCAGCAGACCCCACCGACCTCAAGAACTACCGCCCCATCTCGCTGCTCCCGTTTCCGGCCAAAGTCATCGAGAAGACCGTCAACAAGCAACTGGCCACCTTCCTCGAGACGAACGGATCCCTCGACCTCTCGCAGTCTGGCTTCCGGGCCAACCACAGCACCGAGACCGCCCTGATCGTAGCCACAGACGACATCCGAGCCCTGCTCGACAACGGAGAAACAGCGGCCCTCATCCTCCTGGACCTCTCCACGGCCTTCGACACTGTCTGCCACCGCACCCTAGTGCAGCGCCTCAGCAACGTCGGAATCCAGGAGAAGGCACTGGAGTGGATCACCTCCTTCCTCACCGGAAGGACACAGAGAGTCCGCCTCCCCCCGTTCAGATCCGAGGCCACCGAAGTCATCTGCGGCGTTCCTCAAGGCTCCTCGCTCAGCCCAACTCTCTTCAACGTCTACATGAGCCCCCTCGCAGCCATCGCACGCCAGCACAACCTGAACATCATCTCCTACGCCGACGACACCCAGCTGATCCTCTCCCTCACTAACAACCCCGCCACCGCCAGAGCCAACCTGCACGAAGGGATGACAGAAGTAGCCAAATGGATGTCGAACAGCCGCCTGAAACTGAACTCAGACAAGACGGAAGTCCTCATCCTGGGATCCTCACCCTCCGCCTGGGACGACTCCTGGTGGCCCCCCGCCCTGGGCAGCGCACCCAAACCAACTGACCACGCACGCAACCTGGGCTTCATCCTGGACTCCTCCCTCTCCATGACCAGACAAGTCAACGCCGTCTCCTCGTCGTGCTTCCACATCCTGCGAATGCTACGCAAGATCTTCCGATGGATCCCCACCGAGACCAGGAAGACGGTCACCCAGGCCCTCGTTACCAGCCGTCTGGACTACGGCAACTCCCTCTACGCTGGAACCACCGCCAAACTCCAGAAGAGACTCCAGCGGATCCAGAACACCTCAGCACGACTCATCCTGGACATCCCCCGCCGAAGCCACATCTCCGGACACCTGAGAGACCTGCACTGGCTCCCGGTCAACAAGAGAATCACCTTCCGGCTCCTCACCCACGCACACAAAGCCCTACACAACCAAGGACCAGGATACCTCAACAGCCGCCTCAACTTCTACGCTCCCACGCGCCAGCTTCGATCGACCAGCCACGCCCTCGCCGCCGTCCCCCGCATCCGAAGAGCCACCACAGGAGGAAGGTCCTTCTCCTACCTGGCCACCAAGACTTGGAACTCCCTGCCGACCCACCTCCGCCTGACCCAGGACCACCTCGCCTTCAGGAAGCAGCTCAAGACCTGGCTATTCGAGCAGTAGCGGACCCCCCCCCCCCTAGCGCCTTGAGACCCTCCGGGTGAGTAGTGCGCTATACAAATGCTCTGATTGATTGATCGCCGTTTTCAATGGAATATCGCTGGTTTTCCAGCGATATTCCATTGAAAATGGCGATAACCTTGCTGATAGGGCAGAACAATCTTAGCCATGTAATCCACCTCCCATTGGATTACATGGCTAAGTACAGGTCACAAGCAGGCGTTAGGAAAGTAGCTTTAACTGTGGTTAGCGCTACTTTTCCTAATGCTCTGCTTATTAGCGAGCAGCTTGTTAATAGGAGAAATGTCGCTTAGCGACATTTCTCCTATTATTTTGCCCTGGAACACCCACTTTGCATCTCATTAGAGATGCAAAGCTGGGCGTTATTGACAAGGGCGCAAAATCAGCAAAACACGCACGTGTCTTTGCTGATAGGGCAAAGAAATTATCGCCGCTTTTCGGCCGAAAACGGCCGCAAAAACGGCGATAATTTCAAATCGCCTGCCTTGTTAATATGCCCCCCAGTCTGCTAGAGCTGACTATAAAAAGTCTTTTAAACATGCAAAATCCTCTTGGGATATAGATATCTGGAGCAATATTCTGACTGTGATATGCTCAGGGAACCAGTCAACCTTTTAGCATGTAATATCACATGGTGAAAAGACAATTAGGATGAAGCTTGAACCCTTTATTCTACCGCAAGACTGGATGAATCATTTTAAATCTCTACATATTAGCTCTCAATCTTACCTTTATTCTGAGATTTCTGACAAGCCTGGCTCTATGCTGTCTATTACATCTTGTCTGATTTCCTCTAACTCAGATTCCCCCAAAGTTGAAGGGTTTTTTACTGTACTTGTAACAACAAGAGAGGAAGGGAACGGAATAAACGCTCCTACTCCCCTCGAGAGAAATCATAAAAACAACTAAGGAGCGTCATGCCAAATGAGAAATAGAGCAAGCATGTAGCTACACTCACAGTCCAGAATCAACTGTGAGAGCAACCTCAGTGGGTTGTTCAGAAAGCCCTCACTCACCAACCTAGTTGGTGACATGCTTCATCATCGGGCCCCACCAGGAGTGGCCGAATGCCACCCTAGTGTGCTGCAACGGCAGGTTACTGCGGAGCTGGTTTTTTGTGATATGTGAAGAGTGAATTTGGTGATTTAAAAATGTCCCAATTGTGTCAAAAAAAGATTTATTAGCTTTGCCAATTGGACATGTATAAAATCAAGGTGTAGGGTAAAGGACCACAATTAAAAGGTCAGTGTTTATCCCTCGTGTAAGGTCGAAGGGCCCGATTCACAGAACTAACTTAAGACAAAATCCTAAACTTACTACCATTTTGGTATTCACAGAAGGCACTTACTCATTTTGGTATTCACAGAATGCACTTACTCATTTCGGTATTCACAGAAGTTAGGAGTCCTAACTTTAGGACTCTGAAATGCCTTCTGTGAATACCGAAAGTCTTAAAGTTAGGATTTTTCTCAATTTAGTAGTAGTAAAGTTAGGACTCCTAACTTTAGGACTCCTAAATGCCTTTTGTGAATACCGAAAGTCTTAAAATTAGGATTTTTCTCAATTGAGTAGTAGTAAAGTTAGGACTCCTAACTTTTGGACTCCTAAATGCCTTCTGTGAATACCGAAAGTCTTAAAATGTTTTTTTTTCTCAGTTTAGTTGTAGTAAAGTTAAGACTCCTTACTTTAGAACTCCTAAATGCCTGCTGTGAATACTGAAAGTCTTAAAATTAGGATTTTTCTCAATTTAGTAGTAGTAAAGTTAGGACTCCTAACTTTAGGACTCCTAAATGCCTTCTGTGAATACCGAAAGTATTTAAATTAGGATTTTTCTCAGTTTAGTAGTAGTAAAGTTGAGAAAAATCCAAATTTTAAGACTTTTGGTATTCACAGAAGGCATTTAGGAGTCCGAAAGTTAGGAGTCCTAACTTTACTACTACTAAATTGAGAAAAATCCTAATTTTAAGACTTTTGGTATTCACAGCAGGCATTTAGGAGTTCTAAAGTAAGGAGTCCTAACTTTACTACCACTAAACTGAGAAAAAAAAACATTTTAAGACTTTCGGTATTCACAGAAGGCATTTAGGAGTCCAAAAGTTAGGAGTCCTAACTTTACTACTACTAAATTGAGAAAAATCCTAATTTTTAAGACTTTCGGTATTCACAGAAGGCATTTAGGAGTCCTAAAGTTAGGAGTCCTAACTTTACTACTACTAAATTGAGAAAAATCCTAACTTTAAGACTTTCGGTATGCACAGAAGGCATTTAAGAGTCCTAAAGTTAGGACTCCTAACTTCTGTGAATACCGAAATGATTAGGTGCATTCTGTGAATACCAAAATGAGTAAGTGCCTTCTGTGAATACCAAAATGGTAGTAAGTTTAGGATTTTGTCTTAAGTTAGTTCTGTGAATCGGGCCCAACATGTTTCTGCCTATGTGAGAGTAATTATACAGGCATCCGTCAGGACCAGTGAAGAAGTGTAGTGTTGAACCCCGGTGTTATGGGCGCGCTAAGGCCCACCCTTGCCTAGTGTTAAAAAGAGAATATCTTTTAAAAACACTGTAACAAGATTCAGTCACAATGGAGTGGAACCAAGTTTATTCTGTAGAACAGAGACAATGACAAACAACAGACAGGACAAAGAAAAAAAACGACAACATCCCTACATAAGCCTACTTACGTGACTAGCGTCAAAATGCGGGCAAAATGGTGTTAGTATGCCCATCTAATGCTTATAGCTAACGTGTGTCACAAAAAGAAAATGGTCAATCAAGCTGCCTTGTGCTGTTGGGCAGAATAGCTGAATGAAAGAAAATTAAAGACATCCTTATGAAAAGTGTTAATAATACAAGCACCATGGGTCTCGGGAGGGGGGTGGAAGGGAAAGTGGCACACCCTGCGAAATAAGGATTAAACAATATAAAAGAGTAAGCGGAATTTGAAAAAAGGATTAGGCAAAGTACTCATCTCTAATCCAACTCGCCGTACTCACGCCCTATTTGCTAGGCACCCGCTTGGTAACTGCATTAACCCTCGTAAACCGGACCCCAAAGAACGCAGAGCTCGGCGTGATCGGGGTAAATAAAGGTGAGATGGTGAACAGGAACGCCACCTCCATCGAGCGCATCGTAGGCGTGGAAGGCGTCAACAAGCGTACACACTAAGCGATTGGTGCAAGACAGGGCCACGTGACTGAGAATACCAGTCACGGGACCCGGTAGATCCTGAAGAAACGCCACACAAATCAGAGTCTCTAAAACAGTACCAGAAACGCGTTGCCATGACGATACTCCACCACAGACTAAGTATCGAAATGTCATGGCAACCACAGCCCGTATACATGGAGGGATGTCCCGCGCTAGTGTCAATTCCAAATTAACACATAATAGTAAAACGGAGCATTGGAAAAGTAAGAATCCATTCCTCTTTGACAGAAAGTGTCACCTTTTGCGCCCTTCTCTCTCTGCGTTTTTTGGTCCGCAGTGTTTTGATCGTGCAGATCTGTGACATCGCATCTGGCTAAATTGCCGTTGCTTATCCCGTGAACAATCCTTCAATCAATCAATCAGGAGTTTGTTAAAGCGCGACTACTCACCCGTAAGGGTCTCAAGGCGCTAGGGGTGTGGGAGGGTTGGGGGGGTGCAGGTTCTTTTCCATCAAGGAGGGGGTCTGTCGAAGAGCCAGGTTTTGAGGTTTCTTGCGAAGATGGGGAGCGATGTTGTCTGTCTGAGGTGGAGCGGAAGGGCGTTCCATGCTTTGGCCGCGAGGAAGGAGAAGGAGCGGCCTTCCGATCTGGTCTTTCTGGTGCGGGGGACCACAGCGTAGGAAAGCTGGGCTGATCGTAGGGTCCTTTGGGGTGCGTGGAATTTGAGTCGGCTGTTCAGGTATGCTGGTCCGGTGCCGTGGAGGGCCTTGTGTGCGTGGGTGAGCATCTTAAAGGTGATTCTCGCCTCGACAGGGAGCCAGTGGAGTGTGCGCAGGTGCTGGGAGATGTGGCAGTGTTTTGGCAGGTTGAGGACCAGTCTTGCGGCGGCGTTCGGGATGTTCTGTAGCTTGCGGATGAGGTTTTTGTTTATTCCGGCGTAGAGTGCGTTGCCGTAGTCGAGTCTGCTGGTGACCAGGGCGTGAGTGACTGTCTTTCGGTGTTCGAGGGGGATCCATTTGAAGGTCTTACGAAGGAGGCGGAGGGTGTGGAAGCAGGAAGATGAGACAGAGTTGATCTGGCGGTCCATTTTGAGCTCGGAGTCCAGGATGATTCCCAGGTTGCGTGCGTGGTCTGTGGGGGTTGGCGGGTTTCCGAGGGCGGTGGGCCACCAGGTGTCACTCCAGGCATTGGGGTTTGGGCCCATGATGAGTACTTCTGTTTTGTTGGTGTTTAGTTGTAGGCAGCTGTTTTTCATCCATTTGGCGACGGCTTCCATGCCTTCTCGAAAGTTGCGTCTGGCGGTGTTGGGCTCGTTGGATAGGGAGAGGATGAGCTGGGTGTCGTCTGCATATCACACGATGTTGAGTCCGTAGGTTCTGACGATGGGGGCAAGTGGAGCCATGTAGACGTTGAAGAGCGTCGGGCTGAGGGAGGAGCCCTGGGGGACTCCGCAGGTGATAGGTGTGGGGTCCGAGAGGAAAGGGGGGAGTCTGACCCGCTGCGTCCTGCTGGAGAGGAAGGAGCAGATCCAGTCGAGGGCCTTGTCCTGGATTCCTGCATCGTAGAGTCTGCGTATTAGGGTGCGGTGGGAGACTGTGTCAAACGCCGCTGATAGGTCGAGGAGGATGAGGGCTACTGTTTCTCCTTTGTCCAGTAAGGTGCGGATGTCGTCTGTTGCGGCGAGGAGGGCGGTTTCCGTACTGTGTTTTTTTCTGAAGCCGGATTGGGAGGAGTCGAGGATGTTGTGTTCTTCAATGAATGTGGCGAGTTGGCTGTTGATGGCTTTCTCGATGACTTTCGCTGGGAACGGGAGCAGGGAGATGGGTCTGTAGTTCTTGAGGTCGGTGGGGTCCGCTGAGGGTTTCTTTAGGAGGGGGTTGACCTCGGCGTTTTTCCAGTCGTCGGGGAATGAGGCGGTCGCCAGGGAGCGGTTGATGGTTTGGCGGAGCATGGGTGCGATGGTGTTGGCGGCTCTGTTGAAGATGTGCTGGGGGCAGGGGTCCGTGGGGGCCCCTGAGTGGATTGACCTCATTGTCTTCAGTGTGTCTTCGGTGGTGAGGGCTGTCCAGTCATCAATCGCTGGTTTCCGGGTGTCGGGGGTGGTTGGTGAGGGTTCAGTGTGTTGGTTGTCTTCGTCGAAGTTGTCGTAGATGCTCTTGATTTTGTGGTGGAAAAAGATGCTGAGTTTGTCGCAGAGGTCTTGTGAGGGAGGGATGTCGGTAGACTCGCTGGTGGGTTGGGCGAACTCCTTGATGATGCTGAAGAGTTCCTTGCTGTTGTGTGCGTGGGTGGAGATTCTGTCTTCAATCGCTTTTTTCCTCGTTTCTCTGATGAGTTGATGGTGGGCGTTGGTGGCGGCTCTGAAGTTGTTGTGGGCTTCTGTGGATTTGGTGTTTCTCCAGGCCTTTTCGAGGCGGCGACATGTGCGCCTGGACTCTCGAAGTTCGGTGGTAAACCATCTGGCTTTCTTGGCACGGGTATTGTTGTTTTTCTTGAGGGGGGCTATGGTGTTGGTGCTGTCCGAGATCCATCTATGCAGTGTTCGGGCTGCGGTGTTGGGGTCGTCGTTTTGCGCAATGGTTGGGGTGGAGTTGTTGAGTGAGGAGGTGAGCTGGTTATCGGTGATTTTGGTCCAGTTTCTTTGTGAAAGCAGGTGCTGGTGTCTGTGGATGGTGGGTGTTCTGAAGGTGAAGTGGACGCAACGATGGTCGGTCCATGGGAGTTCGGTGGTGTGGCTGAAGGTGATGGAGTTTCCTGTAGTGAAGAGGGGGTCGAGGGTGTGTCCTGCTGAGTGCGTGGGCTCGGTCACGATCTGGCGGAGTCCAATGTTGTGGAGGTTGTCCAGGAGGGATGTGGTGTTGGGGGCCAGTTGATTGTCGAGGTGGAAGTTGAGGTCTCCCAGCAGGGTGTAGTTGGTGGATGCGATGGCCTGCGGGGAGATAATGTCCGTAATGGAGTTGGCGAAGGGTCCACGGGGTCCAGGGGGTCAGTAGATGAGGGTTCCTTGGAGGGCGGCGGTGGGGCTGGCCAGTATCTTGAAGTGAAGGTGTTCCATCAGTTCTGTGGACTCGTCAGGGAGTGTGCTCAGGCGGAGGCTGGATTTGTGGACGATGGCGATTCCTCCTCCTGGGTGGATGGGGCGGTCCTTCCTGGAGATCTTGTATCCTTGGGGGATGGCGATGGCGATGTCCGGTCCTGAGGTGGTGTTGGTCCAGGTTTCGGTGAAGAATGCTACGTCTGGGGTTGTGCTGTCGAGGAGGTCCCAGATTTCTGTGGCGTGTTTGTGGAGGGATCGGACGTTGAGGAGGATGCATTGTAGGGTCTTCGGTTCGGTTGTGTTCTTGTGGGCGGGTTGTGCTGGATCCGTGTTCTTGGCAGTGCTGCAGGTGTGCCGGCAGTGGTGACAGCTGAAGGGTCCATGGGTGTCGGCTGGTGATGCTAGCTTGCAGTTGTTGTTGCAGCCTGGGTTGAGTGCGTGGAGTGCTGCTGGGTCGTAGCGTTGGCGGGGCGGAGGTCCAGGGTTCCTGGTGCTGGTCGCGGACGGGTCGCAGACGGGCGCAGACGTGCTTGCCTTTGACGCGCCTTCGGTGCACCATAATTTGCCCAAGGGCTATGACATCCTTCTAGCTGAACAAGACTGGCCTCCAGAGTTTGTCAGGGAGTGCCCACATGGCGAACAAATAATTATGCCTGCCTTCTCAAACCATATTCCAATTCATAAAAAATATACACTTGCAAGAAAGTGGGCAGTAGCTCAAGCCCCTTCCTTATATAAAAATCATGTGGGATGGGATGAGGACTCTCCTCCTCACAAAATCCAGTTAAAATCACAACCTACTGCCCAGAGGCAGTACCCGATTAAGCAAGAAGCGAAAAAACAGGTAAAAGAGATCCTAGATCAACTTGAATACCAGGGGGTGATTGAAACTTGCACCTCACAAATGAACAACCCTTTGTTTCCTGTCTCCAAGCCAGACAATTCATATTGTCTTGTTTTGGACTACAGACACCTTAACTCATGTTGCAAAACATTTGCAGTACAAAACTCGCACAGTGCTGCACTAATGAATAACATAGTGCGCACAAAATACAAAACAACCTTAGACATTTCTAATGGATTCTTTTGTCAAAATATAGCACCAGAGAGCAGATATTTGACGGCGTTCTCAATAAATGGCACGCAAAAGAATTTCTGTCGTTTGCCCCAGGGGTCAAGAACAGCCCAGGATTATTCTCAGCGAGAGTAACAGAATTACTACAAACATATGATGACGAGGCATTATATTATGTCGACGACATCTATCTAACAGACGATGACTTGGATACTCACTTGAAGAGAGTGAACACCATAATACTTGGGTTCGCAGCAGAGGGTTACAAATTCAACTTTAAAAAGTCAAGAATTGCCCATCTAACAGTCCTGTTTTTAGGATATGAACTATCAAGTGAAGGCAAAAGCCTGGCTGACAATTTCCTAGAGAAATGTGCTGTAATCCAAGCACCCAGAACACTAAAAAACCTACAATCAATTCTAGGCTTCCTGAATTTCGGAAGAACTTACATTATAAATTATGCAGAGAGAATTAAACCTCTCTATGATCTAATAAAACCAGATTTTAAAAGAATCAATTGGACTCAAAAACACACAGAAATTTTGAGATCTTTACAAACAGATATGTTAGTTAAAACAAAATTACAAACACGTGACAACACACGCAACCTTGTGATTCGAGTCATCCCAGGAAGATGCGGATTCACATACCTGACCTCTAATGAGGGAGAGAAGGTACCAATAGCATACAAATCACACTTGTACACAGAAGCTGAAAAAAGGTTCAGCATTAATGAAAACATTGTTCAAGCGGTTCAAACAGCTGTAGCAAAGGAAAAATACCAAGCAGACGGTAGACAGGTTACAGTCAGAACAGCAGAATCAGCTTTTGAGGCATTAACAACACCATGTAACTTACCGACAACTGCACTAAATCCAAAATGGATACAATGGGTAAATTCTGTTGCTACAGACAAAGTAAAATACTATTTTGACCGAGAAATGAAAGAATTAAAATATCTAGAATATGAAAGAGAATACCCTCTGCCAATCGACATTCTGCCTTTACGACAGTACACCTGTGTGATACATACAGACGGGCATGCTCAACCCTCAGTTTGGGGAGAGCTGGCTTACAAGGCCACATGCGAAATTGTAAAAGAAGTGTGGCGCGGAGGTAAATTAAGACCTCTACTTACAAAAACACACTCAGTGGAAAATAATTCAGAACAACAAACGGAAATAATTTCATTAAAAATGGCGCTAGATAATGCCGATCGCGAATTCCCGACACTTATTGTGTGCGATTCGTATTACTGCGTCAAAACATACAATAACGATTTGAAGAAATGGATTCAAAACGATTACAAAGATGACACAGGTGCAACAATAAAGCAAAAAGTGCTTTGGGAACAAATAGTTCTTTTTCAGAAAGAACTACCAAAAACTCACGTGATACATTCACTGAGTCATCAGCGTGATGGCGTTCACGTTGCAGGGAATTCATTGGCTGAGACAGCCACAGCGGTAGCAACTAAACCGGCTTCCGTAGCTACAAAAAAGCGTGCAGTAAAACACATTGACGGTGAAACTGTGCTGGCGGTGAAAACGTCATCCAAAGGCGACGGTTCAGCACTACCGATCAATTATCCACTCAATTATACATACATAATCGATGCAAACTCCGTTCCTTTTGCTCGAATCCCTGGAGTGGGGGATAGAGTGATTCCAAACACGGACAGGAGAGGCTTGTTAATAGCAGACGCACATATGGGTGAGGGTCTCAGACACCTTAAGCTAAAAGATTCTCTGGAGGAATTACAATCAGTGTACTGGTGGCCAGGCATGAGCCTGCATCATCACATTTTTGTAAAAAACTGCCCAGACTGCAATAGAGATCGCAGTTGCGAACGAGGAGGACTATTACCATGGCACTTCACTCCAGAAAAAGAACAACAATAAGAAAGTACCCATCACGAAAAAGCGTTATATTAACATAAAAAGACTGATTTCACTTATGATGTAGACCCCAGCGCTCGGCTGACGTCTGGACTGTTATAAAAAGATTTGCGAGTCTATAATGGCATATACGCTAGGAGCATGCTACGTTTTGACTAATGTAGTCCCTTTAGCCCTCAAGCTTATGGGGAAGCATGGCCAAATGAGCATTGCATAGCGGGACTCTTCTCACTTCCTTCCTGAGGGATACGGGATGGTGTAAAGAAAAAACCAAGACATAAAGCAATCTATAACGGAAAAGGTATTAGGTTCGGGAGCTGGGTGGGTCAAACATCTAATAAGTGTCCAACATAGTCTAAATAACCTGCCAAGGAATTCTCTGAAAGGGTTCAGTCCGTACGAACTATTGTTCGGGACTAGAATGATGATCCAAGATCTTGATAGTCAGACTTCAGTGGTTAAAGACAAAAGCTTTGATATCAAAGATCGTTTGGCTATTTTGCAGGACTTAAATGAAACAAGAAAAGACCTGAGCAACATAAAGTTGAAACAACAGCCAACAACCACTGAAGAGAAACCACCTGTCCCAGCAAGACCTGTCTGGATTCCAAAAGTCGGGGATCTAGTCAGAGAAAAGATCGCGGTAAAGAAGGAATTTGGGCCTTCTTACAGAAAAGCAGTTCCTGTCTTGTCTGTCAACGGGACAAGATCAGTAGTACTACCGCCCCTTGCTGGTAAAAAGGAGAACCGAGTTGTATCCATCGACCTGGTTAAACCACAATCATGTGGCCGATAACAAACAGTAGGCCAAGTGGACTCCCAAGAAGTAGCAGAACACCAATGTTTGCTACGAATACAGATGCTCAAACTGGAAGACTGATCACATTTGGGAAATCTACAGTGAATCAACAAGGACTATGCAACAAAGCAATGGAACTTGAACCTCTTAAAACCCAAATTAAAACTTTTCATCAAGAAACAACAACCTATGATGATGTAACTGCAGACTTTGCTAATGAAACAAAGCAAAATCCAAAAACAATTGGAACAATTGACAGAACAGCATCCGGCTACTTCATCAACTTCGATGATTCATCTGAAGACCTGAGTGAAGCAAAGAAACAGCCTTCAACAAAAACTTTTAAAGACAAAGCTAAGGAACTTTTTCAACAGCTGAAAGAAACCTATCTGATCTCTCCATGGATTGAATTTTGGGTGGCCTTCGGTGCATTTATCCTCATTCTTTGGCTCATCCTAGTACTATGTTTGGGACATTTCATTGAGGGGAAATATGCTAAAATGGACACAGCAAGCCAGAAAATCAACTTGGTCCTTAAACCACACACATCTTCACACATCGAGAAAAGAGAACTTTCTTCAGTAAACTTCACAGCCAATCCTATACCAGGCGGTGTAGCATGGGACAAAACTGATTATGAAATCTATGGTCCGGTTGAAATCCTGAAGTATCCACACCAATTCAAGATCTCATTGAGTGACTTTGTAAAACCAAGCTCATTTGCGGATGATTGGGACTTTGAAAGTATCAATGATATGATGTCTGATCTTGTTATGTCTGCTAAATTCACAGAACATGATTATTTGCAGGGTTCGTCTAATTATGATCAGATGTTCTGCTATAACCATTATGGTAACCATTATCTACATAAATCTGCTCAACCTAGAAATGTTTTAAATTATAACCAATGGGAACATTGTGCTACTCCTCCAAAAGATAGCTCAAAAACATTTTATGATAAATATTCATACTTTTCAGGGTTTAACACAAGTAATGCAGAAACATTTTATTTCAAATTGTCAAATAAGACAGGTATGAAGACCATGCTTACAAACACAAAATTGATATATTCCGATTCATTCTTTGAACAAATGAATACATTTGGGTTTGATTTCTGGAACAATAATATTGAAGCAAAAACGGTTTGGGGTACATGAGATTGGCAAGTACAAGGTATAGAATCATTGTTTAGAGCCTGCATGATCCCAGAACAAATTATATTTTTGAACAACACTATTCAACAAACTACCTGTCTTGGCTTAGCCAAAATCAAAGATTTGAACAAACCGTCTATTCCAAAGCCAACAGTGAACAGTAATAGCTCTATAGATGTTGAGATAGACGTAAACCATATATTAAACCAAAACAGAACACATCCTGAATGGAAAAAATGGTTGATCTGGCCCACAGATACAAATAACTGTCAAGACAGATTCCTGAACAAAGAACAGGGGTTCACATTGACTAGGCCAGACCCTAGATATTCCCAAAGACAACATCCAGGGATAGTAACCACCTACAGCGTGGGCAAGCTCTGCCTTCAATGGCTACAAACGTCCACACTGGCTGAAATTAAGCAACACCTAACTTTACTTACAGAAGGTGCTG
This sequence comes from Lissotriton helveticus, assembly GCF_964261635.1. Taxonomy (NCBI): domain Eukaryota; kingdom Metazoa; phylum Chordata; class Amphibia; order Caudata; family Salamandridae; genus Lissotriton; species Lissotriton helveticus. Next base: position 1,078,372,301 of record NC_136063.1, on the reverse strand, counting down.
ACTTGCGTGATTTCATATTGGGCCCACGCAAACAGCGTCAAAAACGTTTCATAGCGGCCTCTATATATGCAGCTTATAACGAAGTTTGGAAAGTAACTCAAATTGAGACAGCAGAAAAAAAACGGGAAATTGACCGTATTAATTTGGAAAAATCACCTTCTGTGGTGGACAATGGGTTAATGACTCTGTCCTCCAGAATATATTCTCTGGACAGCATTGTGTCTTCAGCAATCGATATAATATCGCAAGACTTACTGATGTTACAACACGGTCAGTCCCAATTGCGTTCTATTGTACAGCTTGGCTGGACGTTACAAAATTTGCGTTCTGGCTATGTGCCTTGGCGTTTAATCAACACAACGTCATTATTTAATATCTTTAATCTCACTGATAAACAAATCAGTTTGGCACAGAAGGGTGCTGACTATACAATTCTGAGCATTGAAAAACTTGAGAGATTACCATTGACAATGTCAGAACGACCTGTCATTGAATGGATAATACATGGAATAATAAATATTCCGATAACTACTTTCCAGTTTAAATTCTGCCAAAAATATATACAGGCAGGCCAGTATGAAAGGTTGGGTAAAGGGTACATTAAGTCAATATGGAACTTGCCCTATACACACGAATGTGTCAGCAATAAAGGCCAGAAAGTGTTTCTCAGTGGCGATAATTGTGCAAGATCACTGAGCGGTACACTTCTGTGTCAGGGTATTAGTTTGCACGGAGCCTGTGAAGGGACTTCAAATAACCTTTCATGTTACCAGCTAGGCACACCTGCAACACGAATAGACCCATTCTTAAGGAGATTCTCGAATGGGAGTTACATTCTAATAGTAGATCGCAGATGTTGTAGTTTGCTGCCCGGAAAACCTTATCTCATAAGTGTGACTAGGAAGGTCATGTGCTGTGAACATGTATTGTTCCCCAGCGACTCTGCAGACAGGGAGGCAAGGTTATGGCCCGATTTGAAAATTGCTTCTATTCGAATAGATACTTTAAGCAGAATGAAGACTGTGCTCCTACAGACGCCGACGAGGCTCACGTCATCAAAAGAAACGTATGATCTCCAAGTTGCAAGGACAACAGAAGAGATTCATTCATTGTTATCAACTAATTCCCCCATACATTTCGCAGAAATACTGAACAAAATCTTAAATATTTCTGATACCACTGGTATCTCCAGTGTATTTAAAGCAGTGTTTTCGGGTGCTTTAACTCCATTCAAAGCCATCCTGGGTATTTTTCCAGACTTTGTCCATTCCATTTTTGGCGGACTTCCTCTCCTTTTAGGACTAGTAGCGGGTATTCTATTTTTGATCCTGTTATTTCGCTATGGCAAACCGTGTCACAGACAAAACACCTGCGACAAGGGAAGAAATGATCCTAGCCATTGGCTACCGGGACCGGGTAACTAAAATACTTGGACTATCCCGGCTTAGAGACCTGAACATGACTTGGTTTCTTTCATTTAGACCAATGTGGCAAAGTTGTGTTATGCCTGTATTAAGATGCTTGCTATGCGGCGAAGAATGCGTGTTGGACACCTGTCTGGCACTACAATCGGATGTGCCAATGGACGCAGATACCTTGTTGTGTCCGGTAACGGCTCATGCATTGTGCTGTCCCCAGCGGCTACCAATCCTGATGACGGCATTCGTGGAGTCTTCACCACTACGATTGAGGGTTAGTGAAGTACAGGATGAAAGCAGCATCGATCAGGTACGACCTTCAGTCAGCTATGCTGATCAAAACATCAATGGAGGCAATCATGCTCAAGCTCATGAATGCATGGTAACAACTTTTTCCAAATTAGTGGAACTTACGCAAGAAGCTGTTGACAGTTTTTTCAACAGTCTAAATGATATGATGTTTTCACCAGAACAGCAGGAATAACTTTGAGCAAATTGGCACTCGGAGTTCCCTACATGCTGAATTTGGCCTTCAACTTTTTAAAGAAAAGCGATATGAAAAATTTTTCTCATATTTTTTTTCAGACTGCAAGAACTTTTCCCCAATTCCAAAATATTTACGATTTTTGGGACACTTATCTTCTGCTTAAAGTAGACATTATTCTTAGAGAACTAAATTTCTATTTTAGGTAGTCACGAGACATTCGCTATCCTCTAGCACTATTATACATAACTTTATGATTGTGATGAAATGGTCTCGCTCTTTTTTTTTCTGTATTTAGAGCCATTTCATGTGTAATTTTCGCATTTATTCATGCTGAATTTAGAAATATGCGTTATATGTTTAGCATTATTAGACTGCTTGTGCATATAGTATACGTGACAGTATATGTGATTGTGTTTCATATATTTTATAAAATCCAATTTCCGGAATGCATATAAATGTATTTTTGGGGTGGTACGGTATACACAAACGCTACTGATATTCACTATGCCTAGATTTGTAAATATGGACATAGTCTACGTGGAGTGGGTGTGATGTATTCCTATAGGTACTGTATCGATTCCCCTATTCCTGACCCTGGTTTGGTTAATAATTAACTAGCAGCCATCCAACGGTGCAAAAACCGTTATCTGATTAAGCCACACCACGGCACAGAAGCGCGTTATCTGATTAGGTCATAACGCATGCCATCTAATTAGACAAGCGATATTCCTCCAGCCCCTGATAAGGCATACGGAGTTCTCAAAACAAATCAAACCTACAGCGACCTGGGAAATTCCCATAACCATTGTTTTGATTTCACCGAGAACTTCAGCAAAAGAATGTGCGAACGAGCACGTTCATATGACATCCTTATTGACGTATATATGTCCATCCTTACGTCAATCTCGGCACCTTTCAGGTATAAATATTACCGACATTGCCTTAAGCAAACACATGTGGTGGTGACGAGATCGGAGCAGCGAGACGTGCTGAGGAGCCCAGCAGAGAGCGAAGCCCACAGACGCTGCCCCGCCTTCCTGACGCGCTGAGAACGAGACGCTGCCTTTCTCCTGCCGAGAAATCCAGCTCCGGCGCTTCCAAGCAGCCCTCGCAGGCAGCTGGAATATCAAGACCTGGGATAAGAGATACCAGCCCTCCATCATTCTAGATCTCAGGTACAGAACTGAATAACCCCTTGCAGAGAATTCTCGAGTCAGTCCCTTGGCAAAACAAACTTAACTTAAACTGCTACTTATCTACTCCCGCCCACGTATTAGGCTTAGGTCAGGTACATTGGGGTAGGCGTGGTTAGAAGCACCAGTTGAGTACGATTAGTCAAATGTATATATGTATGTATCTATTTTATCCATTTTAAAGTATCATATGGCTCAGAAACCATATCAACGCTTTTACAGTATTATTTTATAAATTTGTCTCTACTGTATGCACTTTACTTAACTACAAGTATTGCAATAATAGCGATTCATTTCTCTTGTATGAGAAAAGAGACTGATCAATAAATAACATCTTTTATTGAACCACGCCCATCTCTTATTTCTCTACAAACTGGTGAAACTAAGAATGCACGTACTGACTGAGTGAAATAAGTTGTCTATTGTTTTCACACGACTCTAGAGATACACTCTTGATTAGGGGAGAGCAAAGTTGTCATGTTCTATGGTTGTCAGAAACTAAATCCCTTCTTGTCTATCCAGGGAGGTTAAAATCCTCCTTGCCTATTCGAGAAAGTTTCTAGTGAACTCTGAGCTAGCTGGCAAACACAAAACTTTAAGTCTAATATCGTCGGTAGAAGACCTAGTTAACCTCTGCCCTAGGTCTATACTATTGAAGATATTATTCCAATGCGCAGAGCCTATTGGGATAATAGGAACTACACTACAATATTAAGCACAGAATTTTAGCTTATGTGTTTTAAGGCACGCATTTTGTTACATCAAACACCCTTTTGAAGAGACCCCCTAGTTTTCTCATCCCACTTAAAGCTCTGGAAACAACACCATGTCACAGTCGCCCCACGTCAAGGCCCTGCGCATCATGCATGACTCATGCCTTCCACTTTTTCAGTTTGCCTATGTGCAGGGGCATAGTGAACCCTGCTCCACCCCACCCCTTACTTTCGGAATTACAGTGAGGGTGGGGTCCTTGATGGGTCTCATAATTAATGTGAAAAGGTGAGTGAGTAAGCAAGTTAAGGGATAAGTGGATAGATGGATGGCTGGATAGATGAGTGAAATGATGGATGGATGGATGAGTGAAAGGGTGGATGACGGGCGAGTGAATGGGTGGATGGATGAGTGAAATAATGGATGGATTGATGAATTGATAAGTGAAAGGGTGGATTAATGAATTGATAAGTGAAAGGGTGAATGGATGGACGGATGAGTGAAAGGGTGGATGTAAGGCTGGATGAGTGAGTGAAAGGGCGGGTAGATGGACAAAAGGATGGATAGATGAGTGAAGGAGTGAAAGGGTGGATGGATGAGAAAAAGGATAGATGAATGATAGGTTCAATGGATGGATTCATGAGTAGATGGATGGGTGGGTGGATGGAAGGATGGATGGATAAGTGAAAGGGGAATTGAAAGAGGAAGGGGGATGTGTAAATGGATGACTGAACAGGTGAATGGCTGGATGGATGAGTTAATGGATGGATGTCTGGAAGAGTGGATGGATGAGTGTACAGATGGATGGAAGGAAACGTGATGGATAGGTTTGTAAATGGATGAATATGGACATGGATCGGCACACAGATGGAAGGAAAGAATGAATTGTGAAAGACTGAATGATGGATGAAAGTATGATTACACATTGTAAGCTCCATTATCTTAAGCAACATTTCCTATATATTGACTTTCTCATTTATATGAGTGATTGTCTCTATATAATATGTGTGTGTTGTAACGCACTCCAAAACTCTGCCCCACATATTTGGGATGAGTAGCACTATACAAGAAATTAAATACACATGAGAAAGGGTCTATGTGAAGATGAGGGGCGCCATTGGAGGGTGGTATCAAGGCCGGACTGGCCGGAACAGGCATCAGGCGTTTTCTCTGGGAGCTGGAAAGGTGGGGGCGGATTTGTTACCATAAAAAGACCTGCACATTTGCTTAAAGCTGCGCGTATACTGACAAACCATGAAGTGCATAATTGTCTCAACCTAATATAAACTTATTTTCACTTGTACTTTAGTGGTTGTCTATTTACTTACTTATATACTATTGCGCAACCTTCTCTGATGTGTCTTTAAACCTTACCTTTTGTCCTGAATTTTGACCTCCTGTCTTGAATTTTTGTCCTGAATTTTGACCCTTTGTCCTGAATTTTTACACTCACTCTCCTGAATTTGCACCCATGCCAGTTGGTCACTCTAGGCATCACAGCGACCCCTCCAGGTGCCGGTGGTTGGGGGGGCGGTGATCCTTGGTGTTCAGATGGAGGGGGCTACCAATGACAGAGGCGACAAGTGCAGGCGCCTTGCAACCCACTCATCACCACCACATGAAGGAAGAAAATAACCCGATCAGCTCGTCGACCCAACTTCCTGAAAAAAACTTTCAAACACCATGGAAAGGCAGCAGCATTTGCTGTCTGCGGGTATGTCAAATTAGATTTGTACAATAAACCTATTTGTAAAGGAAACTGCATTAAACGTCTGCCCCATCACGGTCACCACTCAGTGTCTTCAATCCTTTGTTCACCCCTCTTTTAAACCTCACGTCAACTCCTCTCCCTCAAATTTCGGGAGGGGGGGCTAATTCATCTAGCCAAAGCCATGTGCAGAGTGGAGATGCAGGGGCTCTAAGTAGGGGTGAAAACCCAACAAAGCCTCATTACCAAGTAAATGGTCTTTTAACCGCATGCGCGCTAGCGGTTTTCTCGCTGTGCGCGGCGGTTTTTTAAAACCCGCGTTACATGACGAGCTGAGCTCGTCATGAGCGTACGAGAGGCTTAACTCATGACGAGCTCAGCTCGTCATGAGCGTCGAAGGGGTTAAAGACCTGTGTGAAGTACTCTGTGTGTGTGGTGTGCCGGGAAGCTGTCTCAGCCGGGCACACACATTCTTATTACATTCACACCCCTCAGAATGACAAATCACCACTTCTAGCTGCCTGGTCATGGCGTGGGAGTGGAAAGATGTGCACAGCAAGGGGAAAGGGATGGTAACGCTTTTCTTTTGTATAGGAATTTCTGCTGGCATCATAGCCCAGGGTTTGCTGTCTGTGCACTTGTACAGGTGTGTATCCATACAAGTGCACAGACAGCCAACCATGGGCTATGACGCCAGCAGGAATTACTTTACAAAGGAAAAGCGTCACCTCCACTGCCATCCCTTTCACCCTGCTGTCTGTGAACTTGTATGGAATACACATCCATGGCGCTGCTCACCAGATAAATGGTGAACAGGGCCTCTTTTTGTATCCAAGGGCACAGACGAAGTAGCGGAGGAGGCCCAGGCAAGGAGAATCCAGGAGACATTTGACCGACACCTATCTAGAAAGTGAGACCTTCTAGATAGGTGTCGGAGACGGTCTTAACGAGCAGGAGGTACTTTTTGTATTGTACGAGCAGCATTTCGAGACACTTGAGTTCCCCTTTGAGAACTTTGCCATGTTTTAATGACAGCGGCGACCCACTTGTGTTGTATTTGCCCCACCAGTCCCATAATACCTTGTATCGCTGTGCGATGTTTCACAGTGGAAATAAAGGAGGGGATTTATTGGCGGTGTTCTGTTGGCCGTTATGTAAACACAGGCTCCCCATGAAAAAGGGCGGAGAAGCCCAAAACGTGTTGGCAGCGTTAAGGGGCTGAATACTGGGTGAAGCTGCTTGTACCTGTGAGCTTCTGCCTATCTGTGAGTGCACGTCCAACGAGGGGAAACTCTTTATTTTGCATGTAATGTGACCAGCCCGGTCACGGACGAGGACCACTGCAGGATCTGAGTGGGACTGGGGCTGTTTATTCGAACAGTCTCAAAGGAGCAGGATGTGTGCTTTTTGTATTGTACGAGAAGCATTATGAGACACTTGAGTCTCCCCTTTGAGAAGTTTGCCATGTTTTAATGATGGAGGCGACCCACTTGGGTTGTATTTGCACTACCAGTCCCATAATGCCTTGTATCGCTGTGAGATGTTTTTCAGTGGAAATAAAGGAGAGGATTTTCTGGTGGTGTTCCATTGGCCGTTATTTAAACACAGACTGCCCATGAAGAAGGTCACACAAGCCCGAAACACGTTAGCAGTGGAATATTAATGTGCTGTGTAATTTTTGAAGCTGCATGTACCTGTGAGCTTATGCCTATCTGTGAGTGCACGTCCAATTAGGGCCAACTCTTCCTTTTGCATGTAATATGGCCAGCCCGGTCACGGACGAGCACCACTGCAGGATCTGAGCGGGACCGGAGCTGTTTATTTGAACAGTCTGAACGGAGCAGGAGGTGCTTTTTGTATGGTATGAGCAGCATTACGAGGCACTTGAATTCCCCCTATGAGAACTTTGCCATGTGTTAATGACGGCGGCGGCGAACCACTTGGGTTGGATTTGCACTACCAGTCCCACAATGCTTTGTATCGCTGTGAGATGTTTTACAGTGGAAATAAAGGAGGGGATTACTGGTGGTGTTCCTTTGGCTGTTATTTAAACACAGAGTGCCCATGAAGAGGGGCGGACAAGCCCGAAACGCGTTGGTAGCAGAATATCAAGGGGCAAAATACTTTGTGAAGCTTCTTGTACCTGTAAGCATATGTCTATCTGCGAGTGCACCTCCAATGAGAGGCAACTCTTTCTTTTGCATGGAATGTTGCCAGCCCGGTCACGGACGAGCACCACTGCAGGCTCTGAGCGGGACCTGGGCTGTTTATTTGAACAGTCTGAACGGAGCAGGAGGTGCTTTTTGTATTGTACGAGCAGCATTACGAGACACTTGAGTTCACCCTTTGAGAACTTTGCCATGTTTTAATGACGGTGGTGACCCAATTGGGTTGTATTTGCACTACCAGTCCCATAATGCCCTTTATCTCTGTGAGATGTTTTACAGTGAAAATAAAAGAGGGGATGTACATGTGGTGTTCCGTTGGCTGTTATTTAAACACGGACTGCCAATGAAGAAGGGCGGACAAGCGGAATATTAAGGGGTTGAGTACTTGGTGAAGCTGCTTGTACCTGTGAGCTTATGCCTATCTGCGAGTGTAAATCCAACGGGGGCAACTCTTTCTTTTGCATTTATATATATATATATATATATATATATATAAAAATTATGTTCTCATGTGACATGGGCTTCGCAAACAAAGCTGGCCAACCTGAGGTCCCCTTTTGTCCCACATTCAATGGGAGGGGAGTATTTTCAACAATTGATTTTATCTTAACCTCTGCCAGATATAGCAATCAGGTTATGCATTTTAATGCATTAGATACCCCATTAAGTGACCATTTCCCCCTAAGCATTGAAATCTCAATTTCGGATTACGAATACGATAAAGCCAGCTCAATTAGAGAGGTTGTAGATGATATTGTGCTGTAACGTCAAAGTGGATATGCTCTGAAATGAACTAAGGTGGTCCCGGAAGATTTTCTTCTTAATTTAATTAGGAATTTTGAATTTAGTTTTGAAGTATGTCTTGATGACAAAGCCTCTGACTCAGCACTTATTACACACTTTTTAAATATAACTTCTTACATCAAAACTAAACTATGGGTTGCTAAGAAAAACCCGAAAGTTGATGTACATAGTTGGTTCGATACGACCTGTACCAAAGCTTACACCAACCTTAAACATGCTTTAAATGACCCAGTACGGGACCGAGATCTAGTCAAAGAACGGTGAAGGGCCTATAAAAATGTGCGGAAACAGAGACAGGATGCTTTGAAACGGGAGGCATGGGAATCCTTGTGCGAGGCGTCACAGAGCAGAGATACCACTGCCTTCTGGAAAGCAGTTAATGCGCCCTTTTTTGAAGATAAAGATAAAGCCAGAATTGAGACAGCCATTACTGATACTGAATGGCTAGAGCATTATGCAACCTTATACAGTGCTGCGATGCCCCTGGAACAGATAACACCAGTAACTGTGGATGACCGGGTGACTTCAAATAGTAATAAAATAGATCTATGTATCACCCTGAAGGAAGTCGTCTGTGGATAAAAGCTAGCCTTGGAGGGAAGGCTCCTGGTCCTGACGGGGTGCCAGTTTATCTGTATAAGAATAATATGGCCTTATGGGGTCCAATCCTTACGAAACTTTTTAATGCATCTTGTTCGAAAGGATTGTTACCCTCTTGGTTTGAGTCCATTAGTATACCGATATTCAAAAAGGGTGATAGAGCTAGCTGCGCTGGCTATCGCCCAATATCACTGTTAGACTCTACCATAAAGATCTTTGGGCGCGTCATTTTAAATAGATTATTATTCTGGGTGGAAGAACACTCTATTATAAGTGATCTTCAATATGGTTTTAGGAAACGTCTTGGCACAATTGAACAAGGCCTTAACCTGCATATTCTTTTAGAAAAATATACAACAGTAAGGAGAAATTGTATTTTCTTAACGTTTATCGATTTAACATCGGCTTTTGACTGTGTCACCCACAGTAAGCTAATGCTTATTCTAGAGAATCTGGGTGTGGAGAAGAATATAATTACCTTTCTTAGAGAACTATATATGGGAGCAAGGGCCATAGTCAGATTTGGTAGGAATGGTGAGTGCACCACGGCAATTAACATTGCAAGAGGAGTACGGCAAGGGTGCCTACTGGCCCCCTTCCTATTCACAATCTATATTAATGACTTGGAAAAAACACTACTCCGGGAATGCAGGGACATGCCTCTGATAGCCAAAAGATCTGTCCCTGCACTATTATACGTGGATGACGCGGTCTTGATGGCCCGGACCCCGTTGGCAATGCAAAGGATAATTACATCCTTTTCAAATTTCATGACCAATCTTGACTTGAAGGTTAATTGCACGAAAACGTTTTGTATGAATTGTGGTCCCGGGGCACAAAATAAGAAGAAAATGATGTATATCAACTCCAAACCCTTGGAATTTACTTCAACTTTCCCCTATTTAGGTATACTGTTTGACCAAACTGGCTTATGGAACCCAACAATAAAGACTCGAAGGTTGTTGTTCTGTAAATCCATAATGGCCCTTACAAATTTTGGCAAAAAAATTGGCAAAAAAACAATTGGGGAGCTTTTATTTGTATACAGAGCAGCTTGTGTTGCAATTGCAACATATGGTGCAGGAATTTGGGGGTACGCGAATGTCATATCATTACAGACGGCAGAAAATTGTTTTTTGAGATATCTTTTAACAGTTCCAGATAGTGTGTCTACATATATATGTCACTCGGAACTGGGCCAACCTTACATTGAGGATGTTATCAAAGTCCAACCAGTTTTATTGTGGCACAGGGTTTGGACTACTGAGGAGTGTGATTTTAACCAACAAATATTGAGAGACGCGATGAATCTAGATAACGCCAGAAAAATAAGGTGGTTGGCGTATGTAAAGAAGTTTCTCAATGATGTAGGCCGCCAAGATTACTTTGACGATCCACTACTTATGTCTCATGTCTCCAGGAGAGAACTGAAAAAAATCTGTATGGAATACCTGGATGATCAAAGATGTTGTATTGAAATGAGGAAAAGTACTGTGGTTGTGCACCAACTTATAACGATAACAAATGACATCCAGCCCTATGTTAAATTGCACATGAAAGAATTTGACAAGTTTTTGCTGATTCGTTTTAGATTAAATATTTTATTTAGATTTTTTAGTTTCCCTAAAATGAATGATTGGACAAAGGAACTTGGTAAATGTCCCTGTGATGAACTGTCTAATCAATCGGATATGCACATTTTGCTATTTTGTAAGTTCTATGAAATGCACAGGAAAAGATGGATTGTGCCTCTATTGAAGATAATGGGTTTTAGTCAGTGTCGCCCTGCCTTTTTAGCTATTGAGAATTTAGACAATATTTTAACTATTGCTTCTGTTTCTACCTTTTTTTAAAAAGTTTTTAGATTACGTAAATCAATTCTTGCCCCACCGTAATAATTTAATGTTTTTATTTTTATATGTATCATGGTGATGAAGCTTGTGTATATATATTTGTCTGCAGTTTGAACAAATGTACTTTTATGGTTGTTATTCTCATTCAACAACCGAATAAAGATAATTTGATTCGATTTGATATATTACCTACTGGCGGTCGCCAGTAGGTATATATAGTTAGGATTTTTTCCCTATGGGTTTTTTGAAAATTCTATGTCTAATAACTTTGGCGTTTGTGGACGGAATTGGCTGAAATTTTCAGGAAAATGGCACATTTTGTTTCTGAGCAGCCCCTGAAAATTTGGGGGGGTTTCGTCAAGGGGGGGCCGAGAAAAAAGGGGGGTCCCAAAACGTGTTTTTAACATTGATTTTTCCATAGGGCGGTTAGCCTCACTTTTAGCCCGAACGGCTGAATAGATTTGCACGAAACTTGGCAAAATTGTAGGGACTGGTAGCCCGATGTGCCTTTTGTAGGTCTCAATATATGTGCTCCAGTGGATTTTGAGAAATTAACGTTTAAAAAAAGATATATATCTGTAGCAGCGGACCGGGCAGCGCTCCAGGACGCGTACCTTTCGCGCAACGGAGCTTTGTGAAGCGAAGCTGATTGGTTCTCTGGCGTCTGTCAACATTCCAAAAAGTCCGTAGCTGCCGCCATCTTGTCTCTCGGTAGGATCGAGAGACAAGAGGAGGCCAAAACAAAGGGGCAAATAACCATAAGGGGGCATAGTAGATCCTCCCTGACCCCCTAGGTTTAATGTGGAGGCTTTAAAACGGCCCCGCGGGGCAAAAAAAAATACTTTTTTTTTTGTTTTTTTGCGTGGGTAGCGCCCGGTCCGGGAACCGGGAAGCTTTCTGGGCAGCGTACTGCAATGAAAAATGAATGATAGACTTTTATTTTTTAAGGATTGTTTATTGTGTTTAATAATTTATTAAACTTTCTAACGCGGCGCGTCATATGACGCATTACGCGACAACGCAGGTCCAGAATATAGTGAAAATGTCTCCACCAACCAGCGGACGGCACACAACCCCTTTCAGCAGGCTAAATAGTTCTGTTAAATGACAACAGAAGGGACAGGCAACAAGAACCATCAGTCAAAGAGGGGAGGGCAAGTTCTTCTCTACCGGGTCACGTTGGAGCGCTACCGGAACTGATCGAATTGGTAGTCTACAGTGTTTCTGGATGTTTCAGACTGAAGCTGGCGTTAGCATGAGAGCACCACCATTTCGTAGCTCCGTCGTGGCCATTCCACGAGCAATCATGCTAGGCGCTCCCCACCAGAAGCCTGCGGGAGTCGGGGGCCCCCCAAGACTTTTGTAGAATCTTCAAGGATGAGGGGACGCTTTCGAGAATGGAGCCCAAGCTCTAGCAGACAAGCGTCCGAGTTCCAAGGTGTCGCAGGCCCATTTTAGTGGACCACGCCCAAATCTGAAGAGATGGCCGCCATTTTGAGAGTCCTGTGGCAGCCGCCTATCGCTGCGCCGCAAGAGCGGGAGCAACTCAAGTACATGGTGAGCGAGACGCTGTAGTCGAAAGAGCGGGCGGTAAACAGCTGAATAGCGGAAGAGGCACAGTGTAGCAAAAGCGGGCTGAATGGCAAATGAAACGGAAAAGGGGTGCCCCACTACAGCGTGTCTTTAGGTGAAACGGATTGTGGGACAAGGTGAAGAATGGAAGAGTCACCAAAAGGAAAAAAGTTCCGCTTGACCCCGGGAGCCGGCCACCTATGTCGGGGGCGATCTCAGGCCACACCAGGGCAACACGACTTGGGGAGGGGGCCGGAGCCAAGCGCCCCCTCCGAGTCCGCGACATGACACCGTCCCTCGGGGGCCTCCGTCAAGCGGTTCAGGGTGGCACCGCATCACAACAGCCCCCACTTACTTTAAGAATAGTGAAGATGAAGCAATTGCAAATAGGCTTCAGACAATGTTACAAGCACTCCTCAAAACTTTGAACTTTCAGAGTGCATGAGTTGGGACAGCGAGGGGTGATTTGGTTTCTCGGATTTGGTTTCTCGGACTGTTTTTCTGGTCTCTCACCACTGGCATAGTTTAACGTTTTCTTGTTTCTAGGACATTAATAGGTTTTATCATTACGTTATGTTATCGTTTCTTTGTTTGTTGTTTAATAAAAGTTCATGTTCATCAGTGGCCTACTGATTTTCGTTTTCCTATTTTTTTCTTTCCAGGTTGTTTCATGGTAAAGTTTCTGTTAACAGGATACAGTGATCACTTCGTTATTATTGCATATGTCCTTTTCACTAGGGGTGCTCTCTGGTCGGGCCAGATGACGTATCTCTAGTAAATGGTCCGGGTGAAAAAGGTGCATCAATCAGTGGGGAGTAGATAGGCATGACAGATTACAACGGGGGAGAAAGGTCCGCATTACGTACCCTTTCACTACTTGCAAAGATTTTCCTACGTTTATATGCAAACAGGGAATACCTCCAAAAATAACTAATTCCCAAACAGTCAATGTTCGGACAATCAATCAATCAATGAGGAATGAAATAGGTACGACGTGTTAAAGGCTTGCGTTACCTACCCTTCACTATCTGCAAAGGGAGAGAGAATATTCCTATTCTTCCTCGTTTGCAGGTAGAGAAGATCCTTAAGAGAATTAACTTCGAACAATTCAATGCTCGATTGATACAATCAACAAGGGGTACTGTGAACACAAATGAACGCCGCTTATGTACATACGCATTGCTATTTTCAACAGGTTGTTCCTAATGTTTCTATTTTAGCGAGGTCAAAAAGAGATCCCATTAGTGGCCTACTGATTTTGCTCGATTCCTTTTGTTTTTTTACACGATTTTTCGCTATCTGCAAAGACTAAACAGAGTATTGCGACTCTGTGCTTGTTTGTAAATAGAGAATGAACCAAAGAGAACAATCAATCAAATGGAGAGAGAAGCAGGCACGACGTATTACAAAGGGGGCAAAGGGCTGCGTTAACTACCCTTCACTATCTGCAAAGAGAGAGTACTCCTAATAGAAATGAGGGGTGGGGGGCAGTATTCAAAGCAGATCAGTGTGCATAAACACGAAAATGTTTTTACTTACCACGTACTTGACATTCGACAGCTTATGATATTTGCTATTAAAAAACCATTGAAATTCACTGAAAAAACCATAGGTTATAGACTATATATAGTTAGGAATTAGCATTTACAAAACCTTGAAAATTCACTGAAAAAACCATAGGTTATACACCATATATAGTTAGGAATTAGCATTTAAAAAACCTTATTTTACTCACACAAAACCATTGAAATTCCATATATAGTTAGTTGCACTAACTATATATCGCGCACCCGCAATCCACTGCTGATCATGTCACATATTACATCATTCATGACATGGTCAGTGACATCACTGATGACATCACTGATGACATCTCAAATGACATCACTGATGACATCACTGATGACATCTCATTTGACATCATTCTTGTGCTAATACGATAAACCTCTTCAGACTCTAATATAACCTTAGATACACTCAGTGTAAACAGACACTCACACACTGCCACTCATCCATGGAGTTACTCACACACCCAGTCAGTCATGCAAAGAAACAATCTCACCTCCATTTCTTCAACTATACAGTTAAACACACCTTACTTATTGAAACATATACTAACACATATTTACTCTCTTATACAATCCCTGATACAAGTTCACAATGATCGATACAACCACTCACTCATTCAGTGGCTCTCATGCACAGTTATTTATATATGCCAACTCTCACATGTACTGTGTTTTACATATGTACTTACTATGACATGTAGCATTGAGATATCCATTCACTCATCAATACACTCATGCACACAGTCAACTGCCCATGTAGCTGTTTCCACATGCACTCTTGAACTCATACACCTAGTGAATAAACTGCTCACACATCTATGCATAGAGTCACACACCTTCCAGCCACCCCCACACAAACTCAATCTCCCATAGAAATACTGGGGCAACCAATTAATAACACATATAGCCTCTCGTATAGCTAATGATCAACACATGCAGCAGTTTACAGAACAACAGACATAATGATGCACAAATTAAGACAGTTTAGTCACTAACCCATGCATTCAGTGAGACACATTTAATCACTCACTCATACAGTCAGTCATGCACCTACTAAATCCTTCATCCAGACACTTATACATCCACTCAAGACATATTTTAACTTTACAGAAAAATACAGTCACTGCATGTTGTCATCAGTGATGTCATTTGAGATGTCATCAGTGATGTCATCAGTGATGTCACTGACCATGTCATGAATGATGTAATATGTGACATGATCAGCAGTGGATTGCGGGTGCGCGATATATAGTTAGTGCAACTAACTATATATGGAATTTCAATGGTTTTGTGTGAGTAAAATAAGGTTTTTTAAATGCTAATTCCTAACTATATATGGTGTATAACCTATGGTTTTTTCAGTGAATTTTCAAGGTTTTGTAAATGCTAATTCCTAACTATATATAGTCTATAACCTATGGTTTTTTCAGTGAATATATATATATATATATATATATATATACACACTCATATTCCCTTAAAATCACACAACCCCTTATCCAATACCCACCCTATAATTACCCTTCCCACCCCAAAACACCCACCCCAAAAATTAAAATGACCCTTACCACCAAAAAAACCATAACGACCCTAAACTCTAAAAGTACCCTCATCACCCAAATACCCTTATCCACCCTGAACCCTAAAATTACCCTTGCCACCCCAAAACTCTTACCCTCCCTGAACCCTGAAATTACCATTGCCACCCCAAAACCCATACCATCCTGAACCCTAACATTACCCTTGCCAACCCACACCCACCCTGAACCCTAAAATTACCCTTGCCACCCCAAAACCCATACCCACCCTGAATCCAGAAATTACTCTTGGCAACCCAAAACCCAAACCCTTCATGGACCATAAAATTAACCTCTGCACCCCAAAACCCTTACCCACCCTGATCCCTAAAACGACCCATGCCACCCTAAAACCGCTACTCGCCCTGAACTCCAAAATTACCCTTGCCTCCCCAAAACCCATCCCTAACCTGAACCCTAAAATTACCCTTGCCACACTAAAACCCTTACCCTGAACCTCAAAATTACCCCTGCCACCCCAAAACCCTTACTCACCATGAACCCTAAAATTACCCTTTGCACTTCAAAACCCATACCCACCCTGAACCCTAAAATTACCCTTTCCACGTCAAAACCCACCCTAAAATTTCCCCTGGCACCCCAAAACCCAAACCCACCCTGACCACTAAAATTAACCTCACCACTCTGAAACCCAAACCCACCCTGAACCCTAAAATTACCCTTGCCACCCCAAAACACATACCCACCGTGCCTCCTAAAATTACCCTTGTCACCCCAAAACCCAAACCCACCCACCCTAAACCTCATATACTTACCTTATACTTACATGTAAAACACATTTGCCTTTACCATTCATGCCTTTACATTGAAATTCGTTATCAAGGCATGCCTGGTAAAGGCATATGCGTTGCTATGGCTTTGCGTTGTGATATCACTTGTATTGTGATGGCATGCATTGTAAGAGCATGCGTTTTAAAAGTTTTGTTGTAGTGGGTGTTGCCCATCTATCATCAAAGCTCACTCGCTATACCCCCTCCATACTCTTAAGATCATGTGCAAGACTTTGCTGAAAGTCCTTAGGTTCAGAAAATCCAAGTCAGGGAGGCAGAGCATTTTCCTTCCTTGCTGCCTTCTAATGGAATAACTATCCACTGCAATTATGTATCAGTGAGGACCACATCCACTTCACAAAATTCCTGAAGACTCACCTAATTTAAAGGTAGCCTTCTTTATCTGTTGTCTGGTTTTGCGCCAAGATACCCATACAGGGGTGATTTGTGCTCGTAATAAATCAAAATAACATAACATTGATACATATGAGTAATAATCGCATTTAGGAGGCAATGTCCCTTTCATATCCCATTGGGTGGTTCCTTCGCTATGGCGCTATGGCGCTATGGCGGCGGAGCGTCGCCACACTGCTTTTAAGTAGTGAGAAACATAAAATGACACTATCTCTAAGTTATATGTTTCCTGTCCTGCTGCTTTGCGGCTGGTGGGAGGGGAGGGCTGCCTTGTTTTCTAAGCAGGTCAGGGGAGGAGTGGCTTGCACACTCCTAAGTGCGCAATTGCTGTTTGGTCGGCCCTCTCGGGCCACCCAAATAATCATGCACACTTCCCTGTTCTTCATGGAGGTTGCATTACAGCCTGCATGGATAACCTGCCCACCCCTCCGCCCATAACTGAGCGCCGTGTCATGGCGTCAGACCAATCACAGTGCTGCATGCAGTGGTGGGAACCTGGCTGCCTGTTTTATGTTCCTGTCGGAGGCAGGAGAGCAGGAAAGCATGAGCAGAGAAGACGCAGGACCCGGCCTCGAGGTACGTTTAAAAAAATATATATTTCCGCCCCAAGGCGCGACACTTCCCCCCACGCGACACCCCCCTATTTCCCCCACCGACCCCCACCACCAGCGACCCATGCCGACCGTGAATGCATATCCCTTTCTAATTGTGATTCAAAATGATTTGCAAACCTTTTCCAAATCACGCAAGGGGATAGTAAATACTAACATATTTTGGTTGCAAACTCTGTGATTATGCAAATTGTAGGGTGTGCAAGCCCAATATATTTCAGGTTTATTTTCATGATTGCACTCCTTGGATTTAGGCTAGATATCACAAAACCAGTCAGGGAACTTGTGACACTGAGCTCTGGTGTAGATGCTCTGCCAACTCCCTCTGCTATTTGACACATACGAATTATGTAACGTAACTGGTAACTGGTGCTCATGTAATGCGCTCCAATGCCTTCTGGTTGAGTTTACGCACAAAAAAATAAATGTCTAATGTCTTTGTCTGTACGGTATTAAACTAGAATTATCAATGTGTTTGCTTAGACTGAGTATGTGCTGAGTTGTGTTCTGCTATAAGCTCGTAGATATTTGTTCAAATGTTTGCTGGTTGATTTCGACCAGTGATACTCAAAGTATGGCCCTCTAGAACTTTACATGCAGCCGCACTGGTGAACAGCAGCATGGGCTGCTGTTTACTTACCAAGCACAAATATTCTGAAAAAAATGTTAAATAAACAGGCCATCATTTATTTGCAGGTTAACTGAAAGTATGCCGCAACTAAGTAGGTGTCCTGAACCACATAACTTTAGGAACATCTTTGTTTTTAAAGACATCCTGCAACCAATGTGTAAAAATAGGATTATGTTTTTTCGAATTTTTTTTTTCATTTCTTTAACATGTAGAAGCGTTTTACCATACCTGTGCTTTGAGAGGTTTTTTAAGTGATAATTTTCAAACATTTATTTATTTATTGTTTATTTATTTATTTATTTATTGAAAAGTTTTCTATAGCGCGAACAAGACCCTTGGGTATCCGAGCGCTTTACAAAACAAGAAATATATTGGAGACACGTCTTATATAATATACGATATGACAGTAGAGAAATTAGTTGGGTATACTTCCTCAAAGGCTAGATGAAAGGAAGATAGAGTAAGATAAACATAAATAGAAGTACAGTACATGGTTAAAAAACGAATATACAATGTTCTGAGGTAGATTAGGGATTAATTATATTATATATGTTGTACGAGGTCTTCCGTATATGATTGTTTTTAATGACTTTTCCTTAATCCTCTATGCTTTTCAGATCCAGAGTTAGAAACGCGTCGACCTCTGGTATCAACATAGAGTTGGTGATTTCCTATTTACTTCCCGTATAGTTATCACTTAGTCACTCTATGTCAAGGCTTAGGTGATGAATTGTCTTGTCTATGGAAGGAACTTATTCATGAGAAAGATCTTAGTTTCCCTTTTAAATGTTGCAGTGTTTGGAATTTTTCGATTGTTCGGGGGGAGTGAGTTCCAGATTCTGGGGGCCGCTCCTGAAAACGCTCTATCGTAGGTTTTTTTTTCTTGAAGATGGGTGGTCTCAGCATCAGTTCCTTGGCACTCCTGGCCAGTCTGTTTACTCCCGATATTTCAATTTTCTGGGCAAGGTATCTAGGTGTGTTGTAATGAATCGCTTTGTGGGTAATACATGCCATTTTTAGCTGTATTCTAGCTTCGAAAGGTAGCCAATTTAACGCTTTCAGGTGCGGGGAAATATAGTCAAATTTCCTCGTTCCTGTGATAAGTCTTGCTGCTGCATTGAGGCATGCCTTTAATGGTGCTGTGGAAATTTTTGGTAGTCCTGCTAACGTTGTACACCCATATTCAATCCTCGAGATAACCCGTGATTGCACTGCTAGTTTTAGGTCTGTCTCAATTAAAAATGATTTCATTTTTCTTAAATAATTCAGATGAAAACTGGCGCTTTTTGCCATCGCTTTGATGTTTGCTTTTCATGTCTAGGTTCTCGTCCAATGTGATTCCAAGTGATTTCGCAGAATCAACTAGAGTGGGGGTGCATTTTAATTCGGTGATCATTTTCGACCATTCCTTCACTTCTGATTGATTCTTTTGTGGCGAGATAAAAAATAATTCTGTTTTATGTGCGTTTAGCTTCAGATGATTGATAGTTAGCCATTTTAGCATCATTTTGAGGGCCCCATTCATTAAGATGATGTCTTCCAGGGCAGCGATCTTAATGTAAATCTGCATGTCATCCGCGTACATGTGGTAAGATTTTTTGGAATTTTGCAGAATTTCAGTAAGGGGTTCGATGTACAAGTTAAACAGTGATGGAGATAATGTGGATCCTTGAGGTACGTAGTAATAACAAATTGAGAGAGAGGGAAAAAGGCACTCTTGGTCCCCCTGTTAAATCTTGTAAAACAACAAAAGAGTGTCGTGAGAGAAGTGTATAAGCACTAGACACAGAGAAGAAATCTCCCTGAAGAAGTCACAGTGGAAATCAGCTGGTTTTTTTAGGAAGCCCTCACTCACCACCCTGGGTGGTGACATGCTTCATCATCGGGCCTACCAGGAAAAGCCGAATGCCTCCCTGGTGTGCTACAACGCCAGATTACTGCGGAGCAGGTTCTTTGTGGCAAAAGTGTCAAAAAGAAATGTGAATTAAAAATGTCAGAAACTGTACCATACAGAATTTTTTTTATTCAATGGTCAGTTTGACATAAGTAAAATATGTGTGGGAAACTTACCAGTTAATGACTTGGTTATTTCCACTTAAAGTGGGGTCAACATGTTTCTGCCCGTCTATGTGTCATTTACTGGGCTTTCATCAGGATCGTCAGGTGGTGTACCTTGGCGGTATGGGCGCGCTAAGGCCCACCCTTACCAGAGGACGTGAAAGTTAAAAACAAGTGTGTAAAATATAGTGAAAAAACCAGCGACAATGGCACACCGCCCGCAACGCCTGCCACCCGTTTTGCACCTAGTGTCTCCTGCTACCGGACCCCGTGGATTCCACGGGGTCCGGTAGCAGGAGACGCTAGGTGTTGACTATTTTCGTTACTGAAGAAGTATAGTGGTTCGTTAGATCATTCACATTCTGCACGTTGTGCGGTAGATTTAGGTCTTTCTTGCAGCTTTCAATTAGTAGTTCCTTGTTCGAGTCTCTGGTATCCCGCATCCATCTTTTGATTTTAATAGGTTGCGTATTCTGCATCTTCATCCAAGTGGGTATCAGGAAGGTTATGGCATGGTGATCTGACCAGTCGCATGGCTCTATTCCGAGGATTGAGATATTATAATTTTTAGAGATTATCCAGTCCAATGTTGCTCCTTTCGAATGTGTTGGTTGTAAACATGCTTGGGATAAGTTTAGTTCGGTTAAAAAGTCTTTCAGAGTGTTGACCTGTTTGTCGTTGTTGTTGTTCCAGTGTAGATTAAAATTACCTAAAAATATGTTATTAGCGTCAGTGTAAGGGTTAGCCGTGATAATCTCCATTAGTTGGTCAACGAAGGTCATATTATTTCCCGGTGGGCGATATAGTGCATGTAGGTTGCAACTTTGTTTGTTATCCGATCTTATATTGAGACCTAGATATTCGCATGACTCTAGCGGGTCGGCTTGTATTTGGCTAATTTCTACGTCCGCTCTGTGTATGCAGGTTATACCACCCCCTGTCTTTTTTTGCCTATCAAGTCTCACAATGTTGTAATGAGGGGGCACCAGAAGGTCCATGACTGGGGACAAGGATTCAGATAGCCATGTTTCCGTGAGCATTGTTATGTCTATTTCGTTGTTAATAATGATGTTGGCTATGTCAGACGCATGTTTAGCTGCTGATCGACAGTTAAAGACTTCTCTGTTCTACGTGGGTTCATATTTTGCGATTCAGGGATTAGTTGGACTTGTTGTAGGTTGTTGAGATTGGGTTTCCTTTCATTCTGCTTAGATATTCTGTTGGCGTCTATCGGTACTATTTTGATTTCCTCCCCTCTACTGCGGTCAGTAGGCTCATAATCCCGTAGTAGGGATAGGGTTTCTTCTTCAGTTAAATATTTCTGATTCCTATCTGGTCTATTTTGTCTGTTTTAAAATGGCATCGCCTTGTTATTGCTCTTGCATTGAGATGTATATAACAGCTCTCCGATTTGCTCGACTTCTGTGTGAGTGTTTTCCGCAATATCCCTTAGTTTCTCCATTCCTTTAAGGGTGCTTAGTAAGTCCTGTGACAGGTTGCTCATTTGTTTTTGGAGCTCTATGATTTTTCTCAAGATCTTGGGTGACGTACTGTGATTGCTCATCCGCTTATTTCGAGTTTCACGATTTTTGTTCCTTAGTTTTCGTTCTGAGCTTTTTATCTGTATCTTGTTCTGTTTGCCCTTAGATCGGTTGTTTTTGGAGCTCTATGATTTTTCTCAAGATCTTGGGTGACGACGTACTGTGATTGCTCATCCGCTTATTTCGAGTTTCACGATTTTTGTTCCTTAGTTTTTGTTCTAAACTTTTTATCTGTATCTTGTTCTGTTTGCCCATAGATCGGTTGTTTTTGGAGCTCTATGATTTTTCTCAAGATCTTGGGTGACGTACCGTGATTGCTCATCCACTTATTTCGAGTTTCACGATTTTTGTTCCTTAGTTTTCGTTCTGAGCTTTTTATCTGTATCTTGTTCTTTTTGCCCTTAGATCGGTTGTCTCCCCTACCATTGTTTGCCGTGTTTGAAGCTCTATCTTTGTTTTGTGTTCATAGCCTCTTGTTAGTGGAGTATATCGTTCTAGGTGAACTTTGTGTAGATGTATTTAGGGATATGGAAAGGGCAGCTCTTTCCAAGTTAGCTATTCCTAGGTTTTCATTTTGTAATTTGTTCGATGAAGATGTTTCGTCATTGAGGGGAGGCATCACTTCTTCCTCCTGGAGGGTATCTGTAAAGTAATAAGTGTGACGTGTGAACATTTCTTTTCTCTCAGTAATGTTCTCAAATGTCGGTCCTCCTGTTTTGCTAGTGTCTCCTTGTTGCGGTGACTGTTTTAGTTCCTTAAGGTCTCTAGTTAATATGCTGTCTAAGGTAGATTTTTGCCTCTGAGGAGGCTCTATGTTGATGTGGGCACTTCGTATTCTCTCTGAGTCATTCCCAAACAATGTGACTTCTGTTCTGCTTGTGTCTCCTAGTTGCATAAATTGTTCAAGTTCCAGGAGGTCTCTAGTTGGTGTGCTAATTGTGGTGGTAGGGTCATATGAGACTGTGTTGTCTTTTGCCGGTCTCTGGTGTTGAAGAGGGCTTGTGTCTCCTAGTTGCGTATATTGTTCAGGTTCCTGGAGGTCTCTAGTTGTTGTGTCAATTGTGATGATAATGTCAGATGAGACTGGGTTGTCTTCTCGAGGTCTCTGGTGTTGTAGTGGAATTGAGTTTTCAACAATTCTTTTTAAGGTTAAGAACATATTGTCTAATTTTTCCAATTCGTTGTTATGGAGAACCAGGTTATTTAGAACCCAGCGGTGCCAGGGGACACACCTGAAATCTCCGGATTCACCTGTCTCAGAATTACAGAAACGCGTCAACTTCTTGGTGACGTCAGAGATCAAATTTATTGGCTGCAACCAGTAACAGAGATCCACGAAGTACAGTGGCTGTATATTCGTAGGAGACTGCTCAATCTTACAAAGCCAGTCAACCCTTTTTATACAAAATATTACGCTTCAGGCAAACATTCCTTATTTACAGTAAACCAATCCCATGTGTACACGACAAAAGCATTGCATGACGAACCCACATTTGAAGTCCAACCCACCATCAATTACCCGGCAAGGCCCAACGATCTTCATCAGATAAATCGGACGGACCCCTAATAAAAACGGGCACCTCCTCATCGTAAAACAGGCCATAAAGTAAAGGAGCAGAGACAGGTGCGAGTAAGATTAGACATAGTTGTGTGCAATAAAGAGTTTATGGTATGCTGTGCCTTGATCTCTAATCTCGATCGGCTACTGGGAAAGGAACTGACCGAACAGGTTTGGCTTCGGGCAACGGAGTCAGCTTGCCCAGGTCACACAGAAGTCAGCTAAAGGTGAACGTGTCCCAAAGACTCGTTCGGCCTTAGTCATCGGCCTATGTGAGGGCAACCACAAAAATGGCTGCCGTGCACAAAATGGAACCCGAGGGTTCAGAACGGAATCTCTGATTTCATTGTGATCTCGTCACTCGAACATGACGAAAATACTCGTATATACTATACTCGCCATTCTAGGTCTGCTGATATCAAAATCGTCATGATACGATGATATTTATGGAACGGGTCCAGAATTCACGGAACCTCAGACCCTCCTTTTGCCCTTACATAGGCAATAACCTACACTCACGCTAATCTGAGTCCAGGTCGATATTCATAAAATCATTGAGATGTTGCTGTAACATCATCCTAGTACTTAGCATGTCTCTCGATACAGGTTTCCTTACACACGACGTAGCACAGAGGCCACATATAGCAGGAGCACACTGTACACAAAGACAGAACAGGAAAAGGACGGCTAAGATCATCCCAATGACCATCAGAATCTTCCATCCCCAGACGAATAACAGTTCCCAAAACCATCCCATCAACGACCACTCTCCTTTATCCACGTGTATAGATTCGGAGACCTTATGCAGTTTGGAAATGGCCTGGTACACTGTCGGAGCATTGTCTGGAATGAAAACACAGCAACTAGATTGGATCACCTTACATACCCCACCTCGATCTGCAAGTATTACGTCTAACGCAACTCTGTTCTGAAGAGTCATAAGGCGATCCGACTGGAGCTCAGCAGTCAAGTTACTAAGGGCACCAGCAGTTTCGACTACGGTGGACTCAACCACTCTCGTCAACTGCCGTATGTTCCTGCTGTTAACCATAGGTCCCCAAAACGGCAGAAAACCCTTCAAGAAATCTCCTAATTCTTGTCCTGCAGTATCTTCCTTACTGAAGACACCTCTAACAATTCTTGTCTTGTGGTAATCTTCCGCAGCTGTATAGGTGGGAGGCAACAGGAATGAGACAAAACACGTGCCCGAGAAATCAGGGGGCAACCATGTGTACGCTCTATCGTAACAGACAAAATAGGTACCCTTAGCTGCTAGGAATGAATGGGAAGTCTGGGATGCAAAGACATACGTCTCATTGCAGATACTCTTCCCTAGCTGAGCTCTCGGATTCTTGCCATTACCTTGCAGACAGTAATGACCCTGATGGGGTACGATCCAAATCGGAGAGGACCTTTTCACTCGCTGGTTCTCACTCAGACTAACTCCATATCCGGTTACGTTCCATCCAATATATGCTAGTGTCTCATCTCTCGGGATAGTCTCATAGGAAGTAGCTCCTCTAATCATGTCTACTATACCCTTAACTAGAGCACTATTCTTTGGATTGTCCTTCACAGAACGTAGGGGGTGGACTTCACGAGCATAGATGAACATCGTTCTGTATGCCCACACAGAACCATTATAGCTGAATGGCAGGACTGGGTAAGGAATACCTTTCTCGGTAGTATGAGGCATAAGACCACACACCCAACAGTTAGTTGTGTTCACTACTAATTGGTGTTGGTGCAGAAGCTGGACGAAGGAGTTATTGACAAACTCTAATCTTCTAACGGATTCATGTTCAGGCAGAGGGTGAAAGGAATGTGAGGAAACAGTAGAAGAAGACATGGGCTGTGTAGTGGGTGCAAATGTTACTTGAAAAGTGAATAAAACATATCCTATTAAAAACATCATTACGCTAAGCAACATAAAAAGGCATAACATCAGAAAACGTTTTCTAGTCATCATTGTACACATTTTGGATTTAAAATTCATCTCTTTGGCAGGTCTCTCCATCTCGGAAAACTCCATCCTCTAACCTTGCTGCTCGCGGAGGTAGGGTGTTCCGTGCTAAGGAATGCGCCTGTCAGTCCAAGGGAAATGCCCAAGGACCAACCAGAACCGTCGACTTTGTGTCTTCGGCTTGCACTCCAAAGACTTGACGCCGCGACCCTACAGCTGAACCCGGATGGCGGTTCGAAAAAAAAAATCGGTCAAAACAGTTTCTCAGATGGGAGAGCTGTATGTTCAAAAAATAGCAAAGGAAATTATTTTATTAGTCCCACAACTTTTGGTCGTAAATTATAACGGCCCTTCCCAGGCAATGTCTGGTCACAGAACAAGAGTTCAGGTTTGGTAGTGTCCAATCGAACTGACGGTGGTACGGCTCCTTGCAGAAGATCGTTGCTTTCACGCTCAGAACTTGTCCCCATTAAACTTGCATCGCTGAAAGGCAGAAAACGAGGCACAGTCTCAGTTTAAGAATCTGCAATACCCTCCTGGACCCACCGGTCGTACGGCAGAGGCAAAGGGACCCTCTTACAGTGTACCCCATGGATCCAGTTCTTTTTTCTTTGCATTCGTACCGCAGATCTCGTTGATAACAGGACTAAATAGGGGCCGATCCAACGGGGCTGATCGTTCTTTGTCCGCTGGAAATTCTTAATTAGGACCCACGAGCCTGGATCGATGATATGTCCTGGATCTTCAGAAGCCTGAGGCAAAGTATCGTGAACCTGTTGGTGTAAAACACGCAATTTAGCCGTCAGATCATACAAGTAATCAAGCAGTACAGGGTGTTCAATCTCGCTGAATTTTGTCAGCCTCGGCTCTCCCCATATGTTAGCCGGGCGACCAAACACAATCTCATACCGACTAAGTCCCACTCGTGAATGCACAGTCATTCTTGTCGATAAAAGTGCTAATGGCAAAGCATCAGGCCATTTAAGACCTGAGCTCGCTTGTATCTTGGCCAGTTTCAGTTTTAGAGTGCCATTATAGCACTCTACTAGTCCAGCTGATTGGGGGTGATTTGCAGCATGAAATTTTTGGCGGATTCCTAGCCCTTCACATACTCTCTTCATCACTTGACCCACAAATTCACTCCCATTATCACTCCAGACCATTCTCGGCAAACCGAATCTAGGGAAAAATTATTTGACAAGGGCTTTAGCTGTGGACAGGGCAGTGTTATCTTTCAGGGGATATGCTTCTACCCATCTCGAAAAGGCACAAACAACCACGAGTACGTATTTCAGGTTGTTGCATCTTTCCATGTGAATGAAATCTAGCTGCAAAACCTCGAACGGGTACGTCGGAGGAGCAAAATGACCAGCTGGAGTTGGAGTTCCCTTACCAGGATTGTATTTCAAACAAACCATACAATTTTTGACCACATTTTCTGCACACTTAGGAATTCCAGCATTTTGCCATACTGGAGCCAACAACTTACAAATCCCTTTCGCACTGATATGAGCCATTCCATGCGCCATCGTAACCACAGGAAGCACGTACGCATCGGGTAACAACCATCGTCGATGCTCTGACAACTCGACCCAACAACCATTCGCATCCAATGTACCCGTAATCTCTCTCCACACACTCAACTCTTTCTCGGTAGCTTCAGCTTGAATCGACTTTACACTCTCTATCGTATCCTCACACATTCCTCTATCCGGAACCCATCTCGCCGGACCCGCAACATACATTCGACTCATCACATCCCTTGCCACGTCTTTCGCAACTTCGTCTGCAAACGCATTACCACGACCAACATCATCAGTAACTTTCTTGTGTGCACTGCATTTCACAATCGCAACTTGCAACGGCAAGGTAAGTGACTCCAGGAGCTCATTCACCAATTGACCATGCTGTATCTTTGTACCATGTGACGTAAGGAACCCACGTTCCTTCCACAAACGTCCAAAACTATGGGCCACACCAAACGCATACTGGCTGTCAGTATATATGGTCACTTTCTTTCCTTTTGACAACACACATGCTCTCGTAAGTACAATCAACTCTGCTGCTTGGGCTGAATTATGTGGGATACGTGCAGCTTCAACAATCGTATGCAAAGTCGTAACAGCATATGCCGCAGTCATCACCACTCGGAAGCTTGAAGCACGAACCATCCACCCATAAGGTACCATCAAATTCAGCGAGAGGAGTGTCCCTAAGATCCATTCTCCCTTTCGGTTCTTCCTCTGTCCTGAGAAAGCAATCATGCTCTTCAACAACATCTGTCTCTACTGAAATCAGCAATAATGTAGCTGGATTCAACGTATTGCATCTCTTTATGTGCACATGACTCGCTAAGAGTGTCAACTCGTAACCTGACAATCGAGCACTAGTTAAGTGCTGTGTCTTGGTCCTGTTTAGCAAAGTATCCACTGCATGTGGAACCATCACGATCAGCGTATTATTCATCACCAAACCAGCAGACTGTCGAATAGAAACAGCTGCTGCCGCTGTGGCTCTCAGACAACTTGTAAACGCCCTAGCTACCGGATCCAAAGTCGACGAGAAATACGCACATGGATGTTGCTTGTCCCCAAAAGCCTGTGTCAACACCGACAACGCACATCCTTCTCTCTCGTGGACATAAAGTGTGAAAGGCTTACTGTAGTCGGGGGGTACCCAACACAGGAGCCGAACACAATGCATTACGCAATTCCGAAAAACTTTTCTGACAATCTTCAGACCACGGGAGGGGACTTGGTGTGTCTTTACAGGTCAATGCCACCAGCGGTTTGGCCAGCAGAGAAAAATTTGCTATCCATTGTCTGCAATATGACGTAATACCCAAAAAGGCACGCACTTCTCTCTGTGTAATTGGCACACTCATTTTCGCAATTGCTTGAATTCTTTCTGGGGTCAATCTTCTTCCCTCCTTCGATAAGAGATGACCTAAGTAGGTCACTTCTTGTCGACAATACTGTAACTTTGAAAGAGACACTTTGTGATGGAAATCACACAAATGACGCAACAAAGATAAAGTAGCTTTCTTTACAAATTTCCTCTGTATCGGCAGCAACTAACAAATCGTCAACGTAATGAAGAAGAGCAGCGCCATCAGGTAAAACAATTGCATCAAGTTGTGTTTTCAAAGCCTGACTATAGATTGACGGACTCTCACAATAGCCTTGAGGAGTGCGTTTGAACCGGAAGCTTCGACCTCCTAAACAGAAGCCGAAAATATCCCTACTCTCCTCGGCAATCGGGATGCTGAAGAAGGCATTCTTCAAGTCAATCACCGAGAACCAAGTGGCCGAAGCTGGAATCATAGTCAATAAGGCAGTGAT
Source organism: Lissotriton helveticus (assembly GCF_964261635.1). NCBI lineage: Eukaryota > Metazoa > Chordata > Amphibia > Caudata > Salamandridae > Lissotriton > Lissotriton helveticus. The sequence goes on along the minus strand of NC_136063.1, from coordinate 1,078,343,734 downwards.
ATCAGGAACAACTGGAAACTGTGGCACAACTATCTTATTCACCTCTCTAAGATCAATCACAAACCTGTAAACAGGTGGCTGAGAAGAGTCAGTACGTTTCAGAACAGGCAGAACAGGACTATTGCAAATGTTACCTCTTGTCTCTTCAATTACATCTTTCTCAATCAAATCATAAATGATCGCTAGTAACGCTCTTTCACCATCACTAGAGATCCTATATTGTGGAATGCGTGGCATTTTAACGTTCGCTTTTAACGTCCCAACATATGGCGGAATCTGTAGGAGACCTACCTCGTTAGGACCAGTTGCCCAAAGAATATCAGGAAGAGAAGACAATTCCGTCGGAAGTTTATCCTTCGACAAATACATCTGAGAGACCACTTTCTTACCCAGTGTTGTACTCCCGAAGGAGAACATTACAATGTCGCATACAATCTTTTCAACAGATCCAATCCCAACAAGTTCTCACCACAACCTGTTGTCCGAATAAGGGGTGCTTCGAATTCACGAGGTCCAACAGAAAGGGGCAAAGGATTAGAAATCGGGTTTCTAACTGGGGCGCCAGAAAAACCTACTGAAACATTCGTTAAGCCAGACAAAGGTGCGCCAGGGAGTTTAGAGTGCATAATAGAACTCTTCGTAGCACCAGTATCCAACAGAAAAGGCTCTGACACACCTGATGTAATCACTTCAACATAAGGTCCACTCTGATCTACTGGAACTGAAACAACTCCCTCTCTTTGTCCATGGCTGTCTTAGCAATCATTATCGTCTACATTTTCACGTTCGACAAGTAGTCGTCAGCATCGTACTGAGTCGTCCTACCAGATGCACCATTCTGCTGATCAAAACTATTCATTGAATTTTGTGGGGGAAAGGAACTCGCATTCTGGGGCAAACTCCCACGTCCCCTACCTCTAGGAGCTTGCGGAACACCTCGACCTCTTGCGCCAGAAACACCATTCATACGCTGTAACAAAATAGGGCAACTATACTTGAAATGACCCTCTTCCCTACAATATGAACACTGATTGGGGCCTACCAAAAAATGCTGTTGAGGAGACTCGAACCTTTGCGAGTTTCTCTGAAACTGCTGAGGCTGCTGATAATCACGCTGGTTATTACAGGGCGGATACGCTTGCTGTAAAAGCACCTTCGTCTTCAACTTTTTAGTATTCTTGTTTGCTCTATCCTTCTCTTCCTTATCTCTATTTTCGTAGTACTGTGCAGTAGCCAATATCTGTGCTGAAGAGGAAACGGCCCAAGAACTCTCTGAATCCTTCAATTTCTTACACAACTCGGGAAGCAGATTATGCACAAATTTGTCAACGAACAACCGTTGACCACCTTCTGTACTCATATCTTGACCACTGTGATCGATAAACGTCTCTTCAAACCTAGTGAAGAAATCAGACACGTTTTCCTCCTTCTTTTGCTTACACACAGACAATTTATCCCAATTTACACGCATCGCAGGCATTAAAGTCTTCATGTAAGTAACAATCTTACAAGGGAGGTCTGCTACCAAAGGCTCAGGTTTAGCACAACCTACTTGTATATCATTTGCAGCAGCAATATTAATCCATGAATCACCTAACTCTTGTGCATGATTGGTATGACGAATCAATCCCCATAAAGGCTGTGGAACAACATTCCCAAACAACATGTCTATATCAGCTAAATTCATAATACATGAGTCTGCAGTCTGTGATACTTCCTTGTAATACCCTGCAGGATTTTTACGAGGGTCAGGTAAAGTCTGCTTAAGAGCCAGAACTTCAGATCGCTTCCATGGAACATGTACCCAAACACGTTGAAAATGAGCTGGAACAGCATCAATGTTAAGACCAGCATCAGCCCGAACTGCTTCCTTCCACACCGGAGGAACTTCTCTCCTTGGATATTGTCGCACCTTTCTCCTAACAGAGGCGTCAGGCTCAAACAGCGACTGGGAAGGAGCCTCATTCCTAAACGACAACAACGTCGCAACTGCTTTCTCAACATCGGAACCCACAATCGTACCTTTCGCAAACTCCGACTGTACGCGGGTCAGCTCAGGCGGAGCCTGTTCCAACTCACCATCTTCCCATTCTTCACGAAGGAAGGTACACACCTTATTGAAGACATATCTCTGCTTCGGTGCTTCCCATTGACGGATGACATCCGTAACAGACTCTACATCATATCCTAAAGGACGAGTAACCCATTTGTGGTAAATAAATAATTAATTACCGGTACTATTTTTCTATGCATTAAATAAAACAGATAGCTCAATAAATAAGAGGCAGGATCCGGGGTATCTGAGTCGAACAGGCTTTAATCAGGCATAAGGGAAGGGACAGGATCGGAACAGCCTGTAATAGAATGGCATGGAATGGCAGCTGCAACGTCTCATTAACAGTACATGATATATATAGTAAAACAGTACAATTACATTGAATACAGTAGGCGTAACAAGTGACAAACGTAAGATAAGAACAAATGGGCGTACAAAGAAGGCGTGTACGTAGACATGTGATGAAAACGTCACAGAAGGGTCATAGATGGGTGGATACATGGAGGGGGCTACCTGGGCAGCTGGAACCTTTAACCTACTGGTGCGCGCAAACGGGCAATGACGTGTAACTAGGGAGAACTGGGGGCTTTGACTTCTGCACTAGAAGAGGAGACTAAAGTCTGGGATGTCAGGACGACATGTACCTATAGCATATCTGGTATCTGGTGTTTGGAAAACATGTTGATAGAATCTAAAAGTCATCAGAGCAAAGGCTACTTGACACTAAGGCTGGTGCATGCATATATTCTTCATGTATTGCGTGTGCTATGAATCTTCTATGGATATTAATACAGTAATTCACTTGCATGGAGACAGGTCGACTAGACTATAGCTGAAAATGTTTATGCGGTTCGTTAGCTTAGGAATGTGAAGACGGAGAGCTGAACTGATAACTGTAGGCATAACATATTCTTGGCAGACAGGCAGGCAGAGCCAGGCCGGGCACCGCGCTGCGCGGCAAGAAGTAAGCGAAGGGTCAGGGATGCGGGAGGGGCTGCATCGCTCCTCGGAGTGGGTTCAGGAGACTGGAGACTCGAATCTGGTGTCCGGGCCCTTATGAGGCCTAGAAACGGGGACAATTCGATGAATTAACGTGCATAATGTAAAACGTTGGCAACATAGGCCTAATACTCGTTGTTTTCACGAGGACAGGAAACTGGCATACTAACGTTGGACAACTATAATTGCGTCTTTATTCGGTCAAGGGGGAACATATGCATATCGATCATGCACATATAACATATAATGGGGGAACACGTAGGGACACATGACAAGGCAAAATTCAATTTTCCTCATTCCCTCCTTGTGCCCTACGTTTCCTTCAGGAAACATCAATATTCATGATACCATCTATCTGTTCATATAGCATCATTTGCTCGTCTCGGATTTTCTTGGAACGGGACTTAGGACTTGGAATACAAGAGGTAGCGCACAAGCCGCAAATCGCAGGGCCACATTGTAAACATAGACAACAACTGAATATGATTATTACTACTATTCCTAGGAATGACAGTACTTTCCATCCCCAGGCAGATATTATACTCCAGAGCCAGCCGGACCATGTCCAGGTGCCTGGATTCTGGTGTAACTGATGGGCTATCTTGTGAAGTCTGGTTATAGCTGAATAAATAGACGGTGCGTTATTAGGAATGAAAATGCAGCAACTAGATCCGATGACTCTACAAGCTCCGCCCCTATCGGCCAGTATGACGTCAAGGACGAGACGATTTTGAAGCACGACAAATCTCATAGCAGATTGTTCTTCAGTTAAGTTACCTAGAGCGGAAGTAGTCTCATTCACTACGGCTTCAAGGGTTCTGGTTAGCCTACGTATGAGCTTACTATTCTGGATAGGTCCTATGAAGAAAAAGAAACCTTTATTGAAGTCTTGATACTGTTCTAAGGCAGTTTCAGTTTGATCGACAATTGGGGACTCGATCTCCCTTCTATGTCTAACGTGTACTAGATGTGTGTTTCTGTGATAATCGGATGGGGCTAGAAAAACTGGTGGCAGTAGGAAGGCAATGTAACATGTTCCATCCCAATCTAGGGGCAGACGAACATATGCGGTCTGACCACACACAAAATAAGAATGACGTGAGGCTTTGAAAGTAGATTTCCCACTGTCACTATACTCGACCACAGTAGTACAATCACTGTGTCCTAGATGTACTGAACCATTCTTTCTGACACATAATTCGCCTTTCACTGGTAGGACTGTAATAGCAGGCAAATCTGGAGTAGTCTCGGACTGAACATTCAAAACCATGAAATTTGAGGAATAATTACCTAGATCATATACTTCATTTTCTAGATCTAACCCTGTTCTATGGGAAAGTCCTTCCTTGTCTGGGAAACATGTTCTATTCAGAAGGGACATATCGTTTGAGGATGACGTTAACGTGGACCATGCTCCACACGAACCATTGTGTGAAAACGGATAGGGAAAGAGTGGCAGAACTCCCTTCGGTGTCTGGAAAGGGGGGAGTCGACCATACACCCAACAATTAGTGGCATTGCTAGTCTGGTGTGAATAGTGTAACATACGGATAAAAGTATTGTTGCGCATGGCAAGACGATAGGATAACTCGTGAGGAGGTAGTTCACTAAAGGTGTGCTCTACTGTAACATTAGAGGAAAAATGTACATGTGAAACGATAGGAGGAAAATATATATGTAAAACATAACTTATGCCTGTAATCGTAAAACTCAGAAATAACATAATTAATAGAGTAACAATGCATCGACTTCGAAGATTTTTCTGATAACGTATTCTCTTAGAGTTTCGACTAACTCTCTCACTATGTGGGTCTATCTCATACATGTCAGGAACCTGTCTAACCGTTTCACCCGAGAGGGACTTAGACAATTAAACTGGCTGACTTACTAGACCTTAATTTTTCTTTATATTCCTGCTGTGGAGTTTTCTCTAACAGGGGAAGTTTAGAGTCAGTATCTGGGCAGTCCTTGAGAACGGGGCAGTCCTTGAAAAAAGTCTTTGGACGGAGTCCATGGAATCGTTTAACGTGACTGGAATGCAACCAGCCTTTGCGGCCCTCCACCTTGATCGCAGTCCTTGTTGTCATCAGAACGAGCTTTGGTTCTTTCCAGCGGGGCTCCAGCGGATTTGAATGATCGAAGTTCCTAATCAAAACGAGGTCGCCTGGTATGACCTCATGCGGTTTCACTTGAGTGTTGTCTGGAAAGGCAGCGGCGACCTGTGAACGACAAGAGAGTAGTGCAGACATCAAGGAAGCCAGGTAATCTGTCAGCATATTACTGTCAACATCGGTAATTGTACGTGGTCTAGGTGTACCCCACATGTTTGGGGGACGACCGAAAACTACCTCGTAAGGGGACAGACCTGAACGGGAGTGGGCAACCATTCTCATGTAAAAAAGGGCGACTGGCAGTGCTACCACCCAATCTACGCCTTTCTCTGCGCATACCTTTGCAATGCGGATTTTCAGGGTCTGATTATGTCTCTCTACGAGACCAGTTGCTTCAGGATGTCGTACACAATGGAACTTCCACTGGTACCCTAACAGAAGAGATACTTGTTTCATGAGTTCGGATGAGAATGGCTGGCCGTTATCTGAATACACGACCCTGGGCAAACCATAGCGAGGAAAATACTCACGAACCAACTGCCTGGCAGTGGTCGCGGCAGTGTAATCTGGGACTGGATATGCTTCCGTCCATCTGGACAAAGCGCATACTACTACGAGGACATACTTGAAACCTCGGCATCGATCCATCTGAATATAATCCATCTGGAGGACTTCAAAAGGGTGGTCAGGAGGATGGAATCCACCTTGTTCCACCGGAACACCTTTACCTGGATTGAACTGACAACAGATCATGCAGGTACGCACTTTCTGCTTGGCTGCTGCTCGTAAATGTTTGTTAAACCAAATATTCTGGATACTGTCTATCATGGCTTTTTCTCCTAAATGTGCTGGACTATGTGCGGTATTAACAATAACTTGAACCATAGAGTCGGGGAGAAACCATGTGGCTTTTCCCTTCGTCACCCATCCTTGATCTGTCTGGACTCCTCCTTGTTCAGACCATTTCTTGATTTCGTCTGGGGTAGCATGTGACTGTATATCTAGTACGTCTTGTGTAGGGTCCTTAACTGTCATACAAGTAGTCTGATCTGGAACGTCTGTCTGTGTCGTGTTAACTGGAATGTCTGGAGTCTGAGCTGTAAGCTTGGCTGTTCGATCTGCTAGATCGTTACCTTGAGAAATGGTGTCAGTGGCTTTCGTATGTGCTTTGCACTTCATAATGGCGATAGCTGTCGGTAAATGTATTGCATCTAACAGAGCTTGAATGAGGGGGCCATGCTGAATCTTGGTTCCATGAGAAGTCATGAAACCTCTCTCTTGCCAGAGGACTCCCCAGTCGTGTACGACTCCGAATGCATAACGTGAATCTGTGTATATGTTTACTTTCAGGTTCTTGGCTCGTATGCAGGCTTGGGTCAGAGCGATGAGCTCTGCTGCTTGAGCGGACAGGGTATCAATACGATGTGTTTCTATAACTTCAGTTTCAGTAGTCACTGCATACGCGGCTACTAACTCTCCTGTACTTGTCCTCATACATAAACCATCCACATAAAGTGTCAGGTCGGGATCAGGTAATGCAATGTCTGTCAAGTCTTGTCTTGGCTTTGTCATGGTGTTAACAACTTCCACACAGTCATGTGTGGCAGGATTTGAAGTAACTGAGGGTAACAGTGTAGCGGGATTTAAAATGTTGCAGCGTCTGATTTCTATGTGTGGCTGAAACAGTGTTCATAACCTGTTAAACGTGCAATTGTCAAGTGCTGAGTCTGTGTTCGGTTCAAAAGAACTTCCACGGAGTGTGGAACTTGTACTGTCAGGGAGTGTCCTAACACTATGGAATCACTTTGTCTGATAGCTAGGGCTGTGGCTGCAACTGACTTGAGGCACGCAGGCAGAGCCTGGGCCACCGGATCTAATGTGCTAGAAAAATAAGCACAAGGCTTGTGTTGTCCTGCTTGATCTTGCGTGAGAACAGATAATGCTGTACCATCACGTTCAGTGACAAAAAGTGTAAAAGGCTTACTGTAGTTTGGTGTCGCTAGAACAGGTGCTTGGCATAAAGCTTTCTTTAACTCATTGAAAACAAGTGTATGTTCTTGGGACCAGGGGAGGACAGTCGATGTGGCTGCCTCCTGTGTCGTTAACTGTATCAGTGGCTTAGCTAGATATGCGTACTGAGGAATCCATTGTCTGCAGTAAGAAGTGAGGCCGATAAAAGCTTGTACCTCCTTCTGAGTCTTGGGCTGTGGAAGATGTGCTATTAACTGGATACGGTCTGGTGTTAACTGCCTACCCCACTTGGACAGTAAGTGTCCAAGGTACACCACTTGCTGGACACAAAATTGCAGTTTCGAAGGGGACACCTTGTGCCCCATCTCGGCCAGGAAATACAAGACTGTAAGTGACGCCCGTTCGCAGTCACGTTCAGAACGGGCTGTGATTAATAGATCATCGACATACTGGAGCAGGGCAGTGTCAGCTGGCATGTGAATACTGTCTAGTTGTCTTTTAAGTGCTTGACTGTAAATGCTAGGACTTTCTGTGAAACCTTGAGGAGCTCGTGTGAATTTATAGCTTCTTCCATTTAAACAGAAACCGAAAAGGAACTGGCTGTCTGGATGAATGGGGACACTAAAGAATGCGTTCTTGAGATCAATAACAGTAAAGAACGTAGCTTCGGAATCAATGGCAGTTAATAGGGAAGAAATAACTGGAACCACTGGGTACTGGGGTATGATACATTTATTAAGTTCTCGAAGGTCAATCACTAATCGATAAACTGGAGGTGCATTGGGATCAGTACGTTTAAGAATCGGAATGATAGGAGAATTACATACATTGGAGTCAGTTTCTACAACCACTCCTTGAGCAATGAGCTCGTCAATAATTTTGGATAAGGCTGCTACAGCCTCAGGTGGCAATTTGTACTGTCGGATTCGTGGTAATACAACACCTTGTTTCAGAGTGACACGATAGGGTGTAATGTGCATACAACCTACATCAGTTGGACCTTGCGCCCATAAATGCTGAGGTACATTCAATAATCTTGGATCAAAATCACGTAATACATAATGACCTTTAAAATCACGTAAAAACAATCTCACACCTTCTGGGGAACAGCATATGACTGCACCTAATTCTTTCAATGTCTTAATACCCAGTACATTTTCTGGACATGATTTCGTAAGTAACAAGTCTGTAGTTCGGGACAATGGACCAACTTCTAGGGAAACTGGTTTCGATATTTCATTAACAATAGGCTTTCCTGAAAATCCCAGGGAAACATTTCTTGAGCCTGAGAGTGGAGCCCCTGGAACCTCGTCATGACTGATGGTAGTCCTACTTGCCCCTGTATCAATCAGAAACTTTCTGTCTTTCCCTAATACTTGACTGTGTACATAGGGACCCTCTTGATCTACAGGAACCTCGATGAGAGGCAAGCCAACCTCCCTCTCTAGGCTGTTTCATGTATACTGCTGATATTCTGGATAATCTGACTGTGCATACTGGTACATCTGTTGTGTAACGTGTTGTGTGGCAGCTATAGGCTGCGGTACTGTAACTGTCTGTTGTGCGTTCTGCGGTAGCTGGGCCTTCTGCGGAACATGTTCTTGTCTAGAAGGACGCGGTCTCTCTTTCGTCTTACCTGTAGCTATGTTGTGTTTCAGAACTGCACATTCGTTTATGTAATGACCTGGCTGTTTACAGTAATTGCATGTCCCTTTAACGGGAGCTGCAAAATGACTAGTTTGATTCGTACCCCTCTTCTGACTATCTGCTGGAACAGACTGTGCAACTAGTACTTTCATTTTCGTATCTTTCATACGTCTTCTTTCGTGTTCTTGCTCTTCCCTGATTTGGTTCTGGTGGTACTGTAACATCTGGAGCATTTGGGACGGGGTATTAGCTTGCCAAGTACTCTCGACTTTCAATACTCGATTTTTAACTTGTGGCAAAGAATTCTCAATTAGTTTGGTAACAAAAAGATGTGGATACGATTCACTACTCGTTTTCAAACCGCTATTAATAATGAAACATTTCTCAAATCTAGAATAAAAATCACTAGTGTCTTCATCTTGTTTCTGTTTACAGGCTGAGATGGCATCCCAATCTTCCTTTTTCGTGGCTAGTAATCTTGGCAAGACCTGTATTAACAGTTCGGGTAATTCTTTGGCTTTCTCCCCAAGACCAGTTCCTGGGACTCGTGCATTATCTTCGGTCTCTAACGCGGTCCAATCTATCTTTTTCTCTCCCACCTCCCATTCTTTTTCTTTGAGTTTTTCATATATGCCCGCAGGCAACAGGACCTTTAACATTTTAATGATATCAGGATACGTATATTCTCCCATACGGAGCATGTCCTTTAATTCTCGATGGAACCCTGCTGGATCTTTATCGTGACAGGGTATTAACTTTTTCATTTCTAGAAGTTCTATTTTCGTGATAGGGGTGTAAACAAATACTCGTTCGAGATTTCCTCCCTCTCCCTTAACTGGATGTACTTCTCGCAACGGATTCTGTCTGTCTATGTAGAATGATTTTCTTACTGGGGGTGGAACAGGAACAAAATGTGGATTCAGGAACGTTCTGTATTTGTGGCGCTGTTCTAAAATGACGGTAATTAAATCGGTACCTAGACCTTTCCATCGGTTTAGGAGTAACTCGTTCAGTACATCATGTAAAGGACCTGGATCAGAATGCTGATCCTCATACAGTGTAATGAGGTGCTGGATCATATACATACCCACCAGTCGCTGCTCGGCTGGGGGCAGTTTCAGAAACATTTGGGCCACTACTTCGTCTGGAAACGTGGTAGAATCACTAACCCATCGGACTGCTGATCGGGCTAGTTTTTGTTCATGCATGGTACTAAGTTCACTATAACCTATTCGTAGTTTCAGAACTTTATCGGTAGCCTGGAATACTTGTTCAAGAGAACACTGTTCTGGTACTGAAGGAGGAAAAGCTTTCTTGTAATCTAGACGTGTGTGTCTATCGGGGAGTCTCGTTCTACCTACATACGCTATTCTGGCGGGATTCTCGGTGTCTACATCTTCGTCTGAAGAATCATTCTCTTTGTCTGCTACTATTCTTGCTTTCTCTTTTTGGTGTATACTTATAATTTCTTTACGGATCTTTCTGTACATAGTTTCTATACAATTTTGTGTCTTGTGTTTTCCGTCTGCTATATTGTCACTCCATCTTGTCAGGACTTTCATATCTTCTTGACTTTTATCAGGACGGTCCTGTTCTCTTATTAAACAATTTATCAGAAATTGCAAAATCATGCCTTGAGTCTCGACTTTCCTGTGTGCCATAGCTTCGTGAATACTTCCTGGGTTCTCCCCAGTTCGGACAAAATGATATATTCTGTCTAAATGTTCTTTCATATCTGATATGGTGATCAAGAAGTTTGCAACTCGTCGTAAACGTACGGAGTATAATATCATGTGATCTTCGCCTGGTACTGGATCATATCTACAATCAGTAAGGAACTTCTTGAGGGCTTCATACGTAGCCACTTTGGGCGGACGCTGTAACGCTGCATCTCTCAGCGTCAGGCGTTTTGTTTGAGGCGGGGTGGTAGGAGCACCTCCCCCTGCCCCTTGTGAACTGGAATCGTCAATTAATACTGGATGTGCGGCTGTTGGTAACGTGACTGGTACAGTAGGGATACGTAATGTGGGTTGATCCTGTGGTGCTGGCGCATGGACAGGACCAACGACTGGAGGCACAGGAATTACATTATTAACAGGGGGCTGGACTTGAGCTTGGACTGGCGGAGTAGGATTTGTATTAGCATATTCTGGGACAGTGTCGTCTAAATAGGAAGAAAGAAAAATTTCAGCTGCAGTCGGTTTATGACGCAGTTTAGTCTGGACTAATGGTGGCGGTAAATTATGGGGTGCTTCCGGGGTCGCCTTCGGCAAACCCTCGGCGAGAAGAGGATACATACCTTTAATTAGGGCATTTCTCTGTCTGTCTGATTGTTCTGCTCTAACTCGTTCACCTTTTTCTAGTAATTCCCTTTCTTGGGCTTTTTCTGAGGATTCTCTACTTAATTCTGCTTTTCTGAATTCTTTCTCTGTTCTTTTATGCGATTCTTTACGCCATAATTCTATGGCATCTTTCTGGGATTGTCTGGCTTTCTTTTTCCATAATGCTTCTTCTATTCTCATGATGCACTCGGCATCCCATGTACCTGATACAGGCCATCTATATTTCTCTTCAAGATTCTTTGTATAATCCACCCATAAGTCTAGATATAATATGGCATCTAAGCCATGCTTGTGATACATAAAGTGTCCAGGACTGTCCCTAGGAGGGACAGGAACTGCTTCTTCGAGTAACCCTTTTCTGGTTCTTATCTGACGTAACTTTGAAAACAGAGGCATATTTGAGTCGTACTTGAATTAAACACAATACACAATGAACACAGTAATGAAATGGCAAACAAATCACTCATACCACGACATAGAAATACATTAATAACAGTTCGAACAGAATACTACCTAATACACTGAAAAACATAACACTTGAATTTCTCGAGAACGGACTTACTAGAATTACTGGATGCACTGCTAAAACAGTACAGAACATACCGGTCTCATAAAGAGACACGTCATACCGTATCCACCTAGATGGACACGTCGGACTGGATCTGCGTACCCAAACCCATCGGACCGGAGACAAACTAATGACCCCGTCTAGATACTCCCCCAGCAACGGTACTCACCGGGAAGCAGAACTGAAGGCCTCGGACTGGACTGGACTACTACGACGTCTGGTTACTACGCATGCGCTTCGAACTTCGGGCTTCAGAAACAGGTGGGCCTCCGGATACCTCGGACCTTGCTCTCTCGGCTTGGGCTCTGGTCGGGACGAACCGCATTCCTCACCGCCTCGTCTGGATGCCGGACCGCAGTCTCCATCTCCTCCGTGGGCCTGAGGGAGACTTGATGAAGCAGAAATATCTGCACGTGCACGGTAGAGTTCCGTCACGGCTGTAGAAGGGTCAGGGGGCCTGCGTTACATCGCCGGCGCGTGGGGAAGGGGCTCGTCCCTGTTCGGGCGCCATTATGTGGTAAATAAATAATTAATTACCGGTACTATTTTTCTATGCATTAAATAAAACAGATACCCCGGATCCTGCCTCTTATTTATTGAGCTATCTGAGTCGAACAGGCTTTAATCAAGCATAAGGGAAGGGACAGGATCGGAACAGCCTGTAATAGAATGGCATGGAATGGCAGCTGCAACGTCTCATTAACAGTACATGATATATATAGTAAAACAGTACAATTACATTGAATACAGTAGGCGTAACAAGTGACAAACGTAAGATAAGAACAAATGGGCGTACAAAGAAGGCGTGTACGTAGACATGTGATGAAAACGTCACAGAAGGGTCATAGATGGGTGGATACATGGAGGGGGCTACCTGGGCAGCTGGAACCTTTAACCTACTGGTGCGCGCAAACGGGCCATGACGTGTAACTAGGGAGAACTGGGGGCTTTGACTTCTGCACTAGAAGAGGAGACTAAAGTCTGGGATGTCAGGACGACATGTACCTATAGCATATCTGGTATCTGGTGTTTGGAGAACATGTTGATAGAATCTAAAAGTCATCAGAGCAAAGGCTACTTGACACTAAGGCTGGTGCATGCATATATTCTTCATGTATTGCGTGTGCTATGAATCTTCTATGGATATTAATACAGTAATTCACTTGCATGGAGACAGGTCGACTAGACTATAGCTGAAAATGTTTATGCGGTTCGTTAGCTTAGGAATGTGAAGACAGAGAGCTGAACTGATAACTGTAGGCATAACATATTCTTGGCAGACAGGCAGGCAGAGCCAGGCCGGGCACCGCGCTGCGCGGCAAGAAGAAAGCGAAGGGTCAGGGATGCGGGAGGGGCTGCATCGCTCCTCGGAGTGGGTTCAGGAGACTGGAGACTCGAATCTGGTGTCCGGGCCCTTATGAGGCCTAGAAACGGGGACAATTCGATGAATTAACGTGCATAATGTAAAACGTTGGCAACATAGGCCTAATACTCGTTGTTTTCACGAGGACAGGAAACTGGCATACTAACGTTGGACACAACTATAATTGCGTCTTTATTCGGTCAAGGGGGAACATATGCATATCGATCATGCACATATAACATATAATGGGGGAACACGTAGGGACACATGACAAGGCAAAATTCAATTTTCCTCACATTTACGCGCCAAACGATCCAATATTTCTCTCTCTCGAGAATCAGGCAGTTGGCTACGCAACTGTTTTCGCTCCGATTCAGGGGTCGTACTATGCGACCCAAAGAAAGGAGACCAAAGACTAGTAACAGTGTTGGTCATTCTCTGTCGAACAGAAGGAGAGATCGACAGGACGGGAGATGAAGCGGACTGAGAAAAGGTCAACGTAGGAGCAGTAGTGGGGGAGGTAGCAAGAACAGGTGAAAAAGGTGCATAAATTAAAGGCGGAGCAGGTAGCAAAGTCAGTGGCCCTTGAGGAGGCTGGACCAGAGGAGCAGGGGCCAACTGAAAAGGAGCTGGCGGCTGTTGAATAACTGGAAGCTGCACAACTGGAGGTTGCACAACTAAAGGTTGCAGAGGTGCTGTAGCACTCTGCGCATAAGGGGGTGGCGAACTCAACAAATGCGACATTAAAGGATCTTTCTCAAGTTCCTTCGCTGCATCTTGTTGAAGAAGCGGCAAAGCTGGATAGCATTTATCAATCACCATTTTATGTTGCCTGTGCACCTGCTCACTCGCCTGTTCCTCTTCGTTATCTTTAAACTGCATAGCAGCTTGCATTATCGAGATACCCCTTTCTCTTTTATTTCTCTTCGCTAATTTAATTTCCTTCTGTTTGGCTTCCTTTCGCCATAGGCGGAAAGAGTCAAACATTGCCGGCCGGGCTTTCTTCTTAAAGAGTTTAACCTCTAAATTATCTAGAACTTCGGTATCAAAACTACCATATTGGGGCCACTTTAAGACACCATCTTTCCTAGTGTACCTAACCCATACCTCATTATACGTGATAGGGCCCACGCCGTGCTTCACATAGAGCTCATAGGTTGGAGTTCCAATTGGAGGAACCGGACACGAGTCCTCCAATCGGGAATCCCTATTCCGACCACAACAAAACAAATTTCCAAGTCTGCTAAGACCAGGCATCTTCGCTCACTAGTCTAACTTCAAACTTCAAAGGATTATCGAATACGATAGTCTCGTGAATACACGAGTCCCTCGGCTTTGGTACTTGCAAGTTCCAAATCAAAGATCCCAAGGGGATACCCAAAACTAAGAACCAAACTAAGGACTGGGAGACGCTCCACTCATACTTAACTGAGGTATCGATGACGTCACCAGAAGACCCATCTATCGTCTCGCTCTACAAATCGTCTAAGGCTCCAAGACAGGGCGATAGTTAGGGCAGCAGTCCTTCGTAACCGTCGGAAAGCGGGGAACCTCGCAGCAAAGACTTTCGGACCACGACGACATACAGGGGTCGATGAAGTGGCTGGCCTTCCTCCAGAATTTTCTCACGGAGCTCCTCACGATCTTCAGGCTTTGGACCCGTACCGCTGAAATCGCCCCACGTTGGGCGCCAAATGGAGAACCGGGTTATTTAGAACCCAGCGGTGCCAGGGGACACACCTGAAATCTCCGGATTCACCTGTCTCAGAATTACAGAAACGCTGCAACTTCTTGGTGACGTCAGAGATCAAATTTATTGGCTGCAACCAGTAACAGAGATCCACGAAGTACAGTGGCTGTATATTCGTAGGAGACTGCTCAATCTTACAAAGCCAGTCAACCCTTTTTATACAAAATATTACGCTTCAGGCAAACATTCCTTATTTACAGTAAACCAATCCCATGTGTACACGACAAAAGCATTGCATGACGAACCCACATTTGAAGTCCAGCCCACCATCAATTACCCGGCAAGGCCCAACGCTCTTCATCAGATAAATCGGACGGACCCCTAATTAAAACGGGCACCTCCTCATCGTAAAACAGGCCATAAAGAAAGGAGCAGAGACTGGTGCGAGTAAGGTTAGACATAGTTGTGTGCAATAAAGAGTTTATGGTATGCTGTGCCTTGATCTCTAATCTCGATCGGCTACTGGGAAAGGAACTGACCAAACAGGTTTGGCTTCGGGCAACGGAGTCAGCTTGCCCAGGTCACACAGAAGTCAGCTAAAGGTGTCCGTGTCCCAAAGACTCGTTCGGCCTTAGTCATCGGCCTATGTGAGGGCAACCACAAAATGGCTGCCATGCACAAAATGAAACCCGAGGGTTCAGAACGGAATCTCTGATTTCATTGTGATCTCGTCACTCGAACATGACGAAAATACTTGTATATACTATACTCGCCATTCTCGGTCTGCTGATATCAAAATCGTCATGATACGATGATATTTATGGAACGGGTCCAGAATTCACGGAACCTCAGTTAGAAGCTTGAATCAACACTATTCCATTCTTGAAGATAGTTATGCAAAGGCCCGCTCTGAGTCTTAGTGATGCTATGGTCATGAATTTAGTACCATGTGGGATATTAGTTATGGATTTTATGTTAAGCATCTTTGTAATGGCATTGCGCCATTTCGCCGTTCTTCTGGTGAAGAATAATATGTCTTTAGCGATGATGCCATTATCCGCGCAGAAGGCAGTGTCAGAAATCAGCGTCTCAGGGTTTTTCCTCATGAGGTTGTGCTTGAATTTTTTGGCGGCATTCTTGGAGAGCTTGGCTGGGTATTTTATGATATGGGCGTTCCTACCTACTAGTTCTAGGTAGTTGTCCTCCATATTTGTTATTTGCAGATGAGTAATATGAATAATGTTTAGAGTGCTCTCTTGTTGATTCTAGTGATGGGGGATTACGTACTCTCTCTAACATGAATACCTTTATTCTAGTTTATTATGTTTTTTTATTTTATTATTTTTTTTTTTCAGATTGCTTTGTGCTGCTCGCTCAGTGATCATGATTCTTTTTCATTCATATGTTGAAAGGTACTTTCAAGATGTCCGCCAGAGTAGCAGTCTTTCTGTGAGCTGAGGTGTCTTTCTCTCTTTCTATTGTAATAACTGTCCTCTTTCCCTTGCCTTTGTTTGTTTCTGTCGTATTGTATAGCTCCTTTTTCCATTTCTGCTTTTCTGCTTGTCCGCTTTCATTTACCTTGTTTCTTTCTGCCATTTTGGGGGTGTTTTCCTATGATGTTTTCCTCATTAGGAGAGTCCTATAGTTAAGATGGCCCACGTTTTTCACCACTAAATGTCTTCTGCTGCCGCCATTTTGAGGTCAGGCAGGCCAGTTCGTGAACTCCGATTCCCCAAAAACAGCCGAGTTCAATGTTCCCACTCTCCTGCTCTCAAACAGACATCACGCGCATTATCTAGTCCACTATGATGTTTTCCTCATTAGGAGAGTCCTATAGATAAGATGGCCCACGTTTTTCACCATGAATTTAGATACATTCATGCTTTCCCCCTTCTATAACAACAATGCCAATAGTGAACTAAGAGGCAAGTCATTTGTGCACCCTGTGGGTAGCCTAGGTTGCTAATATACTTGGACATTATAATCAAACACTGGAGCAGGTTTTGTACAGCACACATTCTAAACTCATTTATTTGGAGGTCCTCTTATATACCATAATGAAGAAAAAGAAGTCAAAGTGAAGAAAAATGCCTATGATCACAGTTTGGTCAAGGGGTAACATGCCTGGCTTCCCCTACAACCCCCCGAGCCACGCTGACCCCCTACCGCCATCTTGCCGGCATCAGTGCGGCCCTCGGTCACACCAAAGACCATACTTTGCAGCCCCATGGCAAACGTTTGCAAGTACCCAGTTTGGACAGTCAATTGAAGGCTCAGTTTCTGATATGAGCCTGTTGCCCTCTCCTCATTCGCTGATGGTATAACGTTTTTTTAAAACAAAAAAGGACTCAACCAAATCCTTGTTCAATACAGAAGTATTGTTTGCTAAATTATTTGGTCTTTTTTCAACTTATCTGGTCTACCTCACAGCGGTTGGTGATTGAGTCATCGTGGCCATTCAACTGCCATTCTGATACATATAGTTCTGTGGCAGGCTGTCAAGTAAACAAAGACAATGTAAATTCTTGTTTATGCTGTTTGTTCTCCATACATGAAACATTTGACTGATTGTTGCCATTTATTTTGCAGGAACAATCTGTGCAGTATCATTCTTGATAGCATTGATTTTTGTGCTAAATTCCGGAAACTATTGGCTGGCCTTGTTTGACAATTTTGCTGGATCCATCCCCTTACTTATCATTGCTTTTTGTGAAATGGTCGGAGTTGTCTACATTTATGGAATAGACAGGTACAAGCTCATATCATTATACTGCTATAAATCCAGCATCCTAGACAGTATGTTTTTACATTAGTTAACATAATTTCTATTGCAGGTGCTAAGACTTGCAATAAAACACAAAAAAGTTGACTCGTGGCCTTACCTCAAAGACAAATACATATAAAGGGGGAAGTGGGAGACACACCTGAATGGCCTTGAGCAAGTGAGTGTCGTGAGTAAACTCAAACCCACTAGGAGTGTTCGGAGCAGAGTGGGATGGCATTACCAAGCTTTTTTTTAAAGAAGCCATAAATTGCATATTCAGAACAACATATGCTACCACCATGGTGAGTTATAGCATCCCTGCCCTTCTAGTGCTGACAGACAGTCCCATAAAACTTTGCAAATGCACGCTGATATTGCCCCAAGGCAGCTTCTTTTACAACATTAGTGCCCATACATACACAACTCCACTAACGCACCTTCGTCTTTTAGAAAGCAGTTAACAGACTGCTCTGACACTTTTTACCTGCTTCCCACGACTGGATCCCACGGATCACCTGCTCCTGCTTTTACAGATCCTGATCTTTGCCATGTGTCCATGTCAAGTCCTGCCAAACCTCTGTGAATGACTCAGGTTGTGTGGTTGACAAAGGTGTGGAGAACTCCTTAACATTTGTAGTATATGTTTGTGCAATAATAGTAGCATGTAATATTTAAGCAAACTAAAACAATTCACTGTTTCTTTTGTGGAATGTAATTGATGAATGTATAATCACTATCTGAAACACAAATGAGGCAATATCGCTTTAATTTCCTTAACAAAATTCTCCAGTCACACAATCCTTATAGAGATGAAGCAACTCCTGTGACAAAAGTGCAGACAATGTGACTAGAAATCTGTGCTGGAAACACGTCTTCCACTGTCAGTCAAATTGTGTGACCTTGGATAAACAACTTTACATCACTGAACCTCATTTTCTTAATTTCGAAGTTTAGGACAACATATATCTATCACCTGAACTATCATACTAGTACAAAGCCTAGGGGCTTATTTATTGGCATCTGCAAAGTAACATCTTACAGTACAAATAATGCATCACAATAAAGTAGGAGCAGGGAACAGTGATGGGGCGAGAGAAAGGGGACCCATATGTGATTTACATCAACTGTATTAAATAGAGCATCTCAAGCATCAATTAGATGTTGCATAGTAAGCTGACATTTCTAAGTAATTATCTCGAGGGTCATTCTAATATATAGGATGAATTACACAGAAATCTTACTCTATTTGGATTTTCCAGCAGAACATAGAGCTAGGCTACTTCATCCCACAGCTAACCCGTGTCAATCTTTTCCCCTAACCAGGTGTGGGGATGTAGGGTTGTATTTGTTGCGTTCGATTTTCTAGCTAGGTCTAGTAGCTCGTGAGCGCAGATATGCTAGGAGTGATTCCCAAATATCTTTCGGGCAACTTTGTAGGGGTATTAGTACTCAGTATTGGGCCAATTGTTTCTGGCAATATGACGCGTCCTGTAGCGATAAGGCAACCTTGGGGACACCCTTCCTCCCCCAGTGGTTAGCGAGTTGGCGTTTAGCTAGTAGTAGCAGCATGGCTGTTAGGTGGCTTGAGGGCATAGGTATATATGTTTAACGTAGCCAAGAAGGCTAACTAGTGGGGTGAAGGGAATCACATGTCCTAATATTTGTTGAATTGTGGAGTGTATCTCCTGCCAGTAGTCTAGTATCTTGGGGCATTTTCAGGCCAAATGTAGGAATGATGCTAGTGGTGTCGAGCATTTTTCACATCGTGCCTCCTCGTTAAGGCCCATTCGTTTCAGCTGTAGGGAAGTGCGGTATAGTCTATGTAAAAATATGAAATGTATGAGGAGCAATCTGTAGTTAGGGGATAATGCCTCCAACTGCATGCAACAATAGGACCACTGGCCCGTGGTGATGGGGGGTCTGTGTCTAATTGCCACTGGGCTTCTGCCTTGGGGGTGCATATTGGTGTCTTGTCTATTGTCACCGCATATCACCTAGTGGCGAGTTTACGATGGGAGTTGTGCTTGAGTACCTGCTCGAGGGCGTGTAGTGTGGGTGGGGGTGCTGCGAAAGTAGTATGATTTGCACAACACGTAGATCGTATTTGAGTGTAGAGGACTGTATTAATCATGGTGGGTATAGGAGTGTCTGTAGGCATGGGTGCAGCTACGAATTGGTAATTGATGGATTTGAGGTCTTGATCTTGGTTACGTTTTTCCATTAGGGGGTCCGTGGACTGCCCCTTTGGTTGGTCTGTTCCTGTTTGTCGGGTAGATTTGCTTTCGAGTGAAATTTTGGATTGGTGTGTGTCATGCTTGCCCATTGTATACAAGAGGTGTAGCTCAATGCTATGCGACTGTAAATGGGGTGTTACGTATTGTCCCTGGTGTTAGGTGGAGTTACGATGGCTGGCAGGCCAATTCTGCTTTATAGTAGTCTGCTGCACAGACTTAGCATCCATGCCAGAGCTGCTGTTGGTGTTGAGGTGGTGGATTTTCAGCAGGCCTAGGTTTTGGGCTTATCAGGTTGCAGTTCAAGATTAGACCTGTAGTGCTCAGGCCCTTATGTTCGCCTTCAGTGTATTGCTTGGATTTGCGTGCAATTACGGGCGCACGCTTATGGTTCTCATGTCTTACAGGCTTTGGAGTCAGCAGAGTTGTGAGCAGGAAGGGAGGTAAAAGCTGGGATCTCTTTACTGTCCTGCCTGGGGCAAAAATGGGGTTCTATATTGACTGGCAGTGGGCTGCTATGCTGGCCAGCCCCCCTCGCAGTGCAATGGGCCAATCACCATCTGTGGAGTCATCCTATTGCTGGATTGTCCGCTTAGCCGGCGGAGCCTCCCTACTGAGCAGCCATTTCGATGCGCCGCCAAGCTCCGCCCCCAAGCCTAGAGGAAAATTTAGAAACATTTTGTGCTGGTTTAGCGTCACAAAAGTAACACCAACCAGCGCCAAATGTTTTTATTGCTAGTAACTTTCCAGCGCAAAACTTGTTTTAGACTGGAAAGGACACTCAAAGTATCTCAAAGCACTGCTTTGCGTTAATTTGCGCAGAGGAGGCATTACATGGGTGGAACATGGGCGTTCCCTTGTAACAACCCATGCCTTTTGACCCAAAACCATATTTAAAAATATTTGCAGATATGGTTTTGCACCAAAAGTTAACTCCCCTTCAAAGGATGCGCTAACAGGAGATATGCTTTCATTTCTCCATCCTTTTCTGACTTTGCATGGGTGATGCAGCGTGCAGCACGCATACAAAGTGAAATAAGCTTTCCATCATGTCTATGCATAGTATTTTGTACAAGAAGGTGTTAGAAAGGGGGGTCTCTAGTTGGCAAGGGCTTGCACCTTTGTCCAAATAGGGACCTTTCTTCCTTGTCAGGATAAAGGAATTACATTCCTAAAATAACACATGCTTACCCCCTTGTTAGCTTGACACGAGCAGTCAGGCTTATCTCATAGGCAGTGTGTAAAGCAATTAGACAAAACCAACAGTAATACAGTGTAAGCACTACAAAAGGACACCACACTAGTTTAGAAAAATATCCAATATTTTTATATATTTAAGACAAGACCAAAAACAATAACAATTCACAATACAGTACTTAAAAATCTTCGCTTATCAAAACATGCTTGAAAAACAGTTTCTTGATGTCGATAGCTCCGTCCGGGGATATCACCGCATTGTGAGCAAACAAATCCAAACAGTTCTGGCTGACCGTGGTGTCGCGGGACAGCTACGGTTTCGGGATGACCAGCAAACTGTACCTTTTAGAATAACCTTCACTACCTGCTACCCCATGTCGCGGGGGGGGCGTACAAAGATTGGCACCAGGGGTGCGGCAGCCCCTCACCTACAGACTCAGGCACAGGCAGATAAGATGGCGGGGACAGAGACGGCGGATCCCGTGGCACATAAGCTCGAGGCGGTATTGGCGGCAGTTGAGAAGCTTGGAGAGACCATAAATCAAATTCGCACCTCCCTGGAAGGTAAAATAGATACGGTGGCAGTTGATCTTACACTGCTGCGTGCAGACCATCGGAAACTCACAGACCGTACTGCAGCTACTGAAGGGGACATTACGGAGGTGTCGCCACGAGTGTCCATGGCTGGAAAGAACATTTGTGATTTATTGAACAGAGTGGAATTCCTGGAAGACAGAGGTCAGGACGCTGAAGACAGGGCCCACCGCAATATCGTACGGGTCATGGGCCTTACGGAAGGAGTGGAAGGAAGAAATGCTGTGACTTACGCAGAAGATTGGAATCGATTGCTGCAGCCAGGAGATGCCCTATAACCGCATTTTGTTATCGAGAGAGCTCGCCGGGTACCTGCCAAGCCCCCACCCCTGGTCCCAAACCCGAGACCACTTCTAATCCGATTATTGAACTACAGGGATAGAGATGCCATTCTCCAAGAAACTCAAAAATTGCAGGACATACAAGCAGACAACCACAAAGTCATGATTTTCCCGGACTACACTTTCCAAGTCCAGAAACAGAGAGATTCTTACCTTGCGGTGAAGAGGCGCCTGCGATAATGTGATCTCAAGTACTCTTTGCTGTTGCCTGCGAAACTGAGGGTCATTGCAAATGGTAAGACCCACTTCTTCACTACCCCGGAGAGTGCAGAGGCATGGCTGGAAACCCATGGTTCATCACAAACTGGGCGGAGAGAGTTGATGCCAGAAGCTCCTTTACGACGACACCGAAGAAGAGGAAGAACATCGCAGTCCCCGAGCTCGCAGGCATCTGGCCCACCACACGAGCTGATACTAAGCGCTCAACTTGAAGTGGTACAAGCTGTGGTGAACATCAGCGGATCACCGGCAGAAGAAACCAACTCAGACTCTGATCTACAAGGGCCACCTAGTGATCATGAACTATCAGCCAACTTTCCTGTTTCCCAGGTCTCCTGTATGTTGCCGCATGTCACCCCGCAGACTTCTGATAACATTGCTTGAGTATGTGTATATCAATAGTTTGTCTCTCTTCTTCATTGGCCGAGCGAGCTTTACGTGGTTCCATCTGACTCGCAAGTATAAGAGACTTTGTATGCTGTTTATGAGCTGTAATATTTGTACTTGGTAGCCGAGATGGTGTAACTTTTGCACGGTAGGTACCGGAACTGTCGACATGTTCCCCTTGTGGGCCCCTTATTCTATGAGAATATTACGTATGTTAAACAGGCAGTGGCCCTGTTTTTACAAGTGTCTAGCCAGAGATGGGTTTAGCTGCTAATGAAGGTCCCCTTCTTTTCTTTAGCTAGTTCCTGTATTGCTGGGAACAATAGTCCCCCCCCAGACGTTATTTGTGTGCTATTGTATTACAAGTTTGGGTGATTGCTAGTTGCAGAATTGCTCTCATGGTATTTTTTGATTGTGAATTGTTTTTATGTTTATTATGCCATCATTTTTTAACAAGGGTATGATTTTTGTGAAGTCAATTTGTGCAGAGTAATGTGCTTTAGCATGGATTCTGCATGCTTACTGCCAGCCTCTCCCACCCTCTCGTCGGATGGGACCGTTTGCACCCCTGACAGTTATTGGTTATGGTGCCCATCAAGATAGGAACCTGGAATGTGTGAGGTATCCATAGTCCGGCACGTCGCTACCTCATATACTCCTATTTAAAATATCATCACATACAACTAGCACTCCGTCAGGAGACACATCTGCCTCAAGTAGAAGTCACACGCCTCCACAGACGTTGGAGGGGGCAATTGTACGCGACGGGCTATTCTTCGTATGCACGAGGGGTTCTAGTGTGGGTAAGGCCGAGCACTCTGTTTCGGGTGCTAGACACAATAGTGGATGGGGAGAGCAGATATGTTATAGTTAGGGGTGTATTGGCCGGTCAGCCGGTAATATTAGCATCACTTTATGCACCCAACACTGAACAAGCAGCCTTTTTAGATCAGATATCGCAAAAACTATCCGCATGGCATGACACACCTATGATCTTGGGTGGTGATTATAACTGTGTACTAGATGTCTCCCTAGATCGATCTTTTCCTCCCTTGCCTGGCACAGCCACACACGCAGTTGCGAAAGCACTGGCACACTGGGCTGAGCAATAGCACTTTGCTGATGTGTGGTGATTCAGGAAACCGCTGGATAGGGTATATTCCTACTATTCCGGGGCCCATGGACTCTATGTGCGCTTGGACCGCTTCATGGTATCGAATGATCTCCTACCATGTATTCCTGAATCCTCCGATATGGGACGCACGCACTCTGGTAATAATCCGCATGTGATGGAGCTACCATGGGAGGCTTAGCTGCCGCCGATCCCAATATGGTGCCTCCAGCCGGATGTTCTCCTCGACGCACCTTTCCGAGATTTATTGGCCACCACAGTGGCACAATATTTTGAAGAAAATGCGTGCCCAGCCATGTCGCCATTGGTGGAATGGGACGCCCTTAAAGTACTTGTTAGGGGGCATTGTTTGGGGACACAGGTGGATATGCGTGCACAATTAGAAAAGGAACTTACCATCTTAGAACAAAGGCTGGCCACTAGTGAGCAAGCAGCCATAGATGGAGTCCAGGAGCGGCTGGATGTACACAGAGAGGAACATGCGCGACTGCTAGAGCGGTTGAGAAGTCTAAATTACGCTGCTCACTCAGCACGGACGCATCACATGGGTGATAAAGCAGGCAAGTAGTTTACATGGCTCATCCGCCAAAATGAGTCATCTGTGCCAATAGTATTGGTGAGGATGACGAATGGGAGAATTGCATTTACGCAGCGGGATATTCATGGTGCGTTTGTAATGCATTATCAAGATCTGTATAAGTCACGCGTGCGAGCTACGCCCCTAGAGCTACAGATGTATCTAGATTTGCCAAAACCTACACGCACCCAAAGTGAAGATCTAAACGCCCCTCTTCCATCAGAGGAAGTTCAGGACAGTATTTTCTCGCTGTCCAATGTGAAGTCATCGGGACCAGATGGTCTACCAACTGAGTTTTATAAGGCATACACTCACATTTTGGTGCAACAGTTACTAAAAGTGTACGAAACTGCGCTCAATGACTTTACCCTCACCACCACACACAACGAGGCCCTGCTAGTCTCCCTCCTTAAACCGTATAAAAATCCCGATTTCCTGGGCTCCTATCTCCCGCTGGCGCTCCTCAACACAGACTATAAAAACTTTGAATCACTATTGGCTAAACGTCTTTCACCCTCAGTAAAAATGCTAGTACACCCTGACCAGAATGGTTTTGTTCCTGCCCGGTGCACCTCTCCTAATATCCATAGGTTCTTCAAAGTGCAGCAATACGCAACACATAGTTGGCCCCGATCGGGTTGCTTGGTTCTGGATTTGGAGAAAGCCTTCAATTCTTTGGAATGGCCTTATCTGGCAGCAGTTTTGGGTAAATATGAACTGGGAGAGCATTATTTAAATATGATTCGCTATTATAGCATCGTCCCACTGTTCGAGTCCGCACCAGTGGGTTCAGCTCGTACGCCATTAGAGTGAGCTGGGGAACACATCAGGGCTGCCCCTTGACCCCGTTGCTGTTTTCTCTTGCTATGGAGCCTTTAGCGATGCTGCTCCGGAGAGATGGGGAGGCGTGGGGTATACGGCTGGGAGATGGGCTACACGCTGTTTCCTTATATGCGGATGATCTGCTATTATACCTCCGGAATGTCACTGCGATCCCGACGTCCATTGCGGACATACTGAGGACCTTTGAGGAGAAATCGGGACTCCGGGTCAATTGGGCAAAATCGGTAATCTATCTATTCAGTACCGATACAACAGAGGAAGCTGTAGTTCTAAATGGCTCGCCCCTCACATGGTATCCCATCACCTTCAGATATCTCTGTATTTTTATATATCGGATGCCTGATGTCTTATTGGAGGGCAATCTGGTGAGAGCAATTTCGGCTCTACGAGCTCAAATGCAATTTTGGAAAGCACTCCCGCTGAACGTCATAAGCCGCATCACCCTGCTGAAATCGATTGTACTTCCTAAGCTGCTATATTATTTCTCAAATCTCCCACTTTATATCCCACCTAGGATTTTCCGAGAGTTGGAACGGTTATTTCGGGACTTAATATGGAAAAAGGGGAGGCCACGAGTTGCTTTGTGGAAGATGCTCCTTCTGGTCAAGGTGGGCTGGCTGTCCCCAATATGGAATTGTATTATTTAGCTGCTCAACTCCAATGGGCAATGAAATGGCTAGACGGTAGGTGTCTGGAAGACACAGCGACTATGCACCAGCCCTGGACCCACTCTCAATTTTGTCATCTGTTCCACCCGTTGCTAAACTTCCACAACCACCACAATTACATTTGGGATTGGCGTTTCAATGTTACAAGAGGAGTTCATATCTTACCCGTGTGACCCTTCCACATGCCCTGATTTTGTCATTGATGGGAACACCAAGAGGTAGATTGGATACATCGGACACAGCCCTGATGACCTGGCACGCTGTAGAGTTAGACACTTTGGGTGATCTATATAGAGATGGCGTACTATTGACGTTCAAGACATTGGTCAAGGATGCTGAGTTGCCGGCAGGCCAATTCTTCCTACATACTGCCCTTCCGAAGGCTCTGTCAGCCGCCTGGGGGGACCTAACAGCCGTGCCACCGACACATCTACTATTACAACACCTGTATGTTATGTTATGTTATTCGCTTTTATATAGCGCTCGAATCACCTGGAGGCATCTCGGCGCTTCACTCTAAATCAACTCCAAGGGAGGACCGCACAAGGAACAAGGACGGGTTTAATACAGGAAAGCTTTTAAATGTTTTCTAAAAATAAGGTAGGAGGGGGTTTCTGTAGAGAGAGTGGAAGGCTGTTCCAATATTTGGGGGCAATATACGAGAATGCCATGCCACCGGATCTAAGGAGTCTAATGCGGGGCATTAGATACAACCGATAACTTTAAAACTTATAGAAAATGGACTGACACCTAGAGGTGGCACAGTCATATTCGTAATAGAGGCACACGAATATCGGCAGACAGAGGTATTCTATTCATGGATACACTTTCCAGCAGCAAATGCTGTAACAAAGGTCTTCCACTATTACAAAACAGAGGAACCTCCTGATGAATACACTCCTTTCGAGGAGGTGGAAGTACCACTTAAATTTCAAGAGCACGCGCTCTTGTTTAATGGCGCCCTAAAACACAACAATCACATCACCAGGCTCGGTCCATTAGGTAGACCAGGAGCAACGTGGCTGGTCCTAGCCGGATACACACCACATCCAGACATCGAAAGAATGTCTGCAGCCGATCTTCTAATACAACTAAAACAATTAATAAAAGTACATAGACAATTAGTCCAATATGTAATGCGGACTTCAACAATCCAACCAGCAATTAAAATTCCACAACTGACCCCTCATCAGGGGAACACAAATAAAATTACACCACAGAACATACAGTCCTGCCTAGGTAAAGTACCAGCTAAAAGGGAACAAATACCATTCTGGTTAGCACAAAAAATCACCCAAATAGAGGCGGTGTTTCCAGACACCACTCCTGTGGATAAACACAGGATTCTGACTATCTGTCTTCCAATGGGAATCGCACCACACGTGTAGGACTGTGACACTTGGGGTACAGTCTTTGCTTCCATTTACACAAAAACGCATGGTGTTCCATCCATCTCGGTAATACCAGATGTGCTAAAACAAATTCAAGATGAATACGGTCCAGAACCCGCTTTAACTCTTGGTATGAAATTACTGAAAGACTTCAAGCAGGTCTCGGCTATATTACTAGCCAATATAAAGGGAGAAGCAGCAAACGTGGCGATCCGCCAAAGGTTAAAAGAAACAGATATAGCAGACCAACCAGCTGAAATTGCCAGAATTATAGAAAAATCCTATGAGGAACTAGGTAGAGATAGTTTAGGTGGAATACCAGTAAAACCCCAACTGATTGAAAGTCCTGAAAAAATATTTATTAAAAATAATCTAAACAGTCAAAAAAAGAACTGGGATGGAAACAAACAATCCAATCCAAAAGAAAAGAGATTCCAGTCCAGAGGAAGGTCTCCTCGGCGGAGAGAAAGATCTCCGGACCAAGGACCCAAGTCTCCCCAAAGTGAGCCCTCTGGGAAAAAATACAACCTTAGAAATAGGGATAAAAGAAACCAGATAGATATCAAGATTTTGATACACGTCCCTCTCAATCTTTTCAGACTTCCTCGCAGAAATCGGAAAGAAGAGGACGATCGGAACCCAGAGAAGGGCACGTCAAGTCCAAAGACAAGGAACCTGCTCATCCAAATAAGAAATTACAATTTCCAAAAAAGAAGGTAGCCAGTATTAAAGTAGTTAACAATGCCGAGAATACTGAGGACACAACTGAAAAACGGAGAATGGGCTCAGACAATGCTAGACAGTGCAGCAGAAGTGAGCATAGCTCGCAAAGTCCTTATGAATCATCTGGAGACAGTGGACACGAATGAATACCTTCAAGTGGAAACTGCAGACACCAGAGTTAGCAAACCTCACAAAATATATGAAATAACTTTACGTATAGAAGGGGATAAGACTAGAAAAATAAGGGGACTATTTTGGGATAATCTCTCCAAGGGCTATGACATCCTTCTAGCTGAAAAAGACTGGCCACCAGAGTTTGTCAGGGACTGCCCTCATGGCGAAGAAATAATTATGCCTGCCTTCTCAAATCATATCCCAATTCATAAAAAATACACACTTGCTAGAAAGTGGGCAGTAGCTCAAGCTCCTGCTTTATATAAAAATCACATAGGATGGGATGAGGACTCTCCTCCTCACAAAATCCAGTTAAAATCACAACCTACTGCACAAAGACAGTACCCAATTAAGCGAGAAGCTAAAAAACAGGTAAAAGAAATCCTAGATCAACTAGAATACCAGGGGGTGATTGAAACTTGCACCTCACAAATGAACAACCCTTTGTTTCCTGTCTCCAAACCAGACAATTCATATCGTCTAGTTTTGGATTACAGACACCTTAACTCATGTTGCAAAACTTTTGCAGTGCAAAACTCGCATAGTGCGGCACTAATGAATAACATAGTGCGCAAAAAATACAAAACAACATTAGACATCTCTAATGGATTCTTTTGTCAAAATATAGCACCAGAGAGCAGATATTTGTCCGCGTTCTCAATAAATGGCGCTCAAAAACAATTCTGTCGGTTACCCCAAGGGTTCAAGAACAGCCCAGGATTATTCTCAGCGAGAGTAACAGAGTTACTACAAACATATGATGACGAAGCATTATCTTATTTCGACGACATATACCTAACAGATGATGACTTGGATACTCACTTGAAGAGAGTGAACACCATAATACTTGGGTTCGCAGCAGAGGGTTACAAATTCAACTTTAAAAAATCTCGAATTGCCCATCTAACAGTCCTGTTCTTAGGATATGAATTATCAAGTGAAGGCAAAAGCCTGGCTGACAATTTCCTAGAGAAATGTGCCGTACTCCAAGCACCTAGAACACTAAAAAACCTACAGTCAATTCTAGGCTTCCTAAATTTCGTAAGAACATACATTGCAAATTACGCAGAAAGGGTCAAGCCCCTTTATGATCTAATAAAACCAGATTTTAAAAGAACCAATTGGACTCAAACACACACAGAAATTTTGAGATCCTTACAAACAGACATGTTAATTAAAACAAAATTAGAAACACGTGATAACACACGCAATCTTGTGATTCGAGTCATCCCAGGAAGATGCAGATTCACATACCTGACCTCTAACGAGGGAGAAAAGGTACCAATTGCATTCAAATCACACTTGTACACAGAAGCTGAAAAGAAATTCAGCATTAAAGAAAACATTGTTCATGCAGTTCAAACCGCAATAGCTAGAGAAAAAGATAAAGCTGACGGTAGACACATCACAGTCAGAACAGCAGAATCAGCCTTTGAGGCATTAACAACACCGTGTAATTTACCAACAACAGCATTGAATCCGGAATGGATACAATGGGTGAATTCAATTACAACGGACAAAGTAAAATACTACTTTGATCCAGAATTAAAAGAATTGAAAAATCTAGAATATGAAAGAACATTCCCTCTGCCAATCGACATTCTGCCCTTACGACAGTACGCTTGTGTAATCTATACAGACGGACATGCTCAACCCTCCGTTTGGGGAGAACAAGCATACAACCCCACATGTGAGATTACAAAAGAAGTGTGGCGCGGAGGTAAACTAAGACCTCTATTAACAAAAACACACTCAGTAGAAACTAATTCAGAACAACAGACTGAAATAATAGCATTGAAAATGGCGCTAGATAATGCAGATCGCGAATTCCCGACACTCATAGTGTCCGATTCATATTACTGCGTCAAATCATATAACAACGATTTGCAGACATGGATTCAAAACGGTTACAAAGATGACACAGGTGCAACAATAAAGCAAAAACTGCTTTGGGAACAAATAGTTCTGTTACAAAAAGAACTACCAAAGACTCACGTGATACATACACTGAGTCATCAACGTGATGGCGTTCACGTTGCAGGGAATTCATTGGCTGAGACAGCCACAGCGGTAGCAACTGAATCGGCTTCCGTGGCTAGAAAAAAACGTACAATGAAATACATTGACGGTGAAACAGTGCTGGCGGTAAAAACGTCATCAAAAGGCGACTGCTCAGCGCTACCGATCAACTATCCACTCAATTATACATACATAATCGATGCAAACTCCGTCCCTTTTGCTCGAATCCCTGGAGTGGGGGATAGAGTAATTCGAAACATGGACAGGAGAACTTTGTTAATTGCAGACGCACATATGGGCGAGGGTCTCAGACACCTCAAACTAAAAGATTCTCTGGAAGAATTACAATCAGTGTACTGGTGGCCAGGCATAAGCCTGCAGCATCACATTTTTGTAAAAAAATGCCAGAACTGCAACAGAGATCGCAGTGGCGAGAGAAACGGTATACTCCCGTGGCGTTTCACTCCAGAAAAGATCAGCAGTAAAAAGCAAAGCGTCCGATTAACATATACAGGCTAGTTTCCACTTATAATGTAGATCCCCAGCACTCGGCTGACGTCTGGACTGTTATACAAAGAT
Source organism: Lissotriton helveticus (assembly GCF_964261635.1). Classification (NCBI taxonomy): domain Eukaryota; kingdom Metazoa; phylum Chordata; class Amphibia; order Caudata; family Salamandridae; genus Lissotriton; species Lissotriton helveticus. Next base: position 1,078,313,148 of record NC_136063.1, on the reverse strand, counting down.
TTGCGAGTCTAAATGGCATATACGCTAGGAGCATGCTACGTTTGACAAATGTTTTCACTTTAGCCCTCAAGCTTGTGGGGAAGCACGGCCAAATGAGCATAGCGATGCGGGATTCTTCTCACTTCCTTCCTGAGGGATACGGGATGGTGTAAAGAAAAAACCAAGGCATAAAGCTATCTATAACAGGAAGGATATTAGGTTCGGGAGCTGGGTGGGTCAAACATCTAATAAGTGTCCAACGTAGTCTAAATAACCTGCCAAGAAATTCTCTGAAGGGATTCAGTCCGTATGAATTATTGTTTGGAACTAGGATGTTAGTCTTAGATCTTGACAGTCAGACTTCAGTGGTAAAGGAAAAAAGCTTTGATATCAAAGATCGTTTGGCTATTTTGCAGGACTTAAACAAAACAAGAAAAGACCTGAGCAACATAAAGTTGAAACAACAGCCAACAACCACTGAAGAACCACCACCTGTCCCAGCAAGACCTGTCTGGATTCCAAAAGTCGGGGATCTAGTCAGAGAAAAGATCGCGGTAAAGAAGGAATTTGGGCCTTCTTACAGAAAAGCAGTTCCTGTCTTGTCTATCAACGGGACAAGATCAGTTGTACTACCGCCGCTTGCTGGTAAAAAGGAGAACCGAGTTGTATCCATCGACCTGGTAAAACCACAATCATGTGGCCGATAACAAACAGTAGGCCAAGTGGACTCCCGATAAGTAGTAGAACACCAAGATTTGCTACCAATACAGAGGTCCAAACTAAGAGGCTAATCACATTCGAAACGCCTACAGAAGAACAACAAGGACTATGCAACAATGCATTGGAACTTAAACCTCTGAAAACCCAAATAAAAACATTTAGTAGAGACACACCAACCTACAATGAAGTAACAAACGAATATGCAAGAAACAGTAATCCTGAAGCAATTGGAACAATTGACAGAACTGCATCCGGCTACTTCATAAACTTTGATGATTCCTCTGAAGACCTAAGTGAATCAAAAACACAGCCATCAACAAAAACCTTTAAAGATAAAGCTAAAGAACTTTTGAAACAACTGAAAGAAACATATCTGATTTCTCCATGGATTGAATTTTGGGTGGGCTTTGGTGTATTTATCCTCATACTTTGGCTCATCATGGTACTAACTTTGGGACGCTTCATTGAGGGAAAATATGCTAAAATGGACACAGCAAGTCAGAAAATCAACTTGATCCTCAAGCCACACACATCTTCACACGTCGAGAAAAGAGAACTTTCTTCAGTCAACTTCACAGCCAATCCTATACCGGGTGGGGTAGCATGGGACAATACTGACTACGAAATGTATGGTCCGGTTGAGATCCTGAAATATCCACACCAAATTAAGATCTCGTTGAGTGACTTTGTAAAAACAAGCTCATTTGCTGATGATTGGGACTTTGAAAGTATAAATAATATGATGTCTGACTTAGTGATGTCTGCTAAATTTACCAAACATGATTATTTGCAGGGTTCGACTAATTATGATAGTATGTACTGTTACAACCACTATGGTAACCATTTTCTACATAAATCTGCACAACCTAGAAATGTTTTAAATTATAATCAATGGGAACATTGTGCAACCCCTCCAAAAGGAAGCTCAAGAACCTTTTACGACAAATATTCATACTTTTCAGGGTTCAACACAAGTAATGCTGAAACATTTTATTTCAAATTGTCAAATAAGACAGGGACAAAGACCATGCTAACAAACACAAAATTGATATATTCAGACTCATTTTTTGAACAAATGAATACTTTTGGTTTTGATTATTGGGACAAAAATGTTGAAGTTAAAAGTGTTTGGGGTACCAAAGAATGGCAAGTACAAGGTATAGAATCATTGTTTAGAGCCTGCATGATCCCAGAACAAATTATATTTTTAAATGACACTGTTCAACAAACTACCTGTCTTGGCCTAGCCAAAATCAAAGACTTAAATAAACCGTCTATTCCAAAGCCAACAATGAACAGCAATAGCTCTACAGATGAAGAGATAGACGTAAACTATATATTAAACCAAAACAGAACACATCCTGATTGGAAACAGTGGTTGATCTGGCCCACAGATACTAATAACTGTCAAGACAGATTCCTGAACAAAAAACAGGGGTTCAAATTGACCAGGCCAGACCCTAGATATTCCCAAAGACAACACCCAGGGATAATAACCACCTACAGGGTGGGCAAATTATGCCTTCAATGGCTACAAACTTCCACACTGACAGAAATTAAGCAACACCTAACTTTACTTACTGATGGTGCTGACTTGCGTGATTTCATTATGGGACCGCGCAAACAGCGTCAAAAACGCTTCATAGCAGCCTCTGTATATGCAGCTTACAACGAGGCCTGGAAGGTAACTCAAATTGAGACAGCAGAAAGTATACGGGAAATTGACCGTATTAATTTGGAAAAATCACTTTCTGTAGTGGACAATGGGTTAATGACTCTGTCCTCCAGAATTTTTTCTTTGGACAGCATTGTGTCTTCAGCAATCGACATATTATCGCAAGACTTACTGTTGTTACAACACGGTCAGTCTCAATTGCGTTCTATTGTACAGCTTGGCTGGACGTTACAAAATCTGCGTTCAGGCTATGTGCCTTGGCGTTTAATCAACACAACGTCACTATTCAATATCTTTAACCTTACTGATAAACAAATCAGTATGGCACAGAAGGGTGCTGATTATACAATCCTGAGCATTGAGAAACTCGAGAGATTACCAGTGACAATGTCAGAACGACCTGTCAGTGAATGGATAATACATGGGATAATTAATATTCCAATATCAACCTTCAGGTTTCAATACTGCCAAAAATATATACAGGCTGGCATGTACGAAAAATTGGGAAAAGGGTATATTAAGACAACATGGAACTTGCCCTATTCACATGCATGTGTCAGTAATAAAGGACAGAAAGTGTTTCTTAGTGGCAATAATTGTGCGATGTCACTAAGCGGTACACTTCTATGTAATGGAATTAGTTTGCATGGAGCCTGTGAAGGGAACTCAAATAACCTTTCATGTCACCAGCTAGGCACACCTGCAACAGAGATAGAACCATTCCTTAAAAGACTCTATAACGGGAGTTACATTCTAATTGTGGATCGCAGATGTTGTAGTCTTATGCCCGGGACTCCTTATCTCGTAACTACGACTGCGAAGGTCATGTGCTGTGGACACTCATTGTTCCCCAGCTCCTTTCCAGACAGGGAGGCAAGGGCATGGCCTAACTTGAAAATTACTTCTATTCGAATAGATACTTTAAGCAGAATGAAAACAGTGCTTCTTCAGACGCCGACCAGACTCACGTCATCAAAAGAAACGTATGATCTCCTAGTCGCAAGGACGACTGCAGAGATTCACTCATTGTTATCCACTAATTCCCCCATACATTTCGCAGAAATCCTGAATGAAATCTTAAATATTTCTGATACCAGTGGAGTCTCAAAGGTATTTAAGACAGCATTTTCGATGGCATTAACACCATTCAAAGCCATACTGGGTATTTTTCCAGATTTCGTCCATTCGATTTTTGGCGGACTTCCCCTCATTTTGGGACTAATTGCAGGAATCCTATTCTTGGTCCTAATATTTCGTTATGGCAAACCATGTCACAGACAAAACACCTGCGACAAGGGAAGAAACAATCCGAGCCATTGGATACCGGGACCGGATATCAAAAATCCTGGGACTATCCCGGCTTAGAGACCTGAACATGACTTGGTTTCTTTCATTTCGACCAATGTGGCATCAATGTGTTTTACCTGTATTAAGGTGCCTGCTGTGCGGAGAAGAATGCGTGTTGGACACCTGTCTGACGCTACAATCGGATGCGCCTATGGATGCAGAAACATTGTTGAGTCCGATAAAGGCTCATGCTTTGTGCTGCCCTCAACGGCTGCCAATCCTGATGACGGCATTCGTGGAAACTTCACCACTACGATTAAGGGGTAGTGGAGTTCAAGATGAAAGCAGCATCGATCAGGTACGACCTTCTGTCAGCAATACTAATCAAAACGTCAATGGAGACAATCATGCGCACGAATGCATGGTTACACCTTTTTCCGAGTTAGTGGAACTCTCCCAGGAAGCTGTTGACAGCTTTTTCGACAGTCTAAATGATATGATGTTCTCACCAGAGCAGAAATAGAGACTTTTAAGCAAGCTAGCACACGGCGTTCCCAACACCCTGAATTTGGCCTTCAACTTTAATAGCAAAATAACATGAGCAATTATCCCTCCAGTTCACGGACAGCGATTTTTTCAGCAGCCCCAAAATATTTTTACGATTTTTCGGGACACTTATCTTCTGCTTAAAGTAAGAACTATTCTTAGAGAACTAAAATTTCTATTTTTAGAAACTTTATAGACATTAGCTGCCCGCTGGTATGTTCATAATTATTTTTATTCTGTGATGAAATGGTCTCGAACCTTTTTCTTCTGTATTAAGAGCCATTTCATGTGTAAATTCTCATATACCAATTAGCAATAATGTATACATATGCGTGATTACTTTAGCATTATTCTACAGCTTGAGTGCATATAGTACATGTGAATATTTTTTTCCGTATATTACATTATTCGAAATGCATTATATGTATTTTGGGGTGGTAAGGTATACACGATACTCTACAGTATGTTTTACTATGCCTAGATTCGTAAACATGGCCATAGTTAGCGTGGAGTGGGTGTGATGTATTCTTATAGGTTCTGTATCGATCCCCCTATTCCTGACCCTGTTCTGGTTAACAAGTTAACTAGCAGCCATCCCATGATGCAGAAACCGTTATCTGATTAAGCCACACTACGGCACAGGAACGTGTTATCTGATTAGGTCATAACGCTTGCCATCTAATTAGACAAGCGATATTCCTCCAGCCCCCGATAAGGCATACGGAGTTCTCAAAACAAATCAAACCTATGACAACCTGGGAAAAACCCTGCGGCCATTGTTTTGATTTCATCGAGAACTTCAGCAAAAGAATGTGCTAACGACCAAGTCGTATGACATCCTTATTGACGTATCTATGTCCATCCTTACGTCAATCTCGGCACCTTACAGGTATAAATATTACCGTATTGCCTTAAGCAAACACACGCGGTGGTGACGAGATCGGAGCAGCCAGACTTGCCGAAGCCCAGAGCAGAGCAGACCCCGCTGGCGCAGCCCCGCCTTCCTGACGCGCTGAGAACGAGAAACTGCCTTTTCTCCTGCCGAGAAATCCAGCTCCGGCGCTTCCGGGTAGCCCTCGCAGGCAGCCTGGAATATCGAGACCAGAGACGAGAGATACCATCCCTCATTCATCCTAGATTCCAGGTACAGAACTGAATAACCCCTTGCAGAGAATTCTTGAGTCAGTCACTTGGCAAAACAAACTTAACTTAAACTGCTACTTTCTATTCCAGCCCACGTATTAGGCTTAGGTCAGTTACACTGGGGTAGGCGTAGTTAGAAACACCAGTTGAGTACGATTAGTCAAATGTATATGTGTATGTATCTATTTTATCCATTTTAAACCACCTTATGGCTTAGAAACCATATAAATGTTTTTACAGTATTATTTTATACTTCTGCTTTTATTGTATGCACTTTACTTAACCATAAGTATTGCGATAATATCGATCCATTTCTCTTGTATGAGAAAAGAGACTGATCAATAAATAACATCTTTTATTGAACATGCCCGTCTCTTCATTTTCTCTACAATCTGGTGAGACTAAGAATGCACGTACTGACTGAGTAAAATAAGCTGTCTTTTGTTTTCACACGACTCTAGAGATACACTCTTGATTAGGGGAGAGCAAAGTTGTCATGTTCTATGGTTGTCAGAAACTAAATCCCTTCTTGTCTATCCAGGGAGGTTCAACTCCTCCTTGCCTATTCGAGAAAGTTTCTAGTGAACTCTGAGCTAGCTGGCAAACCCAAAACTTTAAGTCTAATATCGACAATAGAAGACCTAGTTAACGTCTGGTCTAGGCCTATACTATTGAAGGTATTATTCCAATGCGCAGAGCCTATTGGGATAATAGGAACTACACTACAGTCTTATGTCCAACCTTACGTCAAACCCGGCACCTTCCAGGTATAAATATACCAATGTTGCCTTAAGCAAACACACGGTGGTTTGGAGCAGAGCGGCTATCTGCTTGCCCGAAGCCCAGCCGATGCGAGTGCCGAAGGAAGCCGACCCTCCCATTTGACGCACTGAGAGAGACCCTGTCTTTTCTCCTGCCGAGAAATTTCAGCTCCGGTGTTTCCAGTCACCCTTGCGGGTTGCTGGGAGATCGAGTCCTGAGACACGAGATACAAGACCTCCTCCATTCTATTACCAAGGTACGGAGCTGACTAAATCCTTAAGAGAATTCTTGACTGACATTCTTGGCAAAAAACCAACTTATCTTAAACTGCAACTTACTTACTCCTTCCCACGTATTAGGCTTAGGTCAGGTACACCGGGGTAGGCGTATATTAGAAGCACCAGTTGAGTACATTAGTCAATGTTTTTATGTATGTATATATTTTATCCATTTTAAAATATCATATGGCTAAGAAACCATATCAATGATTTTACAGTAATATTTCATAATACTACTTTTACTGTACGCACTTTACTTCATGATAAGTATTGCAATTGTGGAAACTCACTTTTCTTGCATGAGAAAGAGGACTGCTCAATAAATAATAACTTTTATTGAAAGCGCCCGTCTCTCTATTTCTCTGCACTCCTGGTCAAATTAAGCAATCACGATTTATTCTGAGGGAGCAAAGTTGTCATGTTTATGCGGTTGTCAGAAGCGAATCCCTTCTTGTCTATTCCGGGAAGTTAACACCTCCTTGTTTATTCGAGAATGTTTCTAGTGACCTCTAAGCTAGCTGGCAAAACTAATTAAGTCTAACTAAGTCAGTAGAGACCAAGATGACCTCAGTCCTACGTCTAAACTGCTGTTTATGTTATTCCAATGCGCAGAGCCTATTGGGAATATAGGAACTACACTACAATATTTTTTCGATCTTCTCGTGAAAGAACTCGGCCAATGAGTCACAGAGATCCTTTGACTCAATAGCCGGCTGTTTACACACCATAGGTTCCACAAAGTCTTTTACGACGTCAAATAGGGCCTTTGCAGAATTATTAGAATGCTCAATTTGGTTTACAATGAACACGCAACGTGCAACCTTAAGGTTTCGATGGTATGTTGCCAGAGCACATTTATATAGTTGTTTAGATTGGCCCGTTTTATTGCGTCGCCATTGCCTTTCCAGTTTTTTACAAGCAGACTTTTCCTGACTAAGTTCTTGGGTAAACCATTTAGCTGAATTTCGGCTGGGGGACGGAACTGGGTTTGAAGCTGATACAAAGACTCTGAGTCAGCTGGGAAACAGATAGAGGCCAGCTTTGGACCGATAGGGAGTGGGACGCTATGCTGGTGGGTTCCAGGTACATACATAGAAACTCTAGATTCACACTTATACAAACATTTATTATACAGCAGGAGTATCTCTCACCTGATAGGATAAATAGAGATGTTCGTATCGCTACCTCTGCATGCCCGCGCTACCAGCAGCTGGATGCGGACCTACTTCACATGCTATGGGCTTTTGCATCCCTACAGCATTATTAGCAGGAGGTGGTCACGATCCTTGCCCTATGCACAAACACACCCCTGCTGATGTCTTGGTAAATTTGCCTTCTAGGGCTTTATGCCAGATCCCCAAAAAAATAAGGTTGCCTCGAGATTTCAAGATTTAGGTTTAATTACTGCGAAATGACTAATAACTAAAAAATGGAAACATGTGGATTCACCAGAGGTAGTTAGCTGGAAACGCTCACTCACAATATGGGTGCAGGCAGAGAGCACAGCCTGCACAGAGAGGAGACGGTGGGGCTCTGCAAATATCCTATTGCACAAGGCTGGGATGCACTACTCACCGTCCTTCAGCGCGGCAACGCAGTGGCGGATGTTAATACTCAATCTGATGATCTGTAATAGGCACATTGGTGCCTTGCCGCTCGGCTGAGTGAAGCAGGTGCACTTTGGCGTGCATAAAAGTGAAAACTCATATGTCCCTTGATCCGTAATGCACGATTATCCGTGCTCTGTCTGTTTTCAGATATAAGGGTGCCCTCTGCTGTTTTGTAATTGTATTTTGATATGCGCACTGATTCAACCCCCGACTAAATGAGCCACTAGGCGGCATTGTATTGAAGATGCACCTTCATACTCAGTCATGTAGAATTGACCCTATTCATATTTCACAGAGGGCAGTTTTTATATTATAAGTTTCAGTTTTGTTTGCATGTTCTAGAGAATATGTCTTATTGGTATCCTCCAGTGGCTTCCTCTTTTATTTTGTCATGATGTGATCCTTTTGTAAAATGATGTTTATGTCTGAATGACAGTTTTTAAATGCTAGGACCGCATTCAAGATTCAAGATTCAAAAGACCTTTATTCGAATTTCATAAAATTCATAGAAGCACAGAATACATTTCAATTGTCCCATAAACTCTTTGTAAAACAATTTACAATATCAATTTTTTTTAAATTATACAGGTTCATATGTCAAATTTCATGGGTTTTCCATAATTTTCCGGGCGCGAATTGTCACTTTAAAGAAAGTGCTTGTGCGGAAGACCAATTCATCAGTGTCCAAAGAAAGCAGCAATATATATGAATCCCCTAAAGAAAGGGGTCTTCGTTTTCTAAAATATGATGATAAAAACCATTTAATATATTTTATATAAAATTTACAGAAGAATAAAAAATGCTGATCATTTTGTGTACTCATTCCATCACAAGGGCAGGGTTTAAGATGTGATGACTGATAAAGACCCATCGGGAAACATAATAAAATATTTCCCATGCCAGCCCTTAGGCGAAACAACAACGATCTTTCCCATTTGGTCATGGGCAGGGTGAGATATAGTGGGGACGGTTGCCTGTTCAATTTGTTACCCAAATAGGTCACAACTGATGATTTCAGTAATTCAATTCCCATTCTTTCCGAGTTATAAAGTGCGTATAATGCTTGTTTTATCTCACTTTTGTTTTTAGGGACAATTCTAGATGGATCAGAAAAAAGATCTCCCCTGCCCACTGCACGCAGGGATTTAAGAACTCCCGCGAGACAGGGGATTTTCCAAATTCTAAGCCAGAATAGAACTGGTCTGGACCTAATAAAATCACATGTATAAGGCAGATTCAATTCCCAGGCCCCAAACTTCTGCCCCATATGTGACTACTGGTACGCACTGTAATTTGAAAATCTTTAAAATAGCCATAGTGGCGCCTATTTTCTTCGGACGAGGCAAGCTCAAGATGGAATTGATGGTTTATGAGAGCTTGCCCGTGGAGTGGGCCAAATGCCCACTCCACGAGCCGCTCGCAGCAAAAACCATCCCCAGATATGGGAACATGCTCACATAGTCTAACTTATCAGTCCCCACATCTATGGTTTTAAGTTTCCGTTTCCCAGGGCCACATGGCATAATAAAAGACTTTTTAAAATTCACGCGTAAGTCTAAGGCCTCCATATATTGTACAAAGGTTTTAACAAGTAGACGTAATGCGTTTGCCCATAAGGACCGCATCGTCTGCATATAGGAGGACCGGTAGTGGTTGCCCCTTAATCATCGGAACATCCAGAGTCACCTGTTTTAGACAATTGCTTAGTCCGTTAATATAAATAATAAAAAGCAGGGGTGCTAAAACGCACCCCTGTCTGACCCCTCTTCCTACTTTAATTGTACTGGAGACTTTCCCACCCTTCCCAATTCGAACTTGTGCTTTAAGGTCGGTGTAGAGATAAGCCAGAAAGTTTACAAGGGTTTCATCCAATCCATAATTCAATAGGATGGACCATAGTTTAGCCCTATTGACTAGGTCAAATGCGGATGAAAGATCCATGAATGTGAGGTAAATCGGGGAGGATCGAGCAAGGTTGTACTTGTCGATCACTAATTTCAGATTCAAGCACTGCTCGACCATGCCCACCCTACTTCTGAACCCCATCTGACAGGGATCCAATAATCCACAATCTTCTGTCCACTCCAACACCCTGTTATAAAGAACTCGCCCCAGGATCTTTAGGGTATTATCTAAGAGCGAAATTGGTCTGTAATTAATCGGGTCTGCTCTATCGCCCTTTTAAAATATTGGGATGATAGTGCTAGTAGACCAGGTGTTAGGCATGGGCACTAGGGGTAGGCTGTTAAAGACGTTAAGAAGAATTGGTGCCCATAAATCTGGGCTCCACTTAATAACATCTATTGGGAGTCCATCCGGACCAGGAGCCTTATTTCCTAGGCTCTGTCTGATAGCCATTTCTACCTCCTGAAGCCCAAACTCCAGGCAACACAGTTCCCCGGGGGCAAAACTTGTTATGTCCTCAAGTGGGGTAGCATATACTTTAGAGAAGTGGTTCTCCCAAACACTGCTGGTTATGATGCAGCTTATTGTGTTCAATGGTTTACCCATATCTCGCATTTTTCTAACAGCTGACCAGAAGAGGTCACTACTCTTCTTGGATGCACATCCAACCAGTTCCTCCCACTGCTCAGTTACTAATATGGATTTCCTCTCAGCAATTTAAATTTTGTACATTTTCCTTGCTATCTGTACCTCTGAAGTATATCTAGGTTTTGCGGTTAATACTCTGCGCAGCGCCCTATTCGCTGCCGAGCAGGCACTATCAAACCACCTAGGAACCTTCTCTTTTTTAGATGAGGGAACTGATAGGCAGGTTTTTATTGCGTAACATAGTTTTACAAAGTCCGTAACTACCCTTGAACAGTTCCCGTCAGGTAGTAGGCAGGAAGTTATCAGGTGTAAGTGATCCTTTTTCACGGTTTCTAATATGGCACCGCTATCGACTCCCCTCCATTTCAGTCGCAGGCCATCTCCTGAGGGGGTGATATCTCTCGCTCCACAAAGATTGAAATATACGGGACTGGGACCTAGTCGTAAGACAACCGTAAGAGGATTATGATCTCCAAATGAGGTTTCCAAGACTTTACTCGCTATTATAAGGTCTATTAGGCGGGGGGACATGAAGATAAAGTCAATGATCGAGGAACAATCTCTGCCTCTAAAGGTAGGGACGTAGGGTTTACTGTGGGCATGTCCCGCTTCCATAGCATCACTAAGAATGTGCTCGGTTAGCAAGTTATCTAATTCCATCCCCCTTCTTTCAGCTTGATCTAGTTGGGATTTGTCCTTAACCCAATACTTCTTTGGGATTTTCGCATTGAAGTCCCCCCCAATGAGGATCCCTATCTCCTCCTCTGTGACTATATTTAGTTTTAAATTTGTTAAAACATTCGAGAGCTCTCTAAAGTTATTATTTGGGACAGAGTGAAAATCATTATTATAAAAGTTTATTAAATAGATCCGATTCTTTCTCTTATATTCTAAAACCTGTAAATTCGGGTTCATAATTGGCAATTCCCTAATGGTTCCCCCGGCAGATATTCTAATCCCAGTAAATAATCCACCTACTGCACGGCCTGAAACAGGACTGTAACACTGAAACAGTGAAAACCCTCTATGTATAGTTCATCAGTGGCCCATGTCTCCTGGAACATAATAATATCTTTGCCGTCCAGTAACAATGCCCAGTTCGGGTCTAACAATCTTGACTCTAACCCGGCAACGTTCCTACTGAGAATAGTCAAATCTAGTTTACCAGTGGACAATTTTGGATTAGATGCATTCCTTCTTACGCCTTTGTCCTTGACTACCTCAGTATTTGACGACTTGGGGTATTCATTCCTTTGTGAGACTCATACTCAGACCGCATATATATCGGATATTGTTATGTTGGCTCCGGTCGGACGTGTCCTAAACATGATGTAAATGGGCATGACTACACTTTATAAATCATGATGTAGCAATACATGTGAACAATGGCACACAGAGACCTTAAAACACATATTTACATATGGCACAAGTATTTGTAATCGAGAATAGTACACCAGTAATACTATCATGCAGTTGAAATGTATACAGCTATTCATTTTATGTGTTCCATAATTCTGCTGTGGACATTTGGATATTTTGTATAACATCGTGCTGCCAGTTATGATAAAATCAGAAAATACCAATGAAGATATTTAAATAAAAAAAAGTAAGTTTTACAAATGCAGGGCGTCGGCGACCTCTCGTTGAGCTTCCGAAAGCATGGTGGTTCCGGAGCTCGGTGCAGGGGTCGTCGGGCCCTCGAAGTCACACCGTTGCAGATCGAACTCCTCTCTGTTGAAGTCAGGAGCGCTGGTGTCGGCAGGCGTCTGGTGCTGCGGTGCAAAGTCCAGTGGTGCGGCGTGCAGTGCCCTCAGGTTGCGGTGTGAGCAGGGGCTTGGTGGCACAGTCAGATGGCGCCGTCGGTGAGACCAGGGTCACAGTGCAAGGTGAATGCGGTGCTTGTCACGGTACTGGCAGGTCGCGATGCAAGCAGAGGTGTCGTCATTGCTAAAGCGCTCTCATTGCCTGATGAACTGGTATTGCCGGTGTCGGTAGGCCAAGGCTGCGGTGCGGGATGAGGGCGGTGCGTCTTGTAACTTTACGAGCCGTGCCCTCGAACCACGGTGCAAGCAGCGGTATAGATTTCGGCGTGGAGTGTCGTCGTAAGGGATACCAAGCATCGTCGGGAAGTGAGACCGTATGGAGTATGGTGCCCACAGGTTGCCGTTTGAGCCGCGGCTCAGTGGCGGCATCCGCAGGCTTCGTCGGTGAGACCAGAGTCGCGATGTGGCATTGCCCTCTACTGTGTCTTCAGGACATGGAGTTGGCGGCAGCTTTGTACACGGCGTCGGGTTGCTTTTTCTTCTGTTGCATCACAAACACAAAGTCCCCAGTGCTGAGGGCAGAAGCGCTTGAAATCTTTGCTGTTCCTGAGACTTCTTGAAACGGGTGTGGGAGTGAGCCTTTTCAGGGGCCCACCGGTGCAGGGGTTCGCCCTTCTTTGCGCACAGGTCCTTAGACTGACACATTAGAGATTGGCACAGAAACTGTAATATTAAAGAGATAGTTTATTAACACTCATGAGTGGAACTGCATCGATACATAATCCTCAGGCAATGTATGAGGCAGTACATGGAGTACAGAAACCATGGTGCTTATATACTGTGATAGTTGCAGTGTAAGCATGGAGGTTCAAAAAGAGGCGGTACAAGTGTACACATGAATAGCTATTCACATATAAGGGTACATGAGAATCACTTAGTCAACAGAGTAGGATGAGTTACATAGTTGCTGACATCACTTAAAATAGCCTGACAGTTAAGTCTGTAACAGGTGCATTCTAGCAGCTCCAGGCCTTTCTGAGCATGCGCAGTGCTCAGGCTCAGTGCTGAAAGAGTTAACTATAGATGATGACTCAGGCATAATAGAAGCACATGGCAAACACATGGCTAACTACAATGGATGCCACAAGCAAAATGGCTTCATCTCATGCTCAAGTGATCTCTGCCAAGTTTCCACAGACGACCCTTTAAGCATTAGCTGAAGACATCTATGATTTAGAAGGAACAAAGAAAACATCCTGCACATCAATTTGCATCATCTCATTAACTTCTTGGTCTAATACATATTGGGTGTTTACATTCTTAATGTTGCATTTGGTAGGTATACAAGCAGAGGCACAAAGGGAACGAAGCATTGGACCACATTACAGACATAAGCAACATAACAGTAGGTTCGCAAATAATATACATGGTATTGTCAACAGTTTCCAGCCCCAGGTAACAAATAGTGTCCACAGCCAACTGGTTAAAGTCCATGTTCCGGTATTGGGGTGAATCTCAGCAGAGCTTTTATGCAGTTTATAGATTGCATCAAAAACTGAAGGGGCCTGATCAGGGATGTAAATACAACAGCTGCTCCCAATGATGCGACATGCACCACCTCGATCAGTCAACACGACATCGAGGACCATTCTGTTTTGGAGCGCCACAGACCTCGCAATTTGCAGTTCTTCTGTGATGTTTTCAAGTGCCATAGCTGTTTGGATTGGTTACAGCCTCTACAACACGTCTTAAGCGTCTGATTTTCTGACTGTTTAAGGCAGCACCAACAAAGAAGAACAATCCCAAATTAAAGTCAACATATTGCTGCAGTGCAGTGATTTATTGTCCTCTTATATCGGTTCTTAGAAATGTCATTATACAGTTTATAGTCTTTATGGTAGGATGCAGGAGCCAAACACACAGGTGGCAACAAAAAGGACACATAGCAAGTTCCTGACCAACCAATGGGTAGATGGTAGTATCCTTTATTCCCACATATAAAGTAGGCACTGTGTGATAACATAAAACTGCTGTTGTTTACCCCAGTAATATAACACCAAAGTACAATCGCTTTCCCCCACGGGAATATTTCCAATACTGTTCACTCACAGGTCTGTTCATGCTCTGGTAACAGCTATAACAGGAGGCCCATTACCCTTGACAGTTCGAGTATTTGGGAAAACATAGCGCATGGAGGAGTTTCCTCGGCGATACTCCTCCATTTCCCATAAGGTTCCTTTAGCCTGTGGATCTCCTTCCCCATCAGAATAACACACTTTATTTAGCTGAAAACATAGTCTCCCTACATCAGCATAAGTAATGTCAGCAACTTTAGATGCCCATAACAAGGCCAACCAAGCCTGACAAGAACCATTGTGTGAAAACGGCAGAGGAATGTAAGGTGTCTCTCCCTTTTCCTGATGAACTGGCATCATTCCACATACCTAACAGTTGTAATGTTCGTAGCATTATGGGTGTGATGCAACATCTGAATGAACGTATTATTGAGGTAGGACATTCTGTGCTGCTGCTCATGATAGGGAATGAAGAAGTAGTGATGCTCAATGGGGACAGGAGTTAATGTTAATGTTAACGAAATGTATAAAAGCGCACGAATACGCGGAGGTGTCTTGCCGCTGAGGACACAGTAAGCCCACACAACGTCTAGTCCTGGAACAGCCAGGTCTTTAACCCTCTCCTGAAGATGGATAGGGAACTTGCACATCTGAGTTCGCATGGAAGAGTGTTCCAGAGCTTGGAGGTACCATAGTGAAAGCTGCGGCCACCCCAATGCGATGAACGAACTCTGGGCACCGCCAAGAGTCTAGCCCTTGAGGAACGAAGTTGTCTTGTAGGTTTGTACCTGACAAAAAGCTTCTGAAGAAACGAAGGGCCAGTGTGATTCAGTTCTCTGTAGGCCAGGCACAGTGCCTTAAATTTAATACGCTGCGGGACTGGGAGCCAGTGCAAATTGCATATCTCATTTGACACTGATTTATGCCTGGGGAGGTTGAGCAATAGCTGTACTGCTGAATTTTGGACCATCTGAAGCTTTTTTAGACACTGCGTCTGAAAATTCAGATATAGCCCATTGCCTTCCTTCAAGGGACCTTAAAGGAAGGCTATATCCTTCCTTTAAGGTCCATTTCTGTCACTGTGTGGAGTTAGACGATTTTCAGATTCCAGTGCCGTGTTTTCGTTGTGCCTGGGACACGACCGAGCGTTTAGGCAGGGAGCTAGGGAGCAGCATGAACCGAGCTGTGGTGCTGCGGCTGTGGTTGCCCTGATGCTAAGCTACGAGGCTGAGAGGCTGCGAGGAAGGCCGTGCGGTTTGCGTGGGTCGCAAGGGGCCGCGAAGAAGAGCCACGACTGGCGTGCTGCGAGCCCGACAGCACTACCACACTACCGCAGTGCTACCTACGGCTACATGTTGCGTGCCTGGCAGCTATATTGCCACCAAGCCCTATCGCCGCCGCCTCAAAGCGCCTCGAAGCGGTGCTGTGGTGCAGCTGTGAGGTGGGCCACCAGTAATTGTCGCGATTGGTGAGGGGCAAGCCCGGAGAGTCCCGAGAGTGGTGAGCCACCAACAACAATAGCACTACAGCCGCTAAGTCACTACCGCAGCCACGGTGGTGCAGCTGCAAGGTGGGCCACCAGGAAAACCCAGAGGTGTGGTGCAGCATCTACCTTGAAATGGTGTCACGCCGCACCCTTCATGTACCGCAGCCTGCCAAGGGAGCACCGGGAGCAGATTGTGACTTATTTAATAATTGGAGAAGAGACCCTGACATACAGTGCCACTGGCAGAGGAGGAGCTGACTCAGTCTGTGTTTTTGCGCCGACCTCTGGCCAGTGCGAGCGAGCAAGCAAACGAGAAGGATGCCAGAGGCAACCACTAATTTTCCATGTGGACGGGCCCCCACAGAGCCGCGGCCCCTGCCGATTTCCACCCAGCCGAGCCCCCACAGAGCCATGGGTGCCAGGGGGTGCCAGGTGCGGTCAATCGTTGGACCCCACAGGCGCGGTCAGTCGTCAGACCCCACAGAGCACAGGGTTCCGGTGCTCTGTCCTTACAACTACAGCGTCAGCATCAGCCTGGAGTCCTCTCTTGCGGCGAGTCCTTACTCTGGGATTGACGGAGGACCTGCGGAGCTGTGAGGCGGTGGTTGTGGGACTGCGGGTTGTGTGCTGTGCCGCGGTTTGTCCCGGGTGGGGCCGAGCTGAGCAGAGGCTGGCGTGCTGTGGCTAAGCTTTGACTGCCGCCACAGGGGTGTAGCCGCAACTGCCTCCTCCAGCTGTGGTGGCAGCAGTGGTGGGCGTGGTGCCAAAAGTGCCAAAAGTGGTGCTAAAAGTCCCATGGTGAAGGTGCACAGGCGTAACAGTGGCCAGCTGGATCGTGGCCTGCGGACACTCATACCTTTGGCCTCACCTGCCCCTGCTTGTGACACCTGGTGGGGGTGTGGTGGAGGTGTGTGGAGCAGCGTGGAGTGGCCCCTCTGGCAGTGGGTGGCGGCTCTTGGATTCTGCCCCAGTGCTATTTGCGCCTGCCTGCGCCTGAATTCCCTCAGTGCCTCATCCGTGAACATGGACTTTTTAATTATCGCTTAGGCACCCAAGATACAGGGGTACACAAGGTCAATCGGTGCCAATCGGTGTAATTGGTGCAATTGGTGCGGTGCGAGAACATACAGTGGTTTGGGTGCAGGAGGATCCTGGGCTAAGTTCCAACATAGCACCACAACAAGATTCCCGATACGTCATCACAATTTACACACCAACATATACCATTATAGACGAGGACAACATTGATCGGAATAATGAGGTCAAGTAGGACAAGAAAGAACCTACCACACCCCATTAACCGGAAAATCAAAGCCAAAATGGATAACAAAGGGACAGCCTCCCCGCAGAGTAGTGCAACTAATGCGCCAAGAAACCACGCAACCCCATTAATACCACCAATCTATTCAATTTTCGGCTCAATGAACCCAACTGGTAAATTTACATTTTTAAAAGACCCAGTTGCAGCCATCTACTCAATGCCAGCAAAGATTAACAGACTTCAAAAACCACTGACGCCTTACAAAGTAACCAACGAGTTGGATGATAAAACAATTAATTTGACATCTATAATACCGGCGCAACCTGTGAACGGAACACTACACACCATTGGAACAGAATGGCCAAACATGAGCAAGCAAACGCCGCAAGAAGCTGATAAGTCGCCTAGTCGGGGGAACAACAAGTAAAAAATTCAAATACAAGCGTAAGTACACGCAAAACCAGGAGATAACAACCAGGAGCAAGAACGAGCGCAGTGTAAAAGCCCATGCAATATCTCGGTCAGTACTGCGGATAATATTTTGGAGAACCCCTCTACAAACATAAGTCAAACTAGAGTAACATTGACATCCACACTGCCATCACTATCAATTAGTGACACTAACATGGACCAACCAGGGGCAGTATACCATTTTCATACTTCTAATACCCAGGTTTCAGGATGCGAGCCAGGATGTGAGCCAGGTGGAAAAGTTAAAAGCAAATTGGACGTCGTCTGTAAAGAAAAACCCAATAACCATTCCACACCAAGAGAAGAGTCAAGACTACACCATGAAAATGTAGAATTTAGTAAAATGGATGAATTCTGTGAGTTGTTGATAGAGTCTCAATTAATTTTGAATAATAAAGAGATATTACAAGCATTGAGTACAACATCTAAATCCAACATACAAATTAAGACAAGCATTTGCAATGCAACTGTCGCGGCTTTAGTTAAGTTTAAGCAATTCTGTTTGTAATTAGGTCGCTTTTAGCTTTGCTTTTATTAGTGCTTTTTTAAACGTTTATGTACGTACTGTGCATATGTATGTATATGTATGTGGGAAGTGAGAAATATTGCGTTGGAGGCTCCCAGATATGCACAACTCGGGCATACAGTCCTCTTCAGCAGAGCCAGCCGGAGTACGGCCATCGAACACCTGGGGCTACCCGGGACTAACTGCAGCAGACAGGGAAGGGCGACGGGGTGAGCCAGGAGATGGGAGGCTCCAGGATTGAACCACCGACGGGGGTGTGTCTGGGAACTGAATGCTGAATGCTGACACGAACAGGTGCAAGAGTATCCTGCGCGCAATCTCCCAAACAAGCAGGTGTACACACATGATACATCTCGAGACCCACGCATCTAGGAAAGGCAACGCCACAGAATACACTGCTAGGGAGAGATCGGGCGTGTTTTATACACACCCATGAAAGCCTACAGGCATCTATAGGTGGTACATGGGCAGCCATAAAGGTAATCCCTGGTATAATATAACCTTTGTGCAACTGATATAGCTCCGTGGATGATGGTAAAGGGCGCGAGGCAGTGATGTGTACTAGAGGCATGACGGCCATACAGTACATGGAAATGAGCCCACAGTATACATGCGGTGCACACACCTCACCCCACACGCTTAGATGGGTAGGGGACGGAAGCCCGGGCTACCCGCAGACAGGTGCACCGCGTACATGGACAGGTAGAGGGAGCCAGACGCACCGTACACAGACGCATCTCACATGCAGCCAAAGGGGGTGGGGATAGACTAGCAAGGACACACCAGGCAAAGTGGGCGCAGAGACCCCGGATCCAGCAGCAGGGACACGGACACGAGAAGTGCAGCGCGTGGGGAGAATATACACGGGCGAGTGACATGCACAGCGCAGGGATCTGTACAGAAGGGGGCAGTGCGGTACTGGCACCCATACATACTGGATGGCCAGAGACTTGACAGGGAGAGACATCTGATGCATAGGCAGATGGACGGCGCCGTGCTGGCCACACACATAACACGCACAGAGACAGTGGTGGGAGGCAGTGATGGACAAATGGACATACTACATCCCACCACATCTATCACACGGGCTGCTCCGCGGATAAAGCGGCTATGTAGACGTGTCGGAGGCCTTCAAGTCGATACCTCCGGTATATGCAACTCGGACGCAAAGCCACTCCTAACTGGTCCAGGCACCACCACTGCCTCGAGTACCAGGATGAGACCTTAGGTGACAGCGGAGCCGTGTCGTAGCAGAAGGGATACTTCTAACACATCTAAACCACGAGTTCCCTGTTAGCAACGCACAGGGGCCTCAAAACACTGCTGAAGAAAGAGTGCACTCGATCTAGGAAACGTGCACATCTTGTTAGCAGATGGTGGGCGTCCGCACTCACTGTGGAGCCTGTGACATGTTCATCACCATACTATGACTCACAGCAAGAGATAGAGAGAGGCAGAAAAGGGAACGGCAGGGAAGCAGTGACACAAGAAGATAGAAGGGGTGATAAAGAACCCACAAAAGTGAAATAGGAAGGCATAGTGTGAGGTCGTGCAAGGTGGAATCAACACTAGGCAGCGGCCTGGTAATCACAACGCCGGCATTGGGCACGGCGGGCGGGGGCTCCACGAAACCCTTCTGGACAGACATTCCTTCATTTATACACATGAAGAACCGTCGTTAGCCACATTTGAACTTCGTTGAATAGTCGGTTTTTATACACAGCGCCTGAAGCCGTGTCTCAGCTTCTTCCCGAGCATTCCCAACTTTACCAACAAGAACAAGAAGTTTAGATCACTAGGACTCACAGTTCAGATGAGATTTCCTGCATTCCTACGGATCATGTACAATAACAAGATGCACAATATCCGCTCTATACAAGATGCAGATGAGTTACTAGAAAACATACGAGATCACGCTCAGGCCCAGAATGTAAAATAATTCAGGCTCAGGTAGAGAGGTATAGAGGCACTTATATGCACGCCTTCCCAGGTTCTTGCTCTGATTAATGAGAGATAGTCAGAGAGAGAGATAATGTGAAGGGAAAGGGAAGGAAAAAAAAAAAGAAATAAACCCTAAACTGTAAAAATTAAAAAAAAAAAAGAAATCAAACAACATCCTAAGGGGGTTAGACAATCTTTATACAATTCTGTTCTAAAAAAATAAATAAAGAAAAAGATATATAATAAAAAAAATTAAAAAAGTGCAAGCAAATATAACTCATATTCACTGAAAAAACCATAGGTTATACACCATATATAGTTAGGAATTAGCATTTAAAAAACCTTATTTTACTCACACAAAACCAATGAAATTCCATATATAGTTAGTTGTACTAACTATATATCACGCACCCGCAATCCACTGCTGATGATGTCACATATTACATCATTCATGACATGGTCAGTGACATCACTGATGACATCACTGATGACATCTCAAATGACATCACTGATGACATCACTGATGACATCTCAAATGACATCACTGATGACATCACTGATGAAATCATTCATGTGATAATACGATGAACCTCTTCAGACTGTAATATAACCTTAGATACACTCAGTGTAAACACAGACTCACAGATTGTCACTCATCCATGAAGTTACACACACACCTAGACAGTCATGCAAACAATCAATCACACCTCCGTTTCCTTAACTATACAGTTAAACACACCTTACTTATTCAAACATATACTAAAACATATTTACTCACTTATACAATCCTGGATAGAAGTTCACAATGATCCATACAGCCACTCACACATTCACTGGCTCTTATGCACAGTTATTTATATATGTCAACTCTCACATGTACTGTATTTTACATATGTACTTAATTTGACATGTAGCACTGAGATATCTATTCACTCACCAATACAGTCATGCACACAGTCAACCGCCCATACAGCTGTTTCCAACATGCACTTTTGAATCCATACATCTATGCACAGAGTCATACACTTCCCAGCCACCCACACACACACTCAGTCTCCCATACAAATGCTTGTGCAACCAATCAATAACCTATATAGTTACTCATATAGCTACTGATCAACACATGCAGCAGTTTACAGAACAACAGACATAATGATGCACAAATTAAGACAGTTTAGTCACTAACCCATGCACTCAGTGAGACACATTTAATCACTCACTCATACATTCAGTCATGCACCTACTAAATCCTTCGTCCAGACACTTATACATCGACTCATTCATAAATATGTAAGACATATTTTAACTTTACAGAAAAATACAGTCACTGGATGTTGTCATCAGTGATGTCATCAGTGATGTCATTTGAGATGTCATCAGTGATGTCATCAGTGATGTCACTGACCATGTCATGAATGATGTAATATGTGACATCATCAGCAGTGGATTGCGGGTGCGTGATATATAGTTAGTACAACTAACTATATATGGAATTTCATTGGTTTTGTGTGAGTAAAATAAGGTTTTTTAAATGCTAATTCCTAACTATATATGGTGTATAACCTATGGTTTTTTCAGTGAATTTCATTGGTTTTTTAATAGCTAATATCAAAACCTTTACAATGTATTATTCTTTAAAAAGAAAAATATTTTTTACATGTTTTTTATACAATTTTTTTTTTATTTTTTTTTGTTTCGCTCCCAGTACGCGTACCGGTTAGCTTCCCGTTAGCTCAATCCGGAGGCGCGACCCGGTACGCGAACTGGTAAACGTTCCTTTTGCGCACCTCTCGCGTTACAAAACAACATCGCGACGCTTCGCGTCAGCATGACGTTTCGCGTTCTCGCGTAATACGTCATATTACGTGCTACGTTAGCGTACCCGGAAGCGCACCGGTACGCGAACCGGAAGCGATCCGCGGCGCGGCGCCGACCGCGTAATGTAAACATAGCAGGTCATGTGACTCGGTAATAACACTTTTCATTGGTTCATTTCACTTTTGGTTTCCTAATGATGTAATACAAGGTCATGTGATCTAAAATGGACACTTTTCATTGGTTTAGAACTTTTGTTTTTCCCAAATGATGAAAAACCCTCCTTCTTTCATCACTCTGACTTTCATCTTGGTGAGAGAAAGACCCTTTATTGATACTTTGTGATGGCTTCATTAGTAGCTTCAGCTGGTGCTAGCCCACCACCTCCACCAAATCCAAGAAAGAGAGGACCACCTGCAGAAGTAATTTTGCAAGAAGAGGAAGAACAGGAAGAGGAGGAAGAGGAGGAACAGCATGAGTTTTTGCCAGAGGAGCCCAGGAGGTACAATCGGAAGGAGAATTATATCTGGCAATTCTACAGAATTCCTGAGGGGCAAAAGAAAGTCAATGCACGTTACGTGTTTTGCCGCATATGCGGCGATAGATTGTCAAGGGACACTGATAAAAAATATAGTTATGGCAATCATACTATGCATCGGCATATGAGTAGGTGGCACCCAAATAATTATAGTGCTGCCCAGCTACGTGACGAACAACAAAATCCCCTCCCAATGGCAAGAAGATCGGTGGTTCCAGAGGTGTCGGGACCAGAGGCGAGGGAGACGATTGCAAACATCCAAATGTTGTTTGGGCATGTAAAGCAAGTGTGCGTGGAATGTGGCACTTTCATCTGCTACAGAGAAAGTAGCATCACTTTGATTTTGCGAGCAATTCAAAATCATATTAATGTTTGTACAAGACGCACCAAAAAATAAATTCTTTTTTTTTTTTTTTTGCTCCTGTTGAGCCCTTTATAATGGATCGTTTTTGTTTCCCCCCCCCCACAAAAAAACCAAAAATTTTTTAAAAATGTTCAGAAAATACAAAAAAAGTAAAAAAATGTTCAAAAAATACTAAAAAAAATATAAAACAACAAAAACATAAAAAAAAAAGTTCTTTTCAGAACTAACTCCCCATTATAAAAAAATTGGTAGAATATTTGGAACTCTGCCAACCTCTATTTCTCTTAGTTCGCTCCCGGAGCGCTACCCGGTACGCGTACCGGAAGCTAACCAAAAAAAATATTTTTTTAAAAAAAGAACAGTAAGTATAAGGTAAGCAAACAGACAGTTATGTTAAAAGAAAGACAGCTCTAGGGAGTAAACTAAGGATACTGTTACCTACAATCCACTGCTGATGATGTGACATATTACATCATTCATGACATGGTCAGTAACATCAACAGCAGTGGATTGTGGGTAACAGTATCCTTAGTTTACTCCCTATAGCTGTCTTTCTTTTAACATAACTGTCTGTTTCCTTCCCTTATAGTTACTGTTCTTTTTTAAAAAACATTTTTTTGATCAGTCATAAACAGTGACATTAATAGAAACAGAGAGAGTGAACAAGAGTGAAGAACTATGGTCCTCCTCAGCCACCCTCAGAAAACCAAGGGGGTCAAGATACATCTACCGTGCCCCCTTCTACCCATTCTGAACATTATTTGCCCTCCATCTTGTATCTTGATTCGACCGAAACACAAAATGGTGGACTGCCATAACGCTGCTGGTTTGCGAACCGGGCAACTTCCCGGGAAGCGGTCCAAAAAAAAAAAAAGTTGGGAAAGTAATTCACAGACACTAACAGTAATAGAGATGGAGTGAGTGAACAAGACTGAGGAACTATGAGAACAGAGGGACTGAGAAAAAGAGTGGAAGGAGTTGAGTAAATAGGTAATAGAGAAAGGAATGAGGAAAGTAGCAAAGGCAGGAAACTGAGGATTAAAGAAGTGAAGCAGTGGATCTAATAGTAGGTGAATGTGATAGAAATGTAACGAAAAGAGTACAACTATTTACCTTGTAATTGCCGTTAAATTAATCACATTTTATTTCTATACTTTCAATCTGTGAAAGAGAGAACCAACATTTGAAAAAAATTAAAATATGTATTTAAAAATTACAAAAGACAAGGGAAAATATTGAAGGACAAATAGTTTTTCAATAACTTTGACACTGACAGAAGCTTCTGCTTCTCCAGGTCCTCTACACAATCCTAAAGATATACATTTTAAACTAACAGTATCTTGATGCAGATGAAGTGAGGCCTATCTTAAAACATGGTGCATCTTTTGCATTGCTCTTGTTTCAGAAAAGTGTCGCTTCAGTATGCCAATAACATGTCTCCTATCCAGAGATTTGTTTGAGGTGAGGCCTACTCAGAGTTCAAGATGAGATTTACACTTGTTGAAGTGTACAGAGGAGATAATATCTGTGAAAGTCTACTAATGAAGTGAGTCATGTCCACTGCACTCTTCAACAAAGTAGAAACCTCCTATGTTTCCCTGGACAGACCTAAACTTGATCTGCACAATGTGATTCGTAATGATAGGAAACACAGGTGATGTAATTGAAATATGTGCAATTTATTTTGCTCATTTCACAATCACATCACTTGTGTTTCCTTTGCTTAGGTATGTCATTGTGCAGATGTAGTCCAGCATATGAAAGAATACGTAGAAGTGCAGCACTGCATACAATAAATTTAACACTTACAGAAAACTCACCTTCTCCATGCCTCCTACACAGTTCTACATATACATCATAAATGCAAACAGTACAGAATTAATTATACATGTTAAATGGTTTATTTTTGCTGTTCTCAGAATGTATCAAAATTCACTAAAAACAGTGACTTGAAGGTATTCATCATGTAACAGCGGGGAAAAAAAAACACAATCAAAATGATTGTGTTTAAAAAACCCATACAACATCAGAAATTAAAATTCAGAACTCCTTAAAGTTAACTTACTTTCCATGACGTCCAAGGATGTCCTATGAACAGCTTACACTCTTTTGTGCTGTTATTACTTTCAGCCCGCCACTTTCTGAAAGAAAACCTCCATCGTTTTTAAAAACACGTTACATGCAATAAATGACTTCTTGCTCTCTACCACTATTTTCCACAAGGCCAAATCTAGTCAGAGATATTTATAACTCTTGGATTTCTTGTAAGCCAATCCCATCATTTGGCATTTCCGCAACTTTCAGAATTAAAATGTTGAAGATCATTTTCACAATCCTGGAATAGTAATATCTTCCCCTTCTTGCTCAGTCATGTTCTACATTTCCTATGACACTGATACTGCTTAATATGAAGCAGACTTACACTACCTCTATGAGTACTACAATTATTTAATTCTCTACATCACTTTTAATCACAAAGCAATGTAAAACAGTAGACAGCATTGCAGACTTACATTCCCTCTACTCCATGTTTTGATTGGCTGCTTCAATTAGCTTATGAAAAGAAACAGTTTTTCTGAACTCATTTAAAGTGCACATACATCTCCATGATGTCCAATCCTATGATTAGAAGTTATGTCTCTGAACTACACTTATCCTCAAGGCCAAATTGTGTAGGAGCCATTAGAACTTCTTGAAATTCCACAGATCATATCCCGAGATTATTTTCCTAAAATTTTGGTTTTAAAAACACCAGGTAAGAGTTTTTAAGGTCATACGGCAATTTTTTTTTGAAAATTAAAACAGAATCATTGCAGAATGACCAGCCATTTCTAGACTTTAAATAAGCTGTGTAATGTCCTGATGATATTGAAGGGCCGTCATGATATATAATTGCTGTAGTTACAAAAGTCCTTCCTGATATTGACAACTGCGAAGCTACAATTTTTTTTATGAAAGTTGTCAATTTTGTTCCATCAGGCCTACATCGTTGGAACATTAAAATGACGTACTGGCCATATGTTCGTATAAATAATGTGGACATCATTTCAGATTTACATTGGCTACACTCCATGTTGTGATTAGCAGCTTTTACTAGCTTATTAAAGGAGACTGATTTACTGTCTGGCAAAGTTAAATATATAAATCTTTCTGAGTCTACACTAGTAGTACTTGATACCATACAGTTCTCGCAGTCATGCTGCCATTGATAAGAAAGCCCAAACAGCTGATCTACATCTACACCTTCAGCATGTAATACATCAAGCATATACATTAAAAACTCCTGACAATCTTGCTGAATATTTTGAGAGAATTGTGTTTGGCCTGAACATCTATCTAACAGATTTCTAATTTCAGACACACTTTCTATGTTTCTTCTATCAGTGGTACATTTCTCTAACACAGAATTTAACAAACTGCAAAATCTTTGATCAGAATTGACCACAATCTCTTCTTTTACATTTTTTAGAGAAAACAAAACATTAATTACTACATTAGCATAGCAGTTGACACCAGAACTGTTTTCAAACTGAAAACCAACAACATCTTCAACAGAATCCTCTTTGTTTCTGCTTGTAATTTTAGGTTCATTCACTTTTTGTCTTTTTGCTACAACCTCTCCAGTATTGTTCTCATTTCTTCGTTTCCGGCCTACCAGACGTTTCTCAAACAAAGGAAACTGAGGCAAATGTGGCGCATACTCTCTTCTTAACCTATTGTATTCCTTAACACAATCTAGATCTGCACAAATGTTTCTGACATCACACTCAATCAAGTACAATCCCGATAAAGTTCTAACTCGTGACAATGCCACATATGCCATACCCTCCTTGAACACAGAACTGCCAATATTCACCAATGCAGTGTCTACACTTAAACCTTGCGATTTATGAATTGTCACCGCATATGCCAAGCAAACAGGGAACTGCTTACGGCGAACATATAAGTCTTTTACAAGCAAAAATCTAGCAGAACAACGAGCAATTAGCTGTACTTCCTCAATGCCATCAAATTTAATTTTTAAAAATTCAATTCCATCTCTATTTCTGTATTTCACAAAATCAACAACATTACCCATTGATCCATTTACCAGACCTCTTTCAACATGTAAATTCCTTCTTAAAATTATACGGCAGTTCAAGCACACATTCAGAGTCTTTTCAAAACCTGCAGTTTTAGATATACTCTTCTCTAATGAATCCAATTTTGTTTTCAGATTCTCAGACAAAATAATTGTTGATCCCATATGCTCTACTCTATCAATAGCTTCCACTTTCACAATCTCTTGCTTTTCTAAATGCAACATTTTGTTGTTAAATTTGGCACATTCTGCAAGAGTTGGCATCAAACATATTCCAGATTTCTTATCAGTAATTTTCTGAAAAATATTCTCAGGCACAACATCTTGTTCTGGATATAAATTTGACAGTAATCGTGCATGTAAAGCTTCTTTCCCATGCT
Source organism: Lissotriton helveticus (assembly GCF_964261635.1). Classification (NCBI taxonomy): domain Eukaryota; kingdom Metazoa; phylum Chordata; class Amphibia; order Caudata; family Salamandridae; genus Lissotriton; species Lissotriton helveticus. The sequence goes on along the minus strand of NC_136063.1, from coordinate 1,078,285,894 downwards.
CGGTCACTTTTCCAATTCTAACATCTTGTAGAATAGTCTTGTAAACTTCATCCTTTGCCTGACGCATATTTTCATGCAGTTCAGCATAATTGAAGTTTAACCATATATTGACGTTGCCAATGCTGCCTAGGCACTTCCTGGTATCTTCATGCGTGAGCATTTTGAACACAGGTTGCCCTTTCACTGGTGTCAGCTGCAGAAGATCTCCGAAAACAATGATGTGTTTGCCACCAAATAACACATCATACTCTGTTTTGAGAACTTCTTGCATCCTCAAATGCACAAAGGCAAGCATGACATTGGAAACCATGCTTACTTCGTCAATGATAAGAAGTTTCATTTTCCTCAAGATTCTTGAAACTTCAAAACAAGCATCTCCAGATAGCTTGTGATATTCTAATTTGTTGTCATGCTCCACTGGCAGCATCAGTAAACGATGTAAAGTAATCCCTTTAATATTATGTGCTGCCAGTCCAGTTGGAGCAGTGACAACACAAGACAGCGATGACTCTGTCCTTTCTTGCAAATAGCATGAAATTGCTTTAATGAGGAAACTTTTTCCAGTTCCCGCTTCTCCACTCACGTACAGTCGGACAGGCTTCAACGACGTACATGAGCACTCTTTCTTATCATGACTTAATCCATGATCAATTTGCATGGTAACTTCGTCATATATTTTCCTCTGCTCAACGTTGAGTTGCCTTTCCAACTCTTCTAAGTTAACCGCATCCTCTTGAGCATGTGCCATGGCTCTTTCCACCTCATTCATAGCAGTGGCAGCTTCATTTTCAATAACAGGTCCTCCTAGTGGATCCTGACTCAATGAAGCAGAACTCTGACTGTCCTGAGAACTGTCTCTGGCAATCTCGGCTGCAATCGTTGCTTCCTGCTCAATTTCCGCATTCAACATTTCTACATATTTGGGAAAAGCAGGACATTCTATGGTCTCCTTGGCGGCATTGAAAGAGTCTTCATAACAGAGGAAATCTCCAAGCAGTTCCTCTTCTGCACGCCAAGGCTTGAAAAGTTGCAAAAGTGCTAAATAGAAAAACTCCTTTTTTTCAGGAGATTCGCCACTCAATTTTCGATGGTTTATCAAGTGGCATTTTCTTTGCTTGACCAGACATCCCTCACTTCCTATTACAGCATACACTCCTTTCTCAGTATCTTCTTTGATGTTCCTCTTGAACATGTAATTTTGCAGAACCTCATACAGACAAACATTCTCTAGGTGACTGCTTCGATTTGGATAATATGTATCCAACATGTTTGTCTTCAAAATGTCGGTACTGTTTGGCTCCTTTTCCGCCAAATACTCAATTTCCCGCACAGGTTTGAGAACTCGATTACGCGTTGCAGCAAGACCAAGACTCGCCCAAACGATACTCCTGGACTTGGCATAGAGACTTGCTGAAGACAACCGGTCAGAACATTCGTACGCTCCGATTTCTCGATGCGACAACATCTTCAGACTGAAACTGTACAACTTCTTGCTGAGGCTCTTTTCATGGGAAATGTCCTCCCACATATCCTTCAATTCTGTCTTCTCTTTTTTGGTGATGTAAGACGTCACATACCGAGCCACAGCCATACAGTTATCAGCCACAAACTGTATATCCATGTTAGCATTCCACATGGACAAAATCACCGGGTTGTAGTCGTTGATGTACTTGGACTCTTCGTTCCTCTTCAAATTGTAAGTGTTTTTAGGTGATTTCTTCATCACATTATGTCGCAGCGAAGACATCAAACTGTTTACTCTTCCTTTAGAAATCACCGGTCGTGGAAAGCCGAAACGACATTTGGTGTAGAACTTGTCTTTCTTTCGGAATTTACGACGGCAGTACTTTCCACATCGATGGCTTTGGAAACGCAGAACTTTTTCTCTTAGGCTTTTCTTCTCCTTTGCGTTTGGAACAGCACACGTAGAATACTGTTGGATGAAACTCATCACTGAGTCTTCTGGATCCGTTCCAAATTTAGGTGCATCCTTGATCCACAGCAACATATGTATATGAGGAGCACCTCTTGCTTGGTACTCCTTTCTCCAGAAGAAATCCAACACCTCTCCAAGAGGTGGATTCTTCTTATTCATGATGAAAGACATCATAGCTTCAAATCTATGATTGAAGTACCTACATACATTGACTGGATCCAAAGAGCACAGTTCTCCGGGTGTCTTGAATTCGATGTTTTCTACGTTAGCATTTGCCTCTCGTAGAAATTCAAGTAAGTCTTCCCAGCCATACTCGGCACAGCTCAGAGTGAGGAACCATGTGGGAGTACCTAAGTTCCTCAGCATACATTTTAAATCACCATGACGACGGTACCAGTACTCATTAGTACCACGCTGACACGCCATGAGATTAATCAGGTGAGAATCCAAAATACTATCTTGGACATTCACTTTATCCATAAAATCACTTGCCGAGATGTTTTGCATGTGTATACCACTTTTCAAGATGTGGTTCACTGCATATGACAGTCCAGACAGATCGCTTTCAAACAGGAGATGAAACAAATAATGAATGCATTGTCGAAACCTAGCATCTCCTGCATACAATCGCAAAGTCCGGTATTCAGAAGCAGGAATTTGATGAGGTCGCTCATCATATCTTCCTCCCTGACCTGTTGGAAAAAGCTGTGGGAAACACCGAGCTTCCAAACTTTCCTCCCAAACACTAATGGGACTCCCTTTGGCTTGTTTCATTTGAAACAACTCAATAGCATTCCCCATGACTTCCTTTGAATGCAAAGGATGAACACTATAATGTTCATATATTTCCTCACTAGTAGAGGGTTCTACTTTCTCAATTTGACCAGTACACAAATCGCTATCCTCTTCCTCACTTACTTCCTCTTCTGCAACATATACATTCTTATAGTATTTATTATTTTTTTTCAAATACAATGTTGCCTTTTTAACTTTCCTAACATCTACTAAATCTTGCCATATTTTCTTATTCTTTGTCGGAACCCCATTAACTAAGATAACCAGAGGTTCCTCTTCCACTTTTTCTACTCCAATTGTGTTAATGTTTTTCTTGAAATCTAGAGGCAAATAAACAACTCTTCCCTTTAATCCTCTCTGTAAATCTGATGGAGGCAATTTCCCTGTCTTTGGCTCCATTCTTACAATAGCCTGAAAGGGATGGATACTTTGAATCAAAATAGATTCATAAGTATTTAAGTCCTTCAATTCAGAAGGAATCTCAACCAATTCCAGATTATTATGAACTGCTCTAGCAGGCATCTGGTTTTGTTTTAATTTGTTACAACAATAAGTACACACACGTTGATCCAATCCCAAATCAAAACAATTTTCTACCATCAAGTATGTTGCAAAATCCTTCCATTCACTATTATTTTCCCTTTCACTTTTTGCATATAAATCCACTAACTTAGTCTGATTCTTATAATAAGTGCGTCTACAACACACACAAGTGAAATTAGGCCTCTCACTTGATTTCATGTCAAACGTCGCAATTTCCCTCTAGAAATTATCTGTACTGGAAACCTGTACACTATCTTCCAAATGACCCTCTACTTCTTGCTCAATTTCAACATTCTCCTCTTTACTTCCAAAGTAACAAAACTCAATTTCTTCACATATATTCTTCACATCTATTTCAGAACCATGCAAAAGAGCAGCGCATAATTGTTTCAGCATAATTGCTGGACTCTTAGCATAATACAACAGTCTAACTAACTTCCTCACTTTGTTATGATGCACTGCTAGCATCCTGAAATGATGAAAAACACTCTGGCATACTCTCCTGGAAAGACAAGCCAGTGAATGACCATGCAAACCTGTCACTTCTCTCACTCTGCAAGGATCTAATTCTTGCAACAACCTTATTTTCTGCTTCAAACTTTTCTTGTTAAATGTCCGTACAAAATCACAAAGCAAATTGATGGAATCCTGTCGCACACTGCAAATACTACTACACTTCCAGGTGTACACAGGACCCTTAGCACGTCTTCCTAAAACCTCATTACCTAACAACTCTTCTGCCTCTGTTGTCACAAGTTTTTCTTTTTCAACTGGACAACCATCTTTCACTTCATAAGCACGACCACTGATGTCAACTGCATGCACCAAATCATTATCCTGGAAATAACTCTCTTCATTAAAAAATGCCTCACAGCTTGAACTATGTATCCATTCTCCAGAAAAAACTTCACAAAAATTACTACGATTAACTATTCTCTTCCATCTACTATTTCTTTTGAAATCAAAAATTGCCTTGTTTAGCTTCCTAATTCTATTGATTATCAAAATAAATAACTTACGTTTAATTTCAAAAGCCTGATCAATAACTTTCTCAACTTTTTTTTTTCTCCTATAAAAAACTAATTTCTGTTGACCTTTCTTAATATTTTTTAACAAATTGCCAATTATCCTGTTACGGAACATTCGTTTACGAATCTCCGTAAACTGTTGTTTCCTTCTACTATCATGCACAGATTTATCTCTTGCTCTAGCAGTAACATTTTCATTTGTCCTTTTCTTTCCATTTGATTTACTTGTCATGTTATGGATTGAAACATTTTCTGTACTAATATTTTTTTTATTAGAAATATTTCTTATGAAATATTTAGAGCTCTTACCCGGTGCTTTCTTCATGGCTTGAGAAATCTTTTTGTTAGAGGACTGCTGCATTTTTTTTTCTCCTGCTGTCTTTGACGTTTTGCAGCCTTCATCTCTCTTATTTTTGTAGGCATAGTTGAATCTGAGGAAAAATATAATAAAAATGTTATTAAACATTATTATCAAACAGTAAATCAGTAATAGTGATCAAAAACATAACACACTACTTGACATTTTAAATAGAAGATTTTTTAGTCCTTGCAAATTTACAATACAGAAATAGCAGAAAAGAAATGAGATTTATATTTATGTTACCTATGCTATTTTATATGTGAATCTGATCTAATTTTATGAGCATATTTTAATATTTTATTGAAGACACTACACATAACCTGTTTTTGAAGGTGTCTTTATTTTTAAATTAAACGGTTTACCTTTTTACTTTTTATTGATTATAAATTTTAAAAATAAATGTTTATAATTCCAAAGGCTCAAGCAGGTCAGCTTCCCATCCTATATCATATAATTCGGACAAATCTGCATCCTCATCACGCTCTTCTTCATCCTCAGGATTTAAATCATCCAATGGATCAACATCCACTGATGTTTCAATTACAAGTTCAATGATGAGGTCAAAATCAACTGATTGCAGATTGTCGCTCATGTTGAGGTTGTCTTTATCTTTAAAGAAAGACAACAACAATGAGATGTTGCAGAGTAAGAGACAAATCTCACAGATTATAATAGTAAAATTATTTAACAAGAGTAACATTTTGCAGCTATTATTTAGCCATGTCCAGCGATGCTGAGCAGGTGAAGCCTATGTCTAATTTTTCACTGAACAGGACTCATCTGTTCTTAACCTTGGATAAGCCTCAACGACTCTGTGTCCCCTGCACATACTCAAATGTTAAAGTGCAGATTTATATTAAATGGCACATCCCCAGGCATGCACCAGTTAATGTGCACCACTGCTTTACCACCCATGGTGTGCCGCATTTACAATCAGATAGGAGAAAGCTGCTTCAAAACCCTGCGCCTGCTTGAAGCTGGCATAGGTCTTGACGCAGCATTGTATAGATGGGGCACCCCTGATCCTTGCTGGAGCTGCATCGCGCTTGCGATGCAGCTCCAGCAATGCGCCACCTTTACGGCACAGATGCGTCACGCATCTGTGCCTTTTTTGCCCCATGCTGCGCCGCATTGTAAATGCAGCACACCATGGGTGGCGGAACAGTGGCGCAGGATGACTGTCACATCCCTGGGGATGCGCCACTCATCATAAATCTATCCCTAAGCTTCTTATCTTGTTACAGATGAACTGCCATATGTATCATCAAAATATTTTACATATTATAAATAGCAAATTTTAAGGAATAAATAGCAATTCTTTACTATTCCTAATTTGCAATGAGCAAATTGCTAATTGCAAATTACCCATTCATTTCCATAGGCTAGGAGGCTCATAGGAATTAATGTTGCAAGTTGTGATTAGCAATTAGCTCATCACAAAATAGGATTTTTTTCAAGCGTGCAGGGGTATCTCAAGAACACCCTGCTGCACCCCTGAAAAAGAAATTTGGGAGCACATGGCACACCTACATGCCCTAATGGCATGTATGGGCGTCATATGGGACCTTTTTTTTTTTTAAAAAAAAAATGCTTTTTGAAAAGAATTCGCAAATTACCACAAACTAGAAGTTGGTGGTAGTTTCCAAATCCTTAATATCATTTTTTACATATTTTTTTTTGATACATTGCATTTAAGGAATCACAAATTTTGAATTATTGACATTTTAAGTAATTTCCACATGTGCACTGTTTTCTAAATATAATTTGAAAATCGTTTTTGGGGAAAAGTAATGGTTTGCAAATTTATGACAAGGACATAATGGTGTATGCTTCTCTATAAGGCATTTCAGTATCTCTAATGTCATTTTTCCCATATTACATTATAAGACCTTTCCCCATGAAGCACATTCCTTGTAAATATGCTCCCACCAGTGCATTGCAAATTTAGATTTTGACTGTTTCAGACACATAGCCATGTTGAAAGTGACCCAAAAAAATTGCAAACGTTTTAAAAAAAAACATTCATGTGTCTTAATGACATTTTAAGTCATTTCCCCATGGACAATGTTTTCTAAGTGGCACAAAAGAGGTATACACCTATCATAAATCTGTCCCTAGCATTATAAATGATTAAATCAGGATGACAATAAGATGTGGCCTATCCAGAGGTTTGTTTAAGGTGAGGCCTACTCAGGATTGCAGATTAAAGTTATGCTTGATGAAGAATACAGAGGAGATAATTTATTGTAAAGGCCTACCAATGAAGTAAGTGATTTCTACTTCATTGCACCAGTCATCATAAATGTATCCATAAGCTTCTTATCTTGTTAGACATCAACCGCCATATGTATCATATAACTATTTTGCATTTCCAAAAAAGCGAATTTTAAGGAATAAATAGCGATTCTTTACCATTCCAAATTTGTTTGAGAAAATTGCTAATTGCAAATTACCCATTCATTTCCATGGGCTAGGAGGCTCATATAAATGAAGGTGCAATTTGCGATTAACAATTTGCTCATCACAAATTAGGAATTTATTCCAAAAGTGCAGGGGTGTCTCAAGAACACCCTGCTGCAACCCTGAAAAAGAAATTTGGGGGCATATGGCGAACATAAATTTTAACAACATTCCTTTACCTCAAAAACGATTTTCAAATCATAACTTCAAAACACTACACATGGGAAAATTACTTAAATTGTCCTTAAGACACATAAAAGCGTTTTTTGATTGGCTTTCCTGCATGGTAGGGTCACTTTTAACATGGCTATGTAACATAAACATTCAAAATCAAAATTTTCAATGTACAGGTGGGAGCATATTTACAAGCAATTTGCGCCACAAAGAAAGGTCTGACATTAAAATGGGAAAAATAACATCAGGGACAGTCAATTGCCTTATAAAGAACCATACACCATTATGTCCTTCTCATGAATTTAAAAACAATTCCTTTTTCCCAAAAACGATTTTCAAATCATAATTTCAAAAAACTGCACATGAGAAAATGACTTAAAATGTCATTGAAACACATGAAAGCGTTTTTTTATTGGCTTTCCTGCATGGTTGGTTCACTTTTATCATGGCTATGTAACACAAACATTGATAATTAAAATTTTCATGCACATGTAAGAGCATATTTACAAGCAATTTGCGCCACAGAGAAAGGTCTTACACTAAAATGAGAAAAATAACATCAAGGACAGTCAATTGCCTTATAAAGAACCATACACCATTATATCCTTGTCATGAATTTAAAAACAATTCCTTTTCCACAAAAACGATTTTCAAATCATAATTTCTAAACACTGCACATCAGAAAATGACTTAAAATGTCATTAAAACACATGAAATCATTTTTTGATTGGCTTTCCAGCATGGTTGCGTCACTTTTAACATGGCTATATAACAAAAACATTCAAAATCAAAATTTTCCATGCACATGTGAGAGCATATTTACAAGCAAATTGCGCCACATAAATCATAATTTTCTCCTTAAAGCACACTATTCTCTATCTAAAGTAAAGAAATATTTTCTCACCTTAGCAAATACTTTGAGTTTGAAAACAGTCTAAGAAACACACCAATTTGTCTTCAGCAGAGCAAAAGGTATGCACTCCAGAGTCTGCAGCTATCAAAAGCACAGAAATGGTGTAATTCTTCACACATATTTCTCATGTCACCCAATCAAAACTCTTCCCTCACTTTTTTTCAAATGAAAACCCTTCCCCCTCTGCCCTTTCTGCCTATTTTCCATAGCAACCACCTCTTGGAGAAACTCTGGTGTTTGCAAATTCACACAACAATGTTGCAATTGAACTCTGAACTCTCAGTGCACCTGCATATCCAGTGCTTTCTTTCATTTAATGATTTTTTATTGACCACTCAAAATACATCTTTCAAACAACACATCTGTACACCCTAACTTTCTGTTTTCATCAATTAAAATCCACCAATCACTGTTACTACTTCATGAACACAGAAACTCCACAGTTTTTTTCATTTCAAACTCACATTTTTTCAACTGCCATTTCATTGCCACACTTCATCTGACTGCAGGAGAACCTTCTCTCACCATGTTTTCTGTCTGGATTGTTGGTCATAGTTATATTCACTGGGCTCAAAGGTACGTTGAAAGCAGGAATTTACCTAACCTCAATTTACAAGATGTGGAAATTAAGTGGTTTGGCCACAGAGGATTAAAATGTCACCAATTGATACCATTGGTGAAAACCTTTATGCATTTGCCAAAACCTGACCTGTTAATTGTGCACTGTGGAGGTAATGACTTGGGCACTTTGACTGGTGTAGGTCTGGAAATGCTTTTAAAGGACACCTTTGAGCAATTAATGGCACTTTTTCCTCAGACTGCCTTGGTATATTCAAATATATGCCAAAGACAGAAATGGAGGTGGTCAAACCAATTTTGTCCACAAATTGAGAAGTCGAGGAAGCATGTAAACAAATCTGTTTCAGCTTACATGAGAGACCATGGAATGGGCTCCCTGTACAACAATAACTTGCGTTATTACATGCAAGATATCTACAGAGGAGATGGAGTTCACTTCTCAGATGAGGGCAACAGAGTTTTCACTCTGAATTTAAAAATGTGCATTGGTACCTACTTATAAGTACCAAAATGTACTATAAACCCAAAAGCTCTTCTCAGAGCTACCCTACATCTAATTACTCACAATTATTATTTTACTCTAACTTTTTTCACTAATTTTCAACAAAGTACACTCCCTGGTGCGCTACCCGGTACGCGTACCGGGAGCTAACCTCGCGAAATTTTTTAAAAAAATGTTTTTTTTTCGCACATATGGGCCTCCTCAGCCACCCTCACAAAACCTAGGGGGTCAAGATAAGTCTACCGTGCCCCCTTCTACCTATTCTGAACATTATTTGCCCTCCATCTTGTATCATAATTCGACCGAAACACAAAATGGTGGACTCCCGTTACGCTTAAGGTTCGCGTACCAGGGCGCTCACCGGTTCGCGTACCGGGTCGCTTCCTGGGAAGCGCACCATCAAAAAAGGTGGGAAAGTAGTTCACACAAAAGCCACTTGAGACAATTTCACCAAATATAGATTAGCTCATACTACATACCAATCCCTACCATTTTCACAAATTTGATTGGAATTCCATTTAGCCATTTAGCCTGTAGACCTCTCTAAATACCGTGAGGTAAATTACTTCACAAAACACATCTGAAGTGTTGGAATTGACAACCAATTAAAATGTTACTTTCATTTTCTACTTTTTTTACCTGACATTTGATTGGTTATGTACCCGAATATATATAAAGGAAGAGAAGGAAACACAGCCATTTTGACTACTACTTCCTGGTGTACATTTCATTTGGATTTTCATTAATAACTTCAACTTCTTTTTAAAGGTAAGTTGTTATTTTTAAAACTGAAGTATATTGTGCACTTTAAGTTAATATGGCAAACTTTTTCTGTTAGTTATATACTATCCCTCTGTAGTACTTATAAATTTAGATACACTTTTTTATATTCCTACTTCCACTCTGATACTATACACTGCCCAAAGATAAATTCTCTGATAAAAACTGCCTATCTAAAATTAATCCCAACAGTGCCCTACCTCTACTAATATATATTTTTTTTATGCAAATTTCAGGAAAAATGGAAAGTGAACAAAACATTTCATTTGAAATTGTCCTTCCAGAGTCCAACACAGAAATCATTGATCCAAATGAGATTGAATTTATGGATGAAACATGGGACCAAGAACTACTGCAATGTGTACAAGCAGTAGATAACCTCCTTGCAAATGAGGACATTTTACAACCTCAGAGACTACAATCTATATTCCATGATTATGAAATTTCTGACAATGAAATGTTAGAAAGTTTAATAAATTATGAAACACAATAAAAAAAGTTTAAAAAAAAAAAAAAATAATCAACAAAACCAACAATCAATTAACATACAGCATTTGAAAAGTCTATCATTCATTTTTTATTGTGATACGCTCCCCAGTACGCTTCCCGGTTCGCGTACCGGGCGCTAACCACGAAAAAAAACAAAAAAAATATATTTTTTTTTTTGCTTAGCGGGGCCCCTTTAAAGCCTCCACATCAAACCTAGGGGGTCAGGGAGGATCTACTATGCCCCCTTATGGTCATTTGCCCCTTCGCTTTTGCCTCCTCTTGTCTCTCGATCCTACCGAGAGACAAGATGGCGGCCGCTCCGGACTGTTTAGAATGTTGACAGACACCGGAGAGCCAATCAACTTCGCTACGCGAAGTTCCGTTACGCGTCAAGTACGCGTACCGGGGCGCTGCCTGGTCCGCGCTTACAGATATATATCTTTTTTTGAACGTTATTTTCTCAAAATCCACTGCAGCACATATATTGAGACCTACAAAAGGCACATCGGGCTACCAGTCCCTACAATTTTGCCAAGTTTCGTGCAAATCCATTCAGCCGTTCGGGCTAAAAGTGAGGCTAACCGCCCTATGGAAAACTCAATGTTAAAAACACGTTTTGGGACCCCCCTTTTTTCTCGGCCCCCCCTTGACGAACCCCCCCCAAATTTTCAGGGGCTCCTCAGAAACAAAATGTTCCATTTTCCAGAAAATTTCAGCCAATTCCGTCCACAAACGCCAAAGTTATTAGACATAGAATTTTCAAAAATCCCATAGGGAAAAAATCCTAACTATATATACCTACTGGCGACCGCCAGTAGGTAATATATATAATGAAGAAAGTGAACAATATAGAAGTTAAAATCTTCCTTTGAGACAATAGTTAGGGTTCTTCCTTTACGTCCATATTGGTCGGTAATAACAGCTCCATAACTATAAATACTTGCAGCAGCGGGAGGTCGAAGAGCAAGGCTGTAGCGGGCGTGAATTTGGCCAGACACCAGGCCAGAGTAAGTAGGGGGGTTTTTCCCAGGGGGTTGGAGGGAGGGGTGGGAAGAGGGGTAGAAATAGTAAAAGGTCCTCAAGAGTCTACCCTATTTAGCATTTTAGCTTGTCTTTTTTCTCAATTTTCAGACTTATAACAAATCAATACCGGGACTTTGCCAGTGGAAGAGAAAAATTATGAAGGAGTTAGGGATAGTCATAATAAAATGACATTCGTCCACTATCTATCCTGGAATGTCAATGGTCTGCGTGTGAGAGGTAGACGAGATCGTATCCTACAATATTTGAGAGACTCTCAGGCACAGATCATAGTCCTCCAGGAGTCACACCTACTTAAATCAGAGGCCACATCTATACTTAAAAAACAGAGGTGGATTGATAAATTCTGTTCTACAGACCATAACGCTAATATAAGGGGGGTAATATTTGTCTTTTACAAATCTGCAAAGGCTCAAATTCTGGATTATAAAGAAGACCACACAGGGAGATGGCTAATATTGAGAGTCTCACTGGATGGTCAAATCCGTACCCTGGTGGGCTATTATGGCCCCAACTCAGACGACCCATCACACCTAGATACAGTCAGGAATTACCTGACACTAGTTCAGGATCCAGGAGATGGGAGATTTTAATATTGTGCTCAACCCCAGGCTAGACAAATCAACAAACTCTAAAGCCTGTAGCTCCACTAAGTCTAGGCAAACTCTTAAAACAATTATGACACAACTAGGCATGGCAGATTTGTGGAGAGAAAGAGTTGGCAATAAAATTGGGGTGTCCTTTCGGAATAGCCGTTTTAAACACAAGTCTAGAATTGACTATGCTCTCTTCAGCTATTTCTTGAAAGACACTCTGACAACAATAGATTACCTCCCTTCACTCTTGTCGGATCCCTCCGCCTTAGCATTCACAATGAGATCTGATAGCAAGATTAAATTAACATCTTGGTCGTTTGATCGGTCACTCTTGCTTGAGGATGAAGAGGTTAAGTTCCTGGCAGAAGAGTCCTCAATATTTTTTGATCTAAACTTGGGCTCCTCAGTCTTGTCTGTAGTCTGGGAGGCCTTTAAGGCCTTTTTAAGAGGACAGATTACCAACAGAGCCTCCTGTAGGCGTAAAATATACAGAGATAAGATAGCCAACCGGGAGCAGGAAATGAGGCTATTAGAGCAAAAAATCGACACACCCCCGGCAACTCCAGAGGATCAGACAAAACTAGCTGTAATAAAGGCACAACTGGAAAATATTCTACAAGAGAGACTAAACAAAAGGTGGGAAGTAAGCAAGATCTCTCAATTTGAATTTGGAGAAGTCGCCGGGAAAGTCTTGGCATGGAAAATAAAATCCAACCAAGCCCTCAAATATATTAGAGAAATCCAGGTAGAGGGGGAGGTTACAGTAAGATCCTCTAATTCAGAAATAGGTAAAGCCTTTTATGATTTCTTCAAGGCAATCTATAGAGAAGACCATCCCAATGACCAGCTTGCAAGGGATAGATGGCTGGAAGAAATTACGCTCCCAACCCTCTCAACGGTACAGAGCAAGTCTCTGGAGAGCGAGATACCGGAGATAGAGGTGAGGAAAGCAATACGTCAAACAAAAAAAGGGAAAGAGGCAGGCCCATATGGTCTTCCAAGGGAGATTTATAGGTCACTGGAAAATGTCATCGCCCCCGTACTGATGGCCCTATTTAATGATATCTTAATAGAAGGAAATCCACTGCCAAAAATATGGGGGGAGGCCACAATTGTGCTTATCCGAAACCAGGAAAATCTCCCCTGGAATGTGGGTCATACCGACCCATATCGTTGCTTAATAACGACTATAAAATCTTTACAACGATAATTTCAACAAGACTAAGTGGCGTAATAGGTAATATAATCCATCAAGACCAGAAAGGTTTCATCAAAGGTCGACAACTATCAGAATTAACACACGATCTGATAGGGGCTATAGATATTGCCTCAGCTTTTTACCTACCCTTGGCTACACTCACTTTAGAAGCAACTAAGGCGTTTGACAGGGTCAATTGGCTCTATCTCAATGATGTACTTAAAAAATGTAACTTTGGAAAGGGATTCTGTAGAACGATATTCCAACTTTATGGTGCCCCTTCTGCCAGGCTACTAGTCAATGGTGTCTTGACGGATGCCTTCAATATCACCAGTGGCACAAGGCAGGGCTGCACGCTCTCCCCACTCCTCTTTAATCTATACATCGAGCCATTCGCCCAGGTTCTGCGGGAAGAGGCCAATATTCCATCATTTAGTTTTGGGCAGTGGGAAAGGCGGGTAGCACTTTACGCCGACGACATTTTGATCTTTACATCTGATCCAACAACGACATTCCCGGTAGTCATCCAGCGAGCAGAGGAATTTGGGCATATCTCGGGCTACGACATCAACTCGAGTAAAACCAAAATAATGACATGGAATATACCGGATCTATACTTAGGGATAAACGTCTCAACCTCCATGCGGTACCTTGGGATACGAGTTACCCAAGAAGTGGGTAACATTGGTCAAACCAACTTGGACAGAATATACAGTGAGAGCAAAAGGTTGTTGAGATCTTGGTCACACTTGCCACTCTCTATAATGGGTCGAGTTAATTTAGTTAAAATGTGTATCCTTCCAAAGTTCATTTTTGCCTTCAATGCTATTTCCCTGGCGTTCGATCTTAAAATGATTGAAAAATGCCAGCGAGAAATTAACTCCTTTATTTGGAATCATAAATCCATTAGACTCGCGTGGAAAAAGCTGAGGAGGAGAAGAGAGAAGGGAGGTCTCGCTCTGCCTGACCTACTATACTATGCATGGGCCTTCCAGATGACACACTCTAGGATGCTTTTAAAAACACCAACTAATCTTTCTAATGGGTCGATGTACAGAGCCATGCTAATTGGGGCAAACCTACCAGTGGATGGGTTTATGTTTAAATTTGCAAGCCAGAAATTCTTCAAAAAAATCTAACTTAAAATACTACAATCATGGACTAAGACTTGGCTTATCATCAGAAAAAGACTGGGGCTGTCCTACTACTCTAACTTTGCCCCAATTTGGGAATCCCCCGGGCTTCCATCATGTATGAGAGATAGCCTGTCATCCATACTAGAATAAGCTGGGATTTTAAGATGGGGTCAGTTACTGAAGGAGGGATCATTAATAGCTTGGGACGAGTTACATGATCACATCGGTTCTGGACTGTCCAGATTTAAGTACATCCAATTGGATAGTTGGAGGAGATCCCAGCGCAGCAAAGACGAACACCTTGGGAAAATAAGCGTTTTGGAGCAACAGTTAGTGGAAAGATCAGGGGGAGGAAAGGAGGTAGCCCTATGGTATGGGAGATCCTGGAAGAAATCGACGGGGATTTTGCCCTCCCAGACCAGCTGTGGGGGGTGGCAACCGGCCTTCACTGTGAGGAGTTGTGGCTAAATTCTTTCGCTCTTCTACACAAAATTGTAAAACCATCATGGCTAAGAAGAAACCATCTCTTCTCAGTTCACCGTGCATACATCACGCCATTAAAACTTTCCAAATTTCTCCCTGACAAAAAATGTAACAAATGTAATCTTATGGGAGCATCTGATATCCATATGTTTATGGATTGTCCCGATATAGGCCGGTTTTGGAGAGAAGTGAAGGCTACCCTAAATTCCATTTTAAACACATCACTCTCAATAACACTACCACTTATTATCTTTGGGTTGGAAGACAGCATTACTGGTAAAGCAAGGTCATTTCTCTTTTATGCCATTTTGTTGGCCAGAAGGCAAATCTGTTTGCATTGGGTAGAGAAAACAGCCCCATTACATTCTGGATGGCTCACGTCTTTATATGAAACATCTAAAGCAGATCTCAAAAGATCATGCAGTAAACGCAACCTTTTTTTTTGGGATCTGTTGACCAAGTGGAGATACACTCCGGGTTTTTTTGTTTTTTTTCCCCGGGTCCTATGATTATGCCGTAAACACTCCTTGGACTGGGTCTAGCCTCGACACGATATTGGTCCTACAGGTTGAAATATACCTAGATGGAGTCAGCTTAAACTCCTCAAGCTTTTGGGATTTCTCTGCCACCTTTAAAACAACCCGAGTCCCAGCACAGGAGAGAGGGAAGGAAAAGCAGTCTGGCTCAGCTCCAATGTGAAGGACTCGCTAGGTGGTTGGTATCTCCTATATTGAGGGTAAGGCAAATGAGGACACAAAAAAAAAAAGAACAAGACGTGCAGGGCGAGTGCCGGTCCGGCGAGAAGGGGCAGGACTGCGAGAGCCAATTCCGACGCGTGCCTTCGGATTGGGCCGCGCGACGTCACGTGAGCTGTCTTCGGTTGAAGCTCACGTGCGCGACCCGATCCGAAGGCGTGCGTCGGAATCCGCCGCTGCTATAGGGAATGCTGCGCGCGCGGTCAGGTCTTGTAGCCACATCCCAACTCGTTGTCGGCTGAGACACCAGCTATAGTTCTCTGGCGAGAACGCACTTCGCCCGTCTCTGGGTAGAACGCGCTTCGCGCGTTACTAGCCGAGAACTTAAAAAAGGAGAAACAAAATCCCAGCAAATTAAATTATCCAACAAGATCACAACGCTAGCTAATGACGCACTGGGAAAAAATCCAGCAGGGGGCCTACAAAGTAAACAATTGACGTCAGAACCAAAAGTAAGACAGGAAATAATAATTGAGATATCAAGTTTCTCGGAACAGGCAGACCAAGTACCCACAGAAGCACTTAACAAAACACGCAATAAAAATTAACTAAACCTGGAACAAAGGGCCTATATGGATAGGGAGAACGCGGTGGAAAACAAAAAAAGTACCGCAAATCTGCTTAATCGTAACATCAACTGGGGCCACCAGGCAGATAACAACCTTATTCAATATCCATCAGATGGAAAAGAGGATCTAAATTACAATCTGGAATCTCTAATAAATCTACATGGTGTTCTAGTGAAAACACTAGAAACATCAATCAAAACACTGAATATGCAGTCAGACAAACTTGATATTCAAATAAATTTAATAAGTTTAAACACTGAACATATTTCAGATATAAATAATAAACTTGATACCATGATGAATATACTTGCAAACCCCCAGGATCTAAATGAAATGCGGGCTCAACCTTCCATCTGCCCTTGTAGCCCTATACTCGAAAATCTAATGGAACTACCGACTATACTCAAAAGCATCCTTTATGAATGCAAACATACGAATTGCGAATTTGAAAATGAGGTACCACATGGTAAACACTGTTCATGGGAGGAAAAAAACATCAATAACATCGCCACGAAAAAGATATAAATAATGATGAAAAAGACAAAGTGGAAAAGATGACCAGAAAAACCCTTCAAAAAATTCCCCAAAGAAAAAAAGAACTGAGCATCCCACAACGAAAAGAAAAAAAGTCAAAATCAGGAGAATTAACTGAGGAACCAATAGCACCAGACAACAAATCGTTAGAATTGACTAAATATAGTCACGTTCTGACCATCGAAGTAAATCCACAAACACATAAGCAGACGAGCATAACAAACAATCAACAACCCGCTTTAACAAACAGGCCAAAAAAACGAGCTAGAAAAGCTAGAAATCGACTACGCACCAGCAAAACATTCAATAAACAGGTCCCAGATAATTACCCAATTTTTAACCTCCCCAATGGCATATGGAAACATCAAAAACAACCAGGGAAAGTGGTAGAAAACCAGTCCATTCCCACAGAAGTGTCGCCCCGACCGAAGGTAGCCGTACCAAGAGAAAATAGTCCAGTTGTGGTACCTCGGAGCACCGAGGATAGCAACTATGATCAATCTACAATACATACATTTAAGGGGAGTAGTATAAACTGGAGCTTCGAGAGTAGCGACCCTGAATCATATATAGTAAACAGACCAGAGGGGAGCCTAATGAGACAATTAAAGGGCATTGGAAATAAAACAAACCAATCCACATAGTCAACACAGTTCCAACATGGACAGATTCTGATTGCACAAGATAATGGCGTTCCCACAGATAGAAATACTAATAAAGACCTAAAACCAGGGGTGTGCAGACAAGGATCCTCAATCAATCAATCACAGCATTTATAAAGCGCGCTACTCACCCGGGAGGGTCTCAAGGCGCTGGGGGGGGGGGGGCTACTGCTCGAACAGCCAGGTCTTGAGCTGTTTCCTGAAGGAGAGATGGTCCTGGGTTCGCCGAAGGTGGGTGGGGAGGGAGTTCCAGGTCTTGGCTGCCAGGTAGGAGAAGGATCTTCCTCCGGCAGTGGCTCTGCGGATGCGTGGTACGGTGGCGAGGGCGTGACTGGTTGGTCGTAGCTGGCGGGTGGGCGTGTAGAAGGTCATGCGGTCGTTGAGGTACTTGGGGCCCAGGTCGTGGAGAGCCTTGTGTGCGTGGGTCAGGAGTCTGAATGTGATTCTCTTGCTGACGGGGAGCCAGTACAGGTCTCTCAGGTGTCCGGTGATGTGGCTGTGTCGGTGGATGTCCAGGATGAGTCGTGCGGAGGCGATCTGGATACGCTGGAGTCTTTTTTGAAGTTTGGCTGTGGTTCCGGCGTAGAGGGTGTTCCCGTAGTCCAGTCGGCTGGTGACGAGTGCCTGGGTGACGGTCTCCCTGGTTTCGGTGGGGATCCATCTGAAGATCTTGCGGAGCATGCGCAGGGTGTTGAAGCACGTAGATGAGACGGCGTTGACTTGTCTGGTCATCGACAGGGAGGAGTCCAGGATGAAGCCCAGGTTGGGTGCGTGGTCCGTTGGCTTGGGAGCGGTGCCCAGGGCCGGGGGCTACCAGGAGTTGTCCCAGGCAGAGGGTGAGGATCCCAGGATGAGGACTTCTGTCTTGTCTGAGTTCAGTTTAAGGCGGCTGCTCCTCATCCAGTCGGCGACGTCTTTCATCCCTTCGTGTTGGTTGGCTCTGGCGGTGTTGGGGTCGTTGGTGAGGGAGAGGATCAGCTGGGTGTCGTCGGCGTAAGTGATAATGTTGAGGTCATGTTGGCATGCGATGGCTGCGAGGGGGCTCATGTAGACGTTGAAGAGGGTTGGGCTGAGTGAAGATCCTTGTGGTACGCCGCAGATTACTTCGGTGGCCTCGGATCTGAATGGGGCGAGGCGGACTCTCTGGGTTCTTCCGGTGAGAAATGAGATGATCCATTCCAGTGCTTTCCCTCGGATTCCGATGTTGCTGAGGCGCTTCACTAGGGTGCGGTGGCAGACTGTGTCGAACGCCGCAGAGAGGTCTAAGAGGATGAGGGCCGCTGTTTCCCCGTTGTCGATCAGGGTTCTGATGTCGTCTGTGGCTGCGATTAGGGCGGTCTCGGTGCTGTGGTTGGCACGAAACCCGGACTGCGAGGGGTCGAGGGATCCATTAGTCTCGAGGAAGGCGGCCAGCTGTCTGTTGACGGTCTTCTCGATGACTTTGGCCGGAAAGGGAAGGAGCGAGATGGGACGGTAGTTCTTGAGGTCGGTGGGGTCCGCCGTTGGTTTCTTCAGGAGGGCGGTAAGCTCGGCGTGCTTCCAGCTCTCCGGGAAGGTGGCGGTGTGGAAGGAGGAGTTGATGATGTCCCGGAGATGGGGTGCGATGATGGCGTTGGCTTTGTTGAAGACGTGGTGTGGGCAGGGGTCGGTTGGTGCTCTGGAGAGGATGGAGTTCATCATGTGGGTGGTGTCTTCCGTGTTGATCTGGGTCCAGTTGCAGAGGGTGGTGGTGGCGGGCACTGGTTCGGCGGTAGGGTGCATGGTCTGTGCGTTGAAGCTGTTGTGTATGTCTGCGATCTTGCTGTGGAAGAACGAGGCGAGTGAGTCGCAGAGGTCTTGCGAGGGAGTGATGTCATTGTTTCCGGCGCTGGGGTTGGAGAACTCTTTGACGACGCTGAAGAGTTCCTTGCTGTCGTGGGCGTTGTTGTCCAGTCGTTCTTTGAGTGCCGATTTCTTGGTGGCGCGGATCAGCTGGTGGTGTTTGCGGATGGCGTTCTTGAGGGCGGTCCTGTTGTCTGTGGTCTGGTCGAGCCGCCATGCTTTCTCGAGGGTGCGGCAGTTCTTCTTGGATTCCTTGAGTTCGTTGGTGAACCAGGGGGTTTTCTTGCTGCCGGTTCTGCAGGGAGGGTTCTTTAGTGGTGCCAGGTCGTCGGCGCAGGCGGTCAGCCACTTGGCGAGGTTGCTGGCTGCTACGTTTGGGTCCACTGTGTTGGTGGGTGTGTTCTGGCTGAGGGAGGTGGTGAGCTGCTCGGCGGTGATCTTGCTCCAGCTCCGGTGGGGAACCTGTTGCGGGTGGTGTTGGGGCACCTTCCTGCACAAAAACAATCACTAAAAGCTCTTTCCTCTTTCAATGCGTGCTATAGAATACAGCACGCATTGAAAGAGGGAAAAACGAAGAAAAATTCAAACATTTTTCCTCACTGCGCCTACATTCAGACACATCTCCAAATTGACGATATCTCGTAAATCTGGAGATGTGTATTGTTCCATGGGTGTAGCGTGGGAACACCCACAGCAGCACCCATGAAATGCCCAATCACCGCAAAGTGCTGTGTGTGAAGGGATCGTATTTACAAGGAAAGGAAAAATCACGTAGGGTGACTTTTCCTCTCCTTGTAAATATAGAGGAGCCCCCTGCGCCACCAGTACGTCATCAAAAGTGACGTACTGGTGGTGCTGAAAGCTTGTAAATCTGTCCCAGAGTGTCACTGGGGACCAACTAACCCAAAAGATATGTATAGAAAGCATCCTATGCCAATAATATGTCACTTTTTGTAACATAGTGATTGCGAAAAAAATCGTTCATATTTACAAGGAGAGGAAAAGGCATTCTGTGTAACTTTTCTTTCCCATGTAAATACAACTTCATCATACACACAACTTTATGTTGAAAGGGCGTTCTATAGATGTTGCTTTGCATGTTTGCAGAGAACACTCACAGAACAAGACACATCACCAGATTTATCAGAAATGATAAGTCTGGACATGTGTGTAAATACTGCACCATCCTCCAATTGATGTAGCGATGCACAACAAGGAGAATTCTTTTTATTTCTCCTCATTTTTTCTCTTTCAATATATGCTAAAATCCACACCATACATTGAAGGAGAAAAATGTGTTCATTGTTTTTGTGCAGGAAGGTGAGCCTTTTTGTACAAAAATAAACTACACATGACACAGATATTCTTGCACCATGGTGCAATGGTGCCTATGTCACCACATGGATGTAGTTTAAGCAGCAGTGCAAAGAGAAGCACAGAGTTGCAATACATTATGTATATATGTTGCATCCCTGTGGTTCGGAAGTATCTTAACATGCTGTAGGTAAAGAGCTTACAGTATCATGCCACAGCACTTCCTTACAGTTCTGCAGTCATATATTCACCATACACCACAAATGCATTTTTTCACTCAATTATGTAGTACGTATACATTCATATAAACTTTCACACACTAGCATACATATGCATCTCTTTCTTTAACCAGAGTAGTTAGTTCTGAAAAGAACTTTTTTTTGTACTTTCTTATATATTTTTTGATTTTTTTGACCGTTTTCTTTTTTTTTTTTTTTTTTTAAAGAAAGAAAAGTCAACAGGATGAACAAAACCATGAACTTTGAAGGAATAAAAAAGAAATCTAGCAGCGATGGTTATCAATTGCTCTGCAAACTAGTACTACTGAGTGCTCTCCATAACAAATGAAACTATTGCACTTCACGCAGTGCATTCTAACTTTCACAAATTGGGGACGTATGTCTGGTGGTGATGTTGAAGGTGATGCCCCAGAGGTACTTGCTATTGCCGGTGGTGGAGGTGCATTTTGGCACAGTCTTCTAAATTCTTCGTGAGCAAAGTTCACAGTATGCAGGGATTGGAGGTGCTTGCCCATACTAGCAGTGCCACAGGAGTATTTTTTATTAGGATCTCCTCTGGACAGCACTGCCTGGCAAATCTTGCATGTCACCTTCGTGGCATTACATTTCTTTTGCCCCTCCGGAAAAGTAAAAAATTTCCATACGATGGATGTGTATCTTTCTGGAGGGAGAGGTCCTGGTAGAAATTGTTCAGCAACAAAATCATCAGAATCAGATGATTGTTTCAGCGGTGTAGCAATGTTTTTCTCCAAAAAAGAAATTCAGATTTCCAACAAAGAAAAAGTGAGGTTCTTCTCAGAACAGGGTTTCTCCTAATGAAGGTCTAAGAGGAGTAATTGAAATGGGTTGGGTTCTTCAATAGTTAGAACAGCAAGCGTTATAAACCAATCAAATCTCTTTTTTTTGGTCATATGGGATCCGCGTTAGGTGCGTACACGCAACACACACTTAGCGCGACTCTGCGAAATTGCATTTAAAAGTAATATAAGTTTATTACAACTAAAACAATATTCTTTTTGTTGCCTTAATATTTATATTAAATACATATATATATATCTTTTTGTGTTTTGAAAAATTTTGCGGAAGTCGCTCGCCTACCTCCTTGAAGACGTAGATGACGTCATGCGGAAACTCGCGAGCGTGGCGTGGCGTGATACGTATATGTCACCTATGCGCTTGAAGTCGCGTACGGGTCGCATGGCCATCGCGCATAAAAATGCTCACCCATCGGACACCCTACACGGATCCTACAGAACAGATCGATAGATAGATAGATAGATAGATAGATAGAGATAGATAGATAGATAGATAGATAGATAGGACAGAGTGAGGGCGATAGACAGAGAGATAGGGGTGTAGAGAGACGGGGGTGTAGAGAGAGGGGTATAAAGAGAGAGGGGTGTAGAGATAGAGGGGGATGTAGAGAGAGAGGAGTGTAGAGAGAGAGGGGTATAGAGAGAGAGCAGATATCGTGTATTTGGCCAAATTGTGTGAACTTGGGAAAACACTTTTTGTAATTATTCCTTTGCTCCCTTTTTGGCAAGATTGGAAGTATTTAGAATTAATGTAAAAGGTGCGAGCAAGAGCATAGATAAAAAATGGACTGAATAGTACCTGCGGGGGGGGGGGAGTGCCCAGTCTGATATAGTCACCAAAATGCAATATGACGGTAAATATGAAGCCCTGGGAGCAAGTAGGAGTTAGATCCTAGGCACATCAGACTCTCGTAGTACCTCTGTCCACTGTTTTAAAAATACTAGAGCACTCATAAACAGTCTAATAGAGCAAAGAACCACCACGGTGATACTCCCAGGATTGGTCCTTAGTATTGTTTTTGTTCATGTATCTGGAGCAGTGGCTGTATTTGCGTCTCTGTAGCTGAATAGGGGTACTGCAGCTGATGTGCAGGGCCCCTTTGTGCTGAAGCTCCTCCCTACCTAATTGACACCTCATACACATAACATTAGGGGGTATAGGAATGAGAGTGAAAGGGTTAAAAGTGACTGGGAACCAAAATGACGGCGTAATGGCCAGAGCTGCGACTTTGGGAAACCAGGCTCGAGCATCGGGGTTTGAACAACATAGTGTGATTCGGGGCAATTCACTTAATATCCCTGTGCTGCATACCAAAAATGCATGTGTCCTTGTGCAATGTAACGGGTGCTCATGTAAAGCGCTATAATTCATACTATATACAACTGCACAAAATAAAATCAAAAAAGCATGCGAGTCGTGTACCTCAAAGCCCCAGCCAAAGGAATTTAGAGAAGAGAGAAAGAGCGGCCTGTGTGACACTGGGACAGAAGGTCGGCGCTGCCGGCTCACTCCTTCCCCGTGGCCTGATAAGGTTTTCAGAAGTGGTGTCCTTGCAATGGTGGCATTATGGAGGCTCTGGCGCCTAGGTCATTCTGATCCTGCATGCCTTGGAGCCATCTTTGGATTGCAAGGTATGTGAGACAGTGGGCAGCAGTGCG
Source organism: Lissotriton helveticus (assembly GCF_964261635.1). Classification (NCBI taxonomy): domain Eukaryota; kingdom Metazoa; phylum Chordata; class Amphibia; order Caudata; family Salamandridae; genus Lissotriton; species Lissotriton helveticus. The sequence continues at coordinate 1,078,262,512 of NC_136063.1, read as the reverse complement.
GTAAGATGGCCAGCACTGTGGTGACGCTGCTTTGTTTGGAGGTTTTAGCACCGTGTCCGCAAACAATCAATGACCAGATGCTCATGTAAAGCGCTATATTTCGTGCTATATCAAACTGCAAAACTTACAAATAAACAAGCAACACAAAGGAGGTGGGGTATAAAGTTACACAACACAGATTGGGTGGTTGGAGAGAAGGTAAACAAGCAATGCACGTTCTGTGCTGGGGGAGGGCCATTTTTAATGACGGCGTAATGGCCAGTGCTGCCGACTTTGGGAAACCAGGCTCGAGCATCGGCGTTGGATCAACATAGTGTGATTCTGGGCAATTCACTTAATCTCCACATGCTGCCTACCAAAAATTAATGTGTCTTTGTGCAACGTAATGGGTGCTCATGTAAAGCACTTTAATTCGTGCTGTATAAAACTGCACAAAATAAAAAATAAAAAGTCGCAGGCAAAGACAATCAATGATTACAAACCTGGGAATAACAGTGAGAGGAAGAGATCGATATGGGGGAAGAAGGGGATATGAAGAAAGAGAGCACTGTGCTAAATCATGTGGTGCAGCACCCAGGTATAACCTGCACCAGCGGGTGTAGTGAGAATTCAAGGACTTTGGAGGCTGCAGCAAGGGAAAGGCAATGGAGCCCATAAACATGAAACAGTGTGCCGTGGTAGGAGCTGTTGTGGACGGCATGAACACAAATGGAACAAGCTCTCCTTCCTTTGAAGTCTGATGGGGGCCGGGGAGCGGATTCCTTTGAAGTCTGATACCGAGGTTCAGTCAAATGGTGTGCGATTTGGCTGGCGATGTGCACGCGCCAGGCTCACATGAACTGTACCTAATCCGCAGTTTGGGTAGACTTTTGAAAGCCTTACTATAATCTCGCCAAACAAGCATTGCTAAAGCAATGCTGTAGGCTTGACCTAAAAAGGGAGACAAAGGGTCTTCCGAAAACTAGAGGCCTATCAGCCTTATAGATGTCTCCCCCAATATCTTTTGTGAAATTATTCTAGCCAGAATCCAACATTGTATCAAGGAAAATAATGTTTTGTCAAATCTACAGGCAGGATTGGGGACTCTACAAGCACCACTAACCAAGTTTTCAGATTTCTTCTGGTCATTTGGAAGAAAGTAACCATCAGAGGAGGCCATTTGTATGTTGTGCTTATAGACTTACAAACAGCCTTCGATTCTATAGATCGTACCCAACTTTGGCTAGCTTTGAGAGAACTAGGACTCCCATCATATTTACTTAACATCTTGATCCGTCTATACCACGACACATATGCAAAGGTCAGGTAGAACTCTGATGGTAGTCTTTCAAAAGATATTCCGTTCGTAAAGGCGTATGCTAAGGATGGGTCCTTGCCCCAACAATATTTACCCTCTATATTCACGGGCTAATAGGAGAGCTGTATAATTGTGCTGGCGACCCCCCCCCCCCCACAATTGTCAGGCAGTGTAGTACCCTTTTTGCTCTTTGCAGATGACACGTTACTCATTGCCAGTACACCTAAGGGGATCCAGAACCTTTTGAACAAATTTGACAAAGCCTGTAAGGATAGAGGTTTAGAAATATACTGCTCCAAGACTAAACATTTAATCCCTAAGTCACACAAGGATAAATTAATGCTGGGCACACAAACCTTGGAGCAGGTTAAGGTATTTGATTATCTGGAAGTACCCATTAGCGACAGGCTGGTCTGGACACCACAAATTGAAAAGATCCTCCATATTGGCCGCTCTCGCCATTATGGTACTTCATAGGGCCAAAGGTCTAGGAGGAGCCCTATACCGGGATGAGTTATGGGGGCTGGAAAATTTCAAGGACCTGGCCCTTGCTGAACATAAATTTATTAGGGCGACCCTGAACCTACCTGTGAATACTCCCTTCCTGCCACTTAGACTTGATCTTGGTCTTAAACCTATTAACCACTTTGCTATACTTTGGGCTCTCCTGTTTTGGATAAGGTTATGGACTAGTAACACACAGGTCCTGGTGAAGGAGGCCCTGGAAAAGCTAATTGCCTGGCTTAAACAAACAGGTCGCATTAAGTGGTTCAACATGATCAAGGATTCGTTTTTAAAACTAGGGTTGGGGTGTATCTGGGAGGAGCCAGGGTCTATAACAAAATTAATGGTTCCCCTTCTTAAAAAAAGGTGTTGAAGGTAATGCACATGGCACTTTAACCTCTAGTTTTTTAAACATTAAAGGATGGTTTGGTTTCGAAATGTTCTTGGATGACATTAAACCCACCCAGGCAAGAGCCTTGTACATCCAATTTAGATACGGAGCTCTCCCTTTAAATTCAAGAAGAAGTACCTGGGAAAATGTGTCTGTAACACCACTGTGCCCCACCTGCCACACTTCCCCCGAGACCCTTGATCACTTTCTTTTATTTTGCCCCTCTTATGGTGACCTTCGGAAAACCTGGATAATGCCTGCCTGCCGTTTATTATCTTTTACATGCCCCAGTGAAGCTCTGCGCATTTTTAGGGCAGATACCACAAGATGGCTCGTATTTGCAATTTCCAGATTTCTGCTCTTTGCCAGGTGGAAGAGGTAAAAAATTATCAAAAATGTTTCTGAGACTTTGATATGAATATGTACATCAAATTGAACTCAGGGAATAGAACAATGAATTGTAATAGTGATTTACTCAGGATCATGGGAAAAGAAGTCTAGTCCAATTCACACTTCAAGAGGTGGACCCAATTCAAAACTTTAACATTTCTAGGCGCTATGATAGCTTGCTTAAAAACATAATTTTTTTATGATGCATTGTAATGTCAAATTGTAACTGTTTTTATGCTTATGACATGTTTCTTTTATGATGTAAAAGATCAAATATTTGCCCGAATAAGTAAATATATATGTATTCAATGGTCTCTTTTGAAATGGCTTTTTCAGATGTTTTTCCAGCCCTTAACTTTTTTTGGCTCGGTTTGAGATGAGGTAGAGGCCTAATTTTTTCGCTTTCACTCAGGAGTAGAGTGACTTGGGCTTTCCTCATTTTCTGAGCCAAATTCTAATCTGGACTTTTTCTGGTGCAGACATAATAATAATATGGACTCTCTGTCCTTCAGAGTCTTGGCAGAAAAAGTTCTGCAATATTAACAATCCCTCTGTATATGGTTGGGATGTAAGCAATATAAACAATCCTTGTGAGGATCTTCTGAAAACAGCCTTGCCTTTCCACAAGATATGCAAGGTCTGCACAGTCTCTTTTTAGGTCCTTCTGACATTTTGAAATGAAGCCAATACACAATACCTTATGCTGAATTCCTTCAAGAATATTCCTAAAGAGGAACAGAGGAGAATCAAGAGTTCACCAGTAGCAAAAACTGAGCAGAGCTCAGGAAGACTACTTCTCACACGACGTGCGGTTAGAAATCCGAGGTTTGGTGGCTCTGCAGGGGCTCGTGGTTTCAGGGCTTTTAACCCATTGGCTCAAGTTTGGGTCTTCTATAAGAATGAGAATTGGTTAACAAATTCAATTGCTTTCACAATGTATTCTTATGTACTCATTTTAGTACTGCTTCCCTGCGGGGCTAATTTCCCCGCTGTGCTGGGAGAGGGGGGGGGGCGCGCAGTGCCCCGGTGCTCGTGACAAGCTCAGCTCGTCATGAGCCACGGTGGCCGTGTGCTCATGACGAGCTGAGCTCGTCATGACCATGCCCATTCCAATGGAACACCTAGCACAGCAGGGGAATTATCCCAGTGTGGGCGCGGCGAAACGGTCATGATGAGCTCAGCTCGTCATGAGCACACGGCCACCGTGGCTCATGACGAGCTGAGCTCGTCATGAGCATGGGAGCGGTTAAGTAGTGTGGGACTCCCACCACGACAACAAGGAAAATTCAAGCATGTGAATATATGAAAGATTCAATCATGGAGAAACATGTCTTTCCTAAAAACATAATCACCCACAGTATGGCAGAATCTTAACATTTCTTTTTCTATTTTTAGATTTAATGATGACATCAAATTCATGATTGGTCACAAACCTAATATATTCTGGCAGGCCACATGGAGGATCATCAGTCCCCTCGTTATGTTAGTCATATTTCTATTTTATTTTGTGGTGAAAGTGAAAGAGGAACTGCTCTACATAATTTGGGATCCTGATTACGTAAGTAAATTAATTGCCATAGTATTTCACAACCTGATCATTTGTAAATCGTATATATCTTATATATGTTTCAGGCTCACACTTAGTCTTATGGTGTATGTAATTAACATGAATGTTCTGTTTCTAGGTATATCTGTTCTTGTACAGCAAAGTCTCTGTGAAAATCCCTATTTGGGATCACTTGACATCTGTCCTTAGGAATCCTTTAAAAGGTGTGTCAGAAGTAATGCTTCAACAGTCAATCTAGATCTCTCCTAGGTGCAACTGAAAGAATTTTCAAATTCAACACTTGGGTCAAATCTGTGCTGGGATAGTTCAAGAAAAAACTTTGCGCAATGTGCAGGATAGATTCTGCCAAGGATTACGTACAGTGCACCCCACCAGCATGTATTCTAGAGGTCCATGGTTCCGTAGGAAAGAGTTTCAATCATCCTAAACTAAGGACCGTCCCTCCCTGCCTTTCCGTGAAGCCCACCTAAACAAGTTCATTATTTATTTATCATAAGTAAAATATCAAACTTTGCAATAATCCTCTTAAAATGATCGGTTACATGTGAAGTCTCTCTGAGTTGTTCTGTCTTTGAGGTAACCCCAGTGCAAGATGGTAAGCTTAACTCACTAGCCATTGTACTTGGCAGCCGGCTACCGGTGGAGGTTTGGCTGTGAGTGCCAAGTTGGCTTTGGGGTAACCCATCAGTGTCTGTTTGTAAGTGGCTCTGCTGTTTAGCACCCCAAGGCCTGCTGTTGCAACCCAGGCTCCCCCATTGGCCCTGCTTTCTAACAGGTCTGGGCACCAATCACCATGTGCTAGATTACAGCTCATGACAATGCTTAGCCTTCTTTTACTTTCCATCTGGCATTAGAAGTTGCCAGCCACTTCTGTGGTTTCCACCTCCAGAGACCCCCTTTTTTAAAAATGTCTCCCTTGAAGGCCCAACGTTAAGAGGGCCAATTCTTATTCTTTGTGTTTTGCACAAATTGTTTCAAATTTGTGCTGCTTTATTGGCCATCTGTTTGGCACTCCCCTCTTCCTTTTCTGGCTGACCACCTCCTTCTTGTTGTGATGACTCTTACTGCTGGTTTTTTTGTTTGTTGCACAACCATATGTGCTCTTCGTTGGCACCCGGGCAGGTGTAGCTCTACATTATCTGTTTTGCCTCTTCCCTGGTCCTCCTGCCTTCTTTCCTCATAATGGTTCTCCTTTGACCTTTTCGGTGTACATTCTATCTAGGTAGGTTGAACGGGGTGGGTTATGAATGTCTGCATTCAAGGTGAATGCATCTCTTCCTGATCAGATAACCTGTGTCTCTTTCTTCTCTGACTATTGCATGTGTCTCTCATATTCACTTGCATATTTCCAAGCAAACCGAACACTTCAAGTTGTATACCCAGGATTGTAACATAATTTTGGACGTTATTGTGACTGTTGCCCAGTGTCTCCTAGTGCCATCTGAATCTTTGTGGTCATTAGCCAGATACACACTCATTTGAGACTTATTGCACATCTTGTCCCTCACCTGGAAAAACAGACAATGGACTGTAATTTAACACATTTTATTATTTCTTCGCATACACTAAAACTGGTTACAGATTGTAGAAGAACCCTTTGATTTTTCAACCTCAGACCAGGCAACTACCTTTTATATTTAACTATTCACTCAATGTGTGGGCGATACATGCATTTCAAACCACCCCAAAAGTTTTCACAAAGTAGAGGGCAGCCACAGTTTTTCTGGAAAAAATCCTGATGTACATTGTGGCAATTGCTTCAAGAAAGATGCCAGTGGATAGAAGGTGTATTGTTTAGTTTTATTTTTGGTCAGATGGACATGAAACTTTCATATCTCTACCTAAGGTCAATGCTTCTGAAAGACAACTTGAGTATAATGACCACAAGCAGGCAATGACAATGTTGGCAAACTGTTTCCAACCTTGAAATAATATAATTTCTACACTAGGAAGTAGAGAGAAAGTGAAACATTAGAATAATTTCTTACTGAACTGAGAAGGTTGCTCAGTCCCTGCAACTTTTGTACCACTACTGACCAAATGATAAGGGATCAGCTAATGATAAATGCTAACAGTAAACAGATTCAAGAATGCGTGTGTGTAATAGGCGATCCCAAACAACAAGACATGATTAAGATTAACACGGGTACAAGAAATGAACAAGGGAAGTCATGATAGGAGATTAAATGAAATTTGTTATATAAGTGGCAAATAAAATAAGAATGAGACCAAAAGATATTGTAATAGTGAATCCAAAGTAGTTTGTTACAGATGTGGTAGTCCAGACCACGTAGTAAATAAAAAGGATGCCCTGCCGTTTTCACAAAGTGAAGTGTTTGCCGATTTATCAGGCACTTTGCAAGAGTCTAACAAAATGAGGGAGGTAACCTCATACTTTAGAAAAGAGACGGGTCTGTGTAACACAAAATGAGAGAATTCTCTTTTCAATGAGGTCATGTTTTAAACAAGATGAAAATACAAGTGGTTATATAAACCTAGCTCCAACTTGGACCATGTGATTAAGATGTTGATATTTACATAAATAAAAATTCAGGTATTATAACGACAATGGAGGGACAGAGAAAAACTACCCACAGGTTACTATCCACTCTGCTAGAATATGTTGCAGTAATGGCTGAAAAATACAATCACTACAGAAAACAATCAACAATCATGTACTCATACACAAGTTATTTATTTAAAACTATAATACTTACATGTAAAAAACAAAATGGCTTAATTATAAAAAAAAATCAAATATTCATTTGTAAAATACAAATTCATGTACCTCCAGTTTATAAGAAAAAAAACTTTTCTTCTTGATTACATGAATGACATCTATATTCATTTTGTTGTTCCAAAACAAACTATAAAATACAAATTAAAGTTGTCCCAAAGAATAAAAAATTATGTCGACGTGGCGTTTTGGTACAAAGTTTCTTTGCCTTTTTCAGCACAGAAAATATTTCAGTCTTATCAGGTAAAATTCAGAGACCCAGAACATAAGTTGTCTCCTGCTGAAATGGCAATAATAGGTGGAGGAGAACTGTATTTTATTTCTGTAGTCCACTAACCATAGGAATCTATGTGGTCGTCTCTCAGTTGTATTCGACTCACACATCATACTGGATGAAAGAAGTGAGACGGAAGGCTGGTAGAGTGAATAATCGAACATACTGTGTCGAGTGATTACTTAACCTGGGCTTTTATAACCTGGGCCGCTACAATTGAGCCTGATAGCAATTTTAAAAAGCAAGGCAATAGTGCAGAAATATCAGGAATTGCCAGACAATCTCTATGCTCTACCATACACATCTGAATCAGGGAAATTTAACAACGATGCCAAAAGTATGAGTCGAATACAAATGAGAGATGACCACATGGAGACCTATTGCTTTTTCAGCCAACTGCAGACCGGCTGTCTATGCACATTTAACACAACATGGAGACCCTAATGTGGGAGCTCCTGTAATCTTTGTAGTAGAAGCAGGTGCTACCTTCCGATTTGACGTTTATTATTCTTGGGCCACCTTTCCAGATAACACTTTTTATGAATACACTGTCTCACAGGCACCTGCTGCATATAGACCTTAATACAATAGAAAGTGGCCCCAGTATTTAAGGACTGACTAAACTTAAGACAAGTTAGAATCATAAACACATAATATTATTTCTCAAAAAGGACTTTCTCAAAAGCAAATGCTATTTAATCACATTGCGACACAAAAATTACTTGGCATATAGAGATAAAAAAATACTATAATATATACAAACGATGCCCAGCAGGACAGAGAAGTAAGGGGATGGGTAAGTGAATTGGAGGGAGGATACGTGATCATATGAGAAACATGGAAATAAGGGTTAAATCGCAAATCAATTTTAGGAACCAGATCAGACTTTCAAAATCAAGCCAATGATATATGAATTTGCATACAATTCGTACCTAGCTAAACCCAATTAATGAAACACAATAAATAGTCTCTGTTATTTCAAGGGCTAGCATCAAGCAAAACAAAGGAAATGTCGACATTTCGACCCCAGAATTTCAACGTAGGTTGGTTGGCACCTTACAACGGGGTCTTCATATAGACATTATGCACTTGTTGAAATTCCTCTTACGGTCTAGGAACACCAGACTTGGTTTAATGGCACCCTTCCCCATGTGCCTAGGTCAGTTTGAATGAGTCCTCTCAGTAATGAGGGGGCTACTTGGCCGGCATTAGCTGGATATACACCATATCCAGATTTAGGCACTTTAAATCTAGTTTAAACCCGCAGTTTGTACAATGTTATTCTCATCTTATACAGATGTTTGACTCAATTTACTTTGCGTACATTATTAGCTGGTCCAGCTAGACTTGGCCTGCAAGTGCAAGCCCAGTTGCCTGCAGCACCTGTAATTAGTCCTATCATTGCTCATTCAGTTAAGGGCAAACATCCTACTAATTGTGAGGAAATTCCTTTTTCGATTGCCCAAAAAATAGATCAACTTGAAGCTGTGTTTCCCCTATGGGACCACATGACAAGTACTGAATTGTAACTATGTGCTTACCTACTGGACTGGTTCCCACTCTTGCAGACTGCAACACCTGGAGGACTATTTTTGCCACAGTCTATACTCTCTGTCAGGCACTCCATCAATGGCCATTCACCCAAACGTCCTCAAACTGATACAGGTCCTGCCCTAGGTTTTGGGATGAAATTAATGGGTAATTGTTCCTTAGTCTCTGAAATGATTCTTTCTAATTTGAAGGTGAAGCAGCATCTTTGGCTATTCACCAGCGACTTACTGTGGTGGCAGTTGCTGATTGCGAATATGAGTTGCCTATAATTATTACTAATGTATATACATTGCTAGGATGCAATCATTTGGGAACCAGACCTTCAATACCACCACTTGGCAAGCCTAGCACTGACAAGGATGCCAGCCCAGCCCATGAGTTTGCTAAACAACAGAAGGATAAACCTTGAGGAGGTTTTCTACCCTCAAAGGTCTTGAGACCTCTCCGACCGACCCCTGCCCCCACCACGTCTTCAACAAGGCCGACGCTGTCATCGCACCCCACCTGCGGGACATCATCAACACCTCCTTCGACACAGCCACCTTCCCTGAGAGCTGGAAGCACACCGAACTCAGCGCTCTACTAAAGAAACCAACAGCGGACCCCACCGAACTCAAGAATTACCGCCCCATCTCGCTCCTCCCGTTCCCAGCCAAAGTCATCGAGAAGACCGTCAACAAGCAGCTGTCCGCCTTCCTCGAGACGAATGGATCCCTCGACCCCTCACAGTCTGGCTTCCGAGCCAACCACAGCACCGAGACCGCCCTCATCGCTGCCACCGATGACATCCGAGCCCTGCTGGACAACGGTGAAACAGCGGCCCTCATCCTCCTAGACCTCTCCACGGCGTTCGACACTGTTTGCCACCGCACCCTAGTGCAGCGCCTCAGCAACATCGGAATCCAGGAGAAGGCACTGGAGTGGATCATCTCCTTCCTCGCTGGAAGGACACAGAGAGTCCGCCTACCACCGTTCAGATCGGCAGCCACGGAAGTCATCTGCGGCGTTCCCCAGGGCTCCTCGCTCAGCCCCACCCTCTTCAACATCTACATGAGCCCCCTGGCGGCCATCGCACGTCAGCACAACCTCAACATCATCTCCTACGCCGACGACACCCAGCTGATCCTCTCCCTGACCAACGACCCCGCCGCCGCCAGAACCAACCTCCACGAAGGGATGAAAGACGTAGCCGAGTGGATGACGACCAGCCGCCTGAAACTAAACTCAGACAAGACGGAAGTCCTCATCCTGGGCTCCTCGCCCTCCGCCTGGGACGACTCCTGGTGGCCCCCCGCCCTGGGCATCGCACCCAAACCGACAGACCACGCACGCAACCTGGGCTTCATCCTGGACTCCTCCCTCTCCATGACCAGACAAGTCAACGCCGTCTCCGCGTCCTGTTTCAACATCCTGCGCATGCTACGAAAGATCTTCCGGTGGATCCCCACCGAGACCAGGAAGACGGTCACCCAGGCCCTCGTCACCAGCCGACTAGACTACGGCAACGCCCTCTACGCCGGAACCACCGCCAAGCTCCAGAAGAGACTCCAGCGGATCTAGAACGCCTCAGCCAGACTCATCCTCGACATCCCCCGACGCAGCCACATCTCCGGACACCTGAGAGACCTGCACTGGCTCCCCGTCAACAAGAGAATCACCTTCCGTCTCCTCACCCACGCACACAAAGCCCTACACGACCAAGGCCCGAGCTACCTCAACAACCGCCTCAACTTCTACGCTCCCAAACGCCACCTCCGTTCGACCAACCACGCCCTCGCCGCCGTCCCCCGCATCCGAAGAGCGACAACAGGAGGAAGGTCCTTCTCCTACCTGGCCGCCAAGACCTGGAACACCCTCCCTACCGACCTCCGCCTGACCCAAGATCACCTCTCCTTCAGGAAGAAGCTCAAGACCTGGCTGTTCGAGCAGTAGCGGCACCCCACCCCCCCCAAGCGCCTTGAGACCCATTGGGTGAGTAGTGCGCTCTATAAATGCCTTGATTGATTGATTGATTGAGAGAAATGGTACAATTTTTGTGATCGCACTAAAATCAAGCCCCCAGGCAGGTATCAGGTTCCTGATACATGGTCTTGTCATTCCTTTTAGGAATCATCTGACCAGCACTACGACAGAAGAGGGTGATCTGAACGCAGACAAGAAAAGTATGTGAAACTAAAGAGGGAGACACAACTCTCATCTGACGTGAATATAAAAAAGGAGGACAAAACTCCTCAGTATAAATCCCTATTTAAGAAAAACAAAGTAGCAGCATTGACTGTTAAACATGCCACAGACAGTGATAACCCTCCTCCTGAACAGAAGCTGGGAGGTGACTCTCCTCAGCTGTGTGGCAGAGGTCACGATAGTATTCTGGAATCTCCAGGAGGTTCTGGTATCGAAAGCAACTGATACCTTTGTTACAGTTTAAACCGCGGATAAACAGGTTGCCCCTCCAGACAAGTTAGATCACTTATATATACAAATTGAAGGTGATGTTAAACACACCATTAAATCAATATTATGGGACAAAGTAGCTACTTTTAATGAAATCCTCTTGGTGGAAGTCGATATGCCCCCATGATTTGTACCTGCATCCCCTTAGAGTGAGGATGTAATTGTTACTTCCTTTTCTCACCTTGTCCATGGTGAAGTAAACAAGCATATGCTTACGAATGGCCTCTTGCTTTGGCTCCTGCCCTTTGCCTTAAACATGTGGGTTGGGATAAGGATTTTCCCTATCATATTATTCCTACATTGTCCACTCCACAGATACAGCCACAATATCATATTAAACGGGACACTTTAAAGAAATTCTTTCCCAGTTGAAGTACCTGGGAGTAATTGAACCCTGTGTCTCTCAAATGAATAATTATCTTTTTCATTCTTATGGCATTGTCTCAGATTATAGACATTTAAATTGTCATGCACGAACATTTGCAATGCAAAACATGCACAGTACCGCACTCATAAACATTGTAGCCTGTGAAAAAAATAAAACCTCATTGAACATTTCCAGTGGTTTTTTCAGTCAGAATTTGGCTGCTGAGAGCTGAGACTGGTCTGCTTTTAGTGCCATGGGTTTTCAGATATGCTATGAATGACTTCCTATGGGGTTAAAGAATAGCCCCAGAGGTTTTGCGGCAGGTATTGTGTTGATTCTTCATGACATTGGCACTGACGCTCTTTCTTCTGTGGATGATATCTATTTGAGGGACGATGAATTGAATCCCCACTTAACCAGAATAGATTGCATAATATTGGGGGTTTTATGGCCATTAGGGTCATTGTCCACATTGCTACGTTAACATGAGCTCTGCTGCCATAATGCTGCTTTTGCACACGTTACTACATGACTTTATTTTTGCAAGACTCTGTTTATGCCTTTCACATGAGAACTGTCTGCTTTCTACGTTCTCCGCTGAGTTCCTGGAGTTTAGTCTGAACACGATGTGCAAGGTCGATAAACAATGCTCCTTGTTATTCCGTTCTGGTCAGTCCTTGGCACCTAGACATAACATGCTAAACACAGTTGCAATGCTGGACACTTGTGCTTTGATATTATGGGGATGCATGCTGTTTTAACACACACTTGGAGAGAGCCCTTTCCATGGAGAAGAGCTATGCTGTTCCTATGATGTAAACCTTATTTCCAGGCTTTAAGGTATGGGGTCTGCTGACAAAGCCCAGAGATCTAATGAAGTTCTTCCAGTCAAGGGGAGAGTGGTTAGGCTTTCGAGTCCCTTTTCCACTGTCTTTATATAATGGCTTCCCCCTTTGTACTTTATGGCATTGTAACAAAGCTAATTATTTTAAGTTTATGCATTTTGCTGCTGGTAGTGGCTCCTATACTGTATGTAGAGCGCGATAGCTAAAATAAAAATGTTGAACTATTATAGAGACTCTGCCAATTTTATTGTGGACAAGTGCGAGTGAGCGAGCGAAAGAGTATGTCTTGCTACAGCGATTCCAGAGAAAGTCGGGAGTGTTGTGTTCTGGGTTGTCTAATCATTTTTAGCTTATGATTTTTGTAGGAGAATGAATGAGACACTATAGATAGTCGGTTTTGAGACTTTTGGCACTAAGGTGGTAGGTTGGTACACCCCTATTTTTCCTGCGTATAGTTCTGTGTAGGTGCAGAATCCCTGCAACATAGCACTACCAGTGTTTGGTCTGATTCTTATCTGCTAGACTCTTGAGTAGTGCTTGTGCTTGTCCACAAAACCCTTGCTTCTGTTTCCGGAGTCAGCTGTGACGGTGTAGCCTCCTATATTGCGATATATTATAGGTTTTTCAAGCTTGAAATGTAAAAGGTCTTTCTTTTTCTTTTAATCCCATGTTGCACTGCCATGCCTAGGTTGTTATTTTTTCTTATCATTATGGCAGTTGCCATAACAGCTGTAGGAGAGTAGGGTCTGCTTCCTATGGTTGCCCCCACTTTTTTGCTGTGATTCTCTGGTTTTTCGACTTTAGTCTGGCTGTGGCCCTGCTAATCAGGCTCACAGCCTAGCTGTTCTCTCTCTAAATTGATACCATGTACTTTAGGTACATACCAGATTGGTTACTGGGTCACCCTTGTGAGCCCTTGTATAGTGTGCCATAGGTACCAAGGGCATAGATGCACCCTAGGCCTACCAGGGGCTGCAGCATGTATTATGCCACCCCTGGCTGGCCCTCCAAACTGACACCACAGGTCTGCAACTGCAACCTGGGTAAGGTGGTGTAATCACCCCTTACTTAGATATAGTATACCTATATCTACATATATATATATATATATAGACACATAGGAACCTATAAGCCCCTCCTATGGCAGGCCTCGACAATCCTGGAGGTAGAATGCTTGGTTTTATGTGAGAGGGTGCCCTAGCATGAGCTAAGCCCCTCTGCAGCTATCGGAACCATCTCCTTATAGCAGTTCCATGATATAGCCATACCATATACTCTTTTTTTTTTTGTCCCTATTCCCCACCCAATCTTGCTCCATTCGACCCTAGCGGTATCGACACATTGCCTCAGGAAAACTGGATACATAGGCATCTGAGGGTTTGACCTGTGCCTATCAGTATTGCCAGATACTCAAAGGTTTTTTAAGGAGACCTGTGGGGGAGCCACCTTACAGGGCATTAACCAACCCATCCACAACAGGGCACAACCTGTCTCTGGGTATACCTGAAAAATAGTAGGGCAGCATAATCATCGGACAGGGGGAAGAAAAAAAAACCATCCAGCATCAGTGTTACCCCCAAGAGGTTCCAAAAAACTTGTTTATTTTGGTTGCCAAATCTCATTAAATCCAATCTAGAAACCTCCAATATTAATGACTGCCAGTCCACAAAAGAGGGTGATTTCTCTCCTGGCCAACAGGATAGCATAGAAAATAAGTTGTTTTGCGGGGCCTATAATACCCTCCTATAAGCCAAATATTACCAATGAGGGGTTGATTATAATGGGGCAGCCAAGCGATGTTGTAAAAAATCTACTTGTGGAGTCCCAAAAGGAAGACAGGGCTGGGCAGTCGAAAAACATGTGAAGATCAGAAGCTGCTATTGTCCCGCACCTCATACATAATGCTGGCGAGTCCTTTGAAAATGTTGAAAGCCTCTGAGGTGAATAATAGGCCCTATGCAAAGTGAAGAGGTGATTCCTTCGGAGCCAAGCCGGTTTAACAACATCCCACAATGTCTTACAGGAGTTTAGCCATAGATGTTCAGTCTCCTGGTCTGATAGGGAACTACTCCAAAGCTTATCGGCCAGTTTGAATTCACCATCTACCTCATCTAGTATTACATGGTACCAGAACGAAACTTCCTTTTTTGCCGGGATTTTATTAATAATCTGAGACTCTAGATGGTTACCTCCTCCAACTGGGTATTTACTCTGGGTGGCTATCTGCGACTGAGCCCAACTAGCCATCTGTAAGTATTTAAACCTAGAGAGGCTAGAACCAACCCTTTTCCTGAGAGATTCCCACGAAATAAGGACTCCTTCCACAAACAGGTCTCCCCAAACCTCCACCCCCACTTCTCTCAGAGGTAAGACCAGTCTATCTTTGAGCCACCCCGGACCCCCTGGTGAATCCCACAAAAGAGCCATACTAGAAAAGTACCCTAGAGATACCAAGCTTCTCAGCTTAGTCCATGTTCTAGCTAAGCCCTGTAAAACCTTTAGCTTTATTATTTTTTCTAATTTGGGATCCCCAAATTTGAAGAAAAAACCCTCATGTGAAAGCATGGCCCCACTTAGCATAGCCCGAAACATACAACCCACACCTGTGTTGGTGGGCATCTTCAGTAGCATGCGAGAAGGGGAAAGTTGGAATGCCCATGTGTAGGAGAGTAGGGTCTGCTATCCTATGGTCACCCCAAATTTTTGCTTTTTGCTTCACTGGTTTATGACTTAATGTGGTTGTGGGCCTGCTAATCAGA
The DNA here is from genome assembly GCF_964261635.1 of Lissotriton helveticus. Taxonomy (NCBI): domain Eukaryota; kingdom Metazoa; phylum Chordata; class Amphibia; order Caudata; family Salamandridae; genus Lissotriton; species Lissotriton helveticus. Next base: position 1,078,247,376 of record NC_136063.1, on the reverse strand, counting down.
CCCACAGCCTGCTGTTCTCTCTTTAAATTATAACCCATGTACCTTAGGTGCATAACGAAATTGGAACTGGTTCACCTTATTGGCCCCTGTAACAGTGTACCCAGGTACCCAGGGCATAGGTGCTTCCAAGGCCTACCAGGGGCTGCAGCATGTATTGTGCCACCCCTGGCCTGGCCTCCATATTTGACACAACTGGCTGATCACTCAGCTGGGGTAAGTCGGTGTAACCACCCCTTACTTAGGTGTAGTATTCCTATACCTAACCTAAAATGGACACATATGTTCCTATCAGTCACTCCTATGGAAGGCCTCATCAATCCTGGAGGCAGAGTGCTTGGAAATATGTGAGATGGTGCTCTGGCATGAGCTGAGCCTGTCTACAGCTTTCGGAACCATGTCCTTTAGCTGTTTCATGATATTGCCATACCATATACTCTTAAGTGCATTATGAACCTCGCGGTTAAATGCTATCTTGGGTTTGGCTTTATCAAAACATGTCGAGTAAGGTGTCATACGAATTGGAATACTACCCCCTCGGCAGTTCTGGCGACGGGGGTAGCATTCCACCCTTCTAGAGGGACACAACATGTACCTAGCCTGAACCCCGGTTAAAGTTAAACAGAGCCTTAGCATCCCAAAATGGATGCTGCCACCACAGACACAAGTCTGACCTCCTGCTGCTGGGAGTCCTTCCAGCGAGGGCAGCTTGGACAAAGGGTTTCCTGCCTGGAGAGGTGCTAGCACCACTCCAGACAGGATTTTGTGTAATGGGTAGGACAGGGCTGAATAGAATCAGACATGCCTGGGGCACACAAGGTGTCCCTGTGCATAGGCCAGTTCAAACCGGTGCTGGGGCTTTCCAGCCCCAGTCCTGGCGCGAAACTGGACAAAGGAAAGGGGGTGTAACCACCCCCTTCCTGGTTCCACCCAGAGGAGGGACCTAGTAGGTGATCCGGCCCCCCAGATTCGAATAAGAGTGGGAGCTGTGTCCTGAGACTTCAGATCATCCTGAATCAACTTGAAATAGAAGAAGACTGGACTTCGACATTCTGCTGCACAGAAGACGGAAGAGAATCTCCCCTGTGGCCAAGGAGTGACCACCCTGTGAACACAGGCACCAACCAGCAACTCGACGTCTGCTTTGCCGCCGCCTCCCGCCGGAGCCCAAGCCCAGAGCCTGACAAGACCCAGACTCCCAGACTTCTCACCGCCCGATCCACAGTCCCTGCAAAGAAGGGACCCGTGGAGGCTCCGAGAGACGTGGGACCGGACATCTTGGAAGACCCCCGAAACGCTGACTGCGCAGCATCAGAGGCACCCTCGACGCTGTGCTTTGCGGTTTGAGAAGCCCTGACCTCGAGCAGCCCTTGCACCAAGGATCAGCCCCCCAGCATCTCCACGATCTGCGTGGGGCCTTTTTGCACCGTGCCACTCGACGCGCCATCCCGGCCACTTGCCACGTGGCTAGCGGCCATCTTGGCGACGAAACCTACAACTTTCACTGTGGGTCTGGTTACTCCAGACTTGCCCTTGCTCCTGTAAAAAGGAGTACCTGCTCTGACCTTGCTGGTCCGAGTAACAAGCCTTTTTTGATTCCTGCGTGGCTTGCACTAGCCAAGGCCTGTTTGCTTCAATCAAGTTGCCGACACCGCCAACAGCGAGAAGCCTGCGTGGGACAGCTTGTGACCGACTCCTGGACGTCTTCGACCCCTCGTGTCCACGTGGCTGCAGAGAGAAGCTACACCTCGACGCCTGTTTGCATCCAACATCGCCTGGTTCCACTCTGGTTCCACGGTAGTCACTGGCTAGTGACTTTGAACATTGTCCCCTCTGCTTTCAGGTCTTCACCTCTTCAGATCCACCCTTGGATCCACCGGAACTCTTCACATCGAGTCGCCTGCAGCATCTTCAGCTCCAAGCACCATCGACCTGCGTGACGAAACCCGACACTACTTCGACCCTGTGCACCCGCTTCCTGTGGGTGAGGTAACTCAGTTCCGCCGGTGTTCCCACACTGGTACACACCTCTAGGGTCTGTGTCTAAAGTTTCATCCTTCTAGGTCACTCGGAAGGTTCCTTTTTAACTAACTTTGTAACTTTTACGCACCATTGACATTGCATTGGTAAAGCGTGCACTTTCCGCACTGCACCGAGTCCCGCGGGCCTTTCCCGACTTCTTCACTGCTAGTCCCGAACAGCTCCAGCGATTCCCCAGGCCCTAGGCCTCTTCACTTTCCCCATAGTGGTTCTTATACCACTATTTTAGTATATGGTTTAGGTGGCCCCTAGGGCTCATCCATATTGTGCAACTTTTGTGTATTTAAACTGTGTTTTGTTTTAACGCATTTGCTTCTGTGCTCATAAAGAGTATCAGGGATATTTGTAGTAATAAATCTATATATATTTTCAATATATATCTGTGTGGTGTCCTTTCATTTGGTATTCAAGGGATTGTATATGGTAAAACAGCTTGCTTCACATGCCTTTACAGAGTTTAGCCTAAGACTGCTTAGTCCATGCTACCCCTAGGATAGCTTGTCTATAAGGTTGACTTTACAACCTGCACCATAAGGGGTTGCTTGGCATGGTACAAGGTGATCACTAGAACTAGTGAGCATCATATACCAGGCCAACTTCTCACATTGGTGAGCAGCGGATTGGGATTTGAGCTTGCTGTTGTTTTACCATTACAATCTTTGAAAATATCATTTGAAAGATCATACAGGTACCTGATAGGTACACTAAAACAAGACTAGATATACTTAAGTTCTACTGAACTTAGTTGTTGTAGAGGATAGGGAGTAGCACACCCTGACTACAACTACTAGATAGGTTTTGTAGGAAAACACAAGTGTAGGTAGATTGCAACACATCCACCACACTAGAGCAATGTCTGGAGCAGAGGGATCCACTGGAACCACCTCTGTTGAGAGTGACCCTCCAAGGGCACCATCCAAATTTGCTACCTTTCCATTTAAGGAACTGAGGCAACTGTGTTCCATGAGAGGAATCAAAACAGGTCCTACTCCTACAGCAGGACACCTCAGAGAGCTGTTAGACCAGTCTGAAGCTCTAAAGAACTCCAAGCCAGGCACCTCAGGGACTGGTGAGGAAGTTTCTCCCTCTGAAGATGATAACCCTGATGCCCCTACCCCTGTCATCCAGATAGATGAGGAAGACCAGACCCCTGGGAATTCTCAGCCTGAGGAAGAAGAGGGAGAGGAGGTTGAAGAAAGTGAGTCTGATGATGATAGAGATAGCCAGGTGTTAGTCAGCAGGCTTAACCAGGCTAACTTAAGCTTATTTGGGACTGAAGGTGGGTCCAACCCATTCAGACCCCCAAATGGACTTAACCAGGAGCATAGGAGGAGGAGGAATCACTCAGGTGAGTCCAATACTTCCCATGTTTCTAAAGGTTCTCATGGTAACTCCAGAAGGGAGTTCACTAGCCCTCAGAGAAGGGAACATGAGGCCAAAATGAGAGAGGCTGAACTTAGGATCCAGAGACAAGAATTAGAAGTTGCCCTGGCCAAAGAGAAACTTGCTAGAGCAAGGCAGCCTAGAGAGAGTGGATTAGATTCCACTGGTGGCAGCACTATCCATAAGGATAAAGACAGGTCCTATGACAATAGAAACCTGAGTAAGATTGTGCCCCCCTACAAAGTTGGGGATGATATCCACAAGTGGATGACTGCACTTGAGAGAGCTTGCAAAGTACAGCAGGTTCCTCAGGAGCAGTGGGCAGCAATCTTGTGGCTCTCCTTTGAAGGTAGAGGCCGAGACAGACTCCTCACAGTTAGTGATGGGGATTCTAGAAACTATCTGGTCCTGAAGAGTGCTCTGATTGATGGGTTAGGCTTAACCACTGAACAGTACAGGTTAATGTTCAGAGACACCCAGAAGACACAGACTCAGGACTGGTCTGAATTTGTTGAATGTGACACTAAGGCTCTGGAGGGCTGGTTGCTGGGAAGTAAGGTTACAGACTATGAAGGATTGTATAATTTGCTTATGAGAGAACAGATTTTAAATAACTGTCAGAACCAGCAGTTGCATCAACATTTGGTTGACTCAGATCTAACCTCTCCCCAAGAATTGGGGAAGAGGGCAGACAAATGGGTTAGAACCAGAGTTAAGCAAAAGAACCAGAACCAGAACCAGGGTGGTGACCAAAAGAAAACAGACCAGAAGGGTGGGGAGCAGAAAGCTAAAGACCAGAAGTCTTCAACAGGGCCCCAAACTAATACTGAGGGTGGGTCCCAAACTTCCAAGAAAAAGAAGAAAGAAGGTCAGAGAAAACCCTGGTGTAGCTTTTCCAAAAACACCACTCACTGGACAAGTGATTGTAAAAAGGGTGGAGCCACCAACACTGCAGCCCCTAAGGCACCTGCACCCACTAGTACAGCTGGCAGTGTTGGACCACAGACTAAGGGGGTAGTGGGTATCACCTTGGGAACTGATGGAGATTCTGACCTAGTCAGAGTCCCCACACAGGCTGTTCTGATCTGTGATGGGGAGATTGATTTCTCCCCTACTGTCAGTCTCAATAATTTGGGCAAGTACAGACAGACACCTTTAATTAATGAAAAAGTGGCTCAAGCATACAGGGACACATGTGCCAGTGTCACTATGGTGACACCTAGCTTTGTGGACCCTGGACAGTACATACCAGGTGATAATTACCTGGTGACCAATGCCAGCAATGTCACTACTACACATAGTGTGGCAATTGTTAACTTTTCCTGGGGAGGGGTAACTGGCCTAAAAAGAGTTGTGGTTAGTGCTGATCTCCCAGTAGAATGTTTGTTGGGCAATGACCTGGAGAGCTCTCTATGGTCAGAAGTTGAGTACAGGACTCATGCAGAGATGTTAGGGATATCATCACATGTCCTTGCTGTGACCAGGTCACAGGCCAAAAAGTGCCTCTCTGAACCTCAGGTCTTGGATCCTGGAACAATGGACCAAGTACCTTCCAAGACAAGGAACAGGAGGGCAAAGGCTGTGCCTTCCCAAATGCCTACAGGTGAGGATCAGCCTTCACAGGAAGATGATTCTGAGACCCCTGAAGGAACTGTCCCTATAGAGCTTGAACCTGATCAGGTTGAGTTTCTGGGGACAGGGGGACCTTCTAGGGCAGACTTGGGGCAGGCTCAGTTATCCTGACCTTCTCTTGAACCCCTCAGACAGCAGGCTGCTGCTGAGGCTGCTGGGAATGCTCATGGTACCCATAAGGTTTATTGGGATGATGGGCTCCTTTATTCAGAGGGTAGAGACCCCAAGCCTGGTACAACCAGGAGGTTGGTCATACCTCTGCAATTTAGGGGCTTCCTTCTTACCTTGGCACATGATATTCCCTTAGCAGGACACCTAGGCCAGAACAAAACATGGGACAGACTTGTCTGTCACTTTCACTGGCCTCACATGTCAGAAGATACCAAGGAGTTTTGTCGCTCCTGTGTAACCTGCCAAGCAAGTGGCAAAGCAGGTGGTACCACAAAGGCCCCCCTAATACCACTACCTGTGGTGGGGGTGCCCTTTGAAAGAGTGGGGATTGACATTGTTGGACCAATGGATCCCCCTACAGCATCTGGGCACAGATTCATACTGGTGGTGGTGGACCATGCCACCAGGTACCCAGAGGCAATTCCACTTAGGACCACAACAGCTCCTGTTGTGGCCAGGGCCTTACTTGGAGTTTTCTCCAGAGTGGGGTTTCCTAAGGAGGTAGTATCTGATAGAGGTGCAAACTTCATGTCAGGTTACTTGACAGCTATGTGGAAGGAATGTGGTGTTAACTATAAGTTCACCACTCCCTATCATCCACAATGCAATGGGCTTGTTGAGAGATTCAACAAGACCCTAAAGGGCATGATCAAAGGATTACCTGAGAAGCTCAGGCAAAGATGGGAAATCCTTCTGCCCTGCCTTCTGTTTGCTTACAGAGAGGTCCCACAAAAAGGAGTTGGCTTCAGCCCCTTTGAACTGTTGTTTGGACATCCTGTAAGAGGACCCCTATGTCTGGTGAGGGAAGGATGGGAGTTACCTCTCAAAAAGCCCAAGCAAGACATAGTGGACTATGTACTTAGTCTCCGCTCCAGGATGGCTGAGTATATGGAGAAGGCATCCAAAAACCCTGAGGCTAGCCAGGCCTTACAGAAAGCCTGGCATGACCAAAAGGCTGTCCTGACTGAGTACCAGCCTGGACAGAAGGTATGGGTGTTGGAGCCAGTGGCCCCAGCAGCACTCCAAGACAGATGGTCTGGACCCCATACAATCATGGAGAAAAAGGGAGAGGTTACCTACTTGGTGGACCTAGGAACTCCCAGGAGCCCCCACAGGGTGCTCCATGTTAACAGGCTGAAAGCATATGTTGACAGGGCAGACATGGGCTTGCTCATGGCTACAGATGAGGGGCAGGAGGAAGAGAGTGACCCTCTCCCAGACCTGCTGACTCAGAACCCTGAAGATGGCTCAGTTGATGGTGTGGCCTTAGATGGCAGCCTCACTGAACATCAGCAACATGACTGTAGACAGGTTTTACAGTCATATCGACATATGTTCTCCCTGACACCCAGTCAGACTAACTGGTGTACCCATGTGGTGGACACTGGTCATAGTCTTCCTGTAAAGAACAAAATTTACAGGCAGCCTGACCATGTCAGAGACTGTATCAAGGCTGAGGTACAAAAGATGCTGGAGTTAGGTGTCATTGAGCCTTCAGAGAGCCCCTGGGCTAGCCCAGTGGTTCTGGTCCCCAAACCTCACACCAAAGATGGAAAGAGAAAGATGAGGTTCTGTGTGGACTACAGAGGACTCCATGCTGTCACCAGGACAGATGCACACCCAATTCCAAGGGCAGATGAGCTCATAGACCAATTGGCTTCTGCCAAGTATTTGAGCACATTTGACTTGACAGCTGGCTACTGGCAAATCAGGTTAGCTGAGGAGTCTAAAGCCAAGACAGCATTTTCTACCCCCAGTGGGCATTACCAGTTTGTGGTGATGCCCTTTGGTTTGAAAAATGCACCTGCCACCTTCCAAAGGTTGGTGAATCAAGTCCTTACTGGGTTGGATGACTTTTGTGCAGCATATCTGGATGATATTGCTGTCTTTAGCTCCACCTAGGAGGATCACCTGGTCCACCTGAAGGAAGTGCTAGAGGCTCTGCAAAAGGCAGGCCTCACTATCAAGGCAACCAAGTGCCAGATAGGGCAGAGTAAGGTTGTGTACTTGGGCCACCTTGTGGGTGGAGGCCAAGTTCAACCACTGGAGAGTAAGATTCAGACCATAAAGGACTGGACTCCTCCAACTACCCAGACTCAGGTCAGAGCTTTCTTGGGCCTGACTGGGTACTACAGGAAGTTTGTTAAGAACTATGGGTCCATTGTGACTCCTCTTAATGATCTGACATCCAAGAAGATGCCCAAAAAGGTTCAGTGGACAGAATACTGTCAAAAGGCATTTGATGACCTGAAGAAGGCCATGTGCTCTGCACCTATCCTGAAGAGTCCTGACTACTCAAGAGAGTTTATTGTCCAAACAGATGCTTCTGAGTTGGGAGTGGGAGCTGTGCTTTCACAACTTAATGTAGATGGTCAAGACCAGCCCATTGCTTTCATTAGCAGAAGGCTGACCCCCAGAGAGAAACGTTGGTCAGCCATTGAGAGGGAGGCCTTTGCTGTGGTGTGGGCCCTGAAGAAGTTGAGACCATACTTGTTTGGCACTCACTTCAAGATTCAGACCGACCACAAGCCCCTCTTATGGCTTAATCAGATGAAGGGTGAAAACCCCAAACTGCTCAGGTGGTCCATTTCCCTACAGGGGATGGACTTTACAGTGGAGCACTGCCCAGGGACTGACCATGGTAATGCAGATGGTCTCTCCAGGTACTTCCACTTAGAACATGAAGACACAACTGGTCAAGGTTAGTCTAATGTCCCTGCGTTTGGGGGGGGGGGGTTGTGTAGGAGAGTAGGGTCTGCTATCCTATGGTCACCCCAAATTTTTGCTTTTTGCTTCACTGGTTTATGACTTAATGTTGCTGTGGGCCTGCTAATCAGACCCACAGCCTGCTGTTCTCTCTCTAAATTGTAACCCATGTACCTTAGGTGCATAACAAAATTGGAACTGGTTCACCTTATTGGCCCCTGTAACAGTGTACCCAGGTACCCAGGGCATAGGTGCTTCCAAGGCCTACCAGGGGCTGCAGCATGTATTGTGCCACCCCTGGCCTGGCCTCCATATTTGACACAACTGGCTGATCACTCAGCTGGGGTAAGTCGGTGTAACCACCCCTTACTTAGGTGTAGTATTCCTATACCTAACCTAAAATGGACACATATGTTCCTATCAGTCACTCCTATGGAAGGCCTCATCAATCCTGGAGGCAGAGTGCTTGGAAATATGTGAGATGGTGCTCTGGCATGAGCTGAGCCTGTCTACAGCTTTCGGAACCATGTCCTTTAGCTGTTTCATGATATTGCCATACCATATACTCTTAAGTGCATTATGAACCTCGCGGTTAAATGCTATCTTGGGTTTGGCTTTATCAAAACATGTCGAGTAAGGTGTCATACGAATTGGAATACTACCCCCTCGCCAGTTCTGGCGACGGGGGTAGCATTCCACCCTTCTAGAGGGACACGACATGTACGTAGCCTGAACCCCGGTTAAAGTTAAACAGAGCCTTAGCATCCCAAAATGGATGCTGCCACCACAGACACAAGTCTGACCTCCTGCTGCTGGGAGTCCTTCCAGCGAGGGCAGCTTGGACAAAGGGTTTCCTGCCTGGGGAGGTGCTAGCACCACTCCAGACAGGATTTTGTGTATTGGGTAGGACAGGGCTGAATAGAATCAGACATGCCTGGGGCACACAAGGTGTCCCTGTGCATAGGCCAGTTCAAACCGGTGCTGGGGCTTTCCAGCCCCAGTCCTGGTGCGAAACTGGACAAAGGAAAGGGGGTGTAACCACCCCCCTTCCTGGTTCCACCCAGAGGAGGGACCTAGTAGGTGATCCGGCCCCCCAGATTCGAATAAGAGTGGGAGCTGTGTCCTGAGACTTCAGATCATCCTGAATCAACTTGAAATAGAAGAAGACTGGACTTCGACATTCTGCTGCACAGAAGACGGAAGAGAATCTCCCTTGTGGCCAAGGAGTGACCACCCTGTGAACACAGGCACCAACCAGCAACTCGACGTCTGCTTTGCCGCCGCCTCCCGCCGGAGCCCGAGCCCAGAGCCTGACAAGACCCAGACTCCTAGACTTCTCACCGCCCGATCCACAGTCCCTGCAAAGAAGGGACCCGTGGAGGCACCGAGAGACGTGGGACCGGACATCTTGGAAGACCCCCGAAACGCTGACTGCGCAGTATCAGAGGCACCCTTGATGCTGTGCTTTGGGGTTTGAGAAGCCCTAACCTCGAGCAGCCCTTGCACCAAAGATCAGCCCCCCAGCATCTCCACGATCTGCGTGGGGCCCTTTTGCACCGTGCCACTCGACGTGCCATCCCGGCCACTTGCCACATGGCTAGCGGCCATCTTGGCAATGAAACCTACAACTTTCACTGCGGGTCTGGTTGCTCCAGACTTGCCCTTGCTCCTGTAAAAAGGAGTACCTGCTCTGACCTTGCTGGTCCGAGTAACAAGCCTTTTTCGATTCCTGCGTGGCTTGCACTAGCCAAGGCCTGTTTGCTTCAATCAAGTTGCCGACACCGCCAACAGCGAGAAGCCTGCGTAGGACAGCTCGTGACCGACTCCTGGACGTCTTCGACTCCTCGTGTCCACGTGGCTGCAGAGAGAACCTACACCTCGACGCCTGTTTGCATCCGACATCGCCTGGTTCCACTCTGGTTCCACGGTAGTCACTAGCTAGTGACTTTGAACATTGTCCCCTCTGCTTTCAGGTCTTCACCCCTTCAGATCCACCCTTGGATCCACCGGAACTCTTCACATCGAGTCGCCTGCAGCATCTTCAGCTCCAAGCACCATCGACCTGCGTGACGAAACCCGACACTACTTCGACCCTGTGCACCCGCTTCCTGTGGGTGAGGTAACTCAGCTCCGCCGGTGTTCCCACACTGGTACACACCTCTAGGGTCTGTGTCTGAAGTTTCATCCTTCTAGGTCACTCGGAAGGTTCCTTTTTAACTAACTTTGTAACTTTTACGCACCATTGACATTGCATTGGTAAAGTGTGCACTTTCCGCACTGCACCCGAGTCCCGCGGGCCTTTCCCGACTTCTTCACTGCTAGTCCCGAACAGCTCCAGCGATTCCCCAGGCCCTAGGCCTCTTCACTTTCCCCATAGTGGTTCTTATACCACTATTTTAGTATATGGTTTAGGTGGCCCCTAGGGCTCATCCATATTGTGCAACTTTTGTGTATTTAAACTGTGTTTTGTTTTAACGCATTTGCTTCTGTGCTCATAAAGAGTATCAGGGATATTTGTAGTAATAAATCTATATATATTTTCAATATATATCTGTGTGGTGTCCTTTCATTTGGTATTCAAGGGATTGTATATGGTAAAACAGCTTGCTTCACATGCCTTTACAGAGTTTAGCCTTAGACTGCTTAGTCCATGCTACCCCTAGGATAGCTTGTCTATAAGGTTGACTTTACAACCTGCACCATAAGGGGTTGCTTGGCATGGTACAAGGTGATCACTAGAACTAGTGAGCATCATATACCAGGCCAACTTCTCACACCATGCACACAACTGAAGATCCGGGGCAGCTAATCCTCCCTTTTCTCTTCGCCGCCTGAGTTTTTTCCAGCAATCCTGAGTGTATGATACGCCCAAATAAATGAATTAATATCACCCTGTAACTTAATTAAAGAGGCAGGCTCAAAATAAAGGGGAATAGTGTTAAAAAGAAAAGTAATTCTGGACAAAATTGACATTATTAAATTTACTCTTCCCAGGATGGACAAGGGTAATGAAGACCATCCTCTCATAAGTTTATGACAATCCTTCGCCACTGCGGCAAGGTTGATTTCGGCTATTTTGCTGACATCCTGAAGGATGTTAATTCCAAGGTACCTCATTTTTGAGCTAAGCAGCACCCCTGTCATGGTCTCCCCCATATTCCAGGCCATAATCTCTGTTTTGAAGGCATTGATTTCATAACCAAAAATTGCTCCAAAGTCCTGGGCTTATTTAATCACCAAGGGAAGAGCTGTATGCAACTCAGAAGAAAAGATCAAGATGGCATCCGCGTAAAGGGCCACCTTCTTCTCCCACTCCCCATATCTAAAAGGCTTGATGTTAAAGTCGTCCCTCAGCCATTGGGCAAAGGGTTCAATATACAGATCGAACAGGAGAGGGGAGAGTGGGCAACCATGATGCGGACCCCTTGTGATCTTAAAATGGTCAGAAAGTGCTCCGTTCACCAAAAGACAAGCAGAGGGATTCTGATATAACAGCCTCACAGCTCGACAGAACTTTTCTCCAATATTAAACTTATCTAAGACCCCCGACAGGTATGCCCAATGTACCCTGTCGAAAGCCATAGGGGCGTCGAGTGTCAAGATAGCCAGAGGAAGAGATTCGGTAGATGCGATGTCAATAGCCCCGATCAAATCATACGTCAATTCAAAAAGCTGTCGACCCTTAACAAAACCCCTATGGTCCTGATGCAAGATGTCACCTGCAACCAGCCCCAATCTTTTGGCCGTAACAGAGGTAAAGATTTTATAATCAGCGTTAAGAATAGATATCGGCCTATAGGCCCCACAGTTTGGATGCAGCTTTGCCGGGTTTTAGAACCAAGGTTATGGATGCATTATCCCAAGAGGCTGGGGGGGATACCCCTTCCTGAAGAATCTGATTAAAAAGATCAGTCAAGATAGAGACAGATACTTTCCTAAAACCCTTTAAATTTCAGAGGGAAGGCCATCAGGCCCTGCCGCCTTCCCCTTTTTGCAGCTCAAAATGGCTGCATTAACCTCGTCCTGCGTGATTATTCGGTCGAGGTGACATCATTGTTCTTTGGTCAGAGAAGGCAATGAGACCTCATTTTGCCAAACCTCAATATCAGCAGGGTCAATGCATTTGTCTTCTTTATAAATATCTTGGAAAAACAGTTTAAAAGCCCTCCGAATATCCTCATCTGAAGTAAGTATTACGCAGCCCTGAGAGATTGACCCAATGTTATTTCGTACTTGGTCAGTCTTAGCTTTCCTGGCGAGAAGCCTGCCTGCACCTTCCCCATACTCAAAATGAGCAATTTTGCTCGCTTCCCACCTACGAAGTAGGCGTGCATTCAACACAGTGTCCAGCTGTCCCTTTAGCCGTGTCAACTTATTTTGCAACTCCTGTGAAATTTTGACAGAGGTGCTAGTATGTTGATCTATTTCTACTTGCAGCTTTCCGATTTCGGCCTCAATAGTGGAAACCTACTCTCTATATATTTCCATCCCATAGGTATCCCTGCTGGTTATTTGGCCCCTTAAAAAGGCTTTATATGTGTCCCACACACATCCTATTGAGGCCGAACCTATATTCATTTTCATGTACCACTCTGTCTCACTAGTCAAGGAAGAGATCTCCTCATCTTCCAGGAATAGCGAGCGATCAAATGACCACGATCTAGGGTAAGCATGAGCAATGCCTTCCAATTCCAGCCATAAGGCAGAATCATCAGACAAATGAGGGGAGGGGAGGTATAGGATGTTCTTAACTACACCCTTCAAAGCCTGACCAACCAAGATAAAATCAATCCTTGATTGATGCCGGTATTTATATTTATGGAATGACACACCCAACTGTTGCCCTGACCTTAGCGTCCAAATATCAGAGTAAGCATATTGTTTCATAGCGTCAAGTAAGAAGGTACTGGTTTTAGAAAATACTGAGGCACGACCGTTTGATGACTTTTCAAGATAGGGGTCTAAAACTATATTAAAATCGCCAGCCAAAACAGTTGGTTCTGGAAACAATAATAAATGAGAAAAAATGGATTTAAGAACTGAAGGGTCATCATGATTCGGACCATAATTTCCAACATTAGATATTTGCTCACCTGAAATGTTAGCCGTTACAATGACCCATCTGCCACCTGGGTCTACTAACTTTGATATAAGGCAAGCCTTTGCTGATCTCTTAAAGAGTATCGAAACACCCCATATATTCGTAGTCTGAGTTGTAGAGACACAAAAATCTATCCATTTATTCTTCTGAACTAATGAAAGCATCTCAGACTCTATTAAGTGCGTCTCATGGAGCACAATAACCTGCGCCCCAGAATCACGAAGATATTGTAAGATCTTATCCCTTCTACGTCTGGTGCGCAGGCCATTGACGTTCCAGGAGAGAATCTGTAAACTAATTTTGGAAAAGGGGGATGGTGATGCCAGAAACCGGTCCCCGGAAGCTTGTTTCCTTCCCAGTATAAGAATTGGCTTGGTAGTTTGGTTTGCCCTGTTCCCATCATGCACTGGGACAGGAACAGACTAATTTGCATATAGCCAGGTTCTGAGCTGGGATGGTGCAGTGAGCTAAAAAACGGTGATGGATTAAAACCATGATCTCTTGACTTGGTAAGAGTATTCTGCATCATTCAGAAACTCTGTCCATCACCACCCCCCTTTTCCAAAATCGGTTTTATCCACACTATGTGTGGGCGGGTATACTCAGACGTGAGTCCCTTGCTCATGCACCATCAGGATTCAAGCAAGCCGGGCCGAAGAAGGCTGTGATGCCAGAAACCGGTCCCCGGAAGCTTGTTTCCTTCCCAGTATAAGAATTGGCTTGGTAGTTTGGTTTGCCCTGTTCCCATCATGCACTGGGACAGGAACAGACTAATTTGCATATAGCCAGGTTCTGAGCTGGGATGGTGCAGTGAGCTAAAAAACGGTGATGGATTAAAACCATGATCTATTGACTTGGTAAGAGTATTCTGCATCATTCAGAAACTCTGTCCATCACCACCCCCCTTTTCCAAAATCGGTTTTATCCACACTATGTGTGGGAGGGTATACTCAGACGTGAGTCCCTTGCTCATTGCACCATCAGGATTCAAGCAAGCCGGGCCGAAGAAGGCTGTGATGCCAGAAACCGGTCCCCGGAAGCTTGTTTCCTTCCCAGTATAAGAATTGGCTTGGTAGTTTGGTTTGCCCTGTTCCCATCATGCACTGGGACAGGAACAGACTAATTTGCATATAGCCAGGTTCTGAGCTGGGATGGTGCAGTGAGCTAAAAAACGGTGATGGATTAAAACCATGATCTATTGACTTGGTAAGAGTATTCTGCATCATTCAGAAACTCTGTCCATCACCACCCCCCTTTTCCAAAATTGGTTTTATCCACACTATGTGTGGGAGGGTATACTCAGACGTGAGTCCCTTGCTCATTGCACCATCAGGATTCAAGCAAGCCGGGCCAAAGAAGGCTGTGATGCCAGAAACCGGTCCCCGGAAGCTTGTTTCCTTCCCAGTATAAGAATTGGCTTGGTAGTTTGGTTTGCCCTGTTCCCATCATGCACTGGGACAGGAACAGACTAATTTGCATATAGCCAGGTTCTGAGCTGGGATGGTGCAGTGAGCTAAAAAACGGTGATGGATTAAAACCATGATCTATTGACTTGGTAAGAGTATTCTGCATCATTCAGAAACTCTGTCCATCACCACCCCCCTTTTCCAAAATCGGTTTTATCCACACTATGTGTGAGAGGGTATACTCAGACGTGAGTCCCTTGCTCATTGCACCATCAGGATTCAAGCAAGCCGGGCCGAAGAAGGCTGTGATGCCAGAAACCGGTCCCCGGAAGCTTGTTTCCTTCCCAGTATAAGAATTGGCTTGGTAGTTTGGTTTGCCCTGTTCCCATCATGCACTGGGATAGGAACAGACTAATTTGCATATAGCCAGGTTCTGAGCTGGGATGGTGCAGTGAGCTAAAAAACGGTGATGGATTAAAACCATGATCTATTGACTTGGTAAGAGTATTCTGCATCATTCAGAAACTCTGTCCATCACCACCCCCCTTTTCCAAAATCGGTTTTATCCACACTATGTGTGGGAGGGTATACTCAGACGTGAGTCCCTTGCTCATTGCACCATCAGGATTCAAGCAAGCCGGGCCGAAGCAGGCTGTGATGCCAGAAACCGGTCCCCGGAAGCTTGTTTCCTTCCCAGTATAAGAATTGACTTGGTAGTTTGGTTTGCCCTGTTCCCATCATGCACTGGGACAGGAACAGACTAATTTGCATATAGCCAGGTTCTGAGCTGGGATGGTGCAGTGAGCTAAAAAACGGTGATGGATTAAAACCATGATCTATTGACTTGGTAAGAGTATTCTGCATCATTCAGAAACTCTGTCCATCACCACCCCCCTTTTCCAAAATCGGTTTTATCCACACTATGTGTGGGAGGGTATACTCAGACGTGAGTCCCTTGCTCATTGCACCATCAGGATTCAAGCAAGCCGGGCCGAAGAAGGCTGTGATGCCAGAAACCGGTCCCCGGAAGCTTGTTTCCTTCCCAGTATAAGAATTGGCTTGGTAGTTTGGTTTGCCCTGTTCCCATCATGCACTGGGACAGGAACAGACTAATTTGCATATAGCCAGGTTCTGAGCTGGGATGGTGCAGTGAGCTAAAAAACGGTGATGGATTAAAACCATGATCTATTGACTTGGTAAGAGTATTCTGCATCATTCAGAAACTCTGTCCATCACCACCCCCCTTTTCCAAAATCGGTTTTATCCACACTATGTGTGGGAGGGTATACTCAGACATGAGTCCCTTGCTCATTGCACCATCAGGATTCAAGCAAGCCGGGCCGACGAAGGCTGTGATGCCAGAAACCGGTCCCCGGAAGCTTGTTTCCTTCCCAGTATAAGAATTGGCTTGGTAGTTTGGTTTGCCCTGTTCCCATCATGCACTGGGACAGGAACAGACTAATTTGCATATAGCCAGGTTCTGAGCTGGGATGGTGCAGTGAGCTAAAAAACGGTGATGGATTAAAACCATGATCTATTGACTTGGTAAGAGTATTCTGCATCATTCAGAAACTCTGTCCATCACCACCCCCCTTTTCCAAAATCGAGAATCTGTAAACTATTCATAAATTAAATAGCCTCACCTACGCCGTGCCCACTTTTGACTCAGGAACCCCCTAAACTTGTCTAATATTGCCATATTTACACCATAGATTACTTTATTAAAAAAAAAATTACAAAGGAGAGAATGCAGATTTTTTTTTATTTTTTACCCTGCAACACCCACCCCATGCCCTGTGCCCTAACCTACCCTCCCCCCCCCCCCTCATGGGAAACATTGCCCTAACTATCCGGACCAAGTCAAGAGAGTTGCACCCCTTAGGCCTCCCGCTTGTCCCTCGCTCCCTAAAAACAAAAAGCAGAGAAAGAAGATGCCGATTTTTGCTTTTCAAACAATGCAGGGTTAAGAATTACTGAATGCCAATTTCACGTCTACGCTTAAAGCCCCAACTATAGTAAATATTATTAGTAAATAAGAGCCAGGGGAAATCAACTAAGAAATTATCTGGAGATCTTTAAGGTTACCCCCCTGTGCTGAGTGTAGATTAAGCATAAAGACTAAACTAAACTTAGACCCCGCTGGAATGAGGTGTGCTTAACAGAAATGGAAATGGCACCTCTGAGAGCTAAAACCAAATCCTAAGTCTATCCCAACGAACCTTCCTCTTTACCCAAGTATAGCAACAGTTCATCAGCTGCCTGTACAGATCTAACATTATACATTTTGTTTTTGTACATTATTCTCAAAAAGCAGCTGGAAACTTAAGTTGTGCAACTGCCCCAAGCTTCCTAAAGGCCTCCAACCTCCTCCCCAGTTCCCACTGCCTGTCCAAGGTTGCCCTGGACAGGTTCGATCTTATTTGGAAAGGGAAACCTTTAGCACTCAAGGTTTTCTGTTTTAGAGCTTGATTAAGAATCAATTCTTTAAGAGAATAGGTATGGAAGTTGACTAGAATCTTCCTAGGATTAGATCTCTGTGGATTCTTTCTAAAAGGGTCCCTGTGGATTCTTTGAATATCTGCTCCCAGATCTTCTACTGACTGTTCAAGACCCAAAGATTCCTTTAAAGCGCAGTCACGTACTGCTTAATCTCGGTCCCCTCGGGAATGTTGAGAATTTGGAGATTACTACGCCGTGCGTTGTTCTCCAAAACTTCCATTCTCTCAGAAAGGACAAGATCTTCTTTTTTGAGATTGCTGATATCTGCTTCGGCCTTACCAAGATGGAACGTCAGAAATAGCATCTATGTCCCTTGAGACCCCCCTATTGATGCCTAAATTACTGGCCCCTAATGAGTCCCCTGCCATTTCCGGGGTACCAGGAGGGAAGGAGACTCGCCCAGGGACTGCTCTGCAGGTAGCCCCCTCTTTTACCAAATCTAGGACTTGTGGCAAAACCTTAAAATATGATCTTAATGATGGTGTTACTTTTGTGCCAAGAACCGAAGCAGGCTTAGCAGAATTACGTGTGTTTGCTCGTTTTGCCTTGACTTTGCCGCACAAAAAGGTAGAAGTATTGCTTTTATTATTTCCAGAAACAGGACCCTGACTCTGACTCCTTATGCCCTTACTCGGCTTAGGCGAAGGGCATACCTCTCTGGTGGCTTCTTTACTGGCTTCTTTACTGAAATTTTTAGTCCCACGTTTTTTACTCTTTTTTGAAACACCAAAGCCCGATGCTGCTAGTCTCCCCTGTAGTGGTGAGGTTTGGGTCACAGTATTTGTAAGCATTTCTCCCCTCACCTGGGATCGTAATACCTCTCCTATGTCCTCGCTGCCCTCTCGAGTACTGGTGTGATCTTCCCCCTTCTTGCTTGGAGCTCCACCACCCTCGGAGGACCTGGAAGCACCGGTGCTGCCGCTGCCCGAGCGCCCCGGAGGAGGCTCTGAATCCTGCGTTCCCTTCGGAGCTCCAGTGCGGCTGTACACCACCGCAACAGCCCAGGTAATGGGCTGTTACCCCAACCTGCAAGCACATGGGCGGTGAAACAACGAAGAATCCCCCGTGCAAAGAGAGGAGACAAAAGCCCACCAAATGTAAGTCTTTAGCGCGTCTTAAGCGTCTTTAATGCGGCGCTATCCTGTCAGTCACCACTCACCTCCACAAGCCGGCACACACCCGGCCAAGCGCCGATGGATGCCCGCCGATATATCGTAGAACAGCTGAAAGGAAACCCACACTCACCACCGGGAAGAAAAGAAAAAAAACGGCACCTCCACACCTCCGGTGAGTCTACAATCCAGAACACCGAGAAAAACAATGAATCGCGGCATCAAACCAAGGAGCAAGGAACGATTACGGGAGCGTCGACCCGGAGTGCAGCGGCTGCTCAACTAGCTGCCGCCATGTTTCCTCCCATACCATATACTCTTATGTGCATTATAATCCTTGCGGGTAATGCTAACTTTGGTTTGGCTTTATCAAAATATGTCGTGTAAGGTGTCAAACACTTTGGAATACTACCCCCCCACCCCCCCCAGTTCTGGTGACGGGGGTAGCATTCCACCCTTCTAGAGGGAGAAGACATGTAGTTACTGGTAAACCCGGTTAAAGTTAAACAGAGCCTCGGCATCACAAAATAGATGCTGCTGCCACAGACACGAGTCTGCTCTCCTGCTGCTGGATGAAACTCCAGCAGGGGAGGCCTGGACAATAGGTTTCCTGTCCAGGGAGGTGCTAGCACCTCCCCAGACAGGCTTTAGTGTATTGGGGCAGGGAGGGCTGCATTCAGTGAATGATTTTCAGACACTGCCTGGGGCACACTAGGTGCTCCATGCATTTCCCATTTCAAACCGGTTGCTGGGGCACTCTGTCCCAGCTCTGGCGTGAAACTGGACAAAGGGAAATGGGTGTAACCACCCCCTTCCCAGGTCCACTCATAGGAGGGACCTTAAAGGTAGTCCAGTCCCTAAACTTAGTATAAGTATGGGATCCAGCCCCTAGGACTTTAGATTACCCTGGACGAAACTCTGAAACATATATCCTGGACCTTCGACATTCCATTTCGACTGGAAGACATCTCCCTTGTGGTCAAGGAGTGGCCACTCTGTTCAAACAGGCACCAACAGCAACTTTGCTTGTCTGCTGTGGCTCCCGCCGGATCCCGAAGAATCTGCGACACAGTACACAGACTTCCAGACATCTCTGACCCCGACCTTTGATCACAGCAAAGCCGAGACCCGTGGCGGACACTAGAGAGGTGGGACCGGAACTCCTGGACATCCCGCATTTTGCAAGCTGCACCTACTTCACGAGGTATCTCGAAGTTGTACATTGGGTGCTTGAAGCCCCAGCCCCAAGCACCATTTGCACTGAAGCTCAGAGGCCCCCACTCCACGAGTGTCCCGTGGGCCCCGCTTTTGCACTTCAGCTTGATGCGTCTTTGCAGTTCCTAGTCCGTTGGCTAGTGAGCCCCCCGAAGACTTTCCTTTGAATCTAACTTGCTTTCCTGGTTGCTTCAGGCTTGCTCCAACTTCTCCCCAAAAGAGAAGTTCCTCAGACCTTGCTGGTCTGCACTGAAGACGATCTTGACATCTTGCGTGGATTGCGTTTGCCAAGGCTTGTTGGGTCCAATCCAGATACCGACACTGCAGTCAACTAGATCCTTTGTGGGACAGCTCAAATCCATCTCTTGGTTGTCGTCAACGCCTCCTGGACCTCGTGGCTAAAGAGACAAACTTCACCTTTTCACCTGGAATCACCCGACGTTGGCTGGCAGCTTTCCACCGCCATCCTGGTCACTGGAAAGTGACCCAGACTCTGTCCCTTCTGCTTTCAGGTTCTTCAGATCTTCGATCCACCCTTGGATCCACCCGGACACTTTCCTCAGTTCGCCTGCAGTACTTTTTTGCAGCCCTCCATTGAAATTGACGACGAAACCTGACACCAAAAGACACCCATGCACCCGGCTACCATGGGTGAGGTAACACGAGCACTCTGGTAAAAGGGTAAAAGTGTTCCATCGTAGTCCATTCGAAAGTATCCTTAAATTGTAAAATTGTAACTCGTTAGTTTCCCATAGAAAGTCAAGAGTAAGCCGGGGCTGTGTTTAGACACTGCAAGCGTCTCCTGTGGGTCTCCTACTTACTAACCTTTGCTTGTTTAGAGTAGCTCCAGCAATTTCACAGTCCCCAGGCCTGCTTTCTAATTCTCACGTGGTTCTTATACCACTATTTTAGTATATGGTTTGTGAGGCCCCTAGGGCAAAACGTATTCTGTGCAATTTATTGTATGCTAATTGAGATTCTTGTAATGTACTTTTACCTCTGACCTCATAAAGAGAGAAGAGGGGTTGTGTTTAGAATAAATACATATATATTTGATATATACCTTGTGTGGTGTGCTTTCATTTGGTACTCAAGGGATTATAATTGGTAAAACAACTTGCTTAATGCGCTCTCTGAAGTCTTAGCCTGATGACTGCTGATCCATGCTACCACTAGGATAGCTTTCTATAAGGTTGACTATACAACCACCATCAATAAGGGTTGATTAGACTGGTGCAAGGTGCCCACTATAGAACTAGTGGACATCATATGCCAGGCTAACTTCTCACAACAGCTCCTAACCACGCTCCACTCAGGGCTTATTTAAACCAATATGGAGTACCTGATGCAGGTGTTGAGCTTATCTTTGTTGCAGAGGCGGATCCAGCCTTCTACTTTGAGGTACTTTATTATTGGGTCACCTTTCCGGCAGTCGATGGAACAGACAATTTATTTTATGAATATATCGAGGGAATATAGGCTATATAGAACTCTTGAGGTTCCGCTCACAGCTTGGCATCACCAGATTTGGTTTAATGGCGCCCTTCCTCACCCAATAATGCCATTCCATTTAGGCCCTTTATCTATAGAGGGGGCCACATGGCCCGGTTTGGCTGGGTATACCCCACACCCATGTTATTTGACAACTTGAACGCTTGCAGGACTCCGAATATTACATACTTCCTTGATACGTATGCAAAGAGCTATTATACATTTCATGTCTCGGTACTTTCAGGTGGGACCACCTGGCGTTGCTGCACAACCCGCTGGACCTGGTGGTGTAACCATCAGCCCTCTTATGGTCAACTCAGTGATGGGCAAGTGTCCACAGAATTAGGATGAGTTTCCTTATTGACTTGCTGAGAAATTTGGACAAATCAAGGCTGTTTTTCCAAATACCACTCCTGTAGAGAAACTCAGGATCTTATCTATAAGTTTGCCTAACGACTTAATTCCCAAATTAGCTGATTGTAACATCTGAGGCAAGCGGTAAGTGTTTCGGCATTCCCTCCATGACCGTACTCACTTCCGTAAAAAAAAGTGTTCAAGATGAACCCGGAGCCAAAGCGTTTCTGGAATTAGGGATGAGACTGGTGGGGTATTCGATGTGGTGGCTAATATGATCCTTGCTAATGCTAAAGGTGATGCTGTCAGATTACAAGTGGCTAGCCGCTTGGAGGCTGTAGCAGGCGCAGCCAAGCCGAGTGAATTACCAAAGATCATTGCTAATGCTTATAAAACCATTGGGCGCAATAGTCTGTGAATTAAGCCTTTTACGCAAACTCAGACACAATCTCAATCTCAACAAAAAGCCCAGACTGATAAAGACGGGCACCAGTTCTTTTCTACAATGAACTGGAAAAAAAAGAAACAGGGGCAGCAACTGCAGAAGCAAGATTTGCGTGCTGGTTCACTGACAACTGAGTCTTCTGAACATACTTATGACTTGCGCGACCGCGCGAAAATTAAGACTCCTGATAGATTTCAGGTCCCTGATCAGCACTCTCCTCGTTCTTTAAAGGACACATCGGAATCTCAAGTCGGTGGAGGGGAGCTCCAGGATCGTAGCAAAGGTCCAACCACTCAACATGGAAGGAATCATTCTCAATAGTTTGATGTTAAAGTCAAACAAGAGGATCGCCTCGTTTTAGACCCCCATATCAGAAGAAGAAAGTTGCCGCTTTAACAGCGAGGTATGCCTCAGACGGTGAGAATGCAACCCCTGGACTGGACATGGGCAGTGACTGTGCTCAACAGCGCAGCGGAAGTTACCATAGTGCAGGAGGCACTGAGTCCCTGTCTAGAGGCAACAACGACTGATGCATTCATTACAGTAGAGACAGCAGATACCCGGGTTGCCACTCCGGGTAGACCCTATGAGGTTATTTTCCAAATTGAAGGTGAAATACAGCATCCAAGCAGAGCGTTTTTCTGAGAAAATCTAACCTCCTCGTACAACATTTTGTTGGTGGAGGAAGATTGGCCTCCACCCTTTGTGTTAGCCGCTTCTAGAGGGGAGGACGTGATACTTCTGAGTTTTTCCCATTATGTCCCTGAGAAACATGCAAAGGCTTTTACAGCTGAGTGGACTCTGGCTCTTGCCCCGGCGGTGTACCTCAATCAGGTAGGCTGGGATATTGATTCACTAGCTCATGAGATACCTTCACGATCTATGCCACAGCCACAACTGCAACATTCAATCAGAGGTGAAGCCAAGGCTCACGTTTGTGACATTCTAACACAGTTAGAGTATCAGGGAGTGATTACATCATGTACATCACCGATGAATAATCCTCTATTTACGGTATCAAAACCTGACGGTTCATATCGCATTGTATTGAATTACCGAAATTTAAATAGTCATTGTCACACTTTTGCAGTGCAAAACACACACAGCTCTGCGCTGGAGAACAATCTTGTTTGTAAAAGCTACACAACTACACTGGACATTTCCAATGGTTTCTACAGTCATAATCTCGCTCCTGTGAGCCGTGACTTGACAGCATTTACCGCCGTCGGAAATCAGAAAAAATTCACATGTTTGCCTATGGGGTATAAAAACAGCTCCAGGTCATTTGCTGCATGTGCTGTGTCTTTGTTGCATAACATAGATCCGGATGCGTTCTCATACGTTGATGACATTTATCTGACGGACGATGAGCTCATGCCGCATCTCGTCCAAGTCAACCGCATCATTTTATTATTTGGCGACTACGGATACAAGTTAAAGTTTGCAAAATTGCACATCGCTCATTTGGCGGTACTCGTTTTGGGATATAAGCTCAATAATGATGGTAAGGGGTTAGCCCCCCACTTTCTAGAGAACTCTGCACAATTGCAACCCCTTCTACACTGAAGAAACTTCAATCTTTGCTGGGATTTCTGAATTTAGGGAGGACATATATTCCTGATTATGCCTTGCGTATCAAACCATTTTATGCGTTGATACAACCAACATATTCTTCTGCCTGCTGGCTTCCAGAACATACCTCTATCCTACATTCTTTGCAATCTGACATGCTTGCAACTAACATATCAACAACAAGCGAGGGTCCCTGATTATAGCAATACTAGGAAGAGGAGGCAGGGAAAAATTCAAACAAAAACAAGAACCTCTCCTAGATAGCACAATAAATCTAAAGGTAATACATCCAAAAGTTAATACATATCAACATTGCCCCACACAAAAACTCATTTGAAAAACATGTTTCTTATTTACTTTTTAACAACTTGCACAAAAGCAATTTTCATAGAAATATTCAAAATAAGTTACAAATATAAATATACATCATAACCCCCAGTCATCCTGAAGCAGCCACACATCCTCACACTCAACCCAACAACGATACACAATACACAAATATGAGAAAATTAAATAAACAAATACAAAATGGCAAAAACAGTACACAGCAAGGAAGAAAAAAACAATACAGTGAAAATAAAATAATCACAAACAACCAAACAAAGAAGCACCGACGCGTGTTTCGGAAAGGACAATTATCCACAGTTCCTTCGTCAGGGCGCAAATACTTTATGTACAATTTCTTCTGGGGTGTGGATTTCTTCAAATTTGGTAATACAGAAAATAGCCAACCAAGGAGGCTCAATCTTGAGATCAATATATACAATTTCCTCAAACGCTGTGGGGACAATGGAACAAAAATAAGCATATATATACAAAATATACAAAAATGATCAGTTGATTCAGCTGCTGGAGAACCACAACCAAGATATAGGACCAGTAAACCTATGTGTCAAGAAAAAATGAAAAAAGGTGCCAATACAAAGTATATACACAAGATACAAAGACCAAAACAACAGAAATAGGAAGGTATTAGTTAATAAAGTAACAACCCGTGCAAGAAAAAGATGATGGGAAGAATGACGTGTATAGTAATAGAACCCATATCCAGATAGTCAGAATAAACCTTACCAAATATCCAAAAAAGGCACTTAGTCCACGACATGCACAACCATTCTATGGAAAGGTGGCACGCCACACTTCTTAGGGCTCAAATATCCTAATATGAAAGAACAGATACATATGAATACTATATACAGGGCCCCTATGGAGATAAATAGCATCCTTTTATGGATCACAGTAGCTATATAGCAAAGGCTGACTTATATGCCTAACGGTAGATAGTGCACATAAGGTGCAAGATATAAGAAATATATATACCGGCGAGGCTAACATAGATGAAAAAACCTCCCCTGGCAGAGCACTCCTCCCCTATAATAAAGGCCAATCGCCCTAGGATATACATTGAAAAGGTGGTATCTACAGTGTACTGGGGGACTCTGAAGGTGGAATAAATCCAAAAATTACTTACCCTCCAAAGATGTGTCCCGAGAGCCCGCCAGAAATTAGGGTAATGACATCACTATGCGGTAATACACATGTACTGTACAGAGGTAAAGATAGACAAAGGAGAAAAGGAATATGTATCCAATTAATTAACCTTGACCCATATCCTACTGGGGAATATAACAAAATAGAGTAAACAGAAAACGATGAGAATAACATACCTATTAGAAATGTTCATAGGCATGGAATAAATTGCACCAAAGTTCACGGTCAAACAGACCCTGGAGTCCAGGAAATGCCACAAAATATAAGGAATCGCTCTAGTCGGGCACTGGGGATAAATACAGAGAGGCCCATAACTAACAGAGTCAATACTAGGAGCTAAGCTTGCACGTTCCCACCCAAGCTGGCAAAACCTCCCAACCAACAGCAAGAACACCCGCTCGGCATTCAAGGATTAAGCTGTCATTCCTGGAATGAATCTGCAAGCGTCCTCGATGGAAACGGTATCACCAAATGAGAGGTCGTAAGGATCAAGAGAACACTCTAGTGGGCTTCCGTATAAATACCCACCGATAAAAATTAATAACCGACACCTAGATTTCGGCAGAGAATCACAAACACAGACATGGGACTAGCGGTGTAATGCCGGTGTCATCTCAAGTGCCGTATTAGAGCAGGGTAACTCCAGTAAAGTGAAGGCTAATCCAAGGAAATAGTTAGAACAGATCATACCACGGGGACAATTAACTAAAAAGGAAGGAGGACTAACAAAATTATATCTACTTAACTCAAGCGCCATCTTAAAGAGGTATCTCATACAGAAAGCAAAAGTACTGCACGAGCGCCATGTAAAAGAAGGTAGATAACCAGAAAATAACGTCTCAAGCGCCATGTAAGAGCGGTGTAACTCCGGTAAAGTAAAGGCTAATCCAAACAAGTATTTACAATGCAATGGTTTCGCCTTTTGAAAAGTGTGAGCTATTGGCATTGTAAATGACAACATTTGTATTTATGTGTTGGTTTTGAAAACAGATAAATAAATGGCATTGTCATTAACAATGCCAATAGTTTAATCTCTGGCAAATGCCACACAAAAACACACAGACCCACACACACACACAGACCCACACACACAAACAGAGCCCCACACACACACACACACACACAGAGAGCCACACACACACACAGAGCCACACACACAGAGCCGCACACACAGAGCCACACACACAGAGCCACACACACACAGACCCACACACACACACACAGACACACACAGACCCACACACACACAGACCCACACACACACAGACCCACACACACACAGACAGAGCCACACACAGAGCCACACACAGACCACACACAGAGCCACACACACACACCCAAAGCCACACACACACCCACACCCAGAGCCACACCCGCCCAAAGCCACATACACCCACCCAGAGCCACACACACCCACCCAGAGCCACACCCACCCACCCAGAGCCACACACACCCACCCAGAGCCACACACACACCCACCCAAAGCCACACACACACCCACCCAAAGCCACACACACACTCAGGAGAGCAAGCACAGCGAGGGGGCAGGGAAGCAAGCACAGCGAGGGGGCAGGGAAGCAAGCACAGCGAGGGGGCAGTGCTGCAAATTCACAAGTTTGATATTACTTTACCCAAAAAAATAAAAATACCTAAGTACTTAGTGTAATCGTTCAATGGTACTCGTGGTAGCAACTTTGGAAGGATAAAAGTCGTAGTGGGTCAGACGTGTGTCAAGCCTTCGAAGGACAAGTTCTGCACAGATCTCAGACTGAACACTTATTCGCCCCTTACCGAAATGAAGATTAGACACATTTGTTGAGGAAATAGAAGACGAGGTCGGAGTGAAAACAAGTGTGGCAATGAAACAATCTGCAGAACTAAAATACTCTTTGTACAATTCCATAATATTTCTTTAAAAAAAGCGCGCCAGACATCTTTTTTCATTGAACATGACTGAAGGAAGTTTAGGGCTAAATAAGAAACATAAAGAAAATGTTCATGAAAAGAGTTAGGGGCCGAGAGCAGACCACGAGCACTGTAGATGAAACCGAAACAAAAGAACCAAAGCCACTGCGAGCGAAGGCAGAAACAATGGATTGTATTTAGAATTATCCCTCTTTGTAACCAGGTGACCAAGGGAACCATTCAAACATAACAAAGTGTTAACGACTGACAATGGATGTTGATTTATGGCGCACGCGTGGCATAGAAAGCTCTGACTGCAAGGCCACGGTTGTAATGTAATATTTGGAAGCAGTTATTAATCCGGCTTTACAAGGTGCGTTGATGCGCGCCTCAAGACAGTAACCTTGATAAAGTCGTTGCATGTCCACAGCAGGATGCTGGTCGGTGTTTGTTTGCTGTTCTTCAAACTTGCCTCTCCCTCGCAACCCTTCCCCTCATTCTAGTCTCGCCGAGGAGCAGAGTTCAGTTCATCCTCCTCCGTCCGCAAATTCCCTCACCCTGACCCGTGTCCGCTGTCCTGGACTTCTCTTCCAGGGGATCCTCATCAATAGTCATAAGCATTAGAATATTCCCGCCCATGTGCGGGACCCCGGAAACACTATATTATATGTGCCCCACATATATATATATACACTCATATATAATATATATATATATATATAAAAACATGTAATAGCAGCCAAATAAATAACAGAGATGAAATATGCTGAAAAGAATTTCCACCATACATGAGTAATAAGCATTAGAAAACATGAGAAAAACAACACAAAGTTTGTTTTAGAAACTGTTTTAATGCTCAGAAAGCAGTAGAAATTCTCATAACTCACTGGAAGCATAGAAAAGCTCCCAGGCTGCATTGCAAACACACAGTCTAAAAAGACTGAAAAGCTAACCTGTAGCTACATAGCAATAAACTGACACCGTGCCTTTAAGGCACCCATGACCCCCAGTATCCCATCATGCCTCAGGGGTGACAGTTAGGTCAGTTGTTCTTTCCGGCTCCTTCAGAGAAGGACCCTGGTTACACAGCTCCACTAATTTTCCTGTTTTTTGACAGAAAAACTCTTCACTTTTGACATTTTTTGTTCTTACTCGACATTTAACATCTAGTCAAGTAAGATACTGTCTTTTTCAGTCATTTTGGTGAGCATTTTCTCCTGAAAATGCCTTCACTCTTTGACAAATGCCCTTCTTGTGGCAACAAGAAGGCCAAGTCAGACAACCACGACGTCTGTATCCTGTGTCTGCCTGAGGAACATGATCCAGGCACCTGTCCTCATTGTGAACACCTGTCAGGAAGAACTTTAAAAGACAGGGAGAGGATTCACATTTATGGCCTAGCTCATAGGTCATCAAGAGGAAGATCTCCGGTGAGGAAGGGCTCCAAGAAGACTCATTCATCTTCCAAAAAGAAGTCTTCACACCCCTCACCCTCAGCGTCGGGCTCGGCGCTGAGAAAAGAACCACCGGTGGATCATTCATCGTCTAAACTACCGTCGACGGTGGGCTCGCCGTCGAAGAGAAGACCAGGTACGTCGACGACGTCGAAGGATTCAGTTCCATCGTCGAAATCCCCTCCGCCGGCGTCAACCGGGCGACGTCCGACGTCGAGGAAGGGAACTCCGCCGCCGTCAACTGGGCGACGGTCGGCGTCGAGTTCCAAGACCCCTCCGCCGTCGTCAACCAGGCGACGACCGGCGTCGAGGGAGGTCACCCCTCCGCCGTCGTCATCCAGACGTCGACCGGCGTCGAGAAGTGTGACTCCTCCGCCGTCGTCGAAGAAGCGACGTTCGGCGTCGAGGACCAAGACCCCTCCACCGTCGACAGGGAAGAGTCGATCGGCGTCGAGGAGGCAGTCTCCGTCGGTGTCTCGTCAGCTCTCGGCGTCGAGGGTGTCCAATACCCCTCCGCCGTCGTCGCACAGACATTCGACGTCGAGGCAGAAAACTCCGTCGACGGCTGATCATCACCGTTCGACGTCGAGAGAAAGGCCTCCGTCGACGATTGGACATCGTCACACGACGTCGAGGCAGGGTGCTTCGTCGACGACAGGACATCGTCGTTCGACGTCGAGACTTCCGTCGACGACTGGGCATCGTCGTTCGACGTCGAGAGAGAGGGCTCCGTCGACGGCCGGTACTCGCCGTTCGACGTCGAGACATGGAACTCCGTCGGCGGCTGCTCATCGCCGCTCGACGTCGAGAGACCACACATCCTCGCATAGACATTCAAAAACAAGATTGTTTGATCCCCGACTCCACGAAAGCACTCGACCACGAGGGAAGATCGCTCGACGTCGAGATGTTCAGAGGTGGTGATGGTAACGGAGTCAGCTTCCCGTCATTCCACCTCAAGGTCCTCTGGCTCCTCCACGGCATCTTCGAAGTCCAGAAGTCCGGTACGCAAATCACCTGAGCGTCGGACGGACCCTTGGGCGGATAAAGTCAGACTGTCACCTAGATGGTACAGGTCTTTGGACCATTGGAGAGATTCTGGGGCTGCAAAGCGTATGCAAGACTATGCCAGCTCGCAGCACAGGTCTCCTCTTCAGGATCTGGTGGAGGAGATGGACAAGCATAGCCCTCCCAGGCGCAAATCTCCTGTGAGACCACCTACCACATCTCCCAGGCCCGATCTCCCAGGAATGAACCACAGGAGCGGGTCAGGTCTCGCTCTCCTAGACGAGAAGAGCGTTCGAAACGATCAAAAGAGAGGAGGCACAGTGTTCACCGTCGACGTCGACGAACTCCGTCTACTTCATCTACCTCTTCTTCCAGGTCTTCCAAGAGGGACTACTCCCCTACTTTGACGGACAGTCCTACGTCCCGATCCTCCCTTGTGGATGACATTGGCACGTATCTGGATGTCTTGCAAAGAGGAGCTCAAAAGCTGAGCATTGAAATGTCTGTCCCTCAGGTTACAACAACAGTCATTTTTGAGACTTTACACAAAAAGGCGATCACCCGTCCTCTACTACCGTTAGTCCCGGGGATTATGGATCCTGTCAAGGAGGTATTCCTAACTCCGGCGGCTATCAGAGCGGTGCCAGCCCGCATCCAGAAGAAATACAAACCGGCCTCTTCTGACCCGGTTTTTGTACGATCTGACCCTCCAGCAGACTCGGTTATTGTGGCAGCGGCGAGGAAGACACACGCAGTTGCCGGTTCTTCTTCAGTCCCACCAGACAAGGACAGCAAGACTCAAGACTCCTGGGGTCGCAAAGTTTGCAACTCAGCTGCGTCGACTCTTAAGGTTTCTAGTGCGGCTGCACTTCTGGGTCGATACAACAGAGCCTTATGGGACTCTATGGAAAGGTTCAAAGCCAAGCTGCCAAAAGAAGACCAGCAGGATTTTGAAGAGACCGTGACTGAAGGATGTCTGGTGGCGAATCAGATGATAAGCACGGCTGCGGATGGTGCTGTCCTGGCGGCGCACTCCTATTCTCATGGAGTTTGTGCCAAGAGATCGGCATGGTTGCGCCTGACAGGCCTGAAGCCGGATGCTCAACATCGCATCCTTAATCTCCCCTTTTCAGGTTCCGCTCTCTTCGGGGAACATGCTGACGAGGAAATGACTCGAATGAAGACGGAACTGGACACAGTGAAAGCGGTGGGCTTGGAGAAAAAGAAAGAATTCAAGCGCCGCTTCAAGACCAACAGGGGGAGAGGGGCTCAACAGAGGGTTCAAACCCCTCAGTGGTCCCAGAATAAGAACCAAGGGAAACCCCAGTTTCGAGGTAAACCTGGCAGAGGTAGAGGAGGTCATCAACAATCCTCTAACACCATCAGAGGAGAAAAAGCCTGAGCAGTGGCTTCCTCTGGCGCCGTTACCCACTCCAGTGGGAGGAAGTGCTTCACAACACCTGGCAGAGTGGGTCAGCATCACAAAGGATCAGTGGGTGCTGAATATACTGCGCAATGGATACAAACTACGTTTCCTTGCTCCTCCAAAGAACATACCTCCAAAGAGCGCTTCCCCTCACCAACTAAGCTTGCTCCGAAGAGAGGTAAAAGTCCTACTACAAAAGCGAGCGATAGAGGAGGTTCCTCTCGCTCAAAGAGGAAAGGGAGTTTACTCCAGGTACTTTCTTGTCCCCAAAAAAGATCAGGAGGACAAGTTCAGACCCATACTCGATCTACGACTTCTAAACAAGATCATCATCAGAGAAAAGTTCTGCATGCTGGCTCTTCACCAAATATGCCCACATCTTCAAGTCGGAGATTGGATGTGTTCGGTGGACCTGCAAGATGCGTACTTTCACATCCCAATTGCTCAACAACATCGCAAGTACTTGAGGTTTGTCGTAGGGAACAAACACTATCAGTACGCAGTGCTACTCTTCGGTCTCAAGTCCGCACCACGAGTCTTCACCAAATGCATGGCAGTGGTGGCGGCTTTTCTGCACAAGAAGGGACTCTTCCTATACCCATACTTGGATGACTGGCTCCTAAAAGGTCCATCTCCAGTGCGGGTAGAACACGATCTACATCTGTGTCTTCTCCAATTGCACAGGCTCGGTCTCCATGTGAATCTGGAGAAGTCAGTCCAGCGGCCTACACAGTCAATTCACTACCTAGGCTCTGTTCTGGACACAAAAGTGGGAAAAGCGTTTCCTTCGGAGGAGAGACTTTTTTCCCTGAACCAGAAATGTGGAATTCTGCTAGAATCTCGGCTTCCAACAGCCCGACAAGTAGCATCCCTGCTGGGTTCCATGGCATCCTGCACGTTCGGCGTCGAGGACCAAGACCCCTCCGCCGTCGACAGGGAAGAGTCGATCGGCGTCGAGGAGGCAGTCTCCGTCGGTGTCTCGTCAGCTCTCGGCGTCGAGGGTGTCCAATACCCCTCCGCCGTCGTCGCACAGACATTCGACGTCGAGGCAGAAAACTCCGTCGACGGCTGATCATCACCGTTCGACGTCGAGAGAAAGGCCTCCGTCGACGATTGGACATCGTCACACGACGTCGAGGCAGGGTGCTTCGTCGACGACAGGACATCGTCGTTCGACGTCGAGACTTCCGTCGACGACTGGGCATCGTCGTTCGACGTCGAGAGAGAGGGCTCCGTCGACGGCCGGTACTCGCCGTTCGACGTCGAGACATGGAACTCCGTCGGCGGCTGCTCATCGCCGCTCGACGTCGAGAGACCACACATCCTCGCATAGACATTCAAAAACAAGATTGTTTGATCCCCGACTCCACGAAAGCACTCGACCACGAGGGAAGATCGCTCGACGTCGAGATGTTCAGAGGTGGTGATGGTAACGGAGTCAGCTTCCCGTCATTCCACCTCAAGGTCCTCTGGCTCCTCCACGGCATCTTCGAAGTCCAGAAGTCCGGTACGCAAATCACCTGAGCGTCGGACGGACCCTTGGGCGGATAAAGTCAGACTGTCACCTAGATGGTACAGGTCTTTGGACCATTGGAGAGATTCTGGGGCTGCAAAGCGTATGCAAGACTATGCCAGCTCGCAGCACAGGTCTCCTCTTCAGGATCTGGTGGAGGAGATGGACAAGCATAGCCCTCCCAGGCGCAAATCTCCTGTGAGACCACCTACCACATCTCCCAGGCCCCGATCTCCCAGGAATGAACCACAGGAGCGGGTCAGGTCTCGCTCTCCTAGACGAGAAGAGCGTTCGAAACGATCAAAAGAGAGGAGGCACAGTGTTCACCGTCGACGTCGACGAACTCCGTCTACTTCATCTACCTCTTCTTCCAGGTCTTCCAAGAGGGACTACTCCCCTACTTTGACGGACAGTCCTACGTCCCGATCCTCCCTTGTGGATGACATTGGCACGTATCTGGATGTCTTGCAAAGAGGAGCTCAAAAGCTGAGCATTGAAATGTCTGTCCCTCAGGTTACAACAACAGTCATTTTTGAGACTTTACACAAAAAGGCGATCACCCGTCCTCTACTACCGTTAGTCCCGGGGATTATGGATCCTGTCAAGGAGGTATTCCTAACTCCGGCGGCTATCAGAGCGGTGCCAGCCCGCATCCAGAAGAAATACAAACCGGCCTCTTCTGACCCGTTTTTTGCACGATCTGACCCTCCAGCAGACTCGGTTATTGTGGCAGCGGCGAGGAAGACACACGCAGTTGCCGGTTCTTCTTCAGTCCCACCAGACAAGGACAGCAAGACTCAAGACTCCTGGGGTCGCAAAGTTTGCAACTCAGCTGCGTCGACTCTTAAGGTTTCTAGTGCGGCTGCACTTCTGGGTCGATACGACAGAGCCTTATGGGACTCTATGGAAAGGTTCAAAGCCAAGCTGCCAAAAGAAGACCAGCAGGATTTTGAAGAGACCGTGACTGAAGGATGTCTGGTGGCGAATCAGATGATAAGCACGGCTGCGGATGGTGCTGTCCTGGCGGCGCACTCCTATTCTCATGGAGTTTGTGCCAGGAGATCGGCATGGTTGCGCCTGACAGGCCTGAAGCCGGATGCTCAACATCGCATCCTTAATCTCCCCTTTTCAGGTTCCGCTCTCTTCGGGGAACATGCTGACGAGGAAATGACCCGAATGAAGATGGAACTGCACACAGTGAAAGCGGTGGGCTTGGAGAAAAAGAAAGAATTCAAGCGCCGCTTCAAGACCAACAGGGGGAGAGGGGCTCAACAGAGGGTTCAAACCCCTCAGTGGTCCCAGAATAAGAACCAAGGGAAACCCCAGTTTTGAGGTAAACCTGGCAGAGGTAGAGGAGGTCATCAACAATCCTCTAACACCCCCAGAGGAGAAAAAGCCTGAGCAGTGGCTTCCTCTGGCGCCGTTACCCACTCCAGTGGGAGGAAGTGCTTCACAACACCTGGCAGAGTGGTTCAGCATCACA
The DNA here is from genome assembly GCF_964261635.1 of Lissotriton helveticus. Classification (NCBI taxonomy): domain Eukaryota; kingdom Metazoa; phylum Chordata; class Amphibia; order Caudata; family Salamandridae; genus Lissotriton; species Lissotriton helveticus. Next base: position 1,078,213,972 of record NC_136063.1, on the reverse strand, counting down.
AAGGATCAGTGGGTGCTGAATATACTGCGCAATGGATACAAACTACGTTTCCTTGCTCCTCCAAAGAACATACCTCCAAAGAGCGCTTCCCCTCACCAACTAAGCTTGCTCCGAAGAGAGGTAAAAGTCCTACTACAAAAGCGAGCGATAGAGGAGGTTCCTCTCGCTCAAAGAGGAAAGGGAGTTTACTCCAGGTACTTTCTTGTCCCCAAAAAAGATCAGGAGGACAAGTTCAGACCCATACTCGATCTACGACTTCTAATCAAGATCAACATCAGAGAAAAGTTCCGCATGCTGGCTCTTCACCAAATATGCCCACATCTTCAAGTCGGAGATTGGATGTGTTCGGTGGACCTGCAAGATGCGTACTTTCACATCCCAATTGCTCAACAACATCGCAAGTACTTGAGGTTTGTCGTAGGGAACAAACACTATCAGTACGCAGTGCTACCCTTCGGTCTCAAGTCCGCACCACGAGTCTTCACCAAATGCATGGCAGTGGTGGCGGCTTTTCTGCACAAGAAGGGACTCTTCCTATACCCATACTTGGACGACTGGCTCCTAAAAGGTCCATCTCCAGTGCGGGTAGAACACGATCTACATCTGTGTCTTCTCCAATTGCACAGGCTCGGTCTCCATGTGAATCTGGAGAAGTCAGTCCAGCGGCCTACACAGTCAATTCACTACCTAGGCTCCGTTCTGGACACAAAAGTGGGAAAAGCGTTTCCTTCGGAGGAGAGACGTTTTTTCCCTGAACCAGAAATGTGGAATTCTGCTAGAATCTCGGCTTCCAACAGCCCGACAAGTAGCATCCCTGCTGGGTTCCATGGCATCCTGCATCTTTCTCATCCCAAACGGCAGGCTGAGAATGCGTCCTCTACAGCAGGCCCTGGAGGATCAATGGGACCAGGCAACAGGTCTTTGGGAGGATTGCATCAAGCTCTCCCAAGCGACGAAAGATTCCATCAAATGGTGGACACGGAGACAGAATTTGCTGGTGGGAGTTCATTTTCACCAGCCTCTTCCAACCCAATCGATAGTGACGGATGCCTCTCTACAAGGTTGGGGAGCGCACATGGGTCCGCTTCAAATTCAAGGCCAGTGGTCTGCGCAGGAGCAGACGTACCACATCAATATGCTGGAATTCAGAGCGGTATTCCTGGCTCTCAAAGCTTTTTTCCCAGCGATAGAGTCCAGCTCAGTCCTAGTTCAGACGGACAATACGACCACCATGTTCTATCTGAACAAGCAAGGAGGCACAAGGTCTCGCCCTCTGTCTCGAGAGGCTCAGGCAATCTGGCTTTGGCCCCTCTCTCGAGGCCTCACGGTAGTGGCAGTGCACCTTCCAGGCGAGTTGAACGTAAAAGCAGACGCACTCAGCAGACACTTCGAAGATCAGCCAGACTGGGTGCTACACGACGAAGTCGTGGAAGAGCTTTTTCGTTGCTGGGGTCATCCAACCATAGATTTGTTTGCAGACGATGACAACTCCAAATGCCACGCCTTCGCTTTGAAGTTTGTCACCTATCACACCAATAAAGATTTATGCAAAAAGACTTTCATAATACGGAAGACCGGTGATTGACACAAGTGGAACTTTTGCCGCCCCAGGACTCCGCAATATTGGGAGCGGGCGCAATCCTGACTCCGTCAATTTTTCGGGAGGAAGGACCCTTACTATTCTAAAATTTTGCCGGAACTCAATTAATAGATTACCGGAGCACGGGATATTGAAAGAATTACCGATTTGAGGCGGAGACGCTTGATACTGACTAAAAGAGCTGACAGAGAAGAAGTATCTTTGCCCATGCCATAAGCTGGGCCGGAAATATAACCAGCAGGAAGGTACAAAAGTTTTACTAGCAACTGATATCAGCCCTGATGAAGTCGAGGGTTTCAGCCCTATCGACGAAACACGTGTTGGCTGGACTGAGGGAAAATCTTTGAAATTAAAAGAACCACTCTTCTTCTGCACGTCGTGTAATTTTGTGAAATTTGAGAAAAAAATTGAATGACAAGTCTTTATGCATAAATCTTTATTGGTGTGATAGGTGACAAACTTCAATCTGTGGATTACTGGTGGGGATGATGACAACCCATACCTAGGCACCCAATAACATATAGAATCAACAATATAAATATCTGCCCATATTTCGTGAAGCGCCAATTCCACCGAGACCAGTCATCCCCTATACTCTCATTGCCACGCCTTCGCGTCCAGGTTCCACCGGCCAGGGACTCAGGGGAATGCTCTACTGATGGATTGGTCAGGGACATTCGCTTACGCGTTTCCTCCCCTGGCTCTGATTCCGAGAGTAGTTTCCAAGCTCTGCAGGTCGAACATGGACATGATCCTGATAGCTCCGGATTGGCCGCGGCAGTGGTGGTACCCGGATCTTCTACATCTGTCTGTGTGTCCACACAGACGACTCCCTTGCAGGCCGGACCTGTTGAGCAAGATGAACGGGAGGATAATGCATCAATCAATCAATCAATCAATCAGATCATTTGTATAGCGCACTACTCACCCGGAGGGTCTCAAGGCGCTGGGGGGGAGGGGTTCCGCTACTGCTCGAACAGCCAGGTCTTGAGCTGCTTCCTGAAGGCGAGGTGGTCCTGGGTCAGGCGGAGGTGGATCGGAAGGGAGTTCCAAGTCTTGGCGGCCAGGTAGGAGAAGGACCTTCCTCCAGTGGTGGCTCTTCGGATGCGGGGGACGGCGGCGAGGGCGTGGCTGGTCGATCGAAGCTGGCGTTTGGGAGCGTAGAAGTTGAGGCGGCTGTTGAGGTATCCTGGTCCTTGGTTGTGTAGGGCTTTGTGTGCGTGGGTGAGGAGCCGGAAGGTGATTCTCTTGTTGACCGGGAGCCAGTGCAGGTCCCCCAGGTGTCCGGAGATGTGGCTGCGGCGGGGGATGTCCAGGATGAGTCGTGCTGAGGTGTTCTGGATCCGCTGGAGTCTTTTCTGGAGTTTGGCGGTGGTTCCGGCGTAGAGGGAGTTGCCGTAGTCCAGACGGCTGGTGACGAGGGCCTGGGTGACCGTCTTCCTGGTCTCGGTGGGGATCCATCGGAAGATCTTGCGTAGCATGCGCAGGATGTTGAAGCACGACGAGGAGACGGCGTTGACTTGTCTGGTCATGGAGAGGGAGGAGTCCAGGATGAAGCCCAGGTTACGTGCGTGGTCTGTTGGTTTGGGTGCGCTGCCCAGGGCGGGGGGCCACCAGGAGTCGTCCCAGGCGGAGGGTGAGGATCCCAGGATGAGGACTTCCGTCTTGTCTGAGTTCAGTTTCAGGCGGCTGTTCGACATCCATTTGGCTACGTCTGTCATCCCTTCATGCAGGTTGGCTCTGGCGGTGGCGGGGTCGTTAGTGAGGGAGAGGATCAGCTGGGTGTCGTCGGCGTAGGAGATGATGTTCAGGTTGTGCTGGCGTGCGATGGCTGCGAGGGGGCTCATGTAGACGTTGAAGAGTGTTGGACTGAGCGAGGAGCCTTGAGGGACGCCGCAGATGACTTCGGTGGCTTCCAATCTGAACGGAGGGAGGCGGACTCTCTGTGTCCTTCCGGCGAGGAAGGAGGTGATCCACTCCAGTGCCTTCTCCTGGATTCCGACGTTGCTGAGGCGCTGTACTAGGGTACGGTGGCAGACAGTGTCGAAGGCCGCGGAGAGGTCCAGGAGGATGAGGGCCGCTGTTTCTCCGTTGTCAAGCAGGGCTCGGATGTCATCTGTAGCTGCGATCAAGGCGGTCTCGGTGCTGTGGTTGGCCCGGAAGCCAGACTGCGAGAGGTCGAGGGAGCCGTTCGTCTCGAGGAAGGCGGCCAGTTGCTTGTTGACGGTCTTCTCGATGACTTTAGCCGGGAACGGGAGCAGCGAGATGGGGCGGTAGTTCTTGAGGTCGGTGGGGTCGGCTGATGGTTTCTTGAGTAGAGCGCTGAGTTCGGCATGCTTCCAGCTCTCCGGGAAGGTAGCGGTGTCGAAGGAGGTGTTGATGATGTCCCGCAGGTGGGGTGCGATGACAGCGTCGGCCTTGTTGAAGACGTGGTGAGGGCAGGGGTCTGTTGGGGATCCGGAGTGGATGGAGTTCATCGTGCGGATGGTGTCTTCGGTGCTGATCGGGGTCCAGGCGCGGAGGGTGGTGGTGGGGGGCGGTGGTTTGGTCGTGGTGTCCGTCGGTTGAGTGCTGAAGCTGTTGTATATGTCCGCGATCTTGTTGTGGAAGTAGGAGGCGAGGGAGTTGCAGAGGTCTTGCGAAGGGGTGATGTCGTTGTTTCCGGCGTTGGGGTTGGAGAGCTCCTTCACGATGTTGAAGAGTTCCTTGCTGTTGTGTGCGTTGTTGTCCAGTCGTTCCTTGAATGCGGTTTTCTTGGTGGCGTGGATCAGCTGGTGGTGTTTTCGGGGGGCGAGTTTGAGGGCAGTCTTGTTGTCCGGTGTTGGGTCTCTGCGCCAGGTTTTCTCGAGTGCTCTGCAGTTCTTCTTGGAGCTCTTGAGTTCGTCATTAAACCATGGGGCTTTCTTGCTTCCGGGTCTACTCGGCGGGTTCTTCAGCGGGGCGAGGTCATCTGCGCAGTCGCTGATCCATTTCGTGAGGTTGGTTGCTGCTTGGCTGGGGTTCGTAGTGCTGGTGGGAGGGTTCTTGTTCAGGGAAGTAGCGAGCTGGTCTGCAGTGATCTTGTTCCAGCTTCTGCGGGGAGCCTGTTGCTGGTGATGGTGGAGCGTGGGTTTTCTGTAGCTGAAGTGGACGCAGCTGTGGTCCGTCCAGTTGAGTTCCGTGGTGTGGCTGAAGGCGATGTCCTTGCTGGAAGAGAAGATCGGGTCGAGTGTGTGTCCGGCGTAGTGGGTGGGGTTGGTCACCAGTTGCTTCAGTCCGAGGTTGGCGAGGTTGTCCAGCAGGGTGGTGGTGTTGCGGTCGTTGTTGTTCTCCAGATGGAAGTTGAGGTCCCCGAGGAGGATGTAGTCAGCGGAGGGGAGGGCGTGCGGGCTGATGAAGTCGGCGATGTCTTCGCTGAATTGTGTGCAGGGTCCCGGGGGACGGTAGATCAGGGTGCCTCTGAGGGTGGTCTTGGGGTTGACGTGGATCTGGAAGTGCAGGTGTTCGGCGGGTGCGAGGGTGTCGTCGGTGTCGGTCGTGATGCAGATGGTGTTCCTGTGGATAATGGCGATGCCTCCTCCGGTCTGGTTGGCGCGGTCGCTCCGGATGATCTTGTAGCCGTCCGGGATGGCGATGGCGATGTCGGGCGCTGAGGAGGCGTTTATCCAGGTTTCCGTGAGGAAGGCGACGTCTGGGTCTGTGGTGTCGAGCAGGTTCCAGAGCTCGACGGCGTGTCTGTGGACGGAGCGGGTGTTGAGCAGGATGCACTTCAGGTGGGTGGTGTTGCTGCTCGTCGAGGTCTTGAGCACTGCCGGAGTGGAGCCGGTCCGGTTGCAGGTGAACTTGCAGGCGTTGCAGATGAAGGGTCCGTGGGTGCGTCTCGGTGTGGCTCGGTAGCAACCCGTGGTTCGGCCGGTGTTGAGTGCGTTGAGTTCGGTGGCGTCGTAGGTCCGTCTGGTCGGCTTCCGGCGGTGGGGGCCAGGGGTCCTGGCACTGGGCGCGGTCCAGGCGCGGACGGGCGCAGACGGGCTTACCTTTGGCGCACCTTCGGCGCTCATTTGGTGCTCCCGCTGCGCGCGTCCGCTGCGCGGTCGCTGGGGGGGCGACATAAGAGGGGAGCCGGGAGGGCGGGTCAGCTGGGAGGCGGGGTCGCATCCACCAATCGAGTGGCGAGGGGGCGAGGCCGCCGGCAGGAAGCAACGGGAAACGGGATCGGTTTGAGCGGGCGGCCCTACGGCGGCTGGGGCGCTACTCTCGGCGTTGGTGAAGGTCTGGCACAGCAGGGGTCTCTGGAGCAGGAGCGCGGAGGAGCGAGGGGGCAACCAGGCCAGAGGCGCGGTGGTCAATGCCCAGGTGCGTGCAGGGTCTCCTTAAGAGGGGAGCCGGGAGGGCGGGTCAGCTGGGAGGCGGGGTCGCGTCCACCAATCGAGTGGCGAGGGGGCGAGGCCGCCGGCAGGAAGCGGCGGGAAAACGGGATCGGTTTGAGCATGCGGCCCTGCGGCGGCTGGGGCGCTGCTCTCGGCGTTGGTGAAGGTCTGGCACAGCAGGGGTCTCTGGAGCAGGAGCGCGGAGGAGCGAGGGGGCAACCAGGCCAGAGGCGCGGTGGTCACTCCCTTCACTGAACCTAACAGCATGGCTCCTGAGGTCCTGCAATACGGACATTTGAACTTGCCTCCTGAGTGCATGAACATTTTAAAGGAGGCTAAGAGACCTTCCACGAGAGCGTCCTATGCGTTCAAGTGGAAGAGGTTTTTCTTATGGTGTAGGGATCATCACCTTGATCCGACTACAGGACAGGAGGATGTCATCTTGCCATACCTCCTTTCCCTTGCAACTGCTGGTTTAAAATACGCTTCTATTAGGGTGCATTTGTCAGCCATAGTAGCATACAGAAAATCACCTGATCAGGTTTCTTTCTTTCAGGTTCCAGTGGTTAAGGACTTCCTCCAGGGGTTGAAAAAAGTGTATCCCCCTCTGTGAAAGCCTTCTCCTCCATGGGAATTGAACCTGGTTCTATCCAGGTTAATGTCACCGCCTTTTGAGCCCATCCACAAGGCCTCTTTACAACATCTCTCTTGGAAGGCGGCCTTTTTGGTGGCTATCACCTCTGCTCGCAGAGTCAGCGAGATTCAAGCTCTCTGTGCGAAAGAACCATACACTGTCTTTCATCATAATAGGGTAGTCCTAAGGGCTCATCCGACTTTCTTGCCTAAAGTCATTTCTGATTTTCATATAAATCAGTCCATTTCACTCCCTTCGTTTTTTCCAAATCCTACGACCCCAGCCAAGCGGTCACTTCACTCCTTAGATCTTAAGAGAGTGCTGAAGTTTTATTTGGAAATGACCAAAGGGATTAGGAAAACGGATCAACTGTTTGTGAACTATGGTTCGATGCAAACAGGTTTTCCAGCGGCCAAGAGGTCCATCGCGAGATGGATTGTCTCTTGCATAAAATTGGCTTATCAGCTTGCAGGCAAGCCTTTGTTGCAGTCACCCAAAGCGCATTCCACTAGAGGGAAGGCCGCTACAGTAGCCTTCTTGCACGACATTCCAATGTCGGAGATTTGCAAGGCTGCGACTTGGAAATCAGTTCATACCTTCACGAGACACTACTGTCTCGAGTCTGATTCCAGGGCCGATACTCAAGTAGGACAAGCCTCTTTGAGGAATCTATTTGGGTAGCCTACGGCCTGTACGAGCTTAGTAGTTACTAGGCTTCATATGGTTATTACTGTATTATTATTCCTTTGCCCGCAGGGAGATGAGGTGAGGCTCGCTATTCTATTCTAATGCTTATGACTATTGATGAGGATCCCCTGGAAGAGAAGGATTAGTTACTTACCTGTAATCCTAGTTCTCTTCCAGGGGTATCCTCATCAAAGTCATAAGCAACCCTCCCGCCTCCCCGGGCAAAGGACGTTCTTTAATAAGGAGATATTGTTAACCTATCTGTTACTGGGTTTATTTTCATTCTCCGAAAAGAACAACTGACCTAACTGTCACCCCTGAGGCATGATGGGATACTGGGGGTCATGGGTGCCTTAAAGGCACGGTGTCAGTTTATTGCTATGTAGCTACAGGTTAGCTTTTCAGTCTTTTTAGACTGTGTGTTTGCAATGCAGCCTGGGAGCTTTTCTATGCTTCCAGTGAGTTCTGAGAATTTCTACTGCTTTCTGAGCATTAAAACAGTTTCTAAAACAAACTTTGTGTTGTTTTTCTCATGTTTTCTAATGCTTATTACTCATGTATGGTGGAAATTCTTTTCAGCATATTTCAGCTCTGTTATTTATTTGGCTGCTATTGCATGTTTTTATATATATATATATATATATATATATATATATATATATATATGTATATATATTATATATGAGTGTATATATATATGTGGGGCACATATAATATAGTGTTTCCGGGGTCCAGCACATGGGCGGGAATATTCTAATGCTTATGACTTTGATGATGATACCCCTGGAAGAGAACTAGGATTACAGGTAAGTAACTAATCCTTCTCCACCCTCAAGATGGAAGTCCTGCAAACATAGCGCCAGTACACCGGGTGAACACCATGCACAGCTGAACCGCTGGAGGTGCACAGATTACTCTACTCTCTGAAATCATCCCTGATCTGACCAGACCTCCCACCTCTACGCACTAATATCCTTCTTCAAAAGCCGTCGCCAGCAGGTCCCCAAGAAACTCAAATCTCTGTTACTTATTGCCCCCTGCACACACACACACACACACACACATACTAATAGTATATATGCTTACTATATTGTATGACGTCGCAGTCTACCCACATGTAACGTTCGATTTAAATTAAAAGGCCAGATGTGTATATAATGTTGAAATCGGGCATTTTTTTGCATATCTTGAAAAGCATTGCGCCTGGTCTGGTATTGAAAGGCACACAAGAATTAAGTAGGGTTCGGACAGAAGGGTGGAGTCACTTTCATGGAATTAATATGGACTGCCCCCTCTTGACAGAGCACAGAGGGGTTATTCTCCTGCCTCTGAAAAAGGGTAGTTGGAAAGTTGGTCCAATTGGCACACAATACTCGATATATGGTCTAATCTTAGATGGGAGAGTCGGGGGTGAAGGGACTGCTCTCGAGTAGTTAAATATTTATCAACATTTATTCGGACATCTGTATTCTTTGTCAAGCTTGCACTATTTCCTTCACAAATTTGGATTATTTGAAGCTTCTCGTCTACGGACGACAATGCAGCCAGCTAAAAATGCAGTGCTTTTCCAAATAAGTCAGACCGATATGAAAACTCCGACAAGGAGGGGAGTATTAATTGCCATGTAAAACCCCACATGTACATTTATTTTATCGCCATTAATCGAATCCCCTCCCCCACCCTCTTCCCAGGACTAATTTTTCAAAAAAAATAAAATATGTACTTTTCTAGTTAAAGACTATGATTCATTTATTTCAGTAACTGAGGCCGTCTGGCACAAATCCTGGGCAGCCTGACGTGGCTGGCATGTTGCCTGAACCCTGCCCCCACCAGTGTCTGGATGCTGCGTCTGGCCCCCTCCGGGGAGAGGCCCGGCAATGAATGGGCCCTCCCGGGGCCCCCGTTCAGAGGTGTGAACAGCCCTTGCTCGGGGCAAACGCCCTTGTTTGTCCCGCAGATGGGCAGCCGCGGGGGTGGGCGCAGTCGTTTGCTGTGTTGTCACAAGCCCACCTGTGAAACCACACGCCCCCTCCCACTGTCACTATTTGTGGGGGTCCCTCCAGGGGGTCCGGGGCTGCAGCTGTCGCCTCGATGCGTGGGGTTTGTTTCTTTAGCTGATGGCTGCGTGTCCTCCCGCCAAAGGCTCGTCCTGGAGATGAACCTGCCATGAGCTGGCTTTCTATGACGCGTCATGTGTCATGATCATCCATATGTGACAGGACACGTGTCTCGCATGTTCAGCTGTCCAGATGTTCACTTGTGCTTTAGGACCCTGGCCTGCGGTGCATTATAGAACTGAAAGTACATCAAACTTTTAAAATATACATTAAATGGTTCTTGCATAACGCACACTGGCTGCTGGGGTGGCGTCTTAGCGCTTTCGGTATAACCCCTTCATAAAGTCATTCTGTATTTGCAGAGATCAGTTAGGCATATCTCTCGGGCTCTCATCGGCTGCACGAGAGAGCGTGCAACCATCAGGTAAGAGACGGGGTTTCTTTTCGGCGGGGCCTACCCAGAAATTTATGCTTCCAGGCCTATAAAATAAATGATGTAGGCTGTGAAACAACATCCGCACCCCTCACATCCGTGGCTCATGCTTGTGTGAGGTAGAAGCTTCCGTGTGTATGTACTGGAGGGAATGCAGCTCACTCCTCACCCAGGGCGCACTGCCCGGGGGCGCTTCACTGCACGGCGATGCATTCATATACCATAAAAGAAGGGAGACGGGAGGGCGGTGGCTTGAAACTAAAGTCCTAAAAACCATGCGCATTCATGCTTTTTAACAGACAAAAAAAAATTTACAATAGGAAATAAAAATAAATATGCAAATTTGGGGATCAAAACCACCTTTGCGATTTATGTAAACACAACCAAGTGTCACATCAGCGGTGCAAGGCCCCCGGCTGTGCCCAGAGCTTCTGTCCTGATGCACCGACCTCCGGCCCCCCCACCCCCCCCGAGGAGGACGTGCAGGGAGAGACTGAAGACTGAAGGGGGAGGGAGGGCGGCCGATCCAGACTGGGGGAGGAGAGCCACCGACCCCGGGACAGGGAGGGGAGGAGGGCTGCCGATCCCGGGACATAGAGCGAGACTGGGGAGGACGAGTTGCTGCCGATCGGGGGGGGTGGCGGGCAGCACACCGAACGAGGGAGCAGGGCAAGGGGCAGCAAGCACAACGAACGCGGCGGGGGGGGGGGCAGGACAGCAAGGACTTCTTCCGGCGGCGGTCGGGGGAAATGGAAACCAAAAGCGCCGGCAAAAAAAAAAAAAGTAAACGCCCACGGCCGCATGACGTGGGCAAAAGCCTAAAATTCTCGGGAACGCCCACGAATCTGCTCCGGCATTGACGGACAGATCTCTGTTCCAATGGCTAGCCTCCATTTATGGAGCTAGCCAATGGAACAGAGGGGCGGGACATGAGCACACATACTCTAAACATAAGATTTCGCCTGCGCGAAACGCTGCTTGCGCAGCTTTCGACAGGCGAAACCTAAAAAGGTAACAGAACAGATACTGCTGGGACGATAAACTAAAAGGCAAGGAGGACTAACCAATAATGTTTACCTGACTAAAGCGAAAGGAAAAAAACCTAGATGAATATCTAGGTTAACCTGGTGCACTACTAATATGTCACTAGACAGTGTACAACCTATTTCAGTGAGTGTTCAAAATTAATCTACAAAGTAATACATTTATTGCATATTACTCAAAACCATTTTCATTATAATTCAATTATTTCAAAAAGTGGGTATCCAAAGCTTCAATAGTTGAACAACTTGCAGGATTTATTCCAACTTCATGGCAGATCAGTTCAAACGTAAATGAAATACAATGTTGCTGCTTCAATTCAGCGTATAAAATCAAATTTCAACGGTTCCCAATGCATTTCGGGGTTAAAACAATAGCTCTTCCTCAGGGGAATCTGTAACAAGTATATACAATGCAAATATGTTACACTTCAATGAAAATAATATATATGCTGACAAGAGCTCAAAAACACGAGTGCATGCCAATTCCATGGTACATGAAAATGATATAAAAGGTGAAAAGTAAAGGACCAGGATTAACAACGGGGAGAGGAGTTGGCCTTACGGGTAAGGCGCTCGACCTCGGACCTGGAATCTCGGTAACGACGCCAAAACCTCCTGTGATTCTGGGCAAATCACTTAATCTCCCTGTGCTTAAAAATAAAAGTGTGTGTTCTCATGTAAAAAAAAAAAAAAAAACCCCAAAAACGTAACTTGTGCTATGTAAAGCGCTCTGATATCTGATTCGGTTCGGGTCTAGTTCGCGCTATATAAAACTCCACCAAAAAAACCCAAAAAAACCAAAGAAGTGCTAGAAAACTCGGAAACAATATGAATGAGAGAAGAAAAAGTGCTCACTCATGCCAAGGGAAATATGGGGGTAAACATTTATACTAGAGAGCCCTAGAACTACTGTGTGTACCTTAAAAACGTATCTTATAGTGGCGAAAAGCCACAATCCAAAACCGGCTGCTCAAATATTCTTCAAATAACTTCAAAACAGTGCGTCTAAAGAATAAAAACCACAATTAATCAGCTTTTCAAATACTAAATGAAAATCACTAAGTAAAAAATGAAAAAAGGAAATCGAGCGAATACCTTACTGAGATGCTGATATCGGGATACTGAAGTGAAGATCGTTATATGGCGACCCCAGAGTGAGAGACTCCTGCAAACGAGGTGTGAAAAGTTGGCCTGGTATATGATGTTCACTATTCTAGTGAGCACCTTGCACCAGTCCAAACAACCCTTATGGTGATGGTTGTAAAGTCAACCTTATAGACCAGCTATCCTAGTGGTAGCATGGACAAACCAGTCTTAGGCTAAAACTTCAAAGAGCATGTGTAGCAAGCTGTTTTACCATATGTAACCCCCTTGAATACCAAGTGAAAGGACACCACACAGGTTATATATAAAATATATATGTATTTATTACTAACACAACCCCTCTGAACTCTTTATGAGGTCCGAGGCACAAGCACATAACAAGATACTTAATTATCATACAATAAGTTTCACAATATACAGTAGAGCCCTAGGGGGCACGTAAAACCATATACTAAAATAGTGGTATAAGATCTACGTCACGGACAAGGAATAGGCCTAGGGCCTAGGGAATCGCTGGGGATACATTGTACTACCAAGAGTTAGGAAGCAGGAGGCCCACGGGAAGCGTGTGCAGTGTCTACACACACACGCGAGTTACCATAGGGATACAATGGGAACGAAAGAATTGGAAACTATTTCTTTTAGGACACTTCCGGATGGACTAGGAGAAAGCTAGTGAAAACTAGGACACTAGAATAATCAATAGTCAATACCCAAAGGAGCACCGAAGTACTCGCGTTACCTCACCCACAGGAGCCGGGTGCATAGGTGTCAAAGTGTGTCGATGTCGTCGCCAAATCCTATGGAGACCTGTGAAAAGATGCTGCAGGCGACCAGGAGAGAAGTGTCTGGTTGGATCCAAGGGCGGATCCAGGATGAAGAGTACCTGAAAGTAGAGGGGACAGAGTCTGGGTCACTAGCCAGTGACCAGGAAGAAACCAGGAAGGAACCAGGCGATGTCGCGAAGCAATCAGGTAATGTCGTGAAGCTTGACTCTGCAGCCACGTGGACCAGGAGGCGTCGAAGACAACCAGGAGCTGGATACAGACTGTCCCACGAAGGATCTCGCTGTTGGCGGCGTCGGCTTCCGGATTGGAGTCAACAGGCCTTGGCAAATGCAACCCACGCAGGAATCGAATATTCGCTTCGGGTTAGACCAGCAAGGTCTATGGGGCTTCTCCTTTGCAGGGAAGCAGGGGCCCACCTGGAGCAACCAGGTGGTTCAGATTCAAATGATCATCGTCACAGAGGCCACTAGCCAACGGGCAAGTAACCGGAAAGACGCATGGAGCACAAAAACACTGTCAGGCCCCACGCGGCACTCGTGGAGTGTGGAGGGGTGTGCGTCAGTGCAGACAGTGCTCGGGCTGGGGCTTCTCAATCCCCAATGCACAACTTCGAGGGTGCCTCAGAAGCTGCACAAGTAGCAAACAGCAGGCTTTTCAAGATGGCCGGTCCCACGTCTCTCGTCGCCACACCGGGTCTCAGCTTTGTTGTGGCTGTGGATCAGGGTCAAAGAAGTCTGGGGGTCTGGCTCTTGTTGGACTCTGTGCTCGGGCTCCGGCGGGAGGGTCGACAAAGTAAACCGCAGATCGCTGGATGGTGCCTGTTTTCACAGGGTGGTCACTCCTTGACCACAAGGGAGATTCTTCAGTCTTCTATGTTCAGTAGAATGTCGAAGGTCCAGAGTTTCGTTTCAAGTTTCAGTTCAGGATAAATCTAAAGTCTCTTGACTCAGCTCCTACCTATATACCAATCTGAGGGGCTGGATTACCTGCTAGGTCCCTCCTATGGGTGGGACCAGGGAAGGGGTGGTTACACCCCTTTCCCTTTGTCCAGTTTTGCGCCAGAGCTGGGGATGGAGTGCCCCAGCAACTGATTTGAACCGGGCTATGCATGGGAGACCTTGTGTGCCCCAGGCAGTGTCTTATTTCATTCAGCCCTCCCTGCCCTAATACACTATGGCCTGTCTGGGGTGGTGCTAGCACCTCCCAAGACAGAAAAACCTATTGTCCAAGCCTCACTCGCTGGAAGGAGTCCCAGCAGCAGGAGGTCCGACTTGTGTCTGTGGCAGCAGCATCCATTTTGTGATGCTGAGGCTCTGTTGAACTTTAACCGGGATTAACAGGAACAACATGTCTTCTCCCTCTAGAAGGGTGGAATGCTACCCCGTTGCCAGAACTAGCGAGGGGGTAGTATTCCAAAGCGTATTACACCTTACATGACATGTTTTGATAAAGCCAAACCAGAGTTAGCATTTAACCGCAAGGAGTATAATGCACTTAAGAGTATATGGTATGGCTATATCATAGAACAGCTATAAGGACATGGTTCCGAAAGCTGCAGACAGGCTCAGCTCATGCTAGAGCACCATCTCACATACAACCAAGCACTCTGCCTCCAGGATTGTTAAGGCCTGCCATAGGAGTGACTTATAGGTGCATATGTGTCCATATATAGGTTTAGACATAGGTATACTATATCTAAGCAAGGGGTGATTACACGACCTTGCCCCAGCTGAGTGATCAGCCAGTTGTGTCTGTTTGGATGGCCAGCCAGGGGTGGCAAAAGATATGCTGCAGCCCCTGGTAGGCCATGGATGCATCTATGCCCTGGGTACCTATAGTACACTTGTACAGGGGCTCATAGGTGATCCACTCCCAAATAGTTATGCACCTAGGGCACATGGAGTCCATTTTAAAGAGAGAGCAGATAGCCTGGGGCCCTTATTAGCAGGGTCCCAGGCCTTTCTAAGTCGAAAACCAGCTAAACACAAGGCAAAAAATCTAGGGTAACCATAGTCAGGTATCCACCCTCCTACACTCAAGTTTGAAGAAGCTAAGCTTAAGATCAAGATATAGAAGCTGGCCTTAGACAGGGAATCCCTGGAGCTCCAGAGAGCTTCTAGAAAAGAGAGGCTAGAGCCCCATTGTGGCAGCTACAGTGTCCCTAGAGGTAGAGAATATACTCATGACCATAGGAACCTGAACAAGATTGTCCCTCCCTACCAGAGTGGGGATGACATCCACAAATGGATAACTGCACTTGAGAGGGCCTGTAAAGTACAGAGAGTCCCTCAGGAGCAGTGGGCAGCAATCTTGTGACTCTCCTTTGCGGACACAGGCAGAGACAAGCTCCTCACTGTAAGAGAAGAGGATGCTGATAATTACAAAGTCTTGAAGAGTGCTCTGATTGGTGGGTTTGGCTTAACCACTGAACAATGGAGGATTAAGTTCAGAGACACCCAAAAGGTACAGACTGGGTTCACTATGTTGATTGTGCTACTAAGGCTCTGGAGGATGGTTTCCTAAGGAGGTAGTATCGGACAGAGATGTAAACTTCATGTCTAGTTACTTAACTGCTATGTGGAAGGAGTGTGGAGTAAATTATACATTTACCACCCCTTATCACCCACAATGCAATGGTTTAATTGAGACTCAACAAAACCCTCAAGGGCATGATTAAAGATCGCCCAGAAAAGCTTAGGCGCAGATGGGACATACTTTGTCCCTGCCTTCTATTTGCCTACAGAGAGCGTCTACAGAACGGGGTTTGTTACAGCCCATTTGAACTTCTGTTTGGACATCCAGTTTGGGGTCCATTGTGTCTAGTGAAGGAGGGATGGGAGTTACCTCTCAAACCCCCTAAACTGGACATTGTGGACTATGTACTTGGTCTCCGCTCCCGGATGGCTGAGTACATGAAGAAGGCAACTAAAAACCTTTAGGCTAGCCAGGAATAACAGAAAGCCTGGCATGACCGAAAGGCTGTGCTGACTGTTTACCAGCCAGGGCAGAAAGTATGGGTGTTGGAGCCTATGGCCCCAGTAGCCCTCCAAGACAAGTGGAGTGGCCCGCATACTATAATTGAGCAGAAGGGAGAGGTTACCTACCTGGTGGACCTAGGAACTCCCAGGAGCGCCCACAGGGTGCTCTATGTCAACAGGCTCAACCCATATCTTGACAGGGCAGACATGGGCTCGCTCATGGCTACTGATTAGGGACAGGAGAAAGAGAGTGATCTATTCCCTGACCTGCTCTCACAGAACCCTGATGGTGGTTCAGTAGAAGGTGTAGCCTTGGCAGTCAGCCTCACTGACCAGCAACAGACTGATTACAGAAAAGTTCTACAACAGTTTAGACATATGTTCTCACTGACACCAAGTCAGACTACCTGGTGCACTCATGAAGTGTACACTGGGAACAGTCTGACTGTTAAAAATAAGATTTACAGGCAACCTCATCATGTCAGGGTCTGTATCAGTACTGAAGTCCAGAAGATGTTAGAATTGTGAGTCATTGAACCCTCAGATTGCCATTGGGCTAGTCCAGTAGTCTTAGTCCCCAAACCTCACACCCATGGTGGCAAGAGAGAGAAGATGTTTTGTGTTCACTACAGGGGTCTCAATGCAGTCACTAGGACAGATGCTCATCCAATTCCAAGGGCAAATGAGCTTATAGATACATTGGCCTCAGCCAAGTTTCTGAGCACATTTGACTTGACAGCTGGTTACTGGCAGTTCAGATTAGCTGATGATGCAAAGCCAAAAACAGTATTTTCTACCTCTAGTGGGCACTACCAATTTGTGGTGTTGCCCTTTGGTTTGAAGAATGCACCTGCCACTTTTCAAAGGTTGGTGAACAAAGTCCTTACAGGCCTGGAAGATTATAGTGCAGCATATCTAGATGATATTGCTGTCTAGCTCCACGGATTACCTGGTCCACCTGAGAAATGTTTTGGAGGTCCTGCAAAAAGCAGGCCTAACTATCATGGCCACCAAGTGCCAGATAGGGCAGAGTCAGGTTGTGTACCTGGGCCAACTTGTGGGTGGAGGCCAGGTTCAACCATTGCAGAACAAAATATAGACCATCATGGACTTTGTTGCTCCCTCCACCCAGACTCAGGTCAGAGCTTTCTTGGGCCTGACTGGGTACTATAGGAGGTTTGTCAAAGGTTATGGATGATTTAACTTGCACAAAAATGCCAAAGAAAGTTCAGTGGACAGTAAGCTGTTAAAAGGCATTTGATGACCCGAAGCAGGCCATGTGCACTGCTCCCAGTCAGCAAAGGCCTAACTACTCCAAAGAATTCATTGTCCAAACAGATGCATCTGAGTTGGGGTTAGGGGCTGTGTTATCACAATTGAATGATGAAGGTCAGGATCAGACAGAAGCTTTTATTAGTAGAATGCTGACCCCCAGTGAGAAACGTTGGTCAGCTATTGAGAGGGAGGCCTTTGCTGTGGTTTGGACTCTGAAGAAGCTGTGGCCATACTTGCTTGGCACTCATTTCACTTTTCAGACAGACCATATGCCCCTCTTGTGGCTAAAACAGATGAAGGGTGAAAACCCCAAACTTCTGAGGTGGTCCATTTCCATACAGGGGATGGACTATACAGTGGAATACAGACCTAGGAGTTACCATGCCAATGCAGATGGACTCTCCAGATATTTCCACTTAGAACATGAAGACTCAACTGGTCAAGGTCCGTTTACTGTCCTTATGTTTGGGGGGGTTGTGTAGGAGAGTAGGATCTGCTTCTTATAGTTACCCCCACTTTTTTGCTGATGTTTCACAGTTTTTCGACTTTAGTCTGGCTGGGGCCCTGCTATCCAGGACCCCAGCCTAGCTGCTTCCTCTCTAAAATGATTGCATGTACTTTAAGTACACCACAGATTGGATTCTGGTGTACCCTTTTAAGTCCCTAGTATATGGTATCCTATATACCCAGGGCATAGGTATCCCAGAGGCCTCTCAGGGGCTGTAGCATGTATTATGCCACCCCTGAGAGACCACTCAAAATGACACAACAGGTCTGCTAGAGCAGCCTGTGTAAGGTGGTGTATTCACCCTTTACTGAGATATAGGTTCCATATATCTACCTTATATCACTACAGATATAAACCTATCAGTCACCCCTGTGGTAGGCCTTATCAATCCTGAAGGCAGGGTACTGGGCTTTGTGTGAGATGGTGCCCATGTATGAGCAGGGTCCCTCTGCAGCCTTTGGAATCTATTATCAAGGGTTGTTCTGTGATGCAGCCAAACCATATACTCTTAAGTGCATTATAACCTCACGGTAAATGCTAACTTTGGAATGGCTGTAAGGAAAAATGTTCTGTTTGGTGTCAAACACCTTGGTATCATACCTCCCCGCCAGTCCTGGTGGGGGAAGTATGATTCCACCCTCCTAGAGGGAGAAATATGACTAGACCGGTATACCCGGTACCAGCTTAACAGAACCCTGGCATCACAAAACTAGTGCTGCAGCCACAGACACGAGTCTCGCCTCCTGCTGCTGGATGAAACTCCAGCAGGGGAGGCTGGAAAATAGGTTTCCTGTCACAGGGAGGTGTAACCACCTCCCAGACAGGCTTTAGTCTATTGGGGCTGGGTGGGTGCACTCCAAGAGTGCTTTGATGTCTGCATTGGGGGCACATTTGGTGTCCCTGTGCATAGTCCAGCTCAAACCGGTTGCATGGGCTACCAGCCCCTGCTCTTCTGCGAGACTGGACAAAGGATATGGGTGTAACCAACTCTCTATCCTGACCCTCCCATAGATGGGTCCCCAGAGTTTGTCCCACCCATTCTTTGGGTATAAAGTAGGAACCCCTGACTACAGGAATTTAGATTTACCTGGATGAGACTCTGCTACAGAATCCAAGAACTTCAACTATCTACACTTTGTTGGATGACCGAACAATCTCCCTTGTAGTAAAGGAGTTACTCCCCTGCAAGGCAGGCCCCAAAGATGCATCTGTCCGGTTTGCAACTACGTAGCTCCTGAAGAACTGTGAAGTTTATGCAACACAGGAGGTGGGTTCCCAAGCTTTCCCGAGGCTGATCCATGCTCTCTGCAAGCCTGATATCCAAAGGCCATGTGGGGACCGTGCAACCAGAACCCCTGGACACTGTGCACATTTGCAGCAGCATATGCTTCTTGGCAATCCCTGAGGCTGTGCTTTAGACTACTTGTTGTCCAGGCCCCGAGCAGTGATTCCACCAAAGATTACTGGCCTACACTCCACAAATGACCTGTGGGCTGTTATTTAGTGGTTCCTCTTGAAGGTCCCTTCGCAATCCCTTGTCCGTTGGCTTGTGGGTCCCTGAAAAGGGTACTGTAACTCTGAATGGGCTTACCTGGTTTCTCCAGATGTGCCCTGACTCTCCATTGCTTGGTGAGTCACCTGGACCTTTCTGGTCCATCCCAAGCCTTTTTTCTCTCACTGTGGGGTTGCTGTTGCCAAGGCTTGTTGGTCTCCGATCCGGACACCGATCTCCCAGTACTCAACATCCTTCTTGGTAAAGCTCGCCTGCAGACTCTGATCATCATCGCTGTATCCTGGTCCCTGTGGCAGCGGAGTCAAGCTTCCCCACATCACACCTGAAACACCCGACATTGGTGGGCATTGGTCTACCGTGCCCCTGGTCACCCTGAAGCGACCCAGACTCTGTCCCCTCTGCTTTCAGGTTCTTCACATCTCCGATCCAGGCTTGGATCACACCGGACACTTTTCCTTTCCACAGCAGCAGCATTTTGCAGCAACTCGTCATTGAACACAGCGACAATTCCTGACACCATTTAGCACCTATGCACCTGGCTTCCATGAGTGAGGTAAAACGAGTACTCCAGTGCTCACATGGGTGTTGGCCTTAGAACCTTCTAAGTCTAAAAGGTTTTGCTCCAAGTCCTCTCCGAAGTATTCTTAATCTTTAAAATACTAACTGCAACTTTCCCATAGGATTATACGGAGCTCGCAACTGTGTTCTCAACTGCACGCATCCCCCGTGGGTCCCCTGTGTCACTATCTTGGGTGGTTCCTTGGGGTCCCAGCAATTCTATGTGCTCTAGGCACTGTGCCTAGTCAAGTCGTGGTTCTTATACCACTTTCTTAATATATGGTTTGGTCTCCCCCTGGAGCCCATTGTATATTTTGCTATTTATTTACGTTCTAATGGGTTGATATTGTTGTATCTTGTTCTCTAATCTCAGAAAGAGGTTAGTAGAGTGTTTAGTGATAAATACATATATTTTACATAACACTTGTGTAGTTCTCCTTTCATTTGGTCTTTCAAGAGGTTATAATCTGGTAAACCAAGCTGCTTTACACTCCTAAAAGACTTAGCCTGAAGGCTGCTCTCCATAGATACCACTAGGATAGCTTTCTATAAAGGTTGTCTTTAACCTAATCATCAATAACGGTTGTTTGGACTGGTACATGGTGCCCACATTAATTAGTGGACAGCATATACCAGGCCAACTTCTCACAAGCAGCAGCAGCAATCGCAATCACAACTGATAGCCTGAAAAATCCCCAACTCAAAAATAGATTAACACTGGCCAAAAGACACTGAAAGCTACAGATGATTTAAAGACACCAGATTCTGAAAGTCCTTCCCTCTTGGAGTTTTTTGATGAACGCTGATGGGAACAAGAGGAACGTGTATCAGTGTACTGATACCCGTCAGGTTTTTTAATGTTATCCCTATTTCTAAGATTATATCTTCTTTCTGGGGGCTCCTGTTGAGGAGACCTTCCGCTGGAGTGAGATCTGTTCTTTTGTAGTTTATTATTGTCCCATTTCTTCTTCGAAGAAACCGGTGCTTGCTTTGCCTGCTCTTTATCTGTACCTCCTACCAGTTGAGGTTTTACAGGTCTAGCTGCCAAGACTGTCTTTACCTAATTCTGTATAAGCAGTTACAATTATTTTAGGTAGTTCTGTCTCCCGTTGTAATGGAGACTTTGCCGATTGCCACTGATGCTGCTTCCCCTTTAATATTTGCCAATATTAATCGCAGACACCTAGGCAAAGTTGCTTAACAACTTCATCCCAAGTTTAGAGCAGGCTCTGCTCCATACTCGTTCTGTATGTGTCTTAATACGTCCAGTATTACCGCTAAAGATGGTATACCATGAGTCCTGGTATATTTATTGCAGCGAAAACTGTACCCCAAGAAGTACAATCCTCTATAGAGGGAGTTATCCCCATTTTTCAAGCAAATTGTAGGTATTCTATGTTTTTCCTTACGACTAACCCTGGGCGTAGTGGGCGTAGTGGGGCTCCGCGGAGCTACGCGGAATGGGCGAGAAGCTACGCCCACTCCCGCACTCCGCGTAGCCCCACTACGCACCTCCCTCCCGCTCTCCCCTACATACGTTATTTAAGCAACTAACCTTAATAAAACAATTTTAAAGCACTTACCGTGTCCGGGGCTCGTCCGGGGCTCTCTCTTGAAATAGCGTCGTCCTGGATACCAATGCGCATGCGCGGGTCGGCCGCGCATGCGCATTGGTATCCAGGAAGGGACGCTATTCCAAGAAGGGAACCCCAGGCGAACACCGGACACGGTAAGTGCTTTAAAATTGTTTTATTAAGGTTAGTTGCTTAAATAATGTATGTAGGGGAGGGCGGGAGGGAGGCGGGTGGCGGCCGACTCGGCTACGCACACGGAGTGGGTGTAGTGTTGCCGGCTACGCTGTCTACGCAAAATGCGTAGAAGGCAACACTACGCCTACTCCGTGGGCGTAGCCGATTCGGACGCCCAGGGTTACTTACGACAAGTATGTGGAAACACTGCCTCGAGCTGTGTTATTTTTGTGCTATCCAAAAGGGCATGTGTTCACGTTAGTGGGCATTTTACCAATCGCTGGGTGCAGTGTTTGTGGTGTAATTTTGGTTGTAGAAGTTTGGACTGGTTCTGGATGTGTAGCCGGTGTTGGCTGAAGTGTGAGTGCTCTCATCACAAACTATGTTAGGTTTCTGTAAAGTCTTATTAATTCTTTATGCTGTACGAGTAAGCCTCCTCCCGGAATCGTGTCAATGTCAGGATGTGGTGTGTATGCTGCTAGCACTGGCCATGTTGCTCCGACTCTTCCAAGCGGACCGAGTCTTACTCTATTTCTTGCATGGGGGAGGGCTCCTTTAAACCAGTAAAAATGTTCATGGTAAGTGAATGGAATTTCAATGTCCTCATATGGACCATATTCACTTGGTATGTCATCATCGACATAATAGTGAAATGTTTTTGTTAGTGCATTTTCCTGCAAGACTCTAATCCATGAATAGAATACCTCTGTTCTATATGATTTGTGTGCCTCAATCACGAAGGTCACTTGTTCACCCCTAATTGTAACTCCATATGCTACCAGTTTTAGGGTGACATAATTTCTAACATTCTCTGCAATGTGTATTGCATCTGCATCATCTTCTGTTGTGAAGTTTAGTGGATTTCCTTCATCTACGTTTCCTTGCTCAGTCATTATTTTTGAATGGAGAGTGTTTCAAGGGAACTGAGATAAGGTGTTAAGCACAATATGAAAATTCAAGCTTGATTAAACCAAAATCCTATTTATAGTAATTTTCCTACTCCGCTGTGGCAGATTTTGTTCCCTCCCACTCCAGACGTCTCTGGGGCAATGTGAGCAGGGGTCTTTGGGAATAGCACAACTGAGCTACTCAGATTTAACTGTTAAAAAAGTGCCAATACCAACGTGGGTGGCGCCATGTTGTGTAGTTCTTATAAGACCTCTATAGGATCTGCACGTTTAGGCAACATACACTACAGGACAGGTGTCCAGACTGATTCCAGACATCCCCATCGGGTATGTTAGCCTGTGTAGCAGCTAGCTCGTAATGCCACTATACCCTCCTCTTACCAAGGAGAAAATAGGTCTTGGCAACTATCGAACATGATAACCTTGATCCATTAGGATTGTGGAAACAGTAACTTACTTTTCGCTCAGTCATTCATGCTAATTCTTACACAGAGAGATACACAGAATAAACGATTGGGCCATTTTCAATAAGAATTTATTGAGCAGTCGTTATTCTTGCGTAAAATGCGTGTACTAAAATCACCAGTAGCGAGTAGCATAACAGTAGCAGCACTAAGAAAGTAAACAGATGGTAGGTTTCTACCATTTTGCGAAAATCATAACTACAGGCGAGTATATAAAATACATAGCAATAAAGTGTGTACTCCTACGATGAACCCTAACTAGATGCACCTAAGTGTACCTAGTATGTAACCCAAGAATCCCTCTGGGATAAAGCCAACCCCATTAATTGAAGAGAGACTGCAGGACCTTGCTCTGGTCTCGAGCTGAACACCCTGCAAGGGATGTCATACCTCTTCTCACTAGACCTGGAAGAAACTTAACCAGCCCAACCCCAAACCAACCTCAACCCTAAAAAAATTATTTGCAACCATCTACAACCATTTAAAAATTGATAATAGACAACTGAGTGCAACTGTCATTATTACATTGAGACAGGAGGGTCACGGGATTGTGGCACTAGAAGCACTGCAGCAGGCAGGCCCCTTGGTTGCAGACGTGGCCCGACCAGGGAGGGAGCAGCTTGCAGCTAGGAGTGGGCACCCATTTCTACTTTCCAACTAGCCAACGCGACCGTCTACCTTTATTTATCCTTCCTCAACAGCAGCAATCGCAACTCATAGCCTGACTAAGCCCCAACTCAAAAATAGATAAACAAAGTTCAAATCATGATTAAAAACACCACAAAAAAAAGGAGGGAGGAATCTTGTCACAAGTCCATGGACCTCCCGCATTCTCCCCACTCTTAGCTTTAGTGAGCAGAAAAGACACATTGGGAGCATGTCTAGGAGATCGTGCAGGGACCACAAAGGAGGGAAATCACCACCTTGAGGAAAAGACAGAGCCCCTGTTTTGTAGAGGGCTGGAAGATTGCCCACAGAGGTTTCCTTCAAAGGAGAGCAGCGGCAATGTCGATAGGGAACAAGCAGAAACCACAAACAAGAAACCAAAAAAGTACAGTAGCAGCCCTAGAAGACGAGGTTGTGTCTACTAACTTGAAGGTCAGCAAATGCCCATCAACAAAGATCAATACACACATGTAAGGGTCAGTAGAACACAAGTCCTCAGCCACTCCCTCATTAAATAGAAACATCTGGTCAGTGGAAGAAATGGAGGGCAGACAAGGGCAGAAGTATAAGACACTCTCTTGAGTACTTTCCAACTGTATTCCAAAGGTGCCTCTATTTTCATTGGAGGAGGTCTTCTACCTGGGCTAACAGCGACCACACCCACAATAGAAATGTATACAAAGGAGGACCAAGTCAGCACTTTTATAATGCAAAATTACATAACAAAGAGCAAGACGACCCCAACTCCTTAGACCAGCACAACATCTTCAAATAAGTTATCCCCCATTTTATTCTCCAGTCCAACGATCTCGCCAAAGAGTGGAAATGGCAGAGACCAGCAAGAGCTCGGGCTTTCAGCGACAGAGAACAAAAGCCCACTGCAGAAAAAATAAAGGAACTAATACTGGTAGAGGCAGAAGTACATGCGCAGGACGCTGACGGGGGCCAGCCGGAAAATAATTCAGCAATCGCTTGTGTAAGTGACCGTGAAGGCTCGGATCCGCCCCACTTGAGACTGGGGTCAAGTTCATACCAGCAAGGACTTAGTCTAAGTTCCCTGATCTTCGTGTCTGATAATTCATACGACATCCCCTTGCATGACAATTTTGCTTCAAGTTTGGATCACACCAAAGGCCAAGATAAGTTATTGTCATCCATAAACATGACTCGCACAAAGGCAACTAATGCACTCACCTGGCAAACCAATTGGAAATCCTATTGGATATAATTCGAACAATAGACCGAGCGATTGTAAAAACCTCAGCCTAACGTGACAACATTGAGAAGGGGCTCTGCCGGGTTCCTATCCCTACGAACCCTGACAAGCCGTGCCTGCGTCACGGTCCTGCCCCTTTTTAGATCTCACGCCTAGCGATACATTGCGCAGCAGTCTTCGCGCAGGAGAGAGTCCTTTTGTCCGGGTTTTCAAAATGGACCTGGAAATTCCACACGCTCATGCGTGTTCATTTCCTATGGTCCATTTTGATTGGGCTTTGCGGGCGTGTTGTTTTTTAACAGAACACACAATAGGCCATAGGCGGTCAGGTAGCTCTGCCCATGGCCTTTTGGTGTCTGTTACGCGCACCAAAGCCCATATGTTTGCAATTATCGTGCCCAGACCCGGGCGCGATAATTGCAAACATATGCTTTACAGTGGCGTGCATGCGCGCACCCCTCGTTGACTTGGGAGCTGTCCCACGCCTTCCTGCCATGTTGTCGCTTTATTCCTCGCCTTTTTAGTCCTTAAAACCAGGGGTTTGTTCTTTTTGACCCCACACCTATTTCCTTGACCAGGCAAAGGCTTCCCAAATCCTGCAGCCCCCACTGTTAGCTTTATTCACTTGCCCAACATCCAAAAAGGAGGATGTGCTTTCCCTCACTCTGCACCCCCGAACATTCCTGCAGCAAAGCAGACAAAAAAGGGGGCAGTCTCAAACAAAACTTACTGCCCCCGCTGCTTCTGGCCTTTCTTGTCAGTTTCCCCAGGTCGCGGTAGCAGTAGCCCCAGGCGCTTCCCGTCTTTTCTTCGTGCTTCCGGACGGAGGAAATAAAGTCTGTGCCCCTTTAGGGGCCTTTAAGGCAGGCCTGAGACTGCGACCCTGCCCCGCCCCTTGGTTCTGTTTTTTTCGGCACGTGTTCTTCCTGGACCAGGCTTCCTCACTTGGTCCGCTAGTGTCCCTGGCCCATTTCGCCTGCGTTTTTTACCGGACTGGAGCCCAACGCCAGCTCCTGCCCAGTTTTTACTCCTCTCCGCTCCACAGGTTCGGACCTTTCCGCAGCTGGGCCACTTCACAGTCCACTGACGCTGGATCCTTTTGCAGCTGGTTCCCGCCGACTCCTCCAGACCGCTATTCTGCCGCTGACTGCTCTTCAACGCTGCAAGGTTCCTCCTGCCATCTTCTTCATGATCGCGGCCACAGGTACAACTTCTCCTGGCAGGGGGGGAGTTATGTGATCATTCAGGGCCTTGATTTGTGTTGTTTGTGCAACGGGGGGGGGGGGGTTACTAGTGCCCTGCGTGCTTGTGCAAGGGATTAGGGGGTACTAGTCAGCTGTGTGTTTGTACACTGGGGGTTACTAGTGAGCTGCGTGTTTGTGCAGGGGGATTACCCGTGAACTGTGTATATGAGAAGGGGGATTTACTAGTGAGCTGTGTGTTTGTGCAATGGGGGTTACTAGTGAGCTGCGTGCTTGTGCAGGGGATTAGGGGGTACTAGTGAGCTGTGTGTTTGTGCACTGGGGGTTACTAGTGAGCTGCGTGTTTGTACAGGGGGATTACTCGCGAACTGTATGTATGAGAAGGGGGAGTTTACTAGTGAGTTGTGTGTTTGTGCAACGGGGTTACTAGTGAGCTGTGTGCTTGTGCAGGGGATTAGGGGAACTAGTGAGCTGTGTGTTTGTGCACTGGGGCTTACTAGTGAGCTGCGTGTTTGTGCAGGGGGATTACTCGTGAACTGTGTTTGAGAAGGGGGGAGTTTACTAGTGAGTTGTGGGGACGCCCATACCAGTCCTGTGGGCGCTGATTCCTGTGCCCTGCTTCTTGGATTGCTTTCGCCACTGGCCCTGAGCTCTTCGCTGCCCCCGAGTGCACCGCGGACTGCTGCCTGCGAAACTACGTTACCCAGGAGGCAGTGCGGCGCGGTCTCGCGGGAGGAGGAGGGGGGCAGGAGCTTAAAATTCTCGACAGGCTCACGCGGCCCGGGTCGCGAGCGGGCCAAAGGCGGGCCCGTCCTTGGCCGTTTGTGGCCGATTGAGGCCGGGCTGGGCTATGCCATTAAAGTGTGGGATCTGGGATCTGGAAAGGACAACCGTAAGAAGATCAACCCCAATTTGCCCGTTTGTGGATCGTGAGTGACTGAGATTATTGATAGAGGCTGCCCTTTTTAAATTCTACCCGTTGATTTTGATCTCGAGACTTGCGGACAGAATCCTTCTTTTTTAGATTGCATCTCTAGCCAGTTTTGTAACAATTTTATTTTATTTTTGGCATTTTATTTCCTTTGCCAAGCGGACTTGTATTTTGTTTTGTATTGTATATTAATTTCAGGATTTTTTGTACTGATCTGTTTGCTATGCACTAAAGAATTTATACGAACCTTTTTAACTTTTTAACCCTGAAAAACATATAGATATTTTGTTGCTAGGACTTTGGCACTTTATCCCTCTCTCCCTAACCCTAGCACATTTTGCACAGACCTGTATATGGTTGTAGAATAATCTTAGCATATTTTGCACAGCTCTGTATTCTGTACTTCTGTGTACTTATTGGTTTATTGCTGCTAGAATCTTTGGCACTTTTTCCCACTGCCCTAATCCCAAGCAAACATTTGCACAGACCTATAGTTTGCACAAAAAAAATCATCGGTAACACTGTGCACACACTGGTTGGTTCTCACCGACGCGTTGTTGGCACTTTATCCTACTTACCTTAAACCCAGCATAATTTACACAGTGTGCATCCTCTACTGCGGAGCATATTCTGCACAATACTGCCCGGCCCCTTTGTATAATATAAGCCTCTTTTGATTACAATCGAGATCTGATAAATACACCTGCAGTGTGTTACAAAGATATTAGGATTATCCTTCCCTGGGCAACGTAATTGTTCTACACTTCCAAAATGGGAAGGAGAAAGAATGTTTCTTCTATGAGCAGTAACATAGAAACTAGTGGCAGAACTGTACAGCAGTAACTTATGACATATTTAAAAAGAGCCATGGGAGCAATTGAGGAACAAATAACATCTGTAGAGGAGACAATATCACAGGGCCGATTATCGCTGCCCATAGATTTAAGTGCAGGGGGTGAAAGACAACAAAGTCAGGATGAAATCATTAACACAGGGGCAGGTAAGATGGGTACAATTAACGGATGTGTTTTGGATATATCTGATCACATCGAGGTGACGGACTCAGAACAAGAGATTGAGCCCCCATCTAAAAGAGCAAAAAACCCTGTACCAAAACAAGGTGTGATTGAGGCGAGTGAAGTTGGGAACATAAACCTGGCAATAAATATAAATACCCCGGGGAGAAAAAGGAAAGCCAAAAATAAATCTGTGAAGCCTACACAGAATAAAAAACAGATGGGAGCTGTGAGTGGGAAAAATGGATACCCTGTTGAAGAATATAGAAAAGATTTAGTCAATATAACAAAAACCTTAGACAAATTGTATCTTTTTCTAACGAGTACAATGGGAAATTTACTTGGAAAAGTGGAGGCCATAGAAACTCAACTATTAAGCAATAGCCTAACAAGGAAATGCTCCCTTCCTGCCCAGGGTAGCTCTATGCAGCCATTGAACCCGGTAATTACATATGCGAATGGTAACATAAATAAAGATCCAAAGACCATGACAGTTAATACCAATAACAGCAACTCCATAGTAAAACAACCAGCCCCGAGTCATACCCTGGAACCGCAGCAATTAAAGGGGCATGATGTGAGTCAAAGAACCGAGAAACGGACACCTAAGCCCCACAAAAATGATGGTACTCATTTAGATCTGCCCCCATCTGCTTCCCCTTATGTTATCATAATAGCAAATGTTCCGCCCCTACCGGAAGCAGCCCATGAATCATGGGAAACCCTGCGTAACAAATCACTTTCATGGTTAGGGGGTAACACAGGATTGGTTGAAGCTTTGTTTAGAAATTTTAAAATGGCCCGCCGGGTTAACTGGGTAGTCAACAGAGGAAAAATGGCGGCTGGGGACTGTATTGTTTTAACATTCAGTGACCCCAGACTCAAGCAAACATTATTGACCAGGGTAGGTAAAACATATATAAACGAGAGAGAAATATGTGTACTCCCTCTAGGTTTCTTCTACAAACCCCCAAATTTGGTAGGACAAGTAAGATTTATGATACAGAGCCATAGAGCAAGGTGGATTCCTTTTAATGTGGCCACACAAAATAGATTTGAATCACTATCATCATTAGGAAATGTGGACTGACCACTACCGGAAGATCTAAGTGGAGGTAGTAAGGTTTGTACACCTACCGACTGTATAATTATGGAAGATAGGCCAGAGAGTAGCTGTAGGAGAGTAGGGTCTGCTTTCCTATGGTCACCCCAATTTTTGCTTTTTGCTTCACTGGTTTTCGACTTTATGTGGCTGTGGGCCTGCTAATCAGACCACAGCCTGCTGTTCTCTCTCTAAATTCACAGACATGTACTATAGGTACATCACCAATTTGGTACTGGACACCTTGTTAGCCCCTGTACCATGCAATATAGGTGCTCAGGGCATAGGTGCATCCAAGGCCTACCAGGGGCTGCAGCATATCTTTTGCCACCCCTGGCTGGTACTTAAATCGACACAACTGGCTGATCACTCAGCTGGGGCAAGGTGGTGTAATCACCCCTTGCTTAGATATAGTATACCTATATCTAAACCTATATCTGGTACACATATATGCCTATCAGTCACTCCTATGGCAGGCCTTAACAATCCTGGAGGCAGAGTGCTTGGTTTTATGTGAGATGGTGCTCTAGAATGAGCTGAGCCTGTCTGCGGCTTTCGGAACCATTTCCTTATAGCTGTTCCAGTGATACTGCCATACCATATACTCTTAAGTGCATTATAATCCTAGCGGTTAATGCTAACTTTGGTTTGGCTTTATCAAACCATGTTGTGTTTGGTGTCATACACTTTGGAATACTACCCCCTCACCAGTTCTGGTGACGGGGGTAGCATTCCACCCTTCTGGAGGGAGAAGACATGTTACTTTACTTAAAACGCGGTTAATCCTAACCAGAGCCCCAGCATCACAAAATGAATGCTGCTGCCACAGACACGGGTCTGGCCTCCTGCTGCTGACCGAAACTCGGCCAAGGACGCTTGATCAAAGGATCTCCTGTCACAGGGAGGTGTCACACCACCCCAGACAGGAGATAGTGGATTGTAGCAGGGAGGGTAGAAAGAAACTAGACACTGCCTGGGGCGCACAAGGTGTCCCCGGGCAAATGCCAGCCATACCGGTTCTGGGACTCTCCAGTCCCAGTCCTGGCAGGAAGCTGGACAAAGGAAAGGGGTGTAACCACCCCCTTCCTGGGTCCCACCCATAGGAGGGACCTAGCAGGTATTCCAGCCCCCAGATTTGGAATATAGGTGGGAGCGGTGCCAATGCACATCAGATTATCCTGACTGAAACTTATGAAATGAAACTCTGGACCCTTCGACATCCTACTCGACGTAGAAGACTGAAGAATATCCCTTGTGGTCAAGGAGTGACCACCCTGTGCAAACAGGCACCATCCAGCACCTTGACGTTTGCTATGTTGCAGTTCCCGCCAGAACTCGAGTGACAGAGATCAACAAGACCCAGCGTGCCTGCCTTCTAAAAGCCCGATCCACAGTCTATGCAAAGCTGAGACCTGTGGAGGCAACCTGAAGCATGGGAGCGTCCATCTTGGAGGAACAATGAAGCGCTGACCATGCAGCAACCGAGGCTCCCTCGAAGCTGTGCATTGGAGTTTGAGAAGCTCCAGCCCCGAGCAGCTTTTGCAGTGAAGCTCACCCCTCTACACTTGACGCGTGCTGCCTGGGGCCCTTCTGCACTTTTCTGCTTGACACGTTGGTCCGATCGCTTACCCGTTGGCTTGTGGCCCCAGTACCAGCGAACCTTCAAATTTGCTCTGCTAGTCTGGTTGCTCCAGACTGGCCCTCGCTCCCCTGAAACGAGCACCCGCTCAGACCTTGCTGGTCCGAGTATTAAGCCATCTCCGAATCCTGCATGGGTTGCCTTTGCCAAGGCTTGTTGACTCTGATCTTGAAGCCGACACTGCCGACAGTGATAGGCTTTGTTGGACAGCTCGTGATTCACTCCAGGACATCCTCGGTGCCCCAGAGACCACGTGGCAGCAGAGAGAAACTACACAACATCGACCTGATTGTGCCCGACATTGCCTGGTTCCTTCCTGGTTCCTCCCTGGTCACTGGCTAGTGACCCAGACTCTGTCCCCTCTGCTTTCAGGTGCACTTCAACTTCGATCCACACTTGGATCGCACCGGACACTCCTCTTCTGGACGCCTGCAGCATCTTCATCTCCAGGCACCCTAGATCTTTGTGACGAAACCCGACACATTTTTGCACCTGTGCACCCGCTTCCTGTGGGTGAGGTAACTCTTGAACACCAGTGCTCCTGTAGTGGTACACACCTCTAGTGTCTAAGTCTAAAGTTTTGTCCTTCTAGTCCAGTCGGAAGACTCTTAAAACTGTAACACGATAACTTTTACGCACCATTGACTTTGCATTGGTGCATGCGTGTGCTTTCTGCACTGCACCCGAATCCCGCGGGCTACTCCCGTCTTAACTGCTGTTAGTCCAGTGTAGTCCCAGCGATTCCCAAGGCCCTAGGCCTTAACCCCGATCGATTAGTGATTGTTATACCTCTTTTTTGATATATGGTTTAAGTGGCTACCGGCCTCATCCATAAACGTGCAACTTGTATATGTTATATTGTGCTTTTGTTTAAACGCTTGTGCTTCATTGCTCATAAAGAGTAGTGGGGATTATTCCGAGAATAAATACATATGTTTTTATAGTATATAACTTGTGTGGTGTCCTTTCATTTGATATTACAGGATTGCATATGGTAAAACAGCTGGCTTCACATGCCCTCTTGAGTTAAGCCTTTAAGGCTGCTTAGTCCATGCTACCCCTAGGATAGCTTGTCTATAAGGTTGACTTACAACCATCACCATAAGGGATTGTTTGGACTGATACAAGGTGCCCACAGAACTGTGGACATCATATACCAGGCCAACTTCTCACAGTAGCTTTATAATCACGCCAATAATACAATACAATCTGGGTGATACAGCGGACAACTGTACAAGGACTGACCGTCCGCCGCACCATACCAATGGTAAAGCATGCACAGAAACTGCCAGTGATGTTATGGAACATGGTGATAAAAATATCTTTAATGACATCCCAAATCGCATAAATATAAATTACTCTGAAAAACCACAAGTAATAGGGATTCCGCAGTACAAGCTGGTATTTTGGAACATTGCGGGGCTGGCCACAAAGAAACATGACCCAGCTTGGCTGAAAGTCGTGGAAGACCAATAGATAATATGTCTACAGGAGAGCTGGCATATTAGTGAGTACCACATGGAGGGCTTTCGGACCTATCACACTCCGGCCCTCCCCAGCAAAGCAGGTAGATCTAAAGGTGGTCTATGTATTTACATCTCAAACTTGCTAATTACAGGGAATGTAACCTTTGCAAGGAGGTGTACAGTCATAATATCGAGTCTTTTATTTCGACTGGACAGAATATCGAGTAAAAAATATAGAATGGACATAATATCGACTAGACATAATATAGACAACAAAAATATCGACTAGAGAAAATTAATATCGAATAGAATGGACATAATATCGAATCAAAAATATAGAATGGACATAATATCGACTAGACATAATATAGACAACAAAAATATCGAATTTAAGGTAAGTTAATAATAATTTTTATTTTTTGTGTAATATAAGTCTGTAGCGGGTTGTGGGTTTATAGGGGAATAGGGTGGGAAGTAATTTAATTCTAATTAATTAAATATGTTAATTTATTTATTAATATCTATTTAGAATTAATTGTTAATTAATTATTAATTGGTAATTAATTAAAATATAATTGGTAATTAATTATAATTGATTAATTGATAAATATTTTAATTTTAGTAATTTATTTTCTGTAGCGGGTTGTGGGTTTATAGGGGAATAGGGTGGGAAGTAATTTAATTATAATTAATTAAATATGTTAATTTATGTATTGATATTTATTTAGAATTAATTGTTAATTAATTATTAATTGGTAATTAATTAAAATATAATTGGTAATTAATTATAATTGATTAATTGATATATATTTTAATTTTAGTAATTTATTTTCTGTAGCGGGTTGTGGGTTTATAGGGGAATAGGGTGGGAAGTAATTTAATTATAATTAATTAAATATGTTAATTTATTTATTGATATTTATTTAGAATTAATTGTTAATTAATTATTAATTGGTAATTAATTAAAATATAATTGGTAATTAATTATAATTGATTAATTGATAAATATTTTAATTTTAGTAATTTATTTTCTGTAGCGGGTTTTGTGTTTATAGGGGAATAGGGTGGGAAGTAATTTAATTATAATTTATTAAATATGTTAATTTATTTATTGATATTTATTTAGAATTAATTATTAATTAATTATTAATTGGTAATTAATTAAAATATAATTGGTAATTGAAAATAATTTATTAATTTTTAAATTGTAAATTAATTTATTGTTAATAGGTAATTAATTAGTATGAGTAGGCAATTTTTATAATTAAATAATTTTATTTTGTATTTATAAATAAATATTTAATATTTGTATACACTTTTTTAATATTTTAATTATTTGTAATTGGTATTAATATTTATGTTATTTATATATATTTGTGAAGTATTTACTTTCCCTACTATTGCAATCTCTGAAGTTGGAATAGTAATTTTAACCCCTACGCTATCCAACACTTTCCCTACTGTTGCACCCACTGGAGTGGGTATGCAACGTTTACAACGCTACTTTTACTATGCACTACCATTACAACAAAACGTTTAAATTGCAAAAACTTTTACAACGCATACATTTACAAAGCATGTTTTTAAAACGCAGATACCGTTACAACGCATACTATTACAATGTAAGTATTAGTAAGTATATAATTATTTTTAAAATGTTATATGTTTGGGATTTTGGGTAAAGGGGTATTTTTAGGGTTCAGGGTCAGTTTTCAGTTTTTGGGTAAAGGGGTATTTTTAGGGTTCAGGGTCAGTTTTCAGTTTTTGGGTAAAGGGGTATTTTTAGGGTTCAGGGTCAGTTTTCAGTTTTTGGGTAAAGGGGTATTTTTAGGGTTCAGGGTCAGTTTTCAGTTTTTGGGGTAAAGGGGTATTTTTAGGGTTCAGGGTCAGTTTTCTGTTTTTGGGGTAAAGGGGTATTTTTAGGGATCAGGGTCAGTTTTCAGTTTTTAGGTAAAGGGGTATTTTTAGGGTTCAGGGTCAGTTTTCAGTTTTTGGGTAAAGGGGTATTTTTAGGGTTCAGGGTCAGTTTTCAGTTTTTGGGTAAAGGGGTATTTTTAGGGTTCAGGGTCAGTTTTCAGTTTTTGGGGTAAAGGGGTATTTTAAGGGTTCAGGGTCAGTTTTCAGTTTTTGGGTAAAGGGGTATTTTTAGGGTTCAGGGTCAGTTTTCAGTTTTTGGGGTAAAGGGGTATTTTTAGGGTTCAGGGTCAGTTTTCAGTTTTTGGGGTAAAGGGGTATTTTTAGGGTTCAGGGTCAGTTTTCAGTTTTTGGGGTAAAGGGGTATTTTTAGGGTTCAGGGTCAGTTTTCAGTTTTTGGGTAAAGGGGTATTTTTAGCGTTCAGGGTCAGTTTTCAGTTTTTGGGGTAAAGGGGTATTTTTAGGGTTCAGGGTCAGTTTTCGGGTAAAGGGGTATTTTTAGTGTTCAGGGTCAGTTTTCAGTTTATGGGTAAAGGGGTATTTTTAGGGTTCAGGGTCAGTTTTGGGTTTTCGGGGTACAGGGGTACTTTGTAAAAATAAAGTAAAATTACATTTAAATTAAATTTATTTAATAAAATTAAATTATATTAAATTATATTATAATATTTTTTATTAATTTATATTCAAAAAATTATTATATACTTACCAATACTTACGTTGTAATGGTATGCGTTGTAAAGGTATATGCGTTGTAAAATCTTGCGTTGTAAATGTATGCGTTGTAAAAGTTTTTGCGTTGTAAAAGTTTTGTTGTAATGGTAGGCGTTGTAAAAGTATGCGTTGTAACGTCATACATCCCTGGAGTGGGAATAGTAATTTTAACCTCTACGCTATCCAGCGCTTTCCCTACTGTTACACCCACTGGAGTGGGAGTAGTAAATTTGACCTCTACGCTATCCAACACTTTTGCTAATGTTGAACTCACTATAGTTGTAACAATACATTTTAAACATTTTCTAAAATGTTATATATGTTTATTTAATAATATGTTTATATATATATATATTCACTGAAAAAACCATAGGTTATAGACCATATATAGTTAGGAATTAGCATTTAAAAAACCTTATTTTACTCACACAAAACCATTGAAATTCCATATATAGTTAGTTGCACTAACTATATATTGCGCACCCGCAATCCACTGCTGATGATGTCACATATTACATCATTCATGACATGGTTAGTGACATCACTGATGACATCACTGATGACATCTCAAATGACATCACTGATGACATCACTGATGACATCTCATTTGACATCAATGACCACATCACTGATGATATCATTCATGTGACAATACAATGCATCTCCTCACATTTTAATATAACCTCTGTTTCACCCAGTGTTAAAAACAGAGTATAATTTTTGAAACCATTGACACACCAATACTAGTTACTACATACGTACTCACTGATTCCTACGTCTACACACACATTCACTCATTCACCCATACAATCATTCATACATACAATCACTCATGTTTACAACACAATCATATGCACTCATACACCTATACAGACACTCACACTCTGCCACTCATCCATGGAGTTACTCACACACCTAGTCAGTCCTGTAAAGAATCAATCACACTTCCATTTTCTACTCTATACAGTTAAACATAGAGCACCTTACGTTTTCAACCATATACTAACACATACTTACTCTCTTATACAATCATTGATACAAGTACACATTGATCTGTACAGAGTCACACACCTCCCATCCAGCCACACACACACTCAGTCTCCCATGCAAATACTTGGGCAATCAATCAATAACCCATATAGTTACTCATATAGCTACTGATCAACACATGCAGCAGTTTACAGAACAACAGACATAATGATGCACAAATTAAGACAGTTTAGTCACTAACCCATGCACTCAGTGAGACACATTTAATCACTCACTCATACATTCAGTCATGCACCTACTAAATCCTTCGTCCAGACACTTATACATCCACTCATTCTTCAATATGTAAGACATATTTTAACTTTACAGAAACATAGTCACTGGATGTTGTCATCAGTGATGTCATCAGTGATGTCATTTGAGATGTCATCAGTGATGTCATCAGTGATGTCACTAACCATGTCATGAATGATGTAATATGTGACATCATCAGCAGTGGATTGCGGGTGCGCAATATATAGTTAGTGCAACTAACTATATATGGAATTTCAATGGTTTTGTGTGAGTAAAATAAGGTTTTTTAAATGCTAATTCCTAACTATATATGGTCTATAACCTATGGTTTTTTCAGTGAATTTTCAAGGTTTTGTAAATGCTAATTCCTAACTATATATGGTCTATAACCTATGGTTTTTTCAGTGAATTTCAATGGTTTTTTAATAGCAAATATCATAAGCTGTCGAATGTCAAGTACGTGGTAAGAATTTTTTTTTTCGTGTTTATGCACACTGATCTGCTTTGATTGCTGCCCCCCACCCTTCATTTCTATTAGGAGTACTCTCTCTTTGCAGATAGTGAAGGGTAGTTAACGCAGCCCTTTCCCCCTTTGTAATCCGTCGTGCCTGCTTCTCTCTCCATTTGATTGATTGTTCTCTTTGGTTCATTCTCTATTTACAAACAAGCACAGAGTCGCAATACTCTGTTTAGTCTTTGCAGATAGCGAAAAATCGTGTAAAAAAACAAAAGGAATCGAGCAAAATCAGTAGGCCACTAATGGGATCTCTTTTGACCTCGCTAAAATAGAAACATTACGAACAACCTGTTGAAAATAGCAATGCGTATGTATATAAGCGGCGTTCATTTGTGTTCACAGTACCCCTTGTTGATTGTTTCAATCGAGCATTGAATTGTTCGAAGTTAATTCTCTTAACGATCTTCTCTACCTGCAAACGAGGAAGAATAGGAATATTCTATCTCCCTTTGCAGATAGTGAAGGGTAGGTAACGCAAGCCTTTAACACGTCGTACCTATTTCATTCCTCATTGATTGATTGATTGTCCGAACATTGACTGTTTGGGAATTAGTTCTTTTTGGAGGTATTCCCTGTTTGCAAATAAACGTAGGAAAATCTTTGCAAGTAGTGAAAGGGTACGTAATGCGGACCGTTCTCCCCCGTTGTAATCTGTCATGCCTATCTACTCCCCACTGATTGATGCACCTTTTTCACCCGGACCATTTACTAGAGATACGTCATCTGGCCCGACCAGAGAGCACCCCTAGTGAAAAGGACATATGCAATAATAACGAAGTGATCACTGTATCCTGTTAACAGAAACTTTACCATGAAACAACCTGGAAAGAAAAAAATAGGAAAACGAAAATCAGTAGGCCACTGATGAACATGAACTTTTATTAAACAACGAACAAAGAAACGATAACATACCGTAATGATAAAACCTATTAATGTCCTAGAAACAAGAAAACGTTAAAATATGCCAGTGGTGAGAGACCAGAAAAACAGTAAGAGAAACCAAATCACCCCTCGCTGTCCCACCGCCTGCCACGCCAAAAAAATCGATAGACTAGGGAAAATGCAAGTCAGTAGAACATCCACCCCCACTCTGGAAACTTCCAAGGTGGGGCAGGGTTCCGGCTACGCCCAGCCGGGAGCAGCCCATATAAGGCAGGTCCTGCTGCCACGCCTCGGCCAGGAGATCCTAACGTAGGGTGTAGCCGGAGGAGAGGCCGAGACCAGCGGGACCCGGCCAGGGGATTGCCTTTACAACGCTGAACAGTTGCAGGGGGGGGGAATGTCTCCTCGACCCTCCCCTCTCTCTCCCAGTCCGGCCGCGGTGGCCCTTGAGAGTTGCAGGTAGTCCCGCCACATGCTCTTCCGGTCCGACCACCAACGGTCGGGGGGCCGAGGCCGACGGGATCCGGCTGCAGCCGATAAACCAAGAAACCCGTTCATGGGGCCAGAGCCAGGGGCGTCCGGCCGACATCCACCGGAAGCCCGGCCCGAAGACGGACGGGACACTTCTTTCTTTTATAATGGCTGCGACAACACTGGAGGGGGATGTCTTGCACATGCCTCCGACCCCCCCCTCGTCCTCATCGCCTGGTCCGGCCATAACAAATCTCAAGCGAGACGCCGTGGGGTGCACTGGGAGGGAGAGACGGTGCGAACAGGCCTCTCCCGCCTCCCCAGGTGGAGGCTTCCCAGCTGCACCCTCAGCGCTCCAGGCGGTGGCATCCTAACAACTACAGTGCTGCACAGTTTCGGAACGACCTAGATAACGGTTCTTCCACTGTGGCCATGCTGCAACGTCTCGCCCGGCAGGGTGGAGCCCGTCCGCTCATGTGACCCCGCGATCGCCGGTAGCTGCCGAACTCTCAAAATGGCGGTCGACCTGGCAAGAGCGGGCCCAACATAAAGAAATGGCCCGGTCACTGGTTGACTCCACCACCGTAGTCCTCCACGAC
This sequence comes from Lissotriton helveticus, assembly GCF_964261635.1. NCBI lineage: Eukaryota > Metazoa > Chordata > Amphibia > Caudata > Salamandridae > Lissotriton > Lissotriton helveticus. The sequence continues at coordinate 1,078,175,712 of NC_136063.1, read as the reverse complement.
CTTGAAGATTCTAGAGGAGCCGCGGGAGTCTCCGACCCCCGATGGGGAATGACTGCCATGATCGCCCGTGGAGTGACGAAACTGTATCCGCGGGACGTCGGCGCTCCCATGCTGGCGCCAGCCTCACTTTGAATTACTACAATCCTGCAGACCTCACTTCCGGTGAAAGCACAGTGTGACCCGGTAGGAAAAATTATTGCACCCCCTCCCCTTTTTGACTGATAGTTCAAACCACCGATCCTTTCCTTTGCCCTTTTAACGGAACTTTGGACTGCCTCCCCCTCTTTTACATTTTCTAGAGAAAACAAAACATTAACCACTACATTAGCATAGCAGTTGACACCAGAACTGTTTTCAAATTGAAAACCAACAACATCTTCAACAGAATCCTTTTTGTTTCTGCTGTGACCCTGCTACAGCACAGGCATTGTCCCCAGCAGTAATTCTGCAATGCCGGTAAGAATAGCTGTGGTGCCTACTGGACTCACTCACCCCCGCGGCGCCCCACGCCGTTTTTTGCTGGGCGGCAACTTACTAGACATCACTTTCGTGCCATCTAGATTTCAGCGCGTTCTGCTGCCTTGGAACTATTCGCACAACAGACCGCTACTGACAAGAATATTTCATTATTGGTGCTGTCAATTTCAATAAATCTATTGGATAATTAAAAAGAAATTGCCACGGTCTCTTCGTTGTTTAAATGTTTTTACTGTTTTTGTTTTGTTGTATATATTTATATGTTATTAAAGTTTTATATTCCTACTACTTTGTTGGAGTGCTATATATTTTTAATGTGACACATAATTGTAAAAACTTTGATGTACAAAGAGTCATTCCTGGAATCTTCCGCTTCAGGCTCGGTCCCCTCCCCAATCACAATACAGGATGGTTTTCAGATAGTAGGAACGCGTGTGCTGTGACGGATCACATCGGGTGTGGGCCTTGATCTACTATAACTCCTTTGAAGAGGGGTGATTCTTTACAGCTGGGGCCATAAACTACATCTGCAGGGCTAGCTGATAGCCTAGGACCGGCCTGGACATTCGGACACAGAGGAAGAGGAGTGTCAGAGGGTGCGGTAGTGAATAGGGCGAAAGGGAGGTGTCGGGCGGGCACAGAGTGTGATTCTCAGGGAAGAGCAGCGCAGATGGGGGAAGGTTTATTGCCCATGCATAAGACAGAGAGCGGTGGTGACCAGTGCCTGGGGGAGATGCTTACGAGGGTGAGGAGCCATGCTACGAATCGACAGCGTGCAGAGAGTGGGTCTGGTCAAGACATCTAAAATGGCTGCCGTGCACGACAAAAGTATGGCATTTCAAAAAAGGCAAGATGGCGCAGACAATGTTTTTCAACACTTCCTCATTTCCTTCGAATCGAACGTTAACAGACGTTGGGGCATATTACCAAAGTTAAGCGATATTTATCGCTAACGATGCTTACCAACCAATTTTTTACCACTAAGCATCGTCAGAAATTATCGAAGATAAACCTTACTATTATCAAGGTTTATCGCAAATGCGATAATAAACGGCCGCAATGCATGAATATCGCTAAAAACTCAGCGATATTCATGCATTACCGAGCTAATACTCTTAGCCATGTTATCCACCTCCCATTGGATAACATGGCTAAGAACTGCTCAGGGCAGGTGTTACTTTTTGGAGATATTCGCGCTTAGCGCGAATATCTCCAAAAGTTGGTAATAGGAGATAGATATCTTGCATGTTGTAATGCAAGTTATTGTGGTATATGGAACTCATACCATAATCTCTCAGGAAAGCAGAAACTGATCCTTTTGGGACCGCCTAAAAAGGCCTAGGGGGTGAGGAGTACTCTACTTTGCCCCCTTTTCACGTTCCGAACTATTTTATTTTACTCTCTTCTGTAATTACACAAAATACCAGCGATAAGATGCATCGGAGACACACACTGAGAGAAAGGAGGCCGGAGATGAAGAAGACATGTCAAATACACATTGGAGATAATATAGTGGCAGAAGGGAAGTAAATATGAGTAAACTTACCATGTAACATAAAAATGTTGCACTCTATACTATAAGTCTCATTTTATACTACAATCACTTCGCTACAACCTCATAAATTAAAAATAAAAATAAATAATGTCTCAAACAATTTTTGATTTCTAAATATAAATTTATTCTTCAGAATTTTCTAAATTTGAAACAACTAGTAACATGTCCTCATCAGTAATTTCCTCTTCAATCATCTCATCTGGAATCTCCTCATTAAAAGTCTGCAATGATGATTCTTGTAACTCTATGGTCTCCAAACACTCGATAAATTCGCCATCAAGAGATTGATCAAAAAAATCATTCAAGTCATCTCCTCCTTCTGACAATATTTCATTATTGGTGCTGTCCATTTCAATCAATGTAGTGGAATCATTCAAGTCATCTCCTCGTGACAATATTTCATTATTGGTGCTCTCAATTTCAATCAATGTAGTGGAATCATTCAAGTCATCTCCTCCTTGTGACAATATTTCATTATTGGTGCTGTCCATTTCAATCAATCTAATGGAATCATACAAGCCATCTCCTCCTTGTGACAATATTTCATTATTGGTGCTCTCAATTTCAATCAATGTAGTGGAATCATTCAAGTCATCTCCTTGTGACAATATTTCATTCTTGGTGCTGTCCATTTCAATCAATCTAATGGAATCATACAAGTCATGTCCTCCTTGTGACAATATTTCATTATTGGTGCTCTCAATTTCAATCAATGTAGTGGACAATTCAAAAGAAATTGCCACGGTCTCTTCATTGTGAGCCATTTTATTTTGAAATTGCTTGCTGTAAATTGCAGAAAAAAATAATCACTTTCATTTATCGTTTTTAGTAATACATAATATAAAACTAACTTCATCAAGTATTTAGTATAACAGAAGGACTGCAAATAAATAACAGAAAACATTTTTCAAATTATCTTCAAGTGTACAACATAGTTCCCCTTACAAATTAACAACTCACCTTTTTAAAAGTAGCAGAAGTGTTAGTACTGTGTAAATCAAACACCAGAAATTCACCACCAAAAATTCCTCACAAATGTACCTCAGACAGTAGTATCACAAAATGGCTGTGGTTTCCTCTCATTTGACATATATACATAACCAATTAACTTTCATCACACACAAATACAAAACCAAAGTAACATTTTAATTGGTTCTAAATTTCAACACTTTCAAATGTGTTTTCCCCATGCAATTTTCCATAGGACATTTACATACGTCTACAGCCTGAATGGCTGAACGGAATTACACCAAACTTGGCAAAATGGTACATCAAACCTAAGAGGTCAGGAAGGATCTACTATGCCCCCTTATGGTCATTTCCCCCTTCGCTTTGGCCTCCTCTTGTCTCTCAATCCTACCGAGGGACAAGATGGCGGCCGCTACGGACTGTTTGGAATGTTGACAGACGCCGGAGAACCAATCAGCTTCGCAAAGCTCCGTAACGCGAAAAGTACGCGAAGCGGAGCGCTGTTACAGATATATATCTTTTTTTCAACGTTAATTTCTCAAAATCCACTGGAGCACATATATTGAGACCTAGCAAAGGCACATCGGGCTACCAGTCCCTAATATTTTGCCAAGTTTCGTGCAAATCCATTCAGCCGTTCGATTATTATTATTTTGTTTTTTTTTTGCCCCGCGGGGCCCTTTTAAAACCTCCACATCAAACCTAGGGGGTCAGCGAGGATCTACTATGCCCCCTTATAGTTATTTCCCCCTTTGTTTTGACCTCCTCTTGTCTCTCGATCCTACCGAGAGACAAGATGGCGGCCGCTACGGACTGTTTGGAATGTTGACAGACGCCGGAGAACCAATCAGCTTCGCTTCACAAAGCTCCGTTGCGCGAAAAGTCCGCGAACCAGAGCGCTAACCGGTCCGCTGTTACAGATATATATCTTTTTTTAAACGTTAATTTCTCAAAATCCACTGGAGCACATATATTGAGACCTACAAAAGGCACATCGGGCTACCAGTCCCTACAATTTTGCCAAGTTTCGTGCAAATCCATTCAGCCGTTCGGGCTAAAAGTGAGGCCAACCGCCCTATGGAAAACTCAATGTTAAAAACACGTTTTGGGACCCCCCTTTTTTCTCGGCCCCCACTGGACGAACCCCCCCCAAATTTTCAAGGGCTGCTCAGAAACAAAATGTGCCATTTTCCTGAAAATTTCAGCCGATTCCGTCCACAAACGCCAAAGTTATTAGACATAGAATTTTCAAAAAACCCATAGAGAAAAAATCCTAACTATATATACCTACTGGCGACCGCCAGTAGGTATATATAGTTAGGATTTTTTCTCTATGGGTTTTTTGAAAATTCTATGTCTAATAATTTTGGCGTTTGTGGACGGAATCGGCTGAAATTTTCAGGAAAATGGCACATTTTGTTTCTGAGCAGCCCTTGAAAATTTGGGGGGGGTTCGTCCAGTGGGGGCCGAGAAAAAAGGGGGGTCCCAAAACGTGTTTTTAACATTGAGTTTTCCATAGGGCGGTTGGCCTCACTTTTAGCCCGAACGGCTGAATGGATTTGCACGAAACTTGGCAAAATTGTAGGGACTGGTAGCCCGATGTGCCTTTTGTAGGTCTCAATATATGTGCTCCAGTGGATTTTGAGAAATTAACGTTTAAAAAAAGATATATATCTGTAACAGCGGACCGGTTAGCGCTCTGGTTCGCGGACTTTTCGCGCAACGGAGCTTTGTGAAGCGAAGCTGATTGGTTCTCCGGCGTCTGTCAACATTCCAAACAGTCCGTAGCGGCCGCCATCTTGTCTCTCGGTAGGATCGAGAGACAAGAGGAGGTCAAAACAAAGGGGGAAATAACTATAAGGGGGCATAGTAGATCCTCGCTGACCCCCTAGGTTTGATGTGGAGGTTTTAAAAGGGCCCCGCGGGGCAAAAAAAACCCAAAATAATAATAATCGAACGGCTGAATGGATTTGCACGAAACTTGGCAAAATATTAGGGACTGGTAGCCCGATGTGCCTTTGCTAGGTCTCAATATATGTGCTCCAGTGGATTTTGAGAAATTAACGTTGAAAAAAAGATATATATCTGTAACAGCGCTCCGCTTCGCGTACTTTTCGCGTTACGGAGCTTTGCGAAGCTGATTGGTTCTCCGGCGTCTGTCAACATTCCAAACAGTCCGTAGCGGCCGCCATCTTGTCCCTCGGTAGGATTGAGAGACAAGAGGAGGCCAAAGCGAAGGGGGAAATGACCATAAGGGGGCATAGTAGATCCTTCCTGACCTCTTAGGTTTGATGTACCATTTTGCCAAGTTTGGTGTAATTCCGTTCAGCCATTCAGGCTGTAGACGTATGTAAATGTCCTATGGAAAATTGCATGGGGAAAACACATTTGAAAGTGTTGAAATTTAGAACCAATTAAAATGTTACTTTGGTTTTGTATTTGTGTGTGATGAAAGTTAATTGGTTATGTATATATGTCAAATGAGAGGAAACCACAGCCATTTTGTGATACTACTGTCTGAGGTACATTTGTGAGGAATTTTTGGTGGTGAATTTCTGGTGTTTGATTTACACAGTACTAACACTTCTGCTACTTTTAAAAAGGTGAGTTGTTAATTTGTAAGGGGAACTATGTTGTACACTTGAAGATAATTTGAAAAATGTTTTCTGTTATTTATTTGCAGTCCTTCTGTTATACTAAATACTTGATGAAGTTAGTTTTATATTATGTATTACTAAAAACGATAAATGAAAGTGATTATTTTTTTCTGCAATTTACAGCAAGCAATTTCAAAATAAAATGGCTCACAATGAAGAGACCGTGGCAATTTCTTTTGAATTGTCCACTACATTGATTGAAATTGAGAGCACCAATAATGAAATATTGTCACAAGGAGGACATGACTTGTATGATTCCATTAGATTGATTGAAATGGACAGCACCAAGAATGAAATATTGTCACAAGGAGATGACTTGAATGATTCCACTACATTGATTGAAATTGAGAGCACCAATAATGAAATATTGTCACAAGGAGGAGATGGCTTGTATGATTCCATTAGATTGATTGAAATGGACAGCACCAATAATGAAATATTGTCACAAGGAGGAGATGACTTGAATGATTCCACTACATTGATTGAAATTGAGAGCACCAATAATGAAATATTGTCACGAGGAGATGACTTGAATGATTCCACTACATTGATTGAAATGGACAGCACCAATAATGAAATATTGTCAGAAGGAGGAGATGACTTGAATGATTTTTTTGATCAATCTCTTGATGGCGAATTTATCGAGTGTTTGGAGACCATAGAGTTACAAGAATCATCATTGCAGACTTTTAATGAGGAGATTCCAGATGAGATGATTGAAGAGGAAATTACTGATGAGGACATGTTACTAGTTGTTTCAAATTTAGAAAATTCTGAAGAATAAATTTATATTTAGAAATCAAAAATTGTTTGAGACATTATTTATTTTTATTTTTAATTTATGAGGTTGTAGCGAAGTGATTGTAGTATAAAATGAGACTTATAGTATAGAGTGCAACATTTTTATGTTACATGGTAAGTTTACTCATATTTACTTCCCTTCTGCCACTATATTATCTCCAATGTGTATTTGACATGTCTTCTTCATCTCCGGCCTCCTTTCTCTCAGTGTGTGTCTCCGATGCATCTTATCGCTGGTATTTTGTGTAATTACAGAAGAGAGTAAAATAAAATAGTTCGGAACGTGAAAAGGGGGCAAAGTAGAGTACTCCTCACCCCCTAGGCCTTTTTAGGCGGTCCCAAAAGGATCAGTTTCTGCTTTCCTGAGAGATTATGGTATGAGTTCCATATACCACAATAACTTGCATTACAACATGCAAGATATCTATCTCCTATTACCAACTTTTGGAGATATTCGCGCTAAGCGCGAATATCTCCAAAAAGTAACACCTGCCCTGAGCAGTTCTTAGCCATGTTATCCAATGGGAGGTGGATAACATGGCTAAGAGTATTAGCTCGGTAATGCATGAATATCGCTGAGTTTTTAGCGATATTCATGCATTGCGGCCGTTTATTATCGCATTTGCGATAAACCTTGATAATAGTAAGGTTTATCTTCGATAATTTCTGACGATGCTTAGTGGTAAAAAATTGGTTGGTAAGCATCGTTAGCGATAAATATCGCTTAACTTTGGTAATATGCCCCAACGTCTGTTAACGTTCGATTCGAAGGAAATGAGGAAGTGTTGAAAAACATTGTCTGCGCCATCTTGCCTTTTTTGAAATGCCACACTTTTGTCGTGCACAGCAGCCATTTTAGATGTCTTGACCAGACCCACTCTCTGCACGCTGTCGATTCGTAGCATGGCTCCTCACCCTCGTAAGCATCTCCCCCAGGCACTGGTCACCACCGCTCTCTGTCTTATGCATGGGCAATAAACCTTCCCCCATCTGCGCTGCTCTTCCCTGAGAATCACACTCTGTGCCTGCCCGACACCTCCCTTTCGCCCTATTCACTACCGCACCCTCTGACACTCCTCTTCCTCTGTGTCCGAATGTCCAGGCCGGTCCTAGGCTATCAGCTAGCCCTGCAGATGTAGTTTATGGCCCCAGCTGTAAAGAATCACCCCTCTTCAAAGGAGTTATAGTAGATCAAGGCCCACACCCGATGTGATCCGTCACAGCACACGCGTTCCTACTATCTGAAAACCATCCTGTATTGTGATTGGGGAGGGGACCGAGCCTGAAGCGGAAGATTCCAGGAATGACTCTTTGTACATCAAAGTTTTTACAATTATGTGTCACATTAAAAATATATAGCACTCCAACAAAGTAGTAGGAATATAAAACTTTAATAACATATAAATATATACAACAAAACAAAAACAGTAAAAACATTTAAACAACGAAGAGACCGTGGCAATTTCTTTTTAATTATCCAATAGATTTATTGAAATTGACAGCACCAATAATGAAATATTCTTGTCAGTAGCGGTCTGTTGTGCGAATAGTTCCAAGGCAGCAGAACGCGCTGAAATCTAGATGGCACGAAAGTGATGTCTAGTAAGTTGCCGCCCAGCAAAAAACGGCGTGGGGCGCCGCGGGGGTGAGTGAGTCCAGTAGGCACCACAGCTATTCTTACCGGCATTGCAGAATTACTGCTGGGGACAATGCCTGTGCTGTAGCAGGGTCACAGCAGAAACAAAAAGGATTCTGTTGAAGATGTTGTTGGTTTTCAATTTGAAAACAGTTCTGGTGTCAACTGCTATGCTAATGTAGTGGTTAATGTTTTGTTTTCTCTAGAAAATGTAAAAGAGGGGGAGGCAGTCCAAAGTTCCGTTAAAAGGGCAAAGGAAAGGATCGGTGGTTTGAACTATCAGTCAAAAAGGGGAGGGGGTGCAATAATTTTTCCTACCGGGTCACACTGTGCTTTCACCGGAAGTGAGGTCTGCAGGATTGTAGTAATTCAAAGTGAGGCTGGCGCCAGCATGGGAGCGCCGACGTCCCGCGGATACAGTTTCGTCACTCCACGGGCGATCATGGCAGTCATTCCCCATCGGGGGTCGGAGACTCCCGCGGCTCCTCTAGAATCTTCAAGGTCGTGGAGGACTACGGTGGTGGAGTCAACCAGTGACCGGGCCATTTCTTTATGTTGGGCCCGCTCTTGCCAGGTCGACCGCCATTTTGAGAGTTCGGCAGCTACCGGCGATCGCGGGGTCACATGAGCGGACGGGCTCCACCCTGCCGGGCGAGACGTTGCAGCATGGCCACAGTGGAAGAACCGTTATCTAGGTCGTTCCGAAACTGTGCAGCACTGTAGTTGTTAGGATGCCACCGCCTGGAGTGCTGAGGGTGCAGCTGGGAAGCCTCCACCTGGGGAGGCGGGAGAGGCCTGTTCGCACCGTCTCTCCCTCCCAGTGCACCCCACGGCGTCTCGCTTGAGATTTGTTATGGCCGGACCAGGCGATGAGGACGAGGGGGGGGTCGGAGGCATGTGCAAGACATCCCCCTCCAGTGTTGTCGCAGCCATTATAAAAGAAAGAAGTGTCCCGTCCGTCTTCGGGCCGGGCTTCCGGTGGATGTCGGCCGGACGCCCCTGGCTCTGGCCCCATGAACGGGTTTCTTGGTTTATCGGCTGCAGCCGGATCCCGTCGGCCTCGGCCCCCCGACCGTTGGTGGTCGGACCGGAAGAGCATGTGGCGGGACTACCTGCAACTCTCAAGGGCCACCGCGGCCGGACTGGGAGAGAGAGGGGAGGGTCGAGGAGACATTCCCCCCCCCTGCAACTGTTCAGCGTTGTAAAGGCAATCCCCTGGCCGGGTCCCGCTGGTCTCGGCCTCTCCTCCGGCTACACCCTACGTTAGGATCTCCTGGCCGAGGCGTGGCAGCAGGACCTGCCTTATATGGGCTGCTCCCGGCTGGGCGTAGCCGGAACCCTGCCCCACCTTGGAAGTTTCCAGAGTGGGGGTGGATGTTCTACTGACTTGCATTTTCCCTAGTCTATCGATTTTTTTGGCGTGGCAGGCGGTGGGACAGCGAGGGGTGATTTGGTTTCTCTTACTGTTTTTCTGGTCTCTCACCACTGGCATATTTTAACGTTTTCTTGTTTCTAGGACATTAATAGGTTTTATCATTACGTTATGTTATCGTTTCTTTGTTCGTTGTTTAATAAAAGTTCATGTTCATCAGTGGCCTACTGATTTTCGTTTTCCTATTTTTTTCTTTCCAGGTTGTTTCATGGTAAAGTTTCTGTTAACAGGATACAGTGATCACTTCGTTATTATTGCATATGTCCTTTTCACTAGGGGTGCTCTCTGGTCGGGCCAGATGACGTATCTCTAGTAAATGGTCCGGGTGAAAAAGGTGCATCAATCAGTGGGGAGTAGATAGGCATGACAGATTACAACGGGGGAGAACGGTCCGCATTACGTACCCTTTCACTACTTGCAAAGATTTTCCTACGTTTATTTGCAAACAGGGAATACCTCCAAAAAGAACTAATTCCCAAACAGTCAATGTTCGGACAATCAATCAATCAATGAGGAATGAAATAGGTACGACGTGTTAAAGGCTTGCGTTACCTACCCTTCACTATCTGCAAAGGGAGATAGAATATTCCTATTCTTCCTCGTTTGCAGGTAGAGAAGATCGTTAAGAGAATTAACTTCGAACAATTCAATGCTCGATTGAAACAATCAACAAGGGGTACTGTGAACACAAATGAACGCCGCTTATATACATACGCATTGCTATTTTCAACAGGTTGTTCCTAATGTTTCTATTTTAGCGAGGTCAAAAGAGATCCCATTAGTGGCCTACTGATTTTGCTCGATTCCTTTTGTTTTTTTACACGATTTTTCGCTATCTGCAAAGACTAAACAGAGTATTGCGACTCTGTGCTTGTTTGTAAATAGAGAATGAACCAAAGAGAACAATCAATCAAATGGAGAGAGAAGCAGGCACGACGGATTACAAAGGGGGAAAGGGCTGCGTTAACTACCCTTCACTATCTGCAAAGAGAGAGTACTCCTAATAGAAATGAGGGGTGGGGGGCAGCAATCAAAGCAGATCAGTGTGCATAAACACGAAAAAAAAAATTCTTACCACGTACTTGACATTCGACAGCTTATGATATTTGCTATTAAAAAACCATTGAAATTCACTGAAAAAACCATAGGTTATAGACCATATATAGTTAGGAATTAGCATTTACAAAACCTTGAAAATTCACTGAAAAAACCATAGGTTATAGACCATATATAGTTAGGAATTAGCATTTAAAAAACCTTATTTTACTCACACAAAACCATTGAAATTCCATATATAGTTAGTTGCACTAACTATATATTGCGCACCCACAATCCACTGCTGATGATGTCACATATTACATCATTCATGACATGGTTAGTGACATCACTGATGACATCACTGATGACATCTCAAATGACATCACTGATGACATCACTGATGACAACATCCAGTGACTATGTTTCTGTAAAGTTAAAATATGTCTTACATATTGAAGAATGAGTGGATGTATAAGTGTCTGGACGAAGGATTTAGTAGGTGCATGACTGAATGTATGAGTGAGTGATTAAATGTGTCTCACTGAGTGCATGGGTTAGTGACTAAACTGTCTTAATTTGTGCATCATTATGTCTGTTGTTCTGTAAACTGTTGCATGTGTTGATCAGTAGCTATATGAGTAACTATATGGGTTATTGATTGATTGCCCAAGTATTTGCATGGGAGACTGAGTGTGTGTGTGGCTGGATGGGAGGTGTGTGACTCTGTACAGATCAATGTGTACTTGTATCAATGATTGTATAAGAGAGTAAGTATGTGTTAGTATATGGTTGAAAACGTAAGGTGCTCTATGTTTAACTGTATAGAGTAGAAAATGGAAGTGTGATTGATTCTTTACAGGACTGACTAGGTGTGTGAGTAACTCCATGGATGAGTGGCAGAGTGTGAGTGTCTGTATAGGTGTATGAGTGCATATGATTGTGTTGTAAACATGAGTGATTGTATGTATGAATGATTGTATGGGTGAATGAGTGAATGTGTGTGTAGACGTAGGAATCAGTGAGTACGTATGTAGTAACTAGTATTGGTGTGTCAATGGTTTCAAAAATTATACTCTGTTTTTAACACTGGGTGAAACAGAGGTTATATTAAAATGTGAGGAGATGCATTGTATTGTCACATGAATGATATCATCAGTGATGTGGTCATTGATGTCAAATGAGATGTCATCAGTGATGTCATCAGTGATGTCATTTGAGATGTCATCAGTGATGTCATCAGTGATGTCACTAACCATGTCATGAATGATGTAATATGTGACATCATCAGCAGTGGATTGCGGGTGCGCAATATATAGTTAGTGCAACTAACTATATATGGAATTTCAATGGTTTTGTGTGAGTAAAATAAGGTTTTTTAAATGCTAATTCCTAACTATATATGGTCTATAACCTATGGTTTTTTCAGTGAATATATATATATATATATATATATATATATATATATATATATGTGTGTGTAATTTTTGGTGATATAATTTTTTAAATTATATAAATTATTTATTAAAATTACATTTTTTTATTAATTATTTCTAAGTTTATATTAAATGTATTTATTACTATATTAGTTTTAACTTAATTTTAAGACATTTAAAAAAATCGATATTTTGACAGTCTATATTTTTGTAAGTCGATATTTTGGAGTCGATATTTTGGTACTTACCTGTTTGAAGATAGGGAGTCGATATTTTGTCAATCGATATTTTTGACTCGATATTTGTGTATCTCGATATTTGTGTCGTCGATATTATGTCAGTGATCCTTGCAAGGAATAATGATTTCTATCAGATCGTGGAGTTGCAAGGGAAGGGAGTTGGCTCTTTGATAATTGTCAATTTTCATAATAATGTTCCAAAAAACCTGGTTCTTAACGTTCTAAAACAATTACAAAATGATATGAGGAAATTTCATGAGAGATCTAAGGGGGAATCACACTGCATTTGGGGTGGGACTTCAATTGTCACCTATGTAGGCATTACCAGAAGGGCATATGTGGGCTGGGGGAGGAAAAAGATGATGTTGTCCCACATTAAGCATTAAGCACACAATTGTGGGTGATATGTTGAACGAAATCATGTTTGAATTTAATTTAGATTTCGCCAATGAATTATGTGCCCCCCCCAGTAGCCTTTAAGCCCACTTACATAGGGAGAGGATGTAATACTACAATTGATTTTATGATGTTTCCTAAGAGTAAGAAATCTGTAAAGCTTTTAACTTATGACACACTCTGTAATGCATTGAGCGATCACTACCCCATCAGTGCCTCCTTATCATTGGGAAATGGCTTCACACACTGTAGGGGTGACGTGGTTCCCTCATATAATTATGAGCTCAGTCTATCGAGTAGAAATGGTTATACATTGAAAGGGAGAAAGTGGACCCTGCAGCGTTCCTTGGGCAGCTTGTACATGAAACACAAGAGGATTTTGAAGTGTGCCTGGCGGAGGAAAAGGAAGGAGTAGATGTGATAAATGCCTTTGCAAACATTTCAGCTAAACTTAAAGAAATACTTACATCCAAACAAAGGTCGGGTATTCGAAAAAAAAAAGGGGATGGTTTGATAAAGAATGTAGCAAAGCTTATAAAAAGTTAAAATTAGTCCTAAAAAAATCACCAAGGAACAGAGAAGAGATAAAGATAGCTAGAATACTCTATAAACAGGCACGGGAACGCAGAAAGCAAAAATTAAAAAAAGAAGAGGTCTGGCTAGACCTACATGATGCATGTCTAAAGAAAGACAATGTAAAATTTTGGAAGATAGTTAACTCTCCAAATTTGACCACGAGTCACTGTGACAAGTTAGATATAGCCATCACAGAAGAAAGATGGATTGACTATTTCAACGCCTTATACTGTGTTGATACAAACACTATAGAGGACACGACAGGGCATGATGTACAAATAGAAAACTATGGGATAGAAGGTACAAATGAGACATTGAGGAGCCCGTCGGTACACCTGCTCGACATAGATCTCACCTTAGATGAGATAATAAGTGCTATACAGAAAAGTGCTGCAGGTAAAGCTACGGGACCAGATGGCGTCCCAGTTGACGTATACAGATCAAATATTAAGATTTGGGCTCCACTTTCAATGAATGTTTTAAACAAGTGTTGTCAGATTGGTTTCATAGAAACTTGGTCAGATACAATTTTAATACCAATATTTAAGAAGGGAAACCTTGATGACCCCAAATGCTACAGACCTATTTCTCTTCTAGATTCTTTTTTAAAGGTGGCTGGGAGGGTAATTTTAAACAAACTTCAACTATGCGCAGAGGAGAATGGGGTCTTATCACGGCTGCAATACGGTTTTGAGTCAGGACTGGGCACAATTGAGCAAGGGCTTAATCTCAGTCTTATCATTGATAAGTATACCAGGGCCAAGGGTGGAAACCTGTTTTTAACATTTGTCGAATTATCCTCCGCAACAAGTTATGGGATATTTTATCTGAGATGGGCATTGAAAACAACATTTTATCATTTATCAGAGAAGTCTACCGGGAGGCGGGAGCAAGGGTGAGATATGGAAAAAATGGGGAAAGGAAGTGAGGCAGGGATGCGTCCTTGCCCTATTTCTTTTCACGTTATTAATTAATACCCTGAGAGATAATCTGGCCGGGCTTCCCCATGATCACCCCAATATTAATGGACACCCAGTACCATTACTAATATACATGGATGACGCAGTTTTAATGTCAAGGACACAAATAGGCCTGCAGAGAACAGTTACCCATTTTGTTAATTATATGCGTGCAAGGGAGTTGCAATTAAATATACGCAAAATGTTCAGTATGAAATGTGGAAAAAGAACCTCTAAGAACTGTAACATCTTTATTAATGACAAAAAAGTTGAATGTATTAAAAAAATTGCCTACTTAGGGATGAATTTCGATGGAAATGTTAACTGGCCAGCTGCAATATCTGCCCGTAGAAATATGTTCATAAAAGCTACTGGGGCATTAATTAGTTTGTCAAGGCAGTTGGGCTCTCGACCGGTCCCAGAATTATTGACAATCTATAAGACGAAATGCGTTTCAACTGCAACATATGGTGCGGGAATCTGGGGATACTGACTTTATGTTAAGCCTTGAATTGGTAACCTCGGATAATCCCGGGGGATTAATTCTTTGCATTAAAATACGTGAGGACTTACAATACGGTCCTTGGTGTTAGGCAATTTGGCTGTATTCTCTTAGTCCCCATTTTATGGCCTAAGCGTCAACTATATGTTGATGGTTGTGAATTTGGAAACATCCATATAGATTTAAGTTAATTTTCAAGGAGTGATCCAGTCACGACATCAGGACATGTCACAAACGAGAAATTCCTACATAGATTGAAGTTAATTTTCGAGGTGTGGTCCAATCATGATACTAGGACCTGTCTCATACGGGAAGGCCTGAACTAGTGAGGAGTAACTTAAACCGGATTAATTTTGTAGATTTGTGTGAACTATTAATCATTACCGGCATTGTTATTTTCCTTGACTATGAAGCAAGTGCGCAGAAGCGAGGGAGCAGTGTGCACGGCTAATACGCATGCGCCGCTGCTGCGTTGTTTCGCACATGCGCAGTTTAACACTTCCTTGTGAGGCTTCACCATAAAGAGTTACCGCCTCTCTCTTTTCCACCCCCCACCCGATCCATTTATTTAAACTCTGCATTTCGCCGCCTTTAATTCTTTCTCGGCGAGCGTTTGGACAGGGGTAGGTGTACTAGAGGCTACACCCGCATTACTTAGTAAGTGCCATTTCAATTAATTCCATCTTACTTCACCTGTACTTTTTCCGTTGTGCTTATGTACCTGGTTTGTGTCTATTGCTTCCACAGCCCGACTTTTCGCGGGCGTCCATTCCCTTGACCACTGGAGGAGAGCTTTAACTAATATTTGGTAAGCACTGTGATGTGAACTACCCACCTCACGGTTTGGTACTTTTCACCAATTTTCAACATTGGCAGATTTCTGCCCTATAGTTGTTATACGTTTAATCAACCTTATACAGCCAAGGTTAGTTGCCTTTTAACACCATTTTATGCGTTATGTTGAGCATAAGGGCTCCTTGAACTAGCAGCCCCCGATCTACTGTGGACCAGTCTTGTGTGCCCACGTAATCTTTCTATTTGAAGCGCTGTGTACACATAAGTGACACTTTGTGATGCATCAAGTTGTTACTGACGCTCACATGCGGCTTACTTTGCTTTTTCTCTTTCTAGGTATCATCCAGGAGCAGCTTCAATGTAACAGCTACAACCACATAGTGGGGACACAGGTCTCCTGATCCGCCCTGGATGAGATAAGAGGGTTCTCATTTTAACTTTTATGTATTTTACTCACGTGCACTTCACTTTGTTTTTGGTCCTGACGAAGCGCCAATGACCTACGGGCGATAGAGGCGCGAAACATGTTGACCTTGACTAGTGACACCCAGGCATAGTGGGCCTTGTGGGGTCAGTCATTTTTAAGCAGTACTTTTAACTGCCAAGGGTTACCTAGACAATCTTGTCGCTGCTTCCATACCCTTGATTTTATCACACTATCATGTTTGCACGTAATTGATTTACCCTCCCTTACCCTTCCCCACACACCTGCATGCAACATCCGGCTAATCCTCTAAAAGATCTCCGATAAAGTGACCCTTCGGGGACCCGTGGGGAATTGCAGCGCCGGCCCTACGAGGAGCAAAATTGCCCGATGATGAAGCATGACATCCTCCGGGGTGTGTGAGGGCAGCAGAGGATGTAGTATGTCTTTCCCTCTCCCATCAGGGTATTTTTTACCTAGGATTACTTTTCCCCATTCTTCCCTGTTTTTAATGTATGGGTGACTATTTGCACTCAGATACGTGGGTGACTTTTGCACCCTGGTATAGGAACTTTGTCCTCTTTTTGTGAACAGATTTGGTTTAGGAGCATGGACACTGGACCTTTATTGGCTCCTTGGTCCCCCCTCTCTTTTGTTGAATTGATTATGCACGGCTGTACGGCCGCGGGACCTACCCTATTTCCTTCCCTTTTCAAGTGGGCACACGAGACGGGTCGTTGGGGTCGTTGGGCGCTGACTTTATGTTAAGCCTTGAATTGGTAACCTCGGATAATCCCGGGGGATTAATTCTTTGCATTAAAATACGTGAGGACTTACAATACGGTCCTTGGTGTTAGGCAATTTGGCTGTATTCTCTTAGTCCCCATTTTATGGCCTAAGCGTCAACTATATGTTGATGGTTGTGAATTTGGAAACATCCATATAGATTTAAGTTAATTTTCAAGGGGTGATCCAGTCACGACATCAGGACATGTCACAAACGAGAAATTCCTACATAGATTGAAGTTAATTTTCGAGGTGTGGTCCAATCATGATACTAGGACCTGTCTCATACGGGAAGGCCTGAACTAGTGAGGAGTAACTTAAACCGGATTAATTTTGTAGATTTGTGTGAACTATTAATCATTACCGGCATTGTTATTTTCCTTGACTATGAAGCCAGTGCGCAGAAGCGAGGGAGCAGTGTGCACGGCTAATACGCATGCGCCGCTGCTGCGTTGTTTCGCACATGCGCAGTTTAACACTTCCTTGTGAGGCTTCACCATAAAGAGTTACCGCCTCTCTGTTTTCCACCCCCCACCCGATCCATTTATTTAAACTCTGCATTTCGCCGCCTTTAATTCTTTCTCGGCGAGCGTTTGGACAGGGGTAGGTGTACTAGAGGCTACACCCGCATTACTTAGTAAGTGCCATTTCAATTAATTCCATCTTACTTCACCTGTACTTTTTCCGTTGTGCTTATGTACCTGGTTTGTGTCTATTGCTTCCACAGCCCGACTTTTCGCGGGCGTCCATTCCCTTGACCACTGGAGGAGAGCTTTAACTAATATTTGGTAAGCACTGTGATGTGAACTACCCACCTCACGGTTTGGTACTTTTCACCAATTTTCAACATTGGCAGATTTCTGCCCTATAGTTGTTATACGTTTAATCAACCTTATACAGCCAAGGTTAGTTGCCTTTTAACACCATTTTATGCGTTATGTTGAGCCTAAGGGCTCCTTGAACTAGCAGCCCCCGATCTACTGTGAACCAGTCTTGTGTGCCCACGTAATCTTTCTATTTGAAGCGTTGTGTACACATAAGTGACACTTTGTGATGCATCAAGTTGTTACTGACGCTCACATGCGGCTTACTTTGCTTTTTCTCTTTCTAGGTATCATCCAGGAGCAGCTTCAATGTAACAGCTACAACCACATAGTGGGGACACAGGTCTCCTGATCCGCCCTGGATGAGATAAGAGGGTTCTCATTTTAACTTTTATGTATTTTACTCACGTGCACTTCACTTTGTTTTTGGTCCTGACGAAGCGCCAATGACCTACGGGCGATAGAGGCGCGAAACATGTTGACCTTGACTAGTGACACCCAGGCATAGTGGGCCTTGTGGGGTCAGTCATTTTTAAGCAGTACTTTTAACTGCCAAGGGTTACCTAGACAATCTTGTCGCTGCTTCCATACCCTTGATTTTATCACACTATCATGTTTGCACGTAATTGATTTACCCTCCCTTACCCTTCCCCACACACCTGCATGCAACATCCGGCTAATCCTCTAAAAGATCTCCGATAAAGTGACCCTTCGGGGACCCGTGGGGAATTGCAGCGCCGGCCCTACGAGGAGCAAAATTGCCCGATGATGAAGCATGACATCCTCCGGGGTGTGTGAGGGCAGCAGAGGATGTAGTATGTCTTTCCCTCTCCCATCAGGGTATTTTTTACCTAGGATTACTTTTCCCCATTCTTCCCTGTTTTTAATGTATGGGTGACTATTTGCACTCAGATACGTGGGTGACTTTTGCACCCTGGTATAGGAACTTTGTCCTCTTTTTGTGAACAGATTTGGTTTAGGAGCATGGACACTGGACCTTTATTGGCTCCTTGGTCCCCCCTCTCTTTTGTTGAATTGATTATGCACGGCTGTACGGCCGCGGGACCTACCCTATTTCCTTCCCTTTTCAAGTGAGCACACGAGACGGGTCGTTGGGGTCGTTGGGTGCTGACTTTATGTTAAGCCTTGAATTGGTAACCTCGGATAATCCCGGGGGATTAATTCTTTGCATTAAAATACGTGAGGACTTACAATACGGTCCTTGGTGTTAGGCAATTTGGCTGTATTCTCTTAGTCCCCATTTTATGGCCTAAGCGTCAACTATATGTTGATGGTTGTGAATTTGGAAACATCCATATAGATTTAAGTTAATTTTCAAGGGGTGATCCAGTCACGACATCAGGACATGTCACAAACGAGAAATTCCTACATAGATTGAAGTTAATTTTCGAGGTGTGGTCCAATCATGATACTAGGACCTGTCTCATACGGGAAGGCCTGAACTAGTGAGGAGTAACTTAAACCGGATTAATTTTGTAGATTTGTGTGAACTATTAATCATTACCGGCATTGTTATTTTCCTTGACTATGAAGCCAGTGCGCAGAAGCGAGGGAGCAGTGTGCACGGCTAATACGCATGCGCCGCTGCTGCGTTGTTTCGCACATGCGCAGTTTAACACTTCCTTGTGAGGCTTCACCATAAAGAGTTACCGCCTCTCTGTTTTCCACCCCCCACCCGATCCATTTATTTAAACTCTGCATTTCGCCGCCTTTAATTCTTTCTCGGCGAGCGTTTGGACAGGGGTAGGTGTACTAGAGGCTACACCCGCATTACTTAGTAAGTGCCATTTCAATTAATTCCATCTTACTGCACCTGTACTTTTTCCGTTGTGCTTATGTACCTGGTTTGTGTCTATTGCTTCCACAGCCCGACTTTTCGCGGGCGTCCATTCCCTTGACCACTGGAGGAGAGCTTTAACTAATATTTGGTAAGCACTGTGATGTGAACTACCCACCTCACGGTTTGGTACTTTTCACCAATTTTCAACATTGGCAGATTTCTGCCCTATAGTTGTTATACGTTTAATCAACCTTATACAGCCAAGGTTAGTTGCCTTTTAACACCATTTTATGCGTTATGTTGAGCCTAAGGGCTCCTTGAACTAGCAGCCCCCGATCTACTGTGAACCAGTCTTGTGTGCCCACGTAATCTTTCTATTTGAAGCGTTGTGTACACATAAGTGACACTTTGTGATGCATCAAGTTGTTACTGACGCTCACATGCGGCTTACTTTGCTTTTTCTCTTTCTAGGTATCATCCAGGAGCAGCTTCAATGTAACAGCTACAACCACATAGTGGGGACACAGGTCTCCTGATCCGCCCTGGATGAGATAAGAGGGTTTTCATTTTAACTTTTATGTATTTTACTCACGTGCACTTCACTTTGTTTTTGGTCCTGACGAAGCGCCAATGACCTACGGGCGATAGAGGCGCGAAACATGTTGACCTTGACTAGTGACACCCAGGCATAGTGGGCCTTGTGGGGTCAGTCATTTTTAAGCAGTACTTTTAACTGCCAAGGGTTACCTAGACAATCTTGTCGCTGCTTCCATACCCTTGATTTTATCACACTATCATGTTTGCACGTAATTGATTTACCCTCCCTTACCCTTCCCCACACACCTGCATGCAACATCCGGCTAATCCTCTAAAAGATCTCCGATAAAGTGACCCTTCGGGGACCCGTGGGGAATTGCAGCGCCGGCCCTACGAGGAGCAAAATTGCCCGATGATGAAGCATGACATCCTCCGGGGTGTGTGAGGGCAGCAGAGGATGTAGTATGTCTTTCCCTCTCCCATCAGGGTATTTTTTACCTAGGATTACTTTTCCCCATTCTTCCCTGTTTTTAATGTATGGGTGACTATTTGCACTCAGATACGTGGGTGACTTTTGCACCCTGGTATAGGAACTTTGTCCTCTTTTTGTGAACAGATTTGGTTTAGGAGCATGGACACTGGACCTTTATTGGCTCCTTGGTCCCCCCTCTGTTTTGTTGAATTGATACACAAATACAAACACGATACAGAGCAGTGAAAACAGTTTTTTGCGCTATTTATTAGCTGTCCCTAAATCCACTGGTACATATATCTGTCACACAGAGGTAGGGTTGAGCCATATTGCAGACATCATAAAATCTGGTCCTCTATTATTATGGCACAAGATATGGAATACTTCTGAGGCAGCCTTCAATCGGGATGTCATCATAGACTGTTTAAAACTTGATAGTTGATATCCCATCCCATGGTTAAGACATATCAAGGAGGCCACAGATTAAATTGGCCAACCGTAGATATTTTTAACCCCAGAACGCATGAAAATTACTTCCAGGAAGTTATTAAAAAAGGTATATATGTCTCATCTGGAGGATAAGCGTTGGTCTGCGGAGAAAGCTAAATACTCTGTTATGGAAAATCACAATATGTTAGTATGCCCTGGAATTCAGCCAATTTATCGCATGTTATACGCCCTTATGACCGCATGCTACTGACACGCTTTCCATTAGGCATTGTACATAGAATCATTACATTCCCAACGATGAATGACGGGTCACGTACCTTAGCATTAAGCCCCTGTGACGGCAGGTCCACACAATCGACCTTGCTTGTAACTTTATTCTGCAGATTTTATACATTGCCAAGAAAAAAAATTTTATTACCGATTTTAAAACAGTACCGTCTAAGACAATGCAGAGTGGCACAACTAAAGATACAATGCATGGAAGATGAATTTACAATGGAATGTATATTAAGCTTTTTAAAATGTGTGTTTAGATTAAGAAAGACAATCAGACTGTAAAGTAAACACATATTTTTGTCCACTGTCCTTGAAATGTTTCTACTTATGCTTTTATGTTTTCAATGAAATACGAATAAAGCAAACTTGACTTGACTAGTGAGTTTTGTGTTTGTGCAACGGGGGGTTACTAGTGAGCTGCGTGCTTGTGCAGGGGATTAGGGGGTACTAGTAAGCTGTGTGTTTGTGCACTGGGGGTTACTAGTGAGCTGCGTGTTTGTGCAGGGGGGTTACTTGTGAACTGTGTGTATGAGAAGGGTGGTGTTTACTAGTTTAATTTGTCCTGCGACCTTGGATTATAATCACATAGCCTATCTAATGAACACTTTACTTCCACCACACCTTCTCATGGTCTCTGTACATTGAAGCCACAGCTGACCTCTGACCATCAAGATATCTGGGTGTTTTACAAATCCCTGGATGATGTCCCCTAAATGCGCCCTGCCTGAGGATTTGTTGCTAATAACTTTGTTTGAAGGTGCCACTTGCATGTTATCCTCCGCACTTGTGCCTTTATTCTCCACAGAATACTGAACTGCTCTTCATATACAGTGCCATGTGTACTATCAGTGGATTTGTCTCAAACCTATACTAGTTTATGAAACACAAAACAAATAATATATGATAATCCTTGCATTTTTCAAAAGCGTCTTTTAAGTTGAAATGGCTACCCAGTTACACTCATGAATTGAATTTTATCTTAAAACATTTTGTAGTGCTAACCTTGCGTTTACGTCGATGACAGAAAAACCATGAGTTGAATAATTGCAGCTCTGTTGTTGGCGTGCAGCTGTTCTTCTTAAAATATTTTATTGTAGATTTAATAGAATCATTTTCCATCAATGTCATGATATATTATTGGATAGAACAGAGTGCAACTAATAGGACCATCTGGTTGTAAATATTGGCTACAGATGAGGCTTGGACCGAGAACTATAAAACAGGGAAGTGGAAATTTTGCTTCTTACGGTCAAATTATTGTTTCATGCATTACTCCTTGATAACAGCCACCAAATTAAATGCTTAGTACTGCACATTAGTTATACCAATAAGTATCAACACCTGAAAGCACAGCATATAAATAATTTAAATTCATGGTTGTCTCATTGATAGCGTAAATGGGATATGTAATCTGACCTATAAGATCATTTATGTAATTGCATCAGTTACAAGTAGTCCGAGGTCATGAGGACTGTAGTTGAGTTATGGTTTGCATAGTTGTTTTGGGCGATAGGGATGGTGGATCTAACTGTTAAACACATTTCAGTGGATTTTTGGTTTTAATCCAACTATTTTTAGGACGAGCTTGGGCAGCGCAAACGCTGCTCTGTGAGGCATGCTGTATTGAGGTAGGGACTTGAAGCTCCGCCCACTCTCCACTCACATGTTTCATTGGCTCGTGTCATTGTCCACTGTAAACTGTGGTTGTTCATTGGTCAAAAAGCTTAGTTGTCCCTCCTTAGTACCGCAATGTCTCATTTTGTAACCTCCCATGGTCCCACCCCCTGTTAAGTGTGTTGTTGCTCAGTAGGCTTTAATTATAGCCTCTGAACACTGTTTTCTCAAACAGCATTGTCCTGCTTACAATGCAACAGGTCTCGCATTATTAAAGTTTGAGCTATTGGCATTGTAAATGACAATGCCTTTTATTCATTTGCATCAGTGCGTAAACAAGCACTTTGTACTTACAGTCCATGCTTATGAGAAGCAAGGCTGGCAGTCTCTTTTACTGCCAGCCTTGCTCATCATATGCAAGGACTATACGTTCGAAGTGCGTTTTTATGCAGTGATTGCAGGTTTTAAAAACAAATGAATAAAAGTCATTGTCATTTACAATGCACACAAACAATGGAGCTGAGAGGGAAAATAGGTCTAGGTCGCCCTCCACTCAATACGTCACAACTACAAAAATGACCTAGACCTAAGGCAATCGATTTTTTGTAAGACTTGGGTATCTCGTGTCACACTCTTTTACAACAACCACCCATTTCTTGATGTACAGGGTTGGGGATACACCAGTCAATAGCCCATCTTAAAAAGCCCGTCTCCTTCTATACAACAGTACAACTACCCACACCAACATGTGCAGAAAAAATGTGAACAAGCACGATAGCTCCTCACGGGCGCACCACCAATGGGACCCCTGGTAGGTACTCACCAGGACGGCCCTATTATCATCATCGGTGCTATCGCGCTCAACCGAAACGTGTCCAACCAAAAACAATTGTATTAACAGTGGTAGGTGCAGTGGAACAATACAGACAACACAAACAATTAGTGAAATGACACCACATATATAACATAAAAACGCATAAAGCACGAACAGACAACTTTATTCTTGTTCTTGTATGCTATATGCTCTCAATTAAAAAAGTGAATGTGGCTACTCCTTATAGAGCCACTATCTACTTGCCGACATGTTTCATTGCCTTAGTATTTATCAGGCAATTTCTTCAGGGCATATCTTTATTCGCCACTGCTTTGGACACCAGGGTTGTGGGTACCTCAATCAGCAGATATATCTCCTACCAGCCGAGAGGTGTTTAAAAACAGAATCCAGTGAACTCCAATCGTGAGTTTACGTGGTCTCTCCTTGCGTGATGAATCACGCTAACAGGAGATTCGCCGGCTTTCTATCGTCGATAGGCAGCCGAGGAGACGCCAGGAAGGCAAATACACCAAGCAACGTCCAGCCACATTCCTGGAGGAACGTGGCCAGAACAGGTGCTTGCCAGTTTACGGGGAATCAGGAGGGCTGAGGCGATACCTCCCGGTGGCGGGGAAGTTGACAAAGCGAGTCCTCACTAGAAGCAGTTCCCTGTTCCTTGTGGTGACGGCCCCTTCCCTGCACAGTTATGTGAGCCGACTGGGTGCTTTATCCCTCATTTAGCAGTTGAGCCTGCTTAGGGTACATGATTCAAACATTCGCTGCATGGTTACCCATTACGAATGTCACATTACACTTGTACGCACTTTTCATCACCCTCATTGGACCCCACACACCCACATGCACCATCCGGCAGTCCTATAAAAGATCTCCGATAAAGAGACCCTTCGTGGGACCCGTAGAGAATCACTGTGCCGGCCCTACGAGGTGCAACTACCCGCTGATGAAGCATGACACCTTTCGAGGTGTGTAAGGGCAACAGAGGACATAAGTGGTTTCCCCTTCACTTGTGGGTCCCTTCACCTAAGGATTCTAATTCTTTTCTTCATTCCCCTTTTCCACACATGGGTGAATTTTTGCACCCTATGCATGGGTTACGTTTTGCACCATGCAGTAGGAACAGTTTCCTTTTTTGATGTTAACAATGATAAATGACCTCAGGAATCTCAAACCGTCCTACCTGCAAAATATGTACTATGTCAAAAAGGGACCTGACTCTATAGGACCTGCCCCAACAGAAGGCCACAAATTACAAACGCAGAACTCACCAGGTGAGGGAGAAGAAGAAGTAAGAAGGAACTCCAGAAAACCTGAACCATCAAATAAGCGCCTTTGTGCCATAAAGGCAGACAACATTACAACCACCAATATAGGCACAAGTCAGGAAATTTCAACATTTGCATACAAGACAATGCAAAGAAGGTGTCATGGTGTTCGAAAAAAAAGACTAAGGGAAACGCAGGAGTGTCAAAAGAAGACAAAAGTCAGATGGACCCGGAGGCAGCAGCCCCATGCCCCAGCACAGCCGTCCGTGCAGCCAACTTCGAAAGAGGAGGTGTCAGGAAACAAGAAGCCATACCCAATGTATACAAAAAGACCTAAGCAACTCCAGGCACTTGGAGGCTCTAATATAAAGCAAATAAACTCACCCTTACAAGTTACCACCGAGGGGGCAACCCCACGCAGCCTCAGCCATTTTTAAACCAAAAAACTGTCAAACTGGGACAACAGAGCAGGACGAGGGCTACCGAAAGGAACACCACTACAACCATGAAGAGCCCCCAAGTGCAAGACAATAAACATCAATAGAAACCTAAAGAAAAAGCCCTCCTCAAGGTTTAATTAGTGAGAAGGCTCAGCAAAACATTACATATTCTCAGACTGGTAGAGAAAACAGATCAAATCCGGCCCAAGGATTTAATACATCGAAGAGTATATTTTAGCCTCAGTACATACTCAATAGGGCAAACCTATTAGGGCTTTTCCAACATATGCCCCCACTAATAAGAATAACAAGTGTAGTTATGGTCAGTATACAATTTGAAAAAAGAGACAAAAATAATAGACAAGACAATACCACAGTCGCATGAAAAAAAAAAGCCCCTCCACAGAAAGGGTCCTCCGGGAAAAAGAACGTTTTGAAAACTGGGGCAAGAGGTAAAGCAAGAAAAATACTCCCACATGCTAACCCAGCCAACGTACCCTAGAAGAGTTTCAGACAACTGCAGAGAAACTTTTCAAAGCGTACTGAGAGGTACCACAAAGGAACAGTCGTTTCAGAACATGAAGAATCTGAGCATACTGTTAAGACTCCAGGAAGGTTCAACCTAAAAAAATAACAAGTCAAGTCAAGTCAAAAACCACTTTATTCGATTTAGTTAAAAATCATAAAAGCATACTACAGCAAATAAACAGATCGAATACATGTTAAAATTTACATACAGTACAATATATAAAAACAGTAAAAAAGTTCGGGTTAAAAGAAGTCAACATGTGCAAAAAAGCGAAAAGTACCACATTCCTCATAGTCCCCATAATATGGCTCATAGTTTCATCTAAAAGGGGTCAAATTGTAAAGAAGGTCATCATGTACAAAAAAGCGAAATATACCACGTTCGTCAAAGTTACCAATGGATAAATCACAATTTCCTCTTCCTGATTCGTACAGCAGCAACAAGATAATTTGCTACGCTGAACATCACCATGGGCGTATCTAGCATTTGCAAGTACAGTAAAGCTGGTTTCGCTTGCATAAAAGCTTTCTCTTTCAACAGAGGTATCAAATACTTCTGCCTTGGGACATTATAGAGGGGACAGAACAGCATATGGTGCATATTATCTTGAATAGAAAAATTGTCACATTTACATACAGGTGCATCCTCCGGCTTAAACCAGCCCTGTCTGTCACAGAGTACCAAGTAAATCTGGTTAAAACGAAACTTGACTAGGAGCCACCTGTGAAACGGAATGTTAACTAGGGTAAGATATGGTTGAATTGCCGGACAAATAATTGTCATATAATGTGCTCTAACCGTAGGTTTTATTAACTGGAGTTGCTCTCGCTCCAGGATCTTAAGCTTGTAAAAGTTTTCCTTAACCCAGGCTAAGTCAGCTTTTTTTAGATCCAACGGGGAGGAGAAAATCTCCGGGCGTCCGAGTTCTGTTGAGCACTTTTTGATATATGACAGCCAGGCAATATCTTTGTGTTTGTCAAGTTTTAAACAATCCATCAGAATTTTGTGGTTAAGACCTAGGTTGTTATTAATCCAGACCCTAATCCACAAAAGATTGGGTGCCATGGAAAGGATATCAGTAATGTACCTTACTCCAAGCTCCTGATGGACAGAAAAAGTGGCTGTTGACAGAGGAAGTCCTAACACAGAACAGAAAAACTTATTAACCTCTGTTTGAATGGTATCAGTTTTTACATAGCCCCAAACACCTGCTCCGTACCTAGCTATTGACAATGATTTCGCCCTGTACAAAGCTAATAATGCACCACTTGGCTTCCCTCCAAGTCTCCTTGAGAAGCTCAAGATGGCATTAACAGAGCTCCTCACTGCTTTAGTTTTTGATATTATCTGAGGAGACCAACAGCCCTTATTGTCGAAAATTATGCCGAGGTAGGTGAAAACTTTAACATTAGTGATCACTTCCTCCTTACAATAAAAAGGTTTAGTATTATTTTTAGCAGCCCCAAAAACCATGACATTGGATTTAGAATTATTGACCACAAGTTCAAGAGAAGACATGAAGTCACTAAATGCATCTAAGAGTCTCTGGAGGCCGAGATGTGTTCTGGCTATTAAGGCGGCATCATCTGCGTACAGGAGCACTGGAATGTTAATGTCTCCTGCACGTGGTGTATCCACACAAGCAGCCAAAAGATTCTTTTCCAGAGAATTTATATACAAGGTGAACAGCATAGGGGCGAGGATGCAGCCTTGCCGCACACCCCTTCCTGATTTAAACCAAGCTGTACGATGTCCCTCTTGGTCCATTCTGATGGAGGCCTTTAAGTCCTTGTGCAATTCAGCTAAAAAATAGACCAGAGGGGGATCCAAACCCATTTTTAATAACATGGCCCACAGCTTCGCTCAGTTTACTAAGTCAAAAGCTGTGGATAAATCCATGTAAGCAACAAAGATTGTCCCCTTTTTTGCCTTTGTATATTTGGAAATTAACATGTGCAAATTTAGGCATTGGTCCTCTGTCCCTCTTCCTTTCCGGAAACCATACTGGGCGTTGGACAAAATGTCATTTTCTAATGTCCATTTATCAATTTTAGCCAACAATACTTTACCCAGGATTTTCATAGAAGAATCCAACAAGGAAATAGGGCGGTAACATTTGGGGTCACTTCTTGAACCTTTTTTGAAAATTGGGACAATGATTGAGCATGTCCAGGTATTAGGGAAACCCCCTACAAGTACATGATTAAACACATTCCTCAATATCGTGGCCCACATATCCGGGTTTGATTTATAAAAATCTAGAGGAACACCATCGGGTCCCGGGGCTTTACTCTTGGCAGAGCCAATTATCGCAGTCTTGACTTCAGTATCATTAAAATCTAGATTTAGTTGCATGTCAGAATAACAGGGTATATGGAATGTTTCATAAGCTTGGTTACTCCCATAAATGGCTGAGAAATGTTTAAGCCACTCTAATTCTGGTATATTTACCTCAAGATCTAAATTGCATGATTGAGCAAATAAGGGATTATTTATTATAGACCAGAATTTAGAGCTATTTTTAAGGGTAGTTGAGTCCATTAAAGCTTCCCAGGCTTCTTCTTTTACGGCTTTTTTACAAGTTTTTACCGCCTCCAAATATTTTTTCCTTAACTGTGCTACCTCTAGCTTATTTCTAGGAGAATGTTTGAGCGCTGCCAACAAGGCAGAATGGGCTTTCGAACAAGCATGGTCGAACCAACCAGAGACTGGGGCAGGTCCCCTCTTTGGGCTAAGTGTAAGTTCTTCTTCCACCTTGGAACAGATAGCCTCAAAGGCGGCGATTATCTCTTTACCCCCCCTTTCCGGGTCTCTACAGGTCTGTAGTTCCACCATCATGTCTTGTTCGATAAGATTTAAGAAATCATTTGGGCAGACTTTACACCATTTTAGTCGCCTCCCTTGATCTTTGCTCTTAACATTCTTCACAGAAGTAACCAACACAGCCCTTTTGAGCAGTCCAAGCGACCCATCCAGAATTAAACACACCGGGTTGTGGTCACTAAAACCACTTTCAATTGCATTATAGAAATGTACATAATGGAGGAGTCCTGGGGATAGAAAAATATAATCAATAATGGATTCACTACCCCTCGCATTATATGTGGCCACACGATCTTTCAAATCTGAAAAACCCGGTTCATATAAATCATTTACAGATAAAAGATATTCCAAAGCTGATCCCTTCAGGTTATGCTCAAAATGAGGGGGACTCGTAAGATCAGGCCCATTAAAGTCTTTAATCTGACAATGCAAACTACATAGATGAACGTTAAAATCGCCCATTAAAATGATTTGAACAAAAGTGGTTTGTTTTGACATGTAATCAGCTAGAAACGTATTTAAACTTTCTAAAACAAAATTAGGGGGTCCACCCATCAAGGAGTTATAACAATTAATTAAAACAAGCTTATTTTTGTCTGGCTGACGGATTTCTAGAGACTGGAAATAATGTGACGAACTAGTCAGTTCCCTCACACTTCCAGCTATATTAAAAATAACCGTAATGCCTGACACATTTCAAGGAGCTAAAAGGGGAGAACATTACCATTGGACAGGAAGCGAGACAGTAAATGTCAATAACCATTCCTAACATCAGGGAGGGTCCCTCAGAGCAGTGTGACAACAGTCCAATAACCAACGCGGGGAAAGGAGAACAGAGAACTACTAAAGCCAAACAATCAGGCATCAAAATTATATTCTGGAACATTGCTGGCATTCAGAGAGCGCTAAAGCACTAATCTGTCAAGTAGACGCTGCAAGAGGGGGACATTGTTCGCCTACAAGAAACCTGGGCAACCAAGGCTACATATTTGGAGGGTTTTGCAAGCTTTCACAAACCAGTGACCATAACTCAAGGACATGGCAGACCATCTGGCGGAATCCTGATATACCCAAAACATGCAATAGACTTCACAAGGCAGACTCGAAAATGCTGCAGACACTCATAGAGTAAAATAAAGAAGGCAGGGGAGGAAGATCCTCGCTCCTAATAATGAATGTTTACCTCAGCTCCCAGAGTCAGGCAAAACTGGAAACAAATAGATCTGCGATCATCACAAAAGAGGAAATCCTGTAAACACATCCATCTATACTGCCAAGGTGATCACAGGAGACTTCAATCGCCATCACCTTGGGTCCGATACAAACGGAACAAGGGGTCTAACACTCAGAAAAAATCTTCAATAGCTTCCTACAAAACTACAATTCACTTCTGTAGAGGTACTAACTAAAAGTCAACATCCAAACCTCCCAAAAATTATTTCATACAACGATTGCAAAACAGTTGACTTCATTTTTCTTTGCAGTAATCTTATTCCAAACATGGAACACTTTGCAATGATGATGCATGAAACAAGTGAGCAAGCAATCCTACAAGTGGATCGAAGGATTCATTGCAAACAACGCAAACAAACTCTCTCCCTCCCCCACACAAGGGGTAATGAGAAATACTGATTAATCAGAAGGGTCAGATGGAACAAAAAATGCAGTTAAGCTAATTGCATGGAGAAAAGCACATGAAAGCAAAGGCAATTGCACAACCCCTGAATCCACCATCAAAAACTGGGGAACTTTGATATCGGTATTGCAAACAGCCTTCCTGAGAGAAATAAGGAAAAGCTCTCTGAAAAACAATCCAGCAACAATGCAAACCTGGCACACATAAGACATTAAGGGAGTCCACCAGCAACCTAATACGGGCAAAAAGGGCTTATCAGAAAATTGGCACACAAGCCACCAAGTAAAAGTGGAGAGAACTTCACTTGTAATAAAAAAATCTCATATGGAAATTAAAACAGAAGCAACTTGAAGAGGAATGGATCAAAATCCATGAGCTTTCTGTGAGCAACAAACATTGGCAGTTTTTGGAATATGTAGCCTGGCTAGAAAACGACAAGCTGGACCGACGCAACTCCTTCCCGTCTGAGGCATGGCTAACCCACATAGCCATGATATATACAGAAAACCGTGAGTGGTCTCAGCAGGCCAACATAGAAGTTCCCCGGGTTGATGGAGTAGACGGCAATGGTGCTCCCAGGGTAGATGACGGATTCATAGACCAAGAAGCTCCAGTCATCTGGGAAACAATGAAAAATATAAGAAAAAACAGGGCGCCAGGTGCAAACGGACTCCAGGGGAGAATTTTTAAGGATGGCCTGGCATAATGGGGAGAGGTCTTATCCACCTTGTTCACTGAGTGTAGATTGCAAGCTGATGTCCCTATCATGGCTTGGCTTCCTGCTACAGCCAATTTTTAAGTTAGACAAAAACCTACAGACTGTTCGCCCGTCTAGACATTGATGGGAAAGCATATGCCAGCACCCTAGAAATGAACAGATGGATCGAGGACAAAGAGATTATCACTCCATATCAAACTATGTTCCACAAAGGCGGGTCAACAGCTGACAACATAGTTGCACTATCTTATTTGGACCAGCAAGTAAACAAAAAAATCGGTCTGCTTGATTTGTTGACCTCCCACAATAAGCTTTGGAACAAGCTAAGGAAATGGGACATCACAGAAGGCCACTTGAATGCAGGGCCGGACTGGGAACCACAACCGGCCCTGGCAAAGTGCTTGGCCAGCCCCCCTCCCCCCCGGGGGGTTGTGGGTGCCGCCGAGCTCTTTACCGGGGCCGGTTTTCGGCCGATTTTGCGGCTATGCTGCAAAAACAGACAAGTAACAAAAACGGCCCCCAGGGGCCAAAAACAGGCCCCCACCCATGCGGCGCACAGGGGATTGCCCGGTGACCGCAATGGCCAGTCCGGCCCTGCTTGAATGCAGTCATTTCCCTATACAAAAAAACTTGGGTAAGAATTAAATTAGCAGGAAGCACGATCTCAAAAAAATTCTACATAGACCGTGGTCTAAAACAGGGCTGTGTTCTTGCCCCAACTCTCTTCAATTTGTACACAGTAGGTTTGGGGAAGACACTTCAAAATGCTAACCTTGCAATCCATAGAATCGGCCCCAACAGAATCCAAATATTACAATATGCGGATGACCTAGTAATAATGGTCCATACTAAAATCGTTTCACAAAGGGGATTGAACGCTCTTAAAAACTACAATGAAAGTAATGAACTGGTTGTAACCCAAACAAGGCCAAAGTGATTGTTTTTAGGCGTTGTGCAAACTAAGTCGCATTTAAGTGTAGAGTGGGTGACCAGATCATTTCCACCACAAGAACATATAACTACCATGGGGCATGGCTCAGTGAAACTGGGATGGCTACTTCACACAAACAAAGAATGAAGTCCAAGACTCATGTGACAATCTACGCCTTATGCAAACTCCACGGTATGCTGCACAGTCCAACAACGGTACCAATTAGAAGGGTCATACAATACAAAATAACAGCAATCATGGGCTATGCACAGCAGGCATTTCCAAGCCAAATGGATAGCCTGCTTGAAAAATCTGAATGTCAGGCGTATAAATGCATTTCCAACTTACAAAACTAGTCCCGCAACAGCCTGATTCGCCTGGAGTTCGGCCTGGTCCAGCAAAACTATGAATGTTTGGGAACACAGGAAAAGTACTATTACCAAGTACTCAAAGCACCCGCTCATAGCTTTAAAAAAAATGCTTAAACCAATTTATGAAGGGACAGCCAATCCATGGAACACGTACATGCAAAAAGTTGTGGAAGTACTTGGCTTGGCAACGCAAAACTGGTGCTTGAAAGGGACAAGTAATGCAGCAATTAAAAACTCATTAAGCAAAGAAATTCAGCAAGTATCACTGGAAGCAGACATACTAAATTATCTAACCAGGGTTGGCCAACCCAGATTAATTACATCATACGAGGAACACAGAATACAGCCGTATCTGAACCAAGCACTGGGAAGTAAGTGCTTAAAAGACATTCAATGGGACCAGGCTTGTGCCCCTGTCAACAAAAGAGCTATAACTAAATGTTGAATTTGCAAGTACAAAGAGGAGTCCCTGCTGCATCTGGTGTGTTGTTGCCCAGACCTGGTGCTTCAATGTCGAAAGCTGATAAAACTGATGTGTTTCTCCAAAGGGGCCCGGACATGCAAAGAAGCAGTTCTCTTGCACCGCACCAACTGAACTGGCCAAATTTGGGACATACATGTCAGAGGTGGGTGTCCGGCTATCTGAGCAAGAAGGGCTTGATGATATGATTGCAGGTAGGACTATCAGCAAGTAAGCAACACAATGAAGCGAAGACATGGGGAGGGAGAAAGGAAGCAGGCCACGTCACTCACTCCCAGTCAGAGGGTGGCCCAGAAGGTAGCGACTACCCAAAGTCATCTGCTGCAAACGCATGCCTCTCCCAGGATCGGATCTCCAGGAACTCCCAAGGAGCAGCGAGCAAGCTGCTAGGCTCGCTGCATCGATTGCCGAGATTCTGTCAGCAGCCTTGCTCAATGCCCCCACTATCTAGAGGGTCCCGCGATGCAGCTGACACCCAAATAAGAATATTGGGACCCCGATGGCAGACATATGCTGCACCATCTAGTTGCAGGAGTGTCAGAGGGCAGGATGCCGAAGGAAAACCGAGCAGGGCTGGGAGCTCTAGAGCTGTCCGTCGGCCATCTTGCTTGATGAATTTTATTTATTTATTTATTTAATGCATTTTTATAAAGTGCTGACTTTACCCGAAGGTGTCAGAGCACTGTACAAATAGAACCAGTTACAATACATGAGAGAACTGTTACAGGATTGGAACAAAAATAGCAGGCCATAAAATCAAAACAACGCAGGCAAAAAGGAACACAATATCAAACGCAGCAAGCACAGGATGTACAAACAAAAATATAAATATATGTGACAAATTTACAATGACTAAAGAACTTTCTGGCGGGGTCTGAGAAGGAGGGAATTAGTTCTGAAAGTGTATTTGGAATAAAAGAGATTTGAGGTCCGCTTTGAAGATCTGGATGGAGGTGATGGCACGGAGCAAAGGACGAAGCGAGTTCCAGATTTTCACCGCATTACCTGAGAACGATTGTGCCATAATTTTTTCCCTTTTGAAGGAGGGGGGCTCAAGAAGGAACTTTTCCGCATTCTGAGAAGGTCTTGAGCCTCCAGACAATTTCAGTTTATTCGCCAGATAGCTAGGGGAGGAAGAGTGCAAAGCTTTGTGGGTGATGCACGCCGTTTTGTAGCTAGCTCTGGCCTCGATGGGAAGCCATCGGAGAGAAGACAGGAAAGCAGGAGTGATGTGGTCACTTCGTTTGGACCCTGAAATGAAGCGAGCTGCTGAATGGAGGACGGATTTGAGTGGGGAGAGGTGAGATTTGGGAAGGCCAGTCAGAAGATAATTACAATAATCCAGTCTAGAGAGAACTAGCGATTGGACCAAGGTTTTTGGGTAATTCTCCGGGAAGAACTGACGAATCCCCCATAAAAGGCACAGCTGATAACGTGCGCTCTTGGCCATGGAATTGATGTGTGAGATTAGGTTGAGTCTTTTGTCAAGTATGACACCTAAGGATTCAGTGCAGTCCACAATGATGGGTTTACTGTTGAGTAGCTTCAACTGATCCATCCAGGTTTGAACAGGAGGCGGGGAGAGAGTGTTGTATAGTGTTTTAGGACCCTAGTGTAATTTTCCCGATTCATGCCCTTATATAGGTATAAAATACCGTATCCTTATATAGGCATTGAAATCATAACCATATTAAGACATAACTCAAGTAGTCCTAATACGGCTTGACGACTTCCACTAGTTCCAAAAATCTACAACGATTTCTTGGATAAACCCACCTTCAGCAGTCAGGGACCTCCCACTGCATGAATATTGATTTATCCAAGAACTCATGGAGTTTTCAGAGAATTAAGTCTCTAATGACGTTATTATGTCCAATCTTACGTCAAGCTCGGCACCTTCTATTTTCTCTGCACCTCTGGTGAAACGAAGCATGCACGACTGACTGAGTGAAATAACTATCTATTGTTTCCGCGACTCTAGAGATACATTTCTTATTCTTGGGATACAAAGTTGTCATGCTTTAAGCGGTTGTCAGAAACTAATCTCTTCTTGTGAATTTGATAACTTTTTTGTGACCTCTGAGCTAGCTGGCACTCACAATTAAGTCTAGTATATTCGATAGAGATCTAGTAGACCTTAGTCCTACGCCAAATCTATAGGATATATTATTCCAATGCGCAGAGCCTATTGGAAATATAGGAACTACACTACATGGCACCCAACGTTTGGTAAGGCGATAATTTAACGCTAGATGCTAGAGTAACTCAGTCGTGCTTTTCACACAGACCCCTTTTTCCTGTAAAATACTCCAATAGATGTCTGGAGTGGGTAAAGGAGATAATATCCGCCAAAACTGAGTAGGACGAAAATCCTATGTATTAGTTTTTGGTTTATTCAACGTAGAAGGATACATTGTTCCAAAATATTGTGCACCTAATCTATGTTTCCTTGAAACTTGCTCTGCACACTTTCGGTCAACAAAATGACAGATAGTGACGATGAGAGAGCTGCTGCAACAGCAGCTCAGGCAGTTTTAGACGACACAAATCTCTAACAAAATGACCCGGATGCTATACTAATCCCGGTAAATATAAGGAAAATAATTACTATAAAACTTATAGAAAATGGAGTATCACCAAGAGGTGGTAAAGTAATATTTGTTATAGAGGGACATGAATATCGGCAGACAGAGGTTTTCTATTCATGGATTCTGTTTCCTGCAGCAAATTTAGTAACACACGAGTTCCACTTCTATAAATTAGAGGAACCTCCAGCAGAATACGTTCCTTTCGAGGACGTTGAAATTCCACTAACTTACCAAGAGCATCAGCTCTGGTTCAATGGCACCCTACAACATCAAAATCACATTACCAGCCTCGGTCCACTAGGTAGGCCAGGAGCCATATGGCCGGTACTAGCCAGCTATACACCACATCCTGACATTGAGATAATGACAGATACAGAACTGTTAGCTCAGCTAAAACAGCTGATTAAGATACACAGACAGTTGGTTCAATATGTCATGAGGACTTTAACAGTCCAACCAGCTGTAAGAATTCCAAAGCACATCCCTCATCAGGGGAACACAAACAAAATTACACCACAGACTATACAGTCAGTCATTGGTAAATTACCCGCAAAATGGGAACAAATTCCATTATGGTTAGTTCAAACAATTACTCAAATAGAGGCAGTATTCCCTGATAGTACACCTCATGAGAAACACAGGATTCTAACAATCTGTTTACCAATGAAGATTGCACCACACATAGAGTACTGCGACACATGGGGTACAGTCTTTGCTTTAATCTACGCAAAAACACATGGCGGTAATACCAGACGTTCTGAGACAGATTCAAAATGAATACGGTCCAGAAGCAGCCTTAAATCTGGGTATGAAATTACTGAAAGATTTCAAACAGGTCTCGGCTATACTGTTATCCAACATAAAAGGTGAAGCAGCATCAGTGGCAATCCGCCAAAAACTAAAAGAAACAGATATAACAGAGCAACCTTTTATACTTGCCAGAATTATTGAAAAATCATATGAAAAACAAGGTAAAACCGGTAAAACCCCAACTAACTGACAATCCTGAAAAAGTCTTTATTAAAAAATAATCTCACCACTACTAAAAGAAGTGCGAAAACAGCAAACAGACACTTCCTAGAGAGAAACGCTCCCAGTCCAGAGGAAGGTCTCCTCAACAGGAGCCCTCTAAAAAGAGGTACAACCTCAGAAATAGGGATAATTTGAGAAAACCTGATAGATATCAAGACATTGATACATGTTCCTCTCGTACCTTTCAGACTTCCTCGCAGAAATCCGAAAGAAGAGGACGATCAGAACAAAAAGAAGAACGCGTCAAGTCCAAAGATGAACAACACGTTCCAAAAAATAAGTAAACTCAATTCACCAAAAAGAAGGTAGCAAGTCTAAAGATCATGCATGCCGAGGATCTTGAGGACAACTCAAGAATGGGGAGTGGGCCCAAACAATGCTAGACAGCGCACTAGAGGTAACTATAGCTCGCAAGATCTTGAAGCATCATCTGGAGACAGTGGACTTGAATGAATGCATCCAAGTTGAAACTGCTGACACCAGGGTTAGTGTACCACATAAGTTATATGAAGTAACAATCCAGATGGAGGGGGACATAACTAGCAAAATTAAAGTACTCCTTTGACATTCTTTTAGCTGAACAAGACTGGCCACCTGAATTTGTCAGGGAGTGCCCACATGGCGAAGAGATAATTATGAGAGATGAGGGACTGTGAAGCCCCTAAAGCCAAATG
Organism: Lissotriton helveticus; assembly: GCF_964261635.1. Taxonomy (NCBI): domain Eukaryota; kingdom Metazoa; phylum Chordata; class Amphibia; order Caudata; family Salamandridae; genus Lissotriton; species Lissotriton helveticus. Next base: position 1,078,138,743 of record NC_136063.1, on the reverse strand, counting down.
CACAGCTTCGTGCCGCCTTTTGCGTGCACCTTATTCGTTAAGCAACTTTTAGCTTTAATCCACAGTATACCAAGCTTTAAACGTGTTTAAACTCTTCTAAATCAACTTTTTGTTATCTCCGTTTTATCCAGATATTCAACACTCGAAGTATAGTATGCCAATTTCCAAGTTTCTTATATTCAAACTGTGCCTATCCAGGCCTTATAGAAAGAATATGATTGATGCAAAAAGTTCATCGCAAGCAGTCTTTAATGTTTCATATAAAGATACCCAATGCATTTCGGGCTGCCATGTGCCCTTCGTCGGGGGTCACTACAAATTAAACATAAGCATGAATGAATTAATAACAATTTTCTTACTGCGTGCACAATGTTACAACAAAATTCCTCAATTTCATTTCCTCCGTTTTGCATGTATAATAAAAACATTACTGCAAACTGCATAGTGTCACTGAGTCTCCCTCTTGTTTAATGAAGCTTCCCATTTCGTGCCTCCCTGCTCAGGATGTAATCCCATTTACAAATCCACTGTTTATAAAATGAATTGGTCACAGTGTTACTCCCACCCCTCCACTCTCTAACCTTCTGTGCTCATAACTGTTTCGTAGTTTCTCTGAGGAAAACCCCTCCTTTTTAACGTCAAGTCTGTAAATTTGAAAGCATGAGCATTGCTACATTTTTATTTCAATCTGACATTAACCCATTTACAGCTAGAAATCCCTATTACACGCGTCCTCAAGATCCCAAATATCTAAGTCTCCCACCATTACGCATACCTGCTTGACTGTTGAAGCGTCTCCCTTCCTCGTCCTGATTACTCCCAGCTGTTAGAGAGTTTCCCTTCCTCCCGTTCTTAAATCATTGCACCCCTGCTTTCTCTGTGCATTCCCCCATCTCACCACAATTGAAGAGATAATTATGCCAGCCTTCTCAAATCACATTCCAATTCATAAAAAATATACCTATGCCAGAAAATGGGCTGTAGTCCAGGCTCCAGCATTATACAAAAATCACATAGGTTATGATGAGGATCCCCCTCACCATAAAATCCAGTTGAAAACTCAACCAACAATGCAAAGGCTAAAAAACAGGTCAGGGAGATTTTAAATCAACTGGAATACCAAGCGGTGATTGAAATATGCACCTCATCGATGAACAATCCTTTGTTTCCTGTCTCCAAACCAGACAATTCATATCGTCTAGTTTTGGATTACAGATATTTAAACTCTTGTTGCAAAACATTTGCAGTACAAAATGCAAATAGTCCAGCACTGATGAATAACATTGTTCGAAAAAAATACAAAACTACATTAGATATCTCAAATGGTTTCTTTTTTCAAAACATTGCACCTGAAAGCAGGTATTTGACCGCTTTCTCAATAATGGGGACACAGCGACAATGTTGCCGTCTCCCCCAGGGATTCTAGAATTGTACAGAGTTATTTCAGCCAGAGTAACAGAGTTACTACAAACTTACGATGATGAGGCATTATCGTATGTCGATGACATCTATCTTACAGATGATGATTTGAACATACACTTGAAAAGAGTGAACACCATAATACTTGGGTTTGCGTCTGAAGGGTATGAATTCAATTTTAAGAAATCACGAATTGCCCACCTCAACGTCCTATGTTTGGGATATGAGTTATCAAGTGAAGGCAAAAGCCTGTCAGCAAACTTTTTAGAAAAATTTGCACTGCTACAGCCTCCAAAAACGCTGAAAAACTTACAGTCGATTCTAGGTTTACTGAATTTTGGAAGAACGTATGTTCTAAATTACGCAGAAAGGGTTACACCTCTCTATGAACTAATCAAACATGATTTCAAACAGACTAATTGGACAAAAAAACACAGAAATTTTGCGTTCAGTGCTAACAGACATGTTAGCAAAAACACGCGACAACGTGCGTAACCTAGTGATCCGAATCATCCCAGGGAGATGCGGATTCACATACCTAACCTTTAATGAAGGTGAGACGGTACAAATAGCATACAAGTCACACTTGTACACACAAGCTGAAATGAATTTCACATCAACAGAAAAGATTCTGACAGCGGTTCAGATTGCTGTAGCAAAGGAGAGAGCCCTCGCACAGGGTAAACGCATTAAAATCGTTACACCTGTACCTGCCTTAGAGACAGTGACAAAGGCAAGCATTCCAAATGCTAAAGCTTTACATCCAAGATGGATACAATGCGTTAATTATCTTGCTGCAACAGACGTTTAATACTTTTTTGACCTGTATTTAAAAACACAAGAATTCCTACAGTACGAATTTGAATTTCCTCTGCCGACTGCAATTCTGCCCCTTGAACATTACGGCTGTATACTTTATACAGATGGCTCAGCAGAGCCCGCAAATGGGGGTAAACAAGCCTATAGTGCTGCGTGCGTGATTGTTAAAGGTCGCTAGCGCGAAGGTAAATTCAGACCAATGGTCACCAACACTCAATCACTCGGAGACTGTACAGCTCAGCGAGCTGAACTACAGGCTTTCAAGATGGCGCTTGAAAATACCGATCGCGAATTCCCCACACTCATAATGTGCGATTCGTATTACTGCGTTCAATCTTACAACAAATATTTGCAGAACTGGGTTCAAAATGGTTTCAAAGACGCACAATTAAGCATAAATTGCTTTGGGAACAAGTAGTTATTTTGCAAAAAGAACTACAAAATACTCATGTGATTCATACACTGAGTCATCAGCGTGATGGCGTTCACATTGAAGGGAATTCATTGGCTGATGAGGCTGCGAAGGCAGCTGTGCAAACGGCTTCCATAGTTCAAAAACAAACAAAAATAGACGCTGAAACAATGCTAGCAGTCAAGTTCTCAATGAAAGGAAACTATGCAGCATTACCTCTAAATTATCCACTCGGTAATACATACATAATTGATGCAAACTCAGTTCGATTTGCTCGTATACCTGGAGTGAGGGATAGATTAATTCCAAACAGGAGCGAGAGAAGTGCTTTGTTTCGCACAGCACATATGGGAAAGGGTCCGATACATCAAGGAATCTTAATATCTCTAATAGAGTTAGAAAAGAGGTACTGGTGGCCAGGAATGGGCGTCTAAGATTACAAATTTGGAATTAACTGCAATGCCTGTCACGACGATCATAGCTTTGAAAACAACCAGATTCCTGACTACAGAGTATCCAGCCCAGTACAGACACCATTGTTAGACAGCATTAGACTATCTACATGCAGACGTCACTATAGACGAATGCAGTCCCACAAATATTAAGACAGTATTCATTTGGATGTGGCCCCAGCGCTCGGCTGACGCCAGAACTGTTATAAAAGATTTGCGAGTCTTTGTTGGCACATACGCAATCGGCACGCTACATTCTGACCAGGGTCCTGCGTTTTGCTCTCGAGCTTACAAGGAGGCCATGGCCAGCTTGGGCGTTGCATTGCGATTTTTGAGTCCCTTCCATCCTGAGGGAAATGCGGTAATGGAAAGAAAAAAAGTGACATAAAGCAATCTATAACAGCTAGGGTGTTAGGCTCGGGTTACGGGTGGGTAAAACATCTAAATAGTGTCCAACGTAGTCTTAATAATCTGCCAAGAAATTCTCTGGGGGGAATCACTCCATATGAATTATTATTTGGTACTAGAATACTCATCCAGGATCTTGATTGTCAAACTTCAGTGGTGGAACAGAAACCCTTTGATATCAAAGACCGTTTGGCTGTTTTACAGGACTTAAATGAAACAAGAAGAAGTCTGAGTAACACAACACAAAGCCCAACGACCACTGAAGAAAAACCACCTGTCCCAGCAAGACCTGTCTGGATTCCAAAGATTGGGATCTTCTAGTCAGGGAAAAGATCGGGGTGAAGAAGAAATTTGGGCCTTCTTATAGGAAAGCACTACCTGTCTTAGCCATCCTTGGAACAAGATCAATGTTACTACCGCCGCTTGCTGGAAAAAGGGAGAACAGAACAGTATCAATCGACCTGGTAAAACCACATCATGTGGCCGATAATAAGTAGTAGGCCCAGTGGACTCCTAAGAAGTAGAAAATGACCAAATCTGGCTACTATCCAAGAGGTTCAAACTGAAAGACTTATCACATTTGATAAACCTCCAGTGAGAAAGGAAGGACTATGCAACAAAGCCATGGAACTTTTCCCTCTTGATACCGAAATATCAGTTTGTCAAGAAACTCCTGTCTACAATGATGTAGCATCTGCCTATACAAACATGTCAAAAGAGGAAGCAACTCCAGCGATTTCAAAGAATCCGGATGCAATACCAACTATTGACAGAACTGCCTCTGGCTATTTTATCAACTTCGATAACTTTTCTGAGGATCCCATCTCATCAACTTGAGAAATCATATCTGGTTTCGCCATGGGTTGAATTTGGGATTGGATTAGGTATAGTTTTTCTCCTGCTATGGCTCATTCTTGTTTTAAGTTTTGGACACATGATAGATGGAACATACAGTACCAAGGACACAGCAAGTAAGAACATCAACTTGCTCCTGCAACCTTACAAATCATCTCATCGTGAGCGAAGATACCTGTCATCAGTGAACATTACAGCTGTTCCTATACCTGGTGGTATAGCATGGGACACAACTGATTATGACATTTATGGCCTGGTGGAATTGTTGAAGATTCCACACCAGTTTAAGGTTTCTTTAAGTGATTTTGTCCCACATAGCACTTTTTCTGATGATTGGGACTTGAAACTGTTAATAATATTATGTCAGACTTAGAAATGTCAGCAAATTTTCAAAAACATGAAAACTTAGAAGGTTCATCAAGTTATGAAGAACTGTATTGTCATAATTATTATGGTCAATAATATTTGCACAAATCTGCAAACCCTAGAAATGTTTTTTCTTACAATCAATGGGAAAATTGTCCAACGCCGCCAAAAGGTATCTCTAAAACATTTTATGAGAAATTTCCATACTCTACAGGTTTTAATGTGAAAATCCAGAAACGTTTTATTTTAAAAATATAAATAAGACAGGAATGAAAAACATGTTGACCAATACTAAACAAATTTATTCTGCAAATATTTATGCTCAGCTGTCTACATTAAGGTTTAACTTTTGGAACGACAACATTCAGACAAAAACTGTCTGGGGCACGAAAGAATGGCAGGTGCACGGTTTAGAAGCCTTGTTCGGAGCCTGCATTATTCCAGAACAAATTATATTTTTAAATGACACTGTTCAACAAATATCATGTCTTGGGGTAGCTAAGATAAAAGATTTAAACAAACCGTCCATACCGAGACCAACACCTGACAGTAATGACACTGCAGATGAGGAGGTAGACATAAAACAGATTTTACAACACAGTAGAACTAATCCTACTTGGAAAAAATGGTTAATCCGGCCCATAGACACTAATAACTGTCAAGATAGATTCATGAACAAAATAGAAGGGTTCAAAGTGAATAGGCCAGATCTAAGATATTCCCAGAGACAACATCCAGAGATAGATCAACATACAGTGTAGGAAAACTATGCCTTGAGTTTTCATATACGCTGGTATATACGCTGCGTACAACGAAGCTTGGAAAATAACACAACTGGAAACTGCATAAAAAATAAGTGAAATTAATCGTATTAATTTAGAGAAAGCTCTCTCTGTACTGGACAATGGGTTAATGACTCTGTCCTCCAGAATCTATTCTTTGGACAGCATTGTATCATCTGCCATTGACATAATAGAAGAGGATTTGCTAATGTTAGAACATGGCCAGTCTCAATTACGTTCTATAATGCTGCTAGGCTGGACGTTACAAAATTTCCATTCAGGCTATGTGCCATGGCGTTTAATCAATACCACAAATCTCTTTGGCACAAAGAGGAGCAGACTATACGGTGCTGAACATTGAAAAACTGGAAAGATTGCCATTAACAGTTTCTGAGAAACTTGTCGTAGAATGGATAATACATGGCACCATCACGATGCCAGTGATGATTTTCCAATTTCAGTTTTGTCTATGGCATATACCACCAGGCCTGTATGAAAGTTGGGTAAAGGATACATTAAGTCAACCTGGAATTTACCATACACACACAAATGTTGGAGTGGGGGAAAGGAGGTATTTCTTAGTACAGAAAACTGTAAAAACTCACTAAGCGGTACACTTTTATGTGAAGGTATTAATTTACATGGACCCTGCAAAGGTTCTTTAAATAACCCCTTATTGCCACATGCACGGTAGTCCAGCAGCAGTGATAGACCCAATTTTCAGGCAGCTTTCCAATAGTAGCTATGTTATGCTCAATGATCACAGCTGTTGTGGCATGTTGCCAGGAAAAGCCTATCTAGTTAGTGTGTCAGCCAGGGTCACTTGTTGTATTGTATTCAAAAAGCAAGAGAGACGGGGAGACGGCATTATGGCCTTCACTGAATATCTCTTCTATACGAATTGATACTTTAGCAGAATGAAAGCCATTCTTTTGCAAAAAACTGTGCCACTGACCTCGTCTAGAGAAACGTATGATCTGCAAATTGCAAGGACTTCTACAGAGATACATGCATTATTATCAACAAACTGCCCAGTACATATCGCAGAAATGTTAGGTCAAATCTTAAACATGTCTGATACCAGTGGCATTGCATATGTATTTAAGACCATCTTTTAGGGACTGTTAACACCATTCGAAGCAGTCCTCGGCATTTTTCCAAATTTCGTGCACTCTGTGTTTGGTGGTCTGCCTCTCATTTTGGGAATCGTAGCAGGAAATCTATTTTTGTTCCTTCTGCTCCGATATAGCAAATCCAGTCACCAATGATACCCAGACTACAATGGTACGGGCTCTCCTGGCCATGCGGTATCGTGACAGAATTACACAGATTCTTGGCTAGGCTTGTGTAAGAGATCTGAATACCACTTGGTTCCTTTCATTGTAAATGTAAATGTAAATGTAGTATACTTGTAAAGCGCAAAGCTGCCCCAGCAACGGGGCGTCCCGGCGCTGTATAACTCTGGGGAACCCGTCCTGGCTTTCCCTGTGGGATGGTCCCTTGCTGGGAGTCCCCAAGGTGGAGCCAGGCATCCCCGGAATTGGTGGGGCCGTTGTGGAGATTAGGCAAGCTAATGCCCAGAGTTGCCGAGTGGAACCCCTGATTAGAGTAAGCACCGAAGCGAGAATTATCAAGTCCGCTGACCAAGGTCCACGACCCTGCCGCGTCGGGAATTGAACCCTGGTCCCGGGCTGACTTCTGCTCTCAGGCCTGCTGCCTCTAACCAGTGAGCCACACTACTCCACATTCAGACCAATCTGGCGAGATTGCATCTTACCTGTTCTACGATGCCTGCTTTCCAGAGAAGAATGTGTGTTAGACATTTGTCTTACACTTCCATCAGCACTGCCAACAGATGTTGAAACTTTGCTGGGTCCCGTAACGACTCATACATCGTGTTGCCCCCAACGACTGCCAATCCTGATGACGGTATTCATTGAGATCTCACCGGCAAATCCAGCTATTGGTGAGGTAAGTGGAACAACAGGCACACATGTACCATCTACAGCGAACATTGCTAATGCGGATGACGCTGACGGCGTTGCTTCACATCTATGCACATTTGATCTACTTGATGAAGTAGTTCCACTTTCACCATCTGTGGTAGATGGAGTGGGTAAAGGAGATAATATCCGCCAAAACTGAGTAGGACGAAAATCCTATGTATTAGTTTTTGGTTTATTCAACATTGAAGGATACATTGTTCCAAAATATTGTGCACCTAATCTTTGTTTCCTTGAAACTTGCTCTGCACACTTTCGGTCAACAAAATGACGGATAGTGACGATGAGAGAGCTGCTGCAACAGCAGCTCAGGCAGTTTTAGACGACACAAATCTCTAACAAAATGACCCGGATGCTATACTAATCCCGGTAAATATAAGGAAAATAATTACTATAAAACTTATAGAAAATGGTGTATCACAAAGAGGTGGTAAAGTAATATTTGTTATAGAGGGACATGAATATCGGCAGACAGAGGTTTTCTATTCATGGATTCTGTTTCCTGTAGCAAATTTAGTAACACACGAGTTCCACTTCTATAAATTAGAGGAACCACCAGCAGAATACGTTCCTTTCGAGGACGTTGAAATTCCACTAACTTACCAAGAGTATCAGCTCTGGTTCAATGGCACCCTACAACATCAAAATCACATTACCAGGCTCGGGCCACTAGGTAGACCAGGAGCCATATGGCCGGTACTAGCCAGCTATACACCACATCCTGACATTGAGAGAATGACAGATACAGAACTGTTAGCTCAGCTAAAACAGCTGATCAAGATACACAGACAGTTGGTTCAATATGTCATGAGGACTTTAACAGTCCAACCAGCTGTAAGAATTCCAAAGCACATCCCTCATCAGGGGAACACAAACAAAATTACACCACAGACTATACAGTCAGTCATTGGTAAATTACCCGCAAAATGGGAACAAATTCCATTCTGGTTAGCTCAAACAATTACTCAAATAGAGGCAGTATTCCCTGATAGTACACCTAATGAGAAACACACGATTTTAACAATCTGTTTACCAATGGGGATTGCACCACACATAGAGTACTGCGACACATGGGGTACAGTCTTTGCTTTAATCTACACAAAAACACATGGCGGTAATACCAGACGTTCTGAGACAGATTCAAAATGAATACGGTCCAGAAGCAGCCTTAAATCTGGGTATGAAATTACTGAAAGATTTCAAACAGGTCTCGGCTATACTATTAGCCAACATAAAAGGTGAAGCAGCATCAGTGGCAATCCGCCAAAAACTAAAAGAAACAGATATAACAGAGCATCCTTTTGAACTTGCCAGAATTATTGAAAAATCATATGAAAAACAAGCGAGAGATAGTATGGGTGGGAAACCGGTAAAACCCCAACTAACTGACAATCCTGAAAAAGTCTTTATTAAAAAATAATCTCACCACTACTAAAAGAAGTGGGAAAACAGCAAACAGACACTTCCTAGAGAGAAGCGTTCCCAGTCCAGAGGAAGGTCTCCTCAACAGGAGCCCTCTGAAAAGAGGTACAACCTCAGAAATAGGGATAATTTAAGAAAACCTGATAGATATCAAGACATTGATACATGTTCCTCTCGTACCTTTCAGACTTCCTCGCAGAAATCCGAAGGAAGAGGACGATCAGAACAAAAAGAAGAACGCGTCAAGTCCAAATATGAACAACACGTTCCAAAAAATAAGAAAACTCAATTCACCAAAAAGAAGGTAGCAAGTCTAAAGATCAGACATGCCGAGGATCTTGAGGACAACTCAAGAATGGGGAGTGGGCCCAAACAATGCTAGACAGCGCACCAGAGGTAACTATAGCTCGCAAGATCTTGAAGCATCATCCGGAGACAGTGGACTTGAATGAATGCATCCAAGTTGAAACTGCTGACACCAGGGTTAGTGTACCACATAAGTTATATGAAGTAACACTCCAGATGGAGGGGGACATAACTAGCAAAATTGAAGTACTCCTTTGGGAGAAACTATCTAAGGGTTATGACATTCTTCTAGCTGAACAAGACTGGCCACCTGAATTTGTCAGGGAGTGCCCACATGGGGAAGAGATAATTATGCCAGCCTTCTCAAATCACATTCCAATTCATAAAAAATATACCTATGCCAGAAAATGGGCTGTAGTCCAGGCTCCAGCATTATACAAAAATCACATAGGTTATGATGAGGATCCCCCTCACCATAAAATCCAGTTGAAAACTCAATCAACAATGCAAAGGCTAAAAAACAGGTCAGGGAGATTTTAAATCAACTTGAATCCCAAGGGGTGATTGAAACATGCACCTCATCGATGAACAATCCTTTGTTTCCTGTCTCCAAACCAGACAATTCATATCGTCTAGTTTTGGATTACAGATATTTAAACACTTGTTGCAAAACATTTGCAGTACAAAATGCACATAGTCCAGCACTGATGAATAACATTGTTCGAAAAAAATACACAACTACATTAGATATCTCAAATGGGTTCTTTTGTCAAAACATTGCACCTGAAAGCAAGTATTTGACCGCTTTCTCATGCTGGGGACACAGCGACAATGTTGCCGTCTCCCCCAGGGATTCAAGAAGTGTACAGGGTTATTTCAGCCAGAGTAAGAGAGTTACTACAAACTTATGATGATGAGGCATTATCGTATGTCGATGACATCTATCTTACAGACGATGATTTGGACATACACTTGAAAAGAGTGAACACCATAATACTTGGGTTTGCGTCTGAAGGGTATGAATTCAATTTTAAGAAATCACGAATTGCCCACCTCAACGTCCTATTTTTGGGATATGAGTTATCAAATGATGGCAAAAGCCTGGCAGCAAATTTTTTAGAAAAATGTGCACTGCTACAGCCTTCAAAAACGCTGAAAAACTTACAGTTGATTCTAGGTTTACTGAATTTTGGAAGAACGTATGTTCTAAATTACGCAGAAAGGGTTACACCTCTCTATGAACTAATCAAACCTGATTTCAAACAGACTAATTGGACAAAAAAACACACAGAAATTTTGCGTTCAGTGCAAACAGACATGTTAGCAAAAACACCAATAAAAACACGCGACAACGTGCGTAACCTAGTGATCCGAATCATCCCAGGGAGATGCGGATTCACATACCTAACCTTTAATGAAGGTGAGAGGGTACTAATAGCATACAAGTCACACTTGTACACACCAGCTGAAATGAAGTTCACATCAACAGAAAAGATTCTGACAGCGGTTCAGATTGCTGTAGCAAAGGAGAGAGCCCTCGCACAGGGTAAACGCATTAAAATCGTTACACCTGTACCTGCCTTAGAGACAGTGACAAAGGCAAGCATTCCAAATGCTAAAGCTTTACATCCAAGATGGATACAATGGGTTAATTATCTTGCTGCAACAGACGTTTAATACTTTTTTGACCCGTATTTAAAAACACAAGAATTTGAATGTCCTCTGCCGACTGCAATTCTGCCCCTTGAACATTACGGCTGTATATTATGTACAGATGGCTCAGCAGAGCCCGCAAATGGGGGTAAACAAGCCTATAGTGCTGCGTGCGTGATTGTTAAAGGTCGCTGGCGCGAAGGTAAATTCAGACCAATGGTCACCAAAACTCAATCACTCGGGGACTGTACAGCTCAGCGAGCTGAACTACAGGCTTTCAAGATGGCGCTTGAAAATACCGATCGCGAATTCCCCACACTCATAATGTGCGATTCGTATTACTGCGTTCAATCTTACAACAAATATTTGCAGAACTGGGTTCAAAATGGTTTCAAAGACGCTAAAGGTGGCACAATTAAGCATAAATTGCTTTGGGAACAAGTAATTATTTTGCAAAAAGAACTACAAAATACTCCCGTGATTCATACACTGAGTCATCAGCGTGATGGCATTCACATTGAAGGGAATTCATTGGCTGATGAGGCCGCGAAGGCAGCTGTGTAAATGGCTTCCATAGCTGCAATCACTCGTTCAAAAACAAACAAAAATAGACGCTGAAACAATGCTAGCAGTCAAGTCCTCAATTAAAGGAAACTATGCAGCATTACCTCTAAATTATCCACTCGGTAATACATACATAATTGATGCAAACTCAGTCCATTTGCTCGTATACCTGGAGTGGGGGATAGATTAATTCCAAACAGGAGCGAGAGAAGTGCTTTGGTTCGCACAGCACATATGGGAAAGGGTCCGATACATCAAGGAATCTTAATATCTCTAATAGAGTTAGAAAAGAGCTACTGGTGGCCAGGAATGGGCGTCCAAGTTTACAAATTTGGAATTAACTGCAATGCCTGTCACGACGATCATAGCTTTGAAAACAACCAGATTCCTGACTACAGAGTATCCAGCCCAGTACAGACACCATTGTTAGACAGCATTAGACTATCTACATGCAGACGTCACTATAGACGAATGCAGTCCCACAAATATTAAGACAGTATTCATTTGGATGTGGCCCCAGCGCTCGGCTGACGCCAGAACTGTTTTAAAAGATTTGCGAGTCTTTATTGGCACATACGCAATCGGCACGCTACATTCTGACCAGGGTCTTGCGTTTAGCTCTCGAGCTTACAAGGAGGCCATGGCCAGCTTGGGCGTTGCATTGCGATATTTGAGTCCCTTCCATCCTGAGGGAAATGCGGTAATGGAAAGGAAAAAAGTGACATAAAGCAATCTATAACAGCTAGGGTGTTAGGCTCGGGTTACGGGTGGGTAAAACATCTAACTAGTGTCCAACGTAGTCTTAATAATCTGCCAAGAAATTCTCTGGGGGGAATCACTCCATATGAATTAATATTTGGTACTAGAATGCTCATCCAGGATCTTGATTGTCAAACTTCAGTGGTGGAACAGAAACCCTTTGATATCAAAGACCGTTTGGCTGTTTTACAGGACTTAAATGAAACAAGAAGAAGTCTGAGTAACACAACACAAAGCCCAACGACCACTGAAGAAAAACCACCTGTCCCAGCAAGACCTGTCTGGATTCCAAAGATTGGGATCTTCTAGACAGGGAAAAGATCGCGGTGAAGAAGAAATGTGGGCCTTCTTATAGGAAAGCAGTATCTGTCTTAGCCATCCTTGGAACAAGATCAGTGTTACTACCGCCGCTTGCTGGAAAAAGGGAGAACAGAACAGTATCAATCGACTGGGTAAAACCACATCATGTGGCCGATAATAAGTAGTAGGCCCAGTGGACTCCTAAGAAGTAGCAAACGACCAAATCTGGCTACTATCCAAGAGGTTCAAACTGAAAGACTTATCACATTTGATAAACCTCCAGTGAGAAAGGAAGGACTATGCAAAAAAGCCATGGAACTTGTCCCTCTTGATACCCAAATATCAGTTTGTCAAGAAACTCCTGTCTACAATGATGTAGCATCTGCCTATACAAACATGTCAAAAGAGGAAGCAACTCCAGCGATTTCAAAGAATCCGGATGCAATACCATCTATTGACAGAACTGCCTCTGGCTATTTTATCAACTTCGATAACTTTTCTGAGGATCCCATCTCATCAACTTGAGAAATCATATCTGGTTTCGCTATGGGTTGAATTTGGGATTGGATTAGGTGTAGTTTTTCTCCTGCTATGGCTCATTCTTGTTTTAAGTTTGGGACAAATGATAGATGGAAAATACAGTACCAAGGACACAGCAAGTAAGAACATCAACTTGCTCCTGCAACCTTAGAAGTGGAGAAGTGTGGCTCAATGGTTAGAGCAGGCAGACCTTGATGCAGAGCTCTGGCCAGGGACCACTGTTCGGTTCCTGCCTCGGCGGGTCTCCGGCTCATTAATTCCCTTGACTAGACATTCTCGCCTCAGTACCTGTTCTGATCATGGGTCCCACGCTGCAACTCTGGGAAATAGCTTGCTTCGTCTCCACAACGGCCCCAAAAGTGCTGGGATGCCTGGCTGCACCTGGGGGGTGCCCAGGAGTGGACATTTCCCAGGAAAGCCAGGAAGGGTTCCTAAGCAGTATACGGACAGCGCCGGGACACCTCCGGTGGAGGTAGCTGTGCGCTTTACAAATTCCGACATTTCTTTTTTACATTTTAACCTTACAAATCATCTCATCGTGAGCGAAGAGACCTGTCATCAGTGAACATTACAGCTGTTCCTATACCTGGTGGTATATCATGGGACACAACTGATTATGACATTTATGGCCTGGTGGAATTGTTGAAGATTCCATACCAGTTTAAGGTTTCTTTAAGTGATTTTGTCTCACATAGCACTTTTCCTGAGGATTGGGACTTGAAACTGTTAATAATATGATGTCAGACTTAGAAATGTCAGCAAAATTTCAAAACATGAACACTTAGAAGGTTCATCAAGTTATGAAGAACTGTATTGTTATAATTATTATGGTCAATAATATTTGCACAAATCTGCAAACCCTAGAAATATTTTTTCTTACAATCAATGGGAAAATTGTCCAATGCCACCAAAAGGCATCTCTAAAACATTTTATGAGAAATTTCCATACTCTACAGGTTTTAATGTGACAAATCCAGAAACGTTTTATTTTAAAAATATAAATAAGACAGGAATGAAAAACATGTTGACCAATACTAAACAAGTTTATTCTGCAAATATTTATGCTCAGCTGTCTACATTAGGGTTTAACTTTTGGAACGACAACATTCAGAGAAAAACTGTCTGGGGCACGAAAGAATGGCAGGTGCAAGGTTTAGAAGCCTTGTTCAGAGCCTGCATTATTTCTGAACAAATGATATTTTTAAATGACACTGTTCAACAAATATCATGTCTTGGCGTAGCTAAGATAAAACATTTAAACAAACCGTCCATACCGAGAGCAACACCTGACAGTAATGACACTGCAGATGAGGAGGTAGACATAAAACAGATTTTACAACACAATAGAACTAATTCTACTTGGAAAAAATGGTTAATCCGGCCCATAGACACAAATAACTGTCAAGATAGATTCATGAACAAAATAGAAGGTTCAAAGTGAATAGGCCAGATCCAAGATATTCCCAGAGACAACATCCAGGGATAGTAACAACATACAGTGTAGGAAAACTATGCCTTGAGTTTTCATATACGCTGGTATATACTCTGTGTACAACGAAGCTTGGAAAATAACACAACTGGAAACTGCATAAAAAATACGTGAAATTGATCGTATTAATTTAGAGAAAGCTCTCTCTGTACTGGACAATGGGTTAACGACTCTGTCCTCCAGAATCTATTCTTTGGACAGCATTGTATCATCTGCCATTGACATAATAGAACAGGATTTGCTAATGTTACAACATGGCCAGTCTCAATTACGTTCTATAATGCTGCTAGGCTGGACGTTACAAAATTTCCGTTCAGGCTACGTGCCATGGCGTTTAATCAATACCACGTCATTGTTTACTGTCTTTAACCTTACAGATAAACAAATCTCTTTGGCACAAAGAGGAGCAGACTATACGGTGCTGAACATTGAAAAACTGGAAAGATTACCATTAACAGTTTCTGAGAAACTGTCGTAGAATGGATAATACATGGCACCATCACGATGCCAGTGATGATTTTCCAATTTCAGTATTGTCTGTGGCATATACCAGCAGGCCTGTATGAAAGTTGGGTAAAGGATACATTAAGTCAACCTGGAATTTACCATACACACACAAATGTTGGAGTGGGGGAAAGGAGGTATTTCTTAGTACAAAAAATTTTAAAAACTCACTATGCGATACACTTTTATGTGAAGGTATTAATTTACATGGACCCTGCAAAGGTTCTTTAAATAACCCCTTATTGCCACATGCACGGTAATCCAGCAGCAGTGATAGACCCAATTTTCAGGCAGCTTTCCAATAGTAGCTATGTTATGCTCAATGATCACAGAAGTTGTGGCATGTTGCCAGGAAAAGCCTATCTAGTTAGTGTGTCAGCCAGGGTCACTTGTTGTATTGTATCCAAAAAGCAAGACAGACGGGGAGACGGCGTTATGGCCTTCACTAAATATCTCTTCTAAACGAATTGATACTTTAAGCAGAATGAAAGCCATTCTTTTGCAAAAAACTGTGCCACTGACCTCGTCTAGAGAAACGTATGATCTGCAAATTGCAAGGACTTCTACAGAGATACATGCATTATTATCAACAAACTGCCCAGTACATTTCGCAGAAATGTTAGGTCAAATCTTAAACATGTCTGAAACCAGTGGCATTGCACATGTATATAAGACGATCTTTTAGGGACTGTTAACACCATTCAAAGCAGTCCTCGCCATTTTTCCAAATTCCGTGCACTCTGTGTTTGGTGGTCTGCCTCTCATTTTGGGACTCGTAGCAGGAATTCTATTTTTGTTCCTTCTGCTCCGATATGGCAAATCCAGTCACCAATGAAACCCAGACTACAATGGTACGGGCTCTCCTGGCCATGCGGTATCATGACAGAATTACACAGATTCTTGGCTAGGCTCGTGTAAGAGATCTGAATACCACTTGGTTCCTTTCATTCAGACCAATCTGGCGAGATTGCATCTTACCTGTTCTACGATGCCTGCTTTGCAGAGAAGAATGCGTGTTAGACATTTGTCTTACACTTCCATCAGCACTGCCAACAGATGTTGACACTTTGCTGGGTCCCGTAATGACTCATACATCGTGTTGCCCCTAACGACTGCCAATCCTGATGACGGTATTCATTGAGATCTCACCGGCAAATCCAGCTATTGGTGAGGTACGTGGAACAACAGGCACACATGTACCATCTACAGCGAACATTGCTAATGCGGATGACGCTGACGGCGTTGCTTCACATCTGTGCACATTTGATCTACTTGATGAAGTAGTTCCACTTTCACCATCTGTGGTAGATGGTTTCTTTGCCAGCTTAGATTATTTGATATTTTCTCCCGACACCGAGAATAACTTTTGAAAAGTGCACACAGCGTTCCATGAACTCTGAAATTCGGCCTTTGGGTTTTTCAAAGCAAGCCCTCTAACTTAGGAACTCTATGTTTCTATAATCTACATTCAATTTTTTTTTTAATCTTCTCTACTTCCCAGAATAGAACTTTTTTCACTTGGCACAAAGTAATCTGCTTAAAGTAGAACTATTCTTAGAGAACAAGAAATTCATTTTTTGATGCTTCCCATACACAATATTTGGCATTTTCCCATGTAAACGATAACAGTTTATATTTTATGCTATGGAATGGTCTTGATTTTTTTTTCTTCTGTAAATTTAGAAGCCATTTCATAAATGTCATTTCATTTTTTAAAGATAGCTATGGTTAGTAAAATACGTGCTAGATAAATACTCATGTATGTGTATAACAATGTTTGATGCATTTCATGTATTTTAGGTGGGATTATGAACACATGCTTCAGTTATGTTTTTTTATGCTCATAGATTTAGTAATATTGAACATCATACGTGGAGTGGGTGTTGTATAGCGTTTTAGGACTCTAGTGTAATTTTCCAGATTCATGCGCTTATATAGGTAAAAAAAAATTGTATCCTCATATAGGCATTGAAATCATAACCATATTAAGACATAACTCAAGAAGTCCTAATACGGTTTGGCTACTTACACTAGTTCCGAAAATCTACAACGATTTCTTGGAAAAACCTGCCTTCAGCAGTCAGGGACCTCCCACTGCATAAATATTGATTTATCCAAGAACTCATGGAGTTTTCAGAGAATTAAGTCTCTAATGACGTTATTATGTCCAATCTTACGTCAAACTCGGCACCTTCCAGGTATAAATATGCCCACACTTGTCCAAACAAACACACTGTGGTTTGGAGCAGTTCGACTATCTACTTGCCTGACGCGCCCTGCTGCAGCAAGTGCCGAAGGAAGCCGAACCACCATCTGACGCACTGAGAGACGCTGTACTTTCTCCAGCCGAGAAATCCAGCTCCAGTGTTTCCAGGCTACCCTTGCGGGTTGCTGGGAAATCGAGTCCTGAGAGAGAGATACCAGACCTCCTACATTCTAAAAACCAAGGTACGGAGCTGATTAGACCCTAGGAGAATTCTTGGATTAGATTCTTGGCAAAGAATACTAAAAACTAAGCTACACCTCACTTACTTCTTCCCTTGTACTAAACCTAGGTTAGGTACATCGGGGTAGGCGTATTATAGAAACACCAGTTGATTACTTTTAGTCATTATTTATCAATGTATGTATTTTATATATTATATGGCTTAGAAACCATATCATGCTTTTACAGTATTATTAATACTCTTCGTATTGTACGCTTTGTACTTTACAACAAGTATTACGATTGCAGCAGTTCATTTCTTATGCTTGAGAAAGAAGACTGTTTAATAAATACATTTTATTGAAAACGCCCGTCTCTCTATTTTCTCTGCACCTCTGGTGAACTGAGTGAAATAACTATCTATTGTTTCTACGACTCTAGAGATACACTTCTTATTCTTGGGAAACAAAGTTGTCATGTTTTAAGCGGTTGTCAGAAAGGAATCCCTTCTTGTGAATTCGAGAAAGTTTCTAGTGACCTCTGAGCTAGCTGACACTCACAATTAAGTCTAGTATATTCGATAGAGACCTAGTAGACCTCAGTCCTATGCCAAATCTATAGGATATATTATTCCAATGCGCCAAGCCTATTGGGAATATAGGAACTACACTATAAGAGAGCTAGATAAGAGGAGGAATTCCGTTTTGGAGGGATTGAGAATGAGTTGGTGCACTAACATCCAGTTGTGAATAGTATTGCGAGTAGAGCTGAGTAGTGAGAGATCATGAGGGGAAGACACCTTGAGGTAGATTTGGGTGTCATCCGCATAGAGATGGTAGAGGATTCCAGATTTGCTTAGGAGGTTCCCTAATGGTTCCAGATAGAGATTAAACAGAGTGGGAGCAAGGATAGAACCTTGAGGGACGCCTTGACCAACCACCAGTGGAGACGAGAGACTGTTCGCAATCTTAATTATTTGGGATCTGTCAGAGAGGAAAGAGGCAAACCATTTGAGTACTGTGCCTTCCACGCCCATTCTCTGTTGAAGAATGTTAAGGAGGTGTTGTGATTAGCAGTGTCAAAAGCTGCAGAGAGGTCAAGAAGAATCAGAAGGCACGATTCCCCCGAATCGAGAATATGCAGCGCATCATCGATCACTTGCAGCAGGGCTGTTTCAGTGCTGCAATTTTGAATAAAGCCCGACTGAAACATGTTGAGGAGATTATTGTCCATAATGTGCTGGGAAAGTTCTTTTACAACACATTTTGCTGTGATCTTTGAAAGAAAAGGGAGATTGGTGATGGGGCAGAAGTTATTGAGGTCATTTGCATACGCAGAGTTTTTTTTCCGAAGGGGGTAACCTGTCCTGATTTGAGGACAACTGGGAGGGATCCTTGACTGAGGAAGAGATTGACTAGCCTGGTCCAGTAGGAGAGAGTGTTAGTATAGAAATCAATAGCGATGCCACTGGGTATGGGGTCAGAAGAATGGTTGGAGGGTTTGGTTTCGCGGATGCATTTGAGGAGATCATCCTGCGAGATGGCGGCAAAGTTCTGCCAAGTGACAAAGGATTTTCGCTCCACGATGGGGGTGGGGTGGGTGACCTGTTCCACCAGAGATTTTACCTTTTGATCGAAGAATATTGCGAACTCAGTTACTTTCTTTGAAGCATCCTCAGGCTTGATGGTTTGGGGAGAACAATTTTGGTTTTTGATGAGGTCGAAAAGTTTTTTGGGTCTGTTTTGAGTTGAATCGAGGAGGGATCTGAAATGCGATGTTTTTTCCTGGAAGATATGCTTGTGGTATTTGGATCTTGCTGCACGTAAGAGAGAGAGGTTGGGGTGGATGGAGATTGTCTCCAGAGCTTTTCCAAGATTCTAAGTTTTTTCCTTTCGTCATAGAGAGCTTTGTTAAACCAAGGAGCTGATGGGGTGGATCTTTTCCTTTTGCTTTGGAGTGGAGCAACCATGTCAATTTTGACTGCAAGGATTGAGAGGCAAAGGGGAGGGAGATCATTGACATCCGTATTGGGGTCTAGACAGGGAAGTGAACGCATAGAAGAATCACATAGAGTCTCAAGATCAATGTTTTTTGGGTTGCGGAACCACGTAGAGGCTCTTAAAGGTTGGCCGAGAGTTCAAATGTGAGATAGGTGAAAACAGAAGGGAATGAGGAAATGGTCAGACCAGTCAACACGGATGGGTGAAGCAGTGGTAATCTGGTCTGATTTGGATATCACAAGGTCCAGAATTGAGCCTTGGTGTGTGCAATATCCGAGCAGTGTTGGACCAGATCGTTAGCTGAGAGGAAGGTTGCAAGCTTGTTGGCAGCCGAGTCTTCCACGGAGCCCCAGTGGAGATTGAAACCATCTAGGAAGATCTGCTTGTCACTTTGTCAATATTGGTCACTAATGAAGTAGATGAATTCCTCCATGAAGGAAGAGAAATTACCAGGCGGGTGGTAGAATGTATGGAACCTGAAGGGAAAGCCATGATGAACTTGGAGTTCTAGGGAAAGGCATTCAAAGGTGCAAAAGAGGGTGGTGAGAAAGGCTTTGATTTGGAGGGCGTTTCTGTAGATAATCGCAACACCTCCCCGATCTTGCCTGTTCTGTCGTTTCTGAGGATAGAGTAGTCAGTAGGTAACAAAAGATCATATGAAGTGTGAGAGGAGTCATTAAACCAGGTCTCAATGAGAAAGAGCATATCAAGATTGTGGTGAGTGATAGTGTCAGAGATTTCCAGTTTGTATTTGGTTGCAGATCTGCAGTTATGGAGCATACAGTGTAGCTCTGACGCAACTGTTTTGGTGATGTGAGTGTCTGGACTGATGAGGGGGATAGGGATTAGATTCTTGAATGAGGGTGCACCTTGAGGGCACCCTCTCCCACCCCTACTTTCACTCTGGCGATCAAGCCTAGGGCTGTCTGTCTGCACAAGAGGGGAAGAGAATGTGGCAGAGTGAGTGGTGATGAGACACACATTGTGTCCCTGTATGCAGATAATGCTGTTCTACTTTAGGGATATCCACACAGGAGTTGAAATAGCGGCATACATCCTACATACTTTTAAACTGCCATCAGGGCTGGAAGTCAACTGGCCAAAATTGTGCCTCTTCCCTCTGAGCACCACATGCAGAACATAACAGTAGGCGAACACCCAGTATCATGGATGGCTTTCATCAACATCTATCATACTTTTTGAAACTTAATTTATTTTCTTTGCACTCATGTGACTGTTATATGTTTCAACAGCGTCTCATGCCACAGATATGCCCATCCGAACCTTTGTCTAGGCACGCCAGAAAACATAAAACAACTTCAGTAGCGAATTGTTGTTACCCAATGTATTTCAAGCTTAAAATTAGCCCTTCTTCAGGGGTTCACTACAAATGAAAAAATATTGCCATTAACATGTGGCTTCCAACCGCTATGTACAACATTAAATCTTAAATCTTTTTGCATAAACACATTCAAAACCATGTTCTCAGATTTACCCTTACACAGCACTTTCCATCTACACACGGAGCAAAATGCTACCGCTATCTCGCTAGAAAAACCTTTATCTTGACCTCCTTCACCCCTCATTTAAATCTTCCCTTTGATGGACTTCACATCCCACTCATAAATCACCTTTCCTAACACCCTTGAATTTCATTGTCAGTACCCCGTTCTTTAACCATCTGAACAAAGCCCCAGTCTTTCATACCTTCGCAGCTTCTACCCGTGTTTTTCTTTTCCGGATGGTGCCCTTTGGAAAACAAGGCAGACCTCTCCCAAATTAACTCAAAAAACGTAGTCACGCCCTTGAATTTAAATGTAACCTATCACACGACCCTCCAAACACCATGTTAACATTCACAACTACGTTCCCCATAATACATCCCTATGTTGTTTCACAGAGTTTTCATTCAGTATCGTTGCACCTCCTCAAAGTAGGCCATACTGACAGGAAAGCTGCACATGAGCTTTTTGTCCCCCAAACTGTCTTTCTCTTTCCCATGCACCTCTAATAAGTGGGTGTACATCGCTCGTGAAAATTACAATAGGACCCTGGCTGAAAGTCACTCCTAATGCAACACCCTATGGGCCAGAAATTCCTGCATACGTAGTTTCCATCAGGCCACAAGGGGAGGCTGATGGGGAAATGGGGAGAATGCTGGTATCACCTGCACAGGTGGGGTCCTGCTACCCTTTTATTCACTAATAGTCTATAGAACAATATGGCATTCCAGCAGGCTCGTTTTTGACTCACAGACACTTTACTGGGAAACTGAAGCAGGCCTGGGGCATTACCGACAGCGCCATCCCTACACCCCTTGACCCAGGCAATGTATTCGATCGGCTCAGGCAGGAGACTGATAACTTAGCTAGTTAGGGCCATTCCAGACCAAATACAACCCCCTGTGGCCCAACTCCGAACTCAATGGGAAAATGACATGGGACATCCTTTCACGCAGAAGGAGGGCCACTGGGCCCACACAAAACCTCCTGCCACACTAGATTCCAATACATTCAACCCAACCAATATAGTTCATCATGCCTACTTAACACCAGAGCAGCTCAGTAGACCTTACACATCAGTCACTTCTACTTGCCCACATTGCCCATAGGTTTTGGGACTGCCCAAACCCTCAGACCTCTGGGGCACAGTCTACACCACACTCTCTTCTGCCACCGGCCACTACTAGTATAACAAACTTGAGTAGGCGCCCAAAGACCAGACGGACAACAACCACATTTCTAGATTTGGCCTTCCTCATTGCCTGATGGTTATGGAAGGCATTCAAAAAATCAAAAGGTGGGAGTGAAGAGGTTGTGCTCAGAAGAGCGATGGAGGTGGATACTTCCTCCTTTAGTCAATGTATAATAAACAAAAAGATCCACCCTCAAGCTGATATATAACCTTATCCTCCCAGACTACACGTGTTTCCTACAGTGGTAGAAAACACACAGTTTTGTTAAAATACCCCTCACACACCAAAAAGACCCTTGGTGTCATGCTTCACCATGGGGGTCTTCCTGCTGCGGGAGGGGTGTGCTACGACCTGCCACTACCCGAGAGCACTGTTCTTGGAAAACTATGTGTAGTATTTCCTATATATTTAGCAGCACACGGCACCTGGTTGAGCATCACTGATTAGGATAAAGAAAAATATATCACTATATCTTACCTTGTACATAAAGTAAGGTCCCTATCACCATGGGAACGTCACAAAAAGTGCTGTTCCCGTGGCGATAGGGGCTTGTACATATGCCCCCTCCTTTTTAGAGCTGCCGGTGCTCAACACCTGCGGCACCTGCGGCACCCGGCTCACTTAAAGCCCTGCACTACCCATTCCTAGCCCCCATGCCTCACCATGTTGGGGGTGAATAAACTGCCACGTACGATCTCACCAATCAGCACATTGAGAGACGACCTCACTCAGGTATGCTACACATCAAAACCATTTTGTTCAGTTTTATGAGTTCTTTATTTGTTTACCTGCCACACTGATTGAAGATGCATATAATCATTCACAATCATGTACCAAAATTCATCAGTTATTCGCCGTCTACGAAAATATGTCACACCTTATTTCACCTCTTACGTGTGGAAGATACCCCCTCCCACCATCTTTGTCAAAACATTATGGGGGAGATTTACAAAAAAGTAATGCAATGCAGCGCAGCCCCTCGCGAGGCTGTGCTGTGTTGCGCCACAGGGAGGGAGCAGGGGAGCGCCATATCTTCAAAGACATGGCTCTCTCCTCTCCTTTCCACTGCACCAGCGTGGACACACATAGGCGCAGATGCTCTAGGGTGTGTGCATGAGTCCAGCATAGGTTTTGTACAGGAAGGATACCCTTGACACAAGGGAAGGCTTTTCCCACTTTGTAGGCGTGCTGCACATTGCAGCACGCATGCAATGTCGGGAAAGGAAGGCGAAATTAAAGCATTTCTCCTTCCTTGCGCCTAGTTGAAAAAAGTCGCAGTTTTCTCACGCTAAACCCAATCTACTGTTTTTAGTAAATTGAGTTTAGCGTGAGAAACCTTGGGAGGTTGCATGCACCACCGTTGGTATGCCCCCATGGCGCAAAGTAATGCAAAGCAGCTC
Source organism: Lissotriton helveticus (assembly GCF_964261635.1). Taxonomy (NCBI): domain Eukaryota; kingdom Metazoa; phylum Chordata; class Amphibia; order Caudata; family Salamandridae; genus Lissotriton; species Lissotriton helveticus. The sequence goes on along the minus strand of NC_136063.1, from coordinate 1,078,115,170 downwards.
AATGCGCTGCTTCGCATTACTTTTACGCTATTTCCAGCACTAACCAAGTTTAGCGTTGGAAAATAAATTTAAAAAAAAAAGATTTTGCATTTTTTTTCGACACTTTTGGGACGCAAACACAGCGCAAAAGCTTATTAAATCCCCCCCTATGTTTACAAAGTATGTATAAAAAAAATGAAAAACCTAACTAAACTTGATAAAAAGACAATACTGGCAAAGAAAGCTTGTGAAACGTGTGAGGAAGCATTAATCTTTATGATGAATCCTCCATCGGTGAATGTTTGTAACAGGTTGAAGAGTATTTTTGTGCTATAAGAAAATGTATGGTTTAACTGAATTTGTTCATGGAAGGCACATTTGCAGTTTTTAAAATTATGGTGATTGATATGTAGTATATGTAGTGTTATGTGTTTGAAGGCTCTTTTGCGCATTTTATAACTATGATATAATAATGATTGATATTTGGTTTTATGATGAAATTCCGCATACTGGAACACACATTTGTTCTTTTTAAACTTGTCATATTATTTGACTGATATTTTCGTATGGTGGGTCAGTACTGTTTGTGTGGATTCACTACTGAAATAAATAAATACATAAATATACTTGTAGTTAAAAGTTGCACGGTACTCCGAAAGGAGAGTAACCTTGCGAAGTTTAGGACGGCCTTAATTCTGCATGTTTCAATTAGTTTATGCTCTCCTGATCTTCTTCCTCCTCCTTCTCGCAGCATTCTGGCTCTAGCCTCTCCAGTGTCATCGCTATACAAAAACCTATGAATACAAATATTAATAATGTCAAATTGAAATGGTGATCTAGTGAAAGAATTAATACATATAATGTGTATCAGAATTACTTGCTTTGCACATTTGTTTTTTCATAGAAGCGTTTTAGTTAAACTGTCTTCTTTACACCTGTCCTATTTCTTGGTCATTAATAAGCCTTTTTGTGTTTTTTTAACAGGATCTCTTTCCTAAAGCCAAAAGCATCACTTACCCAAATTGGGTATATGCGATAATTGTAATTCTGGCTGGGGTACCAAGCGCTGTCATCCCCGGATATGCTCTGTACAAAGTTATTAAGAACTGCTGCTCAAAACAGAAGGACCATCAGCAAGATCTTGTCCATATAACAAGCATTGGATACCAAAATGGCAATGTGAAGAACCAAGCTTAAAACAGTAGTAAATCATATATACTGAAATGTGTTAAATGCAAGATGGAAGATTTTGGCAATGAACTTGCAAGATCATTTTTAATTCATGGGCTGTTTTAGTACTGTGAAGCCATTTACAGAAACTTAAAAACTGGAAGAATCAGCAACGGACTCAAAAGTTGAACTAATAGATGTGACTTATGTTAACTGTTCTACTTTGTGTCTCATAACTGTTTAGGGAAGGCGCATATCATTTGTACGGTGAAGATTCAAAGTGTATGCAGTTCTTAGTGTATAATATGTAGGCATGTTTCTCTTCTGCCACAAAATCTCGTTAAAAAAGAATTACAATGGTCCATTAGAACATCAATCAGTTGCTGCTGCCCTAGTTTTGATTAAATATTTTCAGAGATTTGAACGAATCCTGGCTACACTGGGTTGCACTTATTAGAGGCGCAGACAATATTGCTTTACCACACTCTCCCTGGAAGTCGCAATATAGAGCCTTATGGGGGAGACTGGCGCCTTCTTCGCTACCAAGAAACCTCCATGCCAAATGTATTAACTACTCCCCTCTGCACTTGTCATCCTAATATTTACTGGCTTCCCCTAAAAATTACCCGATCACAGTGAGTTCTTACTCCTCTTGCTACTGCGACCCTGCAACATCTTAAAATTGTGAGCCATTGTCAATATACATTGTTTTTATACTGTCCTTGTAGTAGCTTTTCTGTGCAATTGTGATACATTTTTAAGTCTGCTTGATGTATGTATGATGACTATAATTACAATCAATACATAGCCTGGTCCACTTGTGTTATAATGTTTTGCAGATACTGCACAACTAAAGGCTAGCTTCCAGGTTAATTGAATCGCCATTTTTTGTGAAGAACAAAGTGGAATAGATAACAAAATCATATGAGTTCTTAAGGCTGCAATGTTTCAGATGACAGTCTGTGCATTCTTGCGTGGTTCAATGTAATCTTATGCTTTCTACGTATGATTGTGGATGATATTCTGTCACCTCATCAAATGTTGAAATTCATCTTCCTCGATTAAATCTCAAGCTTCTTGGAATGTGCAGTGCACCATCAAAAACACTCTTTAAACAGCATTTGATTGCTCTGTTCAGCAATCTCAGGAGGCAATGTAAGTAAATCAATGTACTGTGAAAGGTGAAAATGGATCTAAATCTCGGGCCTAAAATAAGAAGGTCTCAGCATCAAACCACCAATGTGAATCCTCGAGTATGGCTCCCTCCTCAAAAAGCCCATATGTACCCCAGACGTCTGATGAATTTAATGGTATTCAAAAACAACATCTTCCAGGTCACAAATGTTATTAGGACCACCTCTAAAAGTTCAAAAGTAGCATTTGTCAGTATGCGGAGAACAGAGAATGATCCCAAGAAGGAAACATAGGTGAACCCAGGGGTAGGCCAGCTCAAACACCCTCAAAGCCTACACATATAACTCTCATCTAAAGTCAAAGGGGCATATTACCAACAACTAGCGATAATTTTTGTCTCTAGCTTGTTTAGGGACAAAAATTATCGCCGCAAATTGGCGATTTTTATCGCAGATAAACCTTGCTATCAGCAAGGTTTATCGCAAATGCGATAAAAAACGGCCGCAATGCATGAATATCGCTGAAAAGTCAGCGATATTCATGCATTATCGAGCAAATGCTCTTAGCCATGTTATCCACCTCCCATTGGATAACATGGCTAAGAACTGCTCCTGGGCAGGTGTTAGCTTTTGGAGATATTCGCGCTTAGCGCGAATATCTCCAAAAGTTGGTAATAGGAGATAGCGATGTTAGCGACTTTTTCCAGTCGCTAACATCTTGGCACGCCCACTTTGCATGTCATTAGTGATAAATATCACTGACATGCAAAGCGGGGCCCAAGATGGTCGCTATCTCCTATTAGCTGTCGCTAACTGGTGTTAGCGACAGCTTGGTAATAGGGAGATAATTTTATCTCCGCTTTCTTGGCTTTTAAAGCCAAAAAAGCGGAGATAAACCCCCTTGATAATATGCCCCAAGGTTCTCAAGGTTCTCTAAACAAATTGATGGCTGCCATCTGGATACACAGAGAAGAGGTAAGTAAGTAAATCGTTTATCGTGATGATTATTTAAAATCTTACAATATTACACATCTCAGACAAAAACTAAAAACTGTGGGGCATATTACCAACAACTAGCGATAATTTTTGTCTCTAACTTGTTTAGAGACAAAAATTATCGCCGCACATCGGCGATTTTTATCGCAGATAAACCTTGCTATTAGCAAGGTTTATCGCAAATGCGATTAAAAACGGCCGCAATGCATGAATATCGCTGAAAAGTCAGCGATATTCATGCATTATCGAGCAAATGCTCTTAGCCATGTTATCCACCTCCCATTGGATAACATGGTGAAGAACTGCTCAGGGCAGGTGTTAGCTTTTGGAGATATTCTCGCTTAGCGCGAATATCTCCAAAAGTTGGTAATAGGAGATAGCGATGTTAGCGACTGTTTCCAGTCGCTAACATCTTGGCACGCCCACTTTGCATGTCATTAGTGATAAATATAACTGACATGCAAAGCGGGGCACAAGATGGTCGCTATCTCCTATTAGCTGTCACTAACTGGTGTTAGCGACAGCTTGGTAATAGGGAGATAATTTTATCTCCGCTTTCTTGGCTTTTAAAGCCAAAAAAGCGGAGATAAACCCCCTTGATAATATGCCCCTGTGTTCTTGAATAAAAACATGAAATGTTATTTGTAAGTACTTAGATATCTAAAATAGGCATGACATCTAGATTACTTTTGACTATCATTAAAAACTTTACAAAAATAGCATTTAAAATAATGTCGTTTGAGTTCATGCAATTAATCAAGGCCTGTCTACATGTCCTTATACCACGTGCTTTGAAGGGAAACTTTAGTAACGATTTCCTCTCCTGTAGAAGCATAGGGCAGGTACAGAGAAGATGAAGCATATCTTCCTCACCATAGTTACACAGTCTGCATTTCATTTGAGTTTTCGGTCTCTCCCACGGGGGAAGGTGACATAGGCCCGGCATAATTCCAAATCTGGCTTTAAGGAGAACCTGTTTGTTTTTTTCTGTCCATGGTGTTACCAGATATTGTTGGATTTCCTTCTTTTTGTATCCATTAATTACCATCCATGCGTGTTTTCTTTTGGTGAGGATAGCTTTATCGTTTAAGATGGATAGATGATTTGTAGTTTTATTAATTATTTTGTTGAACAATGACTTATTTATATTGTTTTCCCATATTGACGTGATTGCAAAATCCTTTATTGCTTCCCTAAGGTAGATCCCAACAGTAGAATTTGTGTCCTTATTTATTTCTCTCCATAAGAGTTGCGATATTTCATTTTGATGGTCATTTTTTATTTTTTTCCATACTTTTATAAAGTGGCCTTGCCTTGCATATTGCTGGTTGGTCAGTCCGGACTCTAGCCTTACTTGGGCGGGGGACGCATTTGCTGGTAAATGGAATATTGCTCGGTAGGCTCTGGTTATGATCTTATTCAGAGATTCACTATCCTTGCCCATTATTGCTTCACTGCCATAAGTTATGGTTGGTAGGAGTTTTGCGGCAACTACATTCAGCAGGGGACCATAGGTTAGGCTGGGCAGTGACTTTTGCACAATTCTAAATGCTGCCGTTAGTGAGTTCGCTTTTTTTTCGAAGATCAGTTTTTTGCAGCTGATAGCTACCTTTCGCATCAAATAGCACACCCAGGTATTTATATACCTCTACTTGCTCCAGCTCCTTGGTATCCATAATCCATTTACTTTTATATCTTCTCTTGTTGTTTTTGGCCACTACCATAATCTTTGTTTTAGTCTCGTTTATGACCATCCCGCTCTCTTTTGAGTATGTTTGAGTCCGCATGATTAGACGTTGTAGTCCCACTTTGGTATGGCTCAATAGTATGACGTCATCTGCATACATCAAATTCGTGAGGGGTTTATCCGCTAGTTTCGGGGGATGCGCATTCTCCTCATCCAGTGTTCCCGTTAGGTCTGCAAGAAACAAATTAAAAAGTAGGGGGGCTAAAACACAGCCTTGTTTCAGGCCTTCCTTTGCTGGAATCTCCTTTGATAGTGTTCGTCTGTCCCCCATCCTCACACTTACCCATGTCTCTGTATATAAAAGTCGAATCAGCTTGAGGAGGGGGAGTGGAATATTCATTTTTTCCAATTTATTCCACAGAATGTCTCTTTTAACGCAGTCAAATGCTGATTTAAAATCTATAAAACATAAGTACAGGGGTTGTTTGAGTCTGATTGATTTATCCATTAGTAATGCCAGAACCATTATGTTAGTTGTTGTTCCTAGGCCTTGAATAAAGCCTGTTTGGTTTAAGGGCAAAATCTTTGTTTCTCTCACCCATTCAGATAGTTTTGTTAACAAAATTCTTGCAAATAACTTCGCATCTGTATCTTGAAGAGTAATCGATCTGTAATTTTCTGCAAGAGCCCAGTCTCCCTTTTTAAAAATTGGAGTTATTAAAGATCCTTGCCATGACTTAGGGACAGTTCCAGTTTTAATAACTTCTATGTATAGTTTCTCTAGTGTGGTCGCCCATAGTTCTGGGTTTTCTTTAAAGAGAGCAAACGGTATCCCATTTGGTCCGGGAGCGCTGTTTTTCTGTTTTTTTATAAGTTTAATTATCTCTTCTATTTCTATAACTATTGGCGGGTCGAAATTCTTATCATTAAAAGGAGATTTATCTTTTTTGCACTCCTGTCCCTTTTCGAGGGTTCTTGACTGTTAAGTGTCCTGATTTAAATGTCTCCTCAAAAAGATCTCCCATTCCTGCTCCGTTAGTGGTGATGAGATTACCTGCTTGTTGGTCTAGCAAGGCTATTGATCATCTTCCAGAAGTCTCTAGTATTCTTTTGCTTGCTAGCGTGGAATACTTTTACCCAAGTTGCTTGTTTTGCCAGATTTTTCTCACCCCATATTAGTTTCTTCAGATTTTGGTTTAATGACTTTAATTTTCCCAGGTTTTCCAGTTTTATCCCTGGTTTCTTTAGTAGCCTGACAATCCTGTTTCGTTCTTTCTTCAATGTCCTTATTGTATACGGCAGATTTAAGTGGTTTTCATTATCCCTGGATGGGTCTCTATATTTTTGGTTCTTCTTGATAATTATGTTGGTTTGTGGTGTGGTCAACTTCCCCGTGAAGTTTTCCCATTGATCTATCACTGATTTTGCTGCTGTGTCCTTAAGGCAAACTTCCAAAATCCTTTCCACTTCATCGTTCATTATTTCTTTGTTTTCCACATTCCAAAACAGTTTTTTGTAATTTGTTGTGCCAATATGCCCATGAGCCGATTGGTACTCCTTGTTTTTATTTAGTCCGATGTTCATTATAACTATTTGTTGAGCATGATCACTTTCGTTTACTTTCTTTAGTTGGTACGAGATGATATTGTGGAACATATGCAACGAAGTCATGGTGTAATCGATCCTTGAAGATCCATTATGCCCAAAATAACTGTTTAGTGGTGGAACATCTGTTTTTTTTCTACCGTTAAGTATTCGGAGTCCCATTGCTTCAATGTCCATTACTAGTTTCTTTCCCTTTCTGTTCTCATCAGCATTATTGTCTATCCCTGGATCTTGCTCAGGAATTAGCCATTGGTGGTTTTGGGATTGTATTATATCGTCTCTTGTGTGGGATGACATAAGGTTTAAATTAAAATCCCCAGTAATAAGGAAATCTGCTAGGGGATCCTCTATCGTTATATTGATAAGGGCATTGTTCAGGGTTCTACAGGTTTCCTCCCTGCTCCGATTTGTAGGCAAAATATATACCGTAATTAAATATAATGTTTTAGGGATTTGGTTAGTTTTTTTATAGGTCACTTTAACTATCAAGATATTAGTACTGTCTACTATCACTTGTTCATGCTGTGCCTGTAGTGTGTTGGAAATAAATATTACCTGTCCACCACTGGCTCGTCCGAACCTTCGCTCTTTTTTTGCGTGCTCATAATAGCCAGCGTATCCATGTAGCATAAATGGGTTAGTTTCCCTGGTTTCTTGTAATACTATAATTTGGGAGTTTTCCCCTATGGAGTCTATCTGAGCGTTTAAGATCTTAGTTCTCAGTCCATTTATGTTCCATGAGCATACTCTTATTATTCCACTTTCATTGCTTTTGTCTCCTATTTGTGATAAGGTACCATATCATTGTGTCTGATTACTGTGGAGTGCCATAGTTACCCATTTTCCATTTATTTCTAAATTTCTATTTATGGTGTTTTATGGAATGGTACATAGATTTTTTGTCGGGGACCTACCAAGTGCATTTTTTAGAACTGAAATAGTCTGTATTTCTACCTTTTTGTGTTTTGGTGTTGTTTCCTCTCCAATGAATGGAGTGGGGTAAACCTCTGGTAGTTTTTTGGTAAGTAATATGCCCCAGGATTTAAATGTGGTTTGTTCATTCATAATCTGTTCGGTTATTATTAGCGACATTAATGTTATTAGCGTTGAGGTTTGAATATTATGTTTCCCCTCCAAAAATTCGACAGAGATGATATCCTTACTGACGATATTGCTCAGTGCCGGTAGTGATTTGAAAAGTCTAAGTAAGTTCCCCCCGTTAAGTATATCTTGCCTACCTCTAGATTGAAATTGAGGAGTGAATATAATTTTTTCACTATTAATAGGGCTTTGTACAGTGGGGACATTTTTTTTCTCAGGTTGCTTGGGTATATAGATAATTGACTTTTTTCCTTCCCTGCTTTTAATCTGTAAATGGTCCCATTCGGATGTATTTGCGGGACCGTTTGCTGCCTTTGACACTGTGAGGGCCCAATCTCTATATTTTTTTTCCTCAGAAGTGCCATGTATTTGGTGAGGAGTTATTGGTTGAATTGTATTAGTTGGACTGCTTCTGTTTATTTTGTCTGTATTACAATTACTAGATGCTCTTTCTTCTTTTTTTAGAATTGCATCCTGATTTGTTATCTGTCGCAGGTTATCTAGGGAATCATTACCCATTTGTCCTTCAATTACTCCGTTGTCGTTTCTGTTCTGTATTTGTGTTTCATTTACCAGGTGGCATATTGGTTGTATTAGGTCCTTTGTTGATTTTTTTTCAAAGATTGGAAAGTAGTTTTTTCTATCTTTCACTGTATCTTCAGTGGTTGGTGATATCGGATTGTTGTCTGTTTTTAATGTAGGATTTAATTTCCGTTTATCTTTTTTCTTGCTTTACGAAGTTTTTTCTTTTGTCGTTTTGTCATGGTTGTGAATCCGTCTGAGTCAGTATGATTATCGCTTTGATCCTCTTGGTTGACTACAGATGTAACTTCGTTCCCCGATAGCTCCATGATTTGGCGGGCCGGTAAACTAATTATTTTATCTGGGAGTTTTGATGATTCTTTTGATTCTGTCCCTTTAGAGTTATAAAAGCCATTCCCAGTTTTGTTTATTTCCTCTTGCTTCGTAGGGGTATTATTCTTCGTAGCTTCCTCCTGTTTGATTTTGATGTTTCTTTTGGTATCTTCTATTATGCTGGTTAAAACTGCCGGTAGTACTGCTAGTTTGTCCATAATAGGTACATAGATACAATCAGAGGTCGTTCTTTCATTTTCTTTTTGAGCCCTGATTATCAAGTCATTTAATTGGGCAAGTTTGTTGTTAATTCCCGCCACATTATTTGCCATCATTTTAAGAAGATCAATTTGTATGTCCATTTTGTTTGATTGGTACTAGAGTGCCTCTAGGGTTAAGGAAGATGTTTGGTAAAAGATATCCCAGGTTATTGCTGCTTCTTTCTGGTTTTTTTCTATTTCTGGGGTGTGTGCCTTTTCCGACTTTGTTTAGTTTTTTTCCCCCGGATTTGGTTTGTTCTGCCATTTTTTTATCAGTAGGAATTGGAGTAATAGATGAGGCCAAATCAATGTTTTCCTGCGGTCCTTCAAAGTGATCCCCCAAAATATTGGATTCTTTTAGTGATGTTTTTGTATGTATATCAGGCCTGTTAATACGTTCATGTTCTACCCCATGTTGATTTAGGTGGATTTCCCCTTGTTCAGAGGGCATACACAAGTGTTTGTTGATTTTAACATTAACTTCAATCGAGCAACTTTGGGCCTTCTGTTCCGTTCCGTCTTCATAACCATATTGGTTGGTTTCCAGCACTTGTAATTGTGATTTGCTTAGATTTACAATTCCCATTCTTTCAGTCTCTGACTTTATGTTGCAGTTTTGTATCTCTATTAAGGGTTCTTGCTGTGTTGTCCATTGGAAGTGGTCTAAAATTGATGTGTCTAAGTTTACAAGGTGGTTTTTACCACAATTTAGCTCTGTTTGTTCCAATTGGTTACTGGTTTGTAGCGTGTCATGTGATTCACTGCACATAGGTTTCATGGGTGACTGTAGGTTGTCTTTTATTACTTCCAATTTCATTCACATAAAAACTCCTGTTGGATCCTTCGCAAATTGGAATTTATCTGGAATTTTACCAGCCCTCTCAAACATATGCGCAATGGGGGATATAAAAAATTGGGTTAGCCCCGGTGCGTTGGTTTTTACCTTTTTTGATACTGAAGATTGCTGCATTCTTTTTGTACGTTTTGTTGCTGTACCTACAGTCCTTTCCTTTCCTGATCTCATAATGTTAGTATTGTTAATTATTATATCGCTGGTTTTAGTTTATGATTGTCCTTAGGATTATCAAAGTCAATCTGAGACAACTCTAGAATTCACCCTCCTCAGCCTGTAGCTCAATCCTCACAAACCACACGCCCTCCCAAGCCTGCCTGCCTCCTCTTTCTCTGGCGTGTTGTATGATCCCCTACAGGAATACAACACCCATCGAGTCTGGTGCAGCTGCCGTCAGGAAGGAAGCGTGATGTGGATTGCGTGACAATGGCGATGACGATGAGTGGCGAGTGGCAATGAGTGCAATTATATTTATGGATTCAATTTTATTAATGGGTGACTTTTCAGGAGTGTCCCAGAATATAAGAGGTTTTTTTTGGATTATAATAGTAGCATTAGTATTTTAAATGGGCTTACTCTTCCAGTTCAACAACCGGTAGTACCGGTTCAGTTCTTTATTCTTATCCTCCTTGTGCCTCTACACTTGCAGAGGATGGAGCGATGGTGCAGTGGGAACACAATGAAAATATTAAGGTTCCCTTTTCATATATGTTTTAGTGAAGAGACTAGAGTCTCTGGGGGATCCAAATGTGAGACAATAGAGGGAACACGAGAAGAGGTTGTCCCCCCTAGCTCAAAATAGTCATACAAAAAAATCTACATTATTTAAAGGGTCTCACAACCAAAAAGAGACAGGGTGTGATCTGCACATTACAAACAGAAGAACATCCAGTGCTTCTAGTACGGCATTCAGTGCTGCAAGTGCAATCTCAAAATAGAAGCACCACTTGACATTTGCAGGGTACCCACCACATCATTAGACATACACAACTTTATAATGTCTAGCTTTTCAGCCTCCAAGCCATCAACCATAAAAGGGGCAACTTGCCAAGGAACAAGACTGGCCCCCAAAATGGTAAATGAGACAATGAAAAAGGCTATGCAAGCTTGACTTTTGTCATTTAAAGAAGAGGGAACACGGCCACATGAGCCTCGAGGCAACCACCTTAATGACTGATGAGACCTCACTCCTTATCCTAATTTGTTTGATTTCCTGAAAGACTTCTAGGCTGTGTAGTGTAGTTCCTATATTCCCAATAGGCTCTGCGCATTGGAATAATATCTTCAATAGTATAGACGTAGGACAGAGGTTAACTAGGTCTTCTACTGACGATATTAGACTTAAGTTTTGTGTGCCAGCTAGCTCAGAGTTGACTAGAAACTTTCTCGAATAAGCGAGGAGGAGTTTAACCTCCCTGGATAGACAAGAAGGGATTTAGTTTCTGACAACCATAGAACATGACAACTTTGCTCTCCCTGATCAAGAGTATATCTCTAGAGTCGTGTGAAAACAAAAGACAGCTATTTTACTCAGTCAATACGTGCATACTTAGTTTCACCAGATTGTAGAGAAAAGGAAGAGACGGGCGTTTTCAATAAAAGGTGTTATTTATTGATCATTCTCTTTTCTCATACAAGAGAAATGAATCGCTGTGATTGCAATACTTATAGTTAAGTAAAGTGCATACAGTAAAAGCAGGATTATAAAATAATACTGTAAAAGCATTGATATGGTTTCTTAGCCATATGATACTTTAAAATGGATAAAAGATATACATACATATATACATTGACTAATCGTACTCAACTGGTGCTTCTAAGTACGCCTACCCTGGTGTACCTGACCTAAGCCTAATACGTGGGAGGGAGTAAGTAAGTAGCAGTTTAAGTTAAGTTTGTTTTTGCCAAGAATCTGACTCAAGAATTCTCTATAAGGGTTTAGTCAGTTCAGTACCTGGGATTTAGAAGGCTGGAGGGCTGGTATCTCTTTCTCAGGACTCGGTATCCCAGTCACCCGCGAAGGTGGGCTGGAAACGCTGGAGGCTGGATTTCTCGGCAAGAGAAAAGACAGCGTCTTCCTCAGCGCGTCAAAAGGGGAGGGGCAGCGTCCGTGGGCTTTCGCATCAGCTGGGCTCTCCGGCAAGTAGTCACTGCTCCAGGTTCATCACCACCGTGTCTCTGCTTAGGGCAGCGTTGGTATATTTATACCTGAGAGGTGCTGGGTTTGACGTAAGGATGGACATAAGACGTCAATAAGATGTCACTAAGAACTGAGCGTTCTTGCAGTGCTTTACAGGAGTTCTTGGACTAAATCAAAACATAGCAGGCGGGGATTTCCCAGGTTTGCTCGAGGCTTGGATTTGTTTAAGAATTCGATGTGCTTTCTAGGGGGCTGGAGGAATAGTGCTTGCTTAATGTGACAGCATGCGCTATGACTAATTTATGAAACGGGTTTCTGTGCCGTTGTATGGATATTAGTGAATTATAACCGGACAAGGGTCAGAAATGGGAGTATCGATAAAGGTCCCTAGATAAACATACTACACCCACTCCACGAATTCATGTCCATATTTACTAACCTAAGCAATAGTAAACATAACTAATAGTGCATGTGTATACCGAACCACCCCAAAATACATTTTTTGCATTTGAAAAATGACATATGCGAAATACACGAAAATGAGTATAGGTACTGTATGCATTCAAGCAGTGTAATCATTCAAGAAAAAGAAGCACATTTATATCAGCATGAATGATTTGCGAAATTACACATGAAATGGCTCTTAATACAGAAAAAAAGGTGCGAGACCACTTCATCACATATAAATACAGTTACTTGTAAATATGCTAGAGGTTGAGGTAATGTATTGTCTCTAGAGTTCCTAAAAATAGAAGCTCTGTTCTCTGAGAATAGTTTTACTTTAAGCAGAAGATAAGTGCCAAAAAGGTAAATATTTTGGATTTTGGAAAAAAAGTTTTCTTTTTCAGGGGAAGAAAAAAAATAGTTCTCAGTAGCTTTGTTTTCTAAAGCTGAAGGCCAAATTCAGAGTTCAGGGAACGCTGTGTGTTCGTTTGCTTAAAGTTATTCTTTCTGTTCGGGTGAAAACATCATGTCAGACAGACTCTCAAAAAAACAGTCTACCGCCTCAGGTGAAAGTTCGACCAAATTGGAAAATGTCGCTACCATGCAGTCGTGCGCATGCTCACTTTCAGTGATGTTTCGATCAGCATTGCTTACAGAAGGTCGTACCTGGTTGATGCTACTCTCATCTTGTACTTCACTACCCTTCAATCGTAGTGGTGAAGTCTCCACGAATGCCGTCATCAGGATAGGTAGCCGCTGGGGACAACACAATGCATGAGCCTTTACTGGACCCAACAAAGTATCTGTATCCAATGGTGCTTCTGATTGTAGTGTAAGACAGGTGTCCAACACGCATTCTTCGCCGCATAGCATGCATCTCAATACAGGTAAGACACAATTCTGCCATATGGGTCTGAACGAAAGAAACCAGGTCATATTCAGATCTCTTAGCCGGGCTAATCCAAGGACTTTAGTTATGCGGTCCCGATAGCTTATAGCTAGGATCGTTTCTTCCATTGTTGCTGGAGTTTTGTCTGTGACATGGCTTGCCATAATGAAGCAAGAGTAGCAAAAATAGGATGCCTGCTACTAGTCCCAACAGGAGTGGAAGTCCGCCAAAGACAGAATGGACAAAATTGGGAAATATTCCCAGGATTGCTTTGAATGGGGTTAACAGTCCCGAAAAAACGGTCTTAAATACACTCGCGATGCCATTCGTATCAGAAATGTTTAAGATTTCGTTTAACATTTCTGCGAAGTGTAGGGGGCAATTTGTCGATAACAATGCATGTATCTCTCCCGTTGTCCTTGCAACTTGGAGATCATACGTTTCTTTTGATGACGTCAAATGAACTGGCGTCTGTAGGAGCACAGTCTTCATTCTGCTTAAAGTATCAATTCGAATAGAAGAGATTTTCAAACTGGGACAAATTTTTCTCTCCCTGTCTGGAGTGTCGTTTGGATACAATACTCGCTCACAGCAAGTGACCATGGAGCTTACGCTTACTAGATAAGGTTTTCCTGGCAGCAAGCCACAACATCTGTGATCCACAATTAGAATGTAGCTCCCGTTAGAAAGCCGTCTAAAGAATGGTTCTGTTTGCGTTGCAGGTGTGCCGAGCTGGTGACATGAAAGGTTATTTGAAGTCCCCTCACAGGCCACATGCAAATTTATGCCCTGACACAGAAGTATACCACTTAGTGATTTTTCACAATTGTTACCACTAAGAAATACACTCTGTCCTTTTTCACTATAACATGTGTGTGTATAAGGTAGGTTCCATGTTGACTTAATGTATCCTTTACCCAACCTTTCATACTGGCCTGCCTGTATATATTTTTGGCAGTATCGAAATTGGAAAGTCGTTATCGGAATAGTTATTATCCCATGTATTATCCATTCAATGACAGGTCGTTCTGACATTGTCAATGGTAATCTCTCAAGTTTTTCAATGCTCAGAATTGTATATTCTGCACCCTTTTGTGCCAAGCTGATTTGTGTATCAGTAAGGTTATAGATAGCGAATAATGACGTTGTGTTGATTAAACGCCAAGGCACGTAGCCTGAACGCAGATTTTGTAACGTCCAGCCAAGCTGTACAATAGAACGTAATTGGGACTGACCGTGTTGCAACATCAGTAAGTCTTGCTCTATTATATCGATTGCAGATGATACTGTCCAGTGAATATATTCTGGAAGACAGAGTCATTAACCCATTGTCCACAACAGAAAGTGATTTTTCCAAATTAACACGGTCAATTTCCCGTATTTTCTCTGCTGTCTTAATTTGAGTTTCTTTCCAAGCTTCGTTGTAAGCTGCATATATAGAGGCCGCTATGAAACGTTTTTGACGCTGTTTGCGTGGTCCCATAATGAAATCACACAAGTCAGCACCTTCTTTAAGTAAAATCAAGTGTTGCTTAATTTCTGCTAGTGTGGATGTATGTAGCCATTCGAGGCAGAGTTTCCCTACACTGTATGTAGTTACAATCCCTGGATGTTGTCTCTGGGAGTATCTTGGGTCTGGCCTGGTCAATTTGAACCCCTGTATTTTGTTCAGGAATCTATCTTGACAGTTATTTGTATCTGTGGGCCAGATCAACCATTTTTTCCAATCAGGATGTGTTCTGTTTTGGTTAAAAATATGGGATACGTCTATCTCAACATCTGTAGTGCTATTACTGTCAGGTGTTGGTTTTGGAATAGACGGTTTGTTCAAGTCTTTAATTGTGGCTAGGCCAAGACAGGTAGTCTGTTGAATTGTGTCATTCAAGAATATAATTTGTTCTGGGATCATGCAGGCTCTAAATAATGATTCTAAACCTTGCACCTGCCAATCTTTTGTACCCCAGATTGTTTTCGTTTCAATATTATTGTTCCAGAAATCAAAACCGAATGTATTCATTTTGTCAAAAAATGATTCTGAATAGATTAATTTTGTGTTTGTTAGCATGGTTTTCATTCCTGTCTTAATTAACAATTTGAAATAAAACGTTTCTGCATTACTTGTGTTAAATCCTGAGAAATATCGAAATTTTTCATAAAATGTTTTTGAACTGCCTTTTGGTGGAGTTGCACAATGTTCCCATTGGTTATAATTAAAAACATTTCTAGGTTGAGCAGATTTATGCAGATAATGGTTACCATAGTGGTTGTAACAGTACATCTGGTCATAATTAGATGAACCCTGTAAATAATCATGTTCTGTAAATTTAGCTGACATCACTAGATCTGACATCATATCATTAATACTTTCAAAGTCCCAATCATCAGCGAATGTGCTCGGTTTTACAAAGTCACTTAATGAAACCTTAAATTGATGAGGATACTTCAAGAGCTCCACCGGGCCATAGATTTCGTAATCAGCTTTGTCCCATGCTACCCCACCGGGTATAGGATTGGCTGTGAAGTTCACTGAAAAAAGTTCTCTTTTCTCGATGTGTGAAGACTTGTGTGGTTTCAGGACCAAGTTGATAGTCTGACTTGCTGTGTCCATTGTAACATATTTTCCCTCAATGAAATGTCCCAAGCATAGTACCATGATGAGCCAAAGTATGAGGACAAATACACCTTGTGCCACCCAAAATTCAATCCATGGAGAAATCAGATAAGTTTCTTCTAGTTGATGAAAGAGTTCCTTTGCTTTGTTTTTAAAAGTCTTTGTTGTTGTCGGCTGTTCCTCAGGTTCACTCGGATCCTCAGAAAAATCCTCGAAGTTGATGAAGTAGCCTGATGCTGTTCTGTCAATTGTTTCAGTTGCTTCTGGATTCCTTTTTGTTTTGGGAATTTTCTTTGTTTCATTAGCATAGTCTGTGATTACATCATTGTAGACTGGTGTTTCTTGATGTAAGATTTGGATTTGGGTTTCAAGAGGTTTAAGTTCCATGGCTTTGTTGCATAGTCCTTGTTGATTCACTGTAGGTTTATCAAATGTGATTAGTCTCTCAGTTTGAACCTCTGTGTTTGTAGCAAATTTTGGTGTTCTGCTATTTCTTGGGAGTCCACTTGGCCTACTACTTATTATCGGCCACATGATTGTGGTTTAACCAGGTCGATGGATACAACTCGGTTCTCCTTTTTACCAGCAAGGGGCGGTAATACAACTGATCTTGTCCCGTTGATAGCCAAGACAGGTACTGCTTTTCGGTAAGAAGGCCCAAATTCCTTCTTTACTGCGATCTTCTCTCTGACCAGATCCCCGATTTTTGGAATCCAGACAGACCTTGCTGGGACAGGTGGTTTTTCTTCAGTGGCTGTTGGCTGTTGTTTCAATTTTATGTTGCTCAGGTCTTTTCTTTTTTCGTTTAAGTCCTGTAAAATAGCCAAACGATCTTTGATATCAAAGCATTTTTCTTTAACCACTGAAGTTTGACTGTTGAGGTCCTGGATTAACATTCTAGTCCCAAACAATAGTTCGTACGGACTGAGACCTCTCAGAGAATTTTTTGGCAGATTATTAAGACTACGTTGGACACTTATTAAATGTTTGACCCACCCAGCCCCCGAACCTAATACCTTTGCCATTATAGATTGCTCTATGCCTTGGTTTTTTCTTTACACCATCCCGTTTCCCTCAGGAAGGAAGTGATAAGAGTCCCGCAATGCAATGCCCATGCTGGCCATGCCCCCCCTATAAGCTCGAGAGCTAAAGTGAGACTGAGCAACTCAGTCGTCCTATTCGCGCTATTTCGCCCATCGGCGAAGGCCTGCAGAGTGATGGACATACCAGCGCTATGTCAACAAAAAGGCCGCTGAATAATGTGCACTAGCCTGTTAGCGCTTCTTCACACATCGGCAAAGCCGTGCGGAGGGATAAGCATACTAGCGCTATGTCGACACCAAAAAGAGCGTGCTGAATTACAAGCCCACTGTATGTTGTATGCTGTACACTTACCTCTCCGTCGGTACCCCGGACGTCCCTCTGGGCTGTCTATTGGAGAGGTACCGACGTGAAGAGGAATCGCCATTTTGATTATTTCGGAGGGCGGCGTCGCGTCAGCGTATGACGTCATTAGAGCGGGCCACTGTTAGAAAGCCGGGTAATGTAGTTTTAATCGGCCGACTTTGTAGTTTTTCGCCCGACGTCATTAAAGCGTGCCACTATTAGAAAACCGGGTAATGTAGTTTAATAGGCCGACTTTGTAGTTTTCGTCACAAAAACGCTTCATTCATTGCAATAGTCGACTGATGTCACAACTCATGACGATTAGGAGATCATGCAGGCGCCACCCCTATTGACTCAGGACTCTACGTATATATTAACCCCTTATGACTAATTCAGAAACTGGTGAAATCATAAAAGAATACCAATTAGGGGGGAACTGTGACCCAGCTGCAACAGAGTAATGATAGTAAATAGCTCAGTGGCATCGGTATGCTAAAACTCTGACAGTGTGTTTCAGTGTGTTTTGGTCTCGTGTGTGTGTCCGGATATTATCTACATGTCACATGTAGGTAAATACAGTACAATGATAATAGGGCTAACACGAATATCATTTATAGTGACATCCAAGGGATGTCTTCGTTTAGCCCTATTTTATCTGTCTTCATCCTGAACACCCATTTCTGTTCACACTTGAACAAAAAAGTCGAGACATCAACTCCAGATGGAATCAGTGGTTGATCTAGAACTGTCCTTCGGAGATCAGTTGGTTGTTGTCCCATCGCTAAAAAGTGGTTAGTTAGTTTGGTATATAGAAACTTCACTACACCATGATATTCCCCTTGCAGGACATCTTGGTCAGAACAAGACTTGGGACAGGCTTGTCCCTCACTTTCACTGGGCCCCCGTGTCAGAAGACCCCAAGGAGTTTTGTCGCTCCTGTGTCACCTGCCAAGCCAGTGGCAAATCAGGTGGCACCACAAAGGCCCTCCTAATACTACTACCTATGGTGGGGGTTCCCTTTGAAAGAGTAGGGATTGACATTGTTGGACTAATGGATCCCCAAACAGCCTCTGGACACAGGTTTATTCTGGTGGTAGTGGATCATGCCACCAGATACCCAGAAGCTATTCCCCTAAGGACCACAACAGCACCTGTTGTGGCAAGAGCCTTCCTGGGATTTTTCTCGGGAGTGGGCTTTCTGAAGGATGTTGTCTTAGACAGAGGTGCAAACATTATGTCTGGACATTTGACTGCTATGTGGAAAGAGTGTGGAGTGAACTACAAGTTCACCACACCCTACCATCCACAGTGCAATGGTCTAGTTGAGAGATTCAACAAGACCTTAAAGGGCATGATTAAGGGTTTACCTGAAAAGCTTAGGCAAAGATGGGACATCCTACTGCCCTGCCTTTTGTTTGCTTACAGAGAGGTCCCACAGAAGGGGGTTGGCTACAGCCCTTTTGGACTTCTGTTTGGGCACCCTGTAAGAGGACCCCTTTGTCTGGTAAAGGAAGGATGGGAGTTACCTCTCAATGCTCCAAAGCAAGACATTGTGGATTATTTACTTGGTCTCCGCTCCAGGATGGATGAGTATATGAAAAATAGATATAGTTTACAAATGTATTTTAGTGTTTTTAATAAGAATTGTTTGCCATTTTATTATATGTTTTATAATTTGTCTAGTTATTAATTTATTTTAAGTTTAATTTTGCGTTATTAGTTCTGTAGCGGGTGGGAAGTAATTTAATTATATAAAATTAATTAATTAATGTGTTAGTTTATTAATTAATACATGTTTAATAATTAGTTGTTAATTACTTTCAATTAGTCAATTAATGAATTATGTTAATCGTTTAATTAATTTTAGGTGTGTGTTGTGGTGTTTATATGTGTAAATGGTGTTAAGTAATTCATTTATTATTGATTAATTATTAAATATTTTACAATTAATTGCTATTAATTGTTTAGTAATTATTAATTATAATTGTGTAATTAATTTTAGGTGTGTGTTGTGGTGTTTATATGTGTAAATAGTGTGAAAGCTGGTAAGTAATTACGTTTTTTATTGATTAATGAATGAATAATAATTTCATTTTCATTAATTAAGTAGTAAATATTAAATGTAATTGTGTAATTAATTTTAGGTGTGTGTTGTGGTGTTTTTATGTGTAAATGGTGTGAAAGCTGGTAAGTAATACATTTTTTATTGATTAATTAATAAATTATAATACATTAATTTTAATTAATTAATAAGTAAATATTAAATGTAATTGTGTAATTAATTTTGGATGTCTGTTGTGGATAATGTAGTGCTAAATAATGTGTAATTAATTATTTTTTATTATCTTTGTTAATAATAATATATTTAGATTCATATATTATGTTAAAATTGGAAATTAAATGTAATAAAAATGATGATAGTTGTGTTTTTTTTTGGTTTGGGATCCCGCGCTTTCCCTACTGTTGCACTCACTGGAGTGGGAATAGTAATTTTTACCCCTCTGCTATCCTGTGCTTTTCCTACAGTTGCACACACCGAAGTGGGAATAGTAATTTTTACCCCTACGGTATCCAGCGCTTTCCCTACTGTTGCAGTCACTGGAGTGGGAATAGTCATTTTTACTCCTACGCTATCCAGCGCTTTCCCTACTGTTGCACTCACTGTAGTGGTAATAGTAATTTTTACCCCTACGCTATCCAGCGCTTTCCCTACTGTTGCACTCACTGGAGTGGGAATAGTCATTTTTACCCTCCCGCTATCCAATGTTTTAACTACTAATGTTTTTATTTTGTTATTAAATGTATGTATTTTTTTTAAGTTTACTGTGTTAATTAAATATAGAATATTTTATTTTATTTTAAATTATTTATATATGTGTTCATTTTATTTTTCTATAATTAAGTTTATAAATTAAATAAAGATAATAGTTAATAAAATGTATTTAAGTAAATATATGTATATGTACACTTTTTTCTGTTTATATTTATTAAATTAAGTTTATTTGTTATAATGAGTTAAAATATATTAAATTTAATTTGTTAATAATAATAATATTACTTAATTAATTTAATTTAAGTTAAGTTATTTTTTAAAGTCGATATTTTTTACATCTATATTTTTTACATCTATATTTTTGATTCAATATTATTGTACATACCTGTTTAAGTATAGGTAGTCGATATTTTTGTAGTCGATATTTTTACATCGATATTTTTGTTGACTATATTTTTGTTTTCAATATTTAAACATGGAACCCACAGGGACACCAAATTTGCCCCCCAGTGCAGACTTCCTGGCACTCTCAAAGTGCATTACACCAACACAAGATAGCAGTGAGTCTTGAAATAGTGAAAATATGTGCCTTGAGTATGTATCTGGATATAAACAAGTGATAGAAAAAAATCTACCCATGGAACATCATCTACGTGTATGAGTTCCCATCAGTCAACTCACGAGACCACCCTTCATCATTTGGGGACCATCACACTTTAGAGAATCAAGTATCCACAATAGATTGGCAGATGTTATAAGCCTAATCTATATCAAACATAGAGGGAAGGCGTGTCTATGTGTGGAGGTGACTGAATAGCAGTGCAGAAAAAAGTGAAAGTGAATAAATGAACATAAAGAAAGGTAACTGTTAAGATTGGGCAGTGACAAGGGAAAAACCATTTATTCTGTACCCCTTCAGTCCCAAAGTCTAAAAATCAGTGCAATAGTAGTATAACCAAATAACTACTGGGGAGTATCTTAGGTCGACATGTTTCTGCAGACTGTTGGAGCCAGGAGGTCTCCTGCTGCTTCTTCAGGACCATTAAATGCTACTGCTATTAAAAAGAGAAATTAATATCACCTTAGAGGTGATCTGTTACCATCTTCCTGACTTCATAGGTACAATCATCCAAGGTGGGAAACCAGATACATACAGAAGAAAAAGAAACACATATGGCACCATTATTATATGCCTGAATTGTAAAATTAATACAGTTCCATTCATTGGCTGATAAGTTAGAAGCCAATACTGACAGTCTAGGCTTGTCAAAGTCTTGTCCTGCTCACTCACCTTTTTGGCAGGAAGGAAAAGCCCCACCTCACCTGGCTTCAGCTCAGGTACATGGAGCACCGCTCTGGCGGAGGGAATAAAAAATATATTTACACTAGGGAAATACACAGCCCATGAACTGCAGTGATCTGTCTAAAAGCGACCAACCAGTCAATACCAATTATTTTCATATTTCAAAATGCAGTCAAATAGTTTCGTTAATTGTCACCAAGTGGTCTGTATTGTGACAATTAGCTGGTTAAGAGACAATCCTTAACAGCGGGATAGTTCGTATTTGAAGGACAGCTTGTTCACAAAATTAACCGTTCCTTATATAATCGAGCATGCTCCCGTACTGGTTTGATTAAAATTATTAGACGATAGCAGCTCTTAAGCCCAGTGAGACTGAGCAACTCAGTCGTCCTATTCGCGCTATTTCGCCCATCGGCGAAGGCCTGCAGAGTGATGGACATACCAGCGCTATGTCAACAAAAAGGCCGCTGAATAATGTGCACTAGCCTGTTAGCGCTTCTTCACACATCGGCAAAGCCGTGCGGAGGGATAAGCATACTAGCGCTATGTCGACACCAAAAAGAGCGTGCTGAATTACAAGCCCACTGTATGTTGTATGCTGTACACTTACCTCTCCGTCGGTACCCCGGACGTCCCTCTGGGCTGTCTATTGGAGAGGTACCGACGTGAAGAGGAATCGCCATTTTGATTATTTCGGAGGGCGGCGTCGCGTCAGCGTATGACGTCATTAGAGCGGGCCACTGTTAGAAAGCCGGGTAATGTAGTTTTAATCGGCCGACTTTGTAGTTTTTCGCCCGACGTCATTAAAGCGTGCCACTATTAGAAAACCGGGTAATGTAGTTTAATAGGCCGACTTTGTAGTTTTCGTCACAAAAACGCTTCATTCATTGCAATAGTCGACTGATGTCACAACTCATGACGATTAGGAGATCATGCAGGCGCCACCCCTATTGACTCAGGACTCTACGTATATATTAACCCCTTATGACTAATTCAGAAACTGGTGAAATCATAAATGAATACCAATTAGGGGGGAACTGTGACCCAGCTGCAACAGAGTAATGATAGTAAATAGCTCAGTGGCATCGGTATGCTAAAACTCTGACAGTGTGTTTCAGTGTGTTTTGGTCTCGTGTGTGTGTCCGGATATTATCTACATGTCACATGTAGGTAAATACAGTACAATGATAATAGGGCTAACACGAATATCATTTATAGTGACATCCAAGGGATGTCTTCGTTTAGCCCTATTTTATCTGTCTTCATCCTGAACACCCATTTCTGTTCACACTTGAACAAAAAAGTCGAGACATCAACTCCAGATGGAATCAGTGGTTGATCTAGAACTGTCCTTCGGAGAAGAGTTGGTTGTTGTCCCATCGCTAAAAAGTGGTTAGTTAGTTTGGTCGCTTGTTTAGAACACCTAACCGTGCTCTTATGTTCCGAAATCCTCACCTTGATTTTTCTGGTTGTCATCCCTATATATTTTTTATTACAGGGGCAGGTGATCAGATAAATCAGGTTCATACTATTACAGTTAGTAAACCTTCTTAACTGCCAGGGGCGGTCTGTGCCTATGTCGATTGTCAAAGTCTCGGCAGTTTGTGGGCAGGCAGCACAGCTGCCACATGGATAATGACCAGTGACAGCTGGCATGTCCCAGAGGGTCCATACAGCTCCCGGGGTGATGTCTTTGGGTCTGGTATGGATAAGTTGGTCTCTCAGACTCTTTCCCCTTTTAAAGGCAAACAAAGGAGGTGGTAGTATATCTGTACCTGTGCTAAGAATCCTCCAGTGTTTTTTCACAATCTTCTGGATTTGATTGGATTGTGTGCAAAAAGTGTTAACGCACGTAATCCGTTCTTGTTTTGGCTTAGGGGGCAGGATCTCAAGCAAACTCTCCCTATTATTATTGGAGGCTCTTTTCTTGGCAGCACGGATGAGATGTTTAGGGTAGTGTTTCTCTGCTAAATTAGATGCAAAGTTTTAGAGTGGGCCTCAAACGCAGGTTTAGTGGAGCAATTCCTCTGAATCCGGAGAAATTGCCCATAGGGCAAATTGTCCCTCAAGGCCTTGGGGTGACAAATTCTGTAGTCCAAGAGCGCATTCTTCGCTAAAGGTTTGCGATATAGTTCAGACTGGAGGCCAGTGGGGGTTGATGTAATCAATAGATCCAGGAAAGCCAATTGTTGCTTATCAAATTCCATGGTAAACCTGAGAAAACGATTTCTCTCATTCAGCCAAGTGAAAAATTGCTGTAGGTCCTCGACTGTCCCACGCCACACCACCAAGACATCGTCTATATATCTTTTCCACAATCGCAGACTCCCTAGATGTGGATTGGTGTCTGCGAAAATGTGGTCTCCCTCAAATTTGTGTACATACAGGTTAGCGAGACTAGGAGCAAAAACACTGCCCATGCTAGTCCCGCTAACCTGCAGGTAGATGGAATCCTCATACTGAAAGAAGTTTTCAGTCATGGCCACAGTGGCCAAGGTCATAATTAATCTAACCGGTGTAATGGAATTCAGATCTCTCTCTGATAAAAGTCCTTCTATAACCTCCAATGTCTCAGTCTGAGGGATGGACGTATACAAACTTTCGACGTCAAAAGACACCAAGATATCAAGATCTTTATCGAAGTCAATGTCGGGTATGATTCTGAGGACATCTTTGGTGTCCTTCAAGTATGTAGGCATTTCCCTAACTAAGGGTTGCAAAAAACGTCAACAAAAGTTGATAAAGGTTCTAAAAGTGAACCTATGCCCGAAATAATTGGGCGACCCGGAGGTGGTCTTTGTGCCTTATGCACTTTTGGTAATCTATAGAAATAGGGCATCTTGGGGTTAGCAGTACATAGATATTGAGCTTCTTTCTGGGTCACCCATCCCTCGGACAATGCTTCTTCTACTATGTGCCCAATCGCTATTGTTAATCTCTCAATGGGGTCACTGATGAGTTTCCGATAAGCTCTGGTATTATTAAGCTGTCGTAAACACTCTTGGCGGTAAGTGCAAGTGTCCAACAGGACTATTGCCCCGCCTTTATCTGCGGGCTTCACTGTTACTGACTCGTTGTTAGTCAGTGATCTTACTGCCTCTTGTTCTCTTTTAGACATATTGATAAAAGGACGCTGTTGACGTTGATACAACTCCCTAAGATCATGGTCTACTGCTTCCTCAAAGGCAGCCACTTTAGGTGGGAGACCTATAATTGTAGGATTAAATGTAGAAGGTTTTTTCAAACCTGTATTGCCATCAAAAGATGAGGTCATCAAATTGTGATCAGGTTTGTTAGCAAAAAGATAATGTAGTCTGATCTTACGAAAGAATTTGCCCATTTCAATCTGGGCAAGGAAAGGATCCCCTTTATTCGTTGTTACGAATCCCAGCCCTTTATTAAGGACATGTTCTTCCATGTCAGTGAGAGTGTATGAGCTCAGATTGATGACAATGTTTGAGCTCCTGATGTCCCCGGCTGCTCCTGAGGTATCTTTTTCCCATTCCTCAGATCCATTGTCTGAGGGGGAAGATTCCAACGCACTTGCCCTTGTTGCTGTGCTCTCCGTCGTCCCCTTGACCTGCCTTGGCCCTGTCCTAAAAAAGGCTGTTGATTATATTCATGGTATGGCTGTTGGCCAAAAGGTCCACC
Organism: Lissotriton helveticus; assembly: GCF_964261635.1. Classification (NCBI taxonomy): domain Eukaryota; kingdom Metazoa; phylum Chordata; class Amphibia; order Caudata; family Salamandridae; genus Lissotriton; species Lissotriton helveticus. The sequence continues at coordinate 1,078,090,334 of NC_136063.1, read as the reverse complement.
AATAGGAGGATACATAGGAGGACCCCATGGCGCAGGTTGCCACCATGGTGGAAATTGAGGGTAATCACCATGTTGGTTTTGGCCTCTCCAGTTTCCCCTACGGTTGCCTCTACCTCTGTTGTTATTAGGTGTGCTGGTATGGACCGAAGAGTCAGAGTCAGTAGACCCATCCTCAGAGCTGGATGTGCCATACGTGGATCCCCCCTTACGTCCATTTTTATTAAATGGCGTTGGTGTGTATGTGTCTCTCGTGTAGGGGTACACCTTTTCTGTTGAAAATTTTGCAAGATCTTTTTAAAATGTTTCGACTTTTTTGTTCAGAGTTTTAGCATACCGATGCCACTGAGCTATTTACTATCATTACTCTGTTACAGCTGGGTCACAGTTCCCCCCTAATTGTTATTCTTTTATGATTTCACCAGTTTCTGAATTAGTCATAAGGGGTTAATATATATGTAGAGTCCTGAGTCAATAGGGGTGGCGCCTGCATGATCTCCTAATCGTCATGAGTTGTGACATCAGTCGACTATCTCAATGAATGAAGCGTTTTTGTGACGAAAACTACAAAGTCGGCCTATTAAACTACATTACCCGGTTTTCTAATAGTGGCACGCTTTAATGACGTCGGGCGAAAAACTACAAAGTCGGCCGATTAAAACTACATTACCCGGCTTTCTAATAGTGGCACGCTCTAATGACGTCATACGCTGACGCGACGCCGCCCTCCGAAAAATTCAAAATGGAGATTCCTCTTCACGTCGGTACCTCCCCAATAGACAGCCCAGAGGGACGTCCGGGGTACCGACGGAGAGGTAAGTGTACAGCATACAACATACAGCGGGCTTGTAACTCAGCACGCTCTTTTTGGTGTCGACATAGCGCTAGTATGCTTATCCCTCCGCACGGCTTTGCCGATGTGTGAAGTAGCGCTAACAGGCTAGTGCACATTATTCAGCGGCCTTTTTGTTGACATAGCGCTGGTATGTCCATCACTCTGCAGGCCTTCGCCGATGGGCGAAATAGCACGAATAGGACGACTGAGTTGCTCAGTCTCACTGGGCTTAAGAGCTGCTATCGTCTAATAATTTTAATCAAACCAGTACGGGAGCATGCTCGATTATATAAGGAACGGTTAATTTTGTGAACAAGCTGTCCTTCAAATACGAACTATCCCGCTATTAAGGATTGTCTCTTAACCAGCTAGTTGTCACAATACAGATCACTTGGTGACAATTAACGAAACTATTTGACTGCATTTTGAAATATGAAAATAATTGGTATTGACTGGTTGGTCGCTTTTAGACAGATCACTGCAGTTCATGGGCTGTGTATTTCCTTAGTGTAAATATATTTTTTATTCCCTCCGCCAGAGCGGTGCTCCATGTACCTGAGCTGAAGCCAGGTGAGGTGGGGCTTTTCCTTCCTGCCAAAAAGGTGAGTGAGCAGGACAAGACTTTGACAAGCCTAGACTGTCAGTATTGGCTTCTAACTTATCAGCCAATGAATGGAACTGTATTAATTTTACAATTCAGGCATATAATAATGGTGCCATATGTGTTTCTTTTTCTTCTGTATGTATCTGGTTTCCCACCTTGGATGATTGTACCTATGAAGTCAGGAAGATGGTAACAGATCACGTCTAAGGTGATATTAATTTCTCTTTTTAATAGCAGTAGCATTTAATGGTCCTGAAGAAGCAGCAGGAGACCTCCTGGCTCCAAAAGTCTGCAGAAACATGTCGACCTAAGATACTCCCCAGTAGTTATTTGGTTATACTACTATTGCACTGATTTTTAGACTTTGGGACTGAAGGGGTACAGAATAAATGGTTTTTCCCTTGTCACTACCCAATATTAACAGTTACCTTTCTTTATGTTCATTTATTCACTTCCACTTTTTTCTGCACTGCTATTCAGTCACCTCCACACATAGACACGCCTTCCCTCTATGTTTGATATAGATTAGGCTTATAACATCTGCCAATCTATTGTGGATACTTGATTCTCTAAAGTGTGATGGTCCCCAAATGATGAAGGGCGGTCTCGTGAGTTGACTGATGGGAACTCATACACGTAGATGATGTTCCATGGGTAGATTTTTTCTATCACTTGTTTATATCCAGATACATACTCAAGGCACATATTTTCATTATTTCAAGACTCACTGCTATCTTGTGTTGGTGTAATGACGTTGTTGGGGGTCATAGCAGTTCTTGGGTCTGTAAACTTCCCCTAGGACCCTCTACTCCCATTGTTTTTGTTACTCTCAAAGTGCACCCACCCAGCCCCAATACACTAAATCCTGTCTGGGAGGTGGTCACACCTCCCTGTGACAGGAAACCTATTGTAGGGCCTTCCCCTGCTCGAGCTTGGCTCAGCAGGAGGAGGGCAGACTCGTGTCTTTGGCTGGCAGCATCCATTTTGTGATGCCCAGGTCGAGAACGCTGGTACCGGGTAGTTCGGTGACCCACAGTAGTGGTTCTAGAAGGGAGGAATCATACTTCCCACACCAGTTACTTGTGTGGAGGTATGATTCCAAGATGTTTGACACCAAACACAACATGTTTCTAAGCAGCCGTTTTAAAGTTAGCATTTACCGTGAGGTTATAAAGCACTTAAATATATATGGTTGACTGCATCACAAACAACCCAGTAAAATAGGTTCCAAAGGCTGCAGAAGGGCTCTGCTCATGCAGGTGCATCCTCTCACATAAAAAACCCAGCACCCTGCCTTCAGGATTGATAAGGCCTTCCATAGGGGTGACTGATAGGTTCATATGTGAAGTGATTTAGAATAGATATGAGGCCCCTTGTGCCATCGGAACGTCACTTTTTGTGACGTTCTGTGGCGCAGAGGCCTGCGTGATATTTATCAGGCAGCACTAAGCCACTTTTTTTGGCTTAATGCTGCCTGATAGATATCAGTCCCTTTAACGCAGTGTTCTGCGTTAAAGGGGCGTGCAAAGGGTGTTGCTGGGGACGTTCCCAGCAACATCCATGGCCTTTTGACACTGCCCCAGATTTACGAGAAATCGTAAATCTGAGGCAGTGCCAGAAGCTTACGCCTCCCCAGGGGAGGCGTAAGGGAGGTGCAATGGGGAGAAATATCTTTATTTCTCTTCGTTTTTCGTTTTTCTATGTGTGCTTCATTCTGCAGCACACATAGAAAGAGGAAAAGCCTCTTGTGATTATTTTTGTACAGAAAGGTTTACCTTTCTGTACAAAAATAATCATCCCCACACACGCAGGCACCCTTGCACTATTGTGAAAAGGTGCCTGCGTTGGCGCAGGCAGCCCATTGTGTGCCGACGCAGGGGAGAAGAACAGGAATGCGCCGTATCTTATAGATATGGCGCATTCCTGCCCTTTTCTTTTGCCGTAGGTAAGCGCAGCAGGAAGGCCTGCTGCGCTTTCCTTTGGCAAAACCTCATAAATGCTGCCCTGTGAACCTATATCTAAGTATGGGGTGCATGCACAACCTTACACAGGCTGTAGCAGCAGACCTGTGGTGTCAGTTTGAATGGTCTCCCAGGGGTGGCACAATACATGCTGTAGCCCCTGAGAGGCCTCTGGGGTACCTATGCCCTGGGTACATAGTATACCATATACTAAGGACTTATAAAGTAAACTAAAGTACATGCAATCCATTTAGGGAGAAAGCAGACAAACTGGGGTCCTGATTAGCAGGATCCCAGTCAGACTAGTCAAAACCCAGCAATACACCAGGAAAAAAGTGGGGGTAACCATGCAGTCAGATTCCACCTTCCTACACCTCTCTCTCCCTAAGTGTATATTTTGCAGTTTATTTCTACTTTTACTGAGTTTTTTTGTACTGTTTTTCTAAAACTTGCTTTTTATTTTGTTTTTACTTCCCTACTTCTTCTAACAGCTCCCTACTTCTTCTAACAGCGTTTAACAGCTCTCATCCTGGCCTCATGCTCTATTTTCTGGGCAGAAGTCATTCCCCTTTGAGATTCTCTTGAGGCACTAGAAATGTGAGAATCTCTTGAAAGAGATCTCTCCCTTCTATCGCCTGGGAGATCTCTGGTATGTGCTCTGGGAAGGGGCTGGCCCTCTCCATTTCCATATAGGTCTAAGTTAGCCCGGCTAAGCCTTCCAACTGAAACCTGCCTAACCCTCTGATCAGTTTCTGAATTTTCACCGTTTGAATCTGGGTTCAACTCCTCATCTTCTATCTCTGGGGCAGTATCTTCAGTATCTGGGGGTTACACTCCTTCTCCTGACCCTGAGGAAACTACTTTAGCTTTCTCAAGATCATCCTTCTGCAGGATGGCTATCAGGATGGGAATGGTAGGGTTGTGACCCTTTCTCAGCCCCCTTGCAGTGCATAAAGCACCCAAGTCCTTGTGGCTGAAATTGTCATAGCTGGAGGTTGCCTGTGGAGGGTCAACCACCACAGGTAGAGAGCTTGGAGCTTCACCTGTGCCAGACATGACTCTAGTGAGGTGTAAGTGATGCACTTACCTACACTAAGTGTTTTCCTACTGTACCTTGCTAGTGAGTTGTAGTCAGGGTGTGCTAAGCCCTTTAATCTACAACTACTAAGTTCAGTAGAACTTAAATATGTTAAGCTTTGTTTATATGTACCTATGGTACTTAATGTGATCTTTCAATTTGATAAAAAAGATTGCAATGGTAAAACAACAGCAAAGCTCAAATCCCAACCGCTGCACACCAATGTGAGAAGTTGGCCTGATGTATGATGTCTCCAATTCTGGGGGCACCTTGTATCAGTCCAAACAATCCCTTATGGTGGTGGTTGTAAGTCAACCTTAAAAGACAAGCTATCCTAATGGTAGCATGGACTAAGCAGCCTAAAGGCTTAACTCAAGAGGGCATGTGAAGCCAGCTGTTTTACCATATGCAATCCTGTAATATCAAATGAAAGGACACCACACAAGTTATATATTACAAAAATATATGTATTTATTACTAGAATAATCCTCTGTATTCTTTATGAGTATAGAAGCACAGGCGTTTAAACAAAAGCACAGTATAACATATGAAAGTTGCACAATTATGGATAGGGCCGGTGGCCACTCAAACCATATATCAAAAAAGTGGTATAAGTATCACCTTTTGAACTGTGGTAAGGCCTGGGGCCTTGGGAATCACTGGGACTACACTGGACTAACAGCAGTTAGGACAGGAGTAGCCCACGGGAATGGGGTGCAGCGCTAAAAGCACACGCATGCACCAATGCAAAGTCAATGGTGCGTAAAAGTTATCGAGTTACAGTTTTAAGAGTCTTCCGACTGGAATAGAATTACCACACTTTAAAGTTAGACACTAGAGGTGTACACCACTACACGAGCACCGGTGTTAGATCGTTACCTCACCCACAGGAAGCGGGTGCATAGGTGCCAAAGTGTGTTGGGTTTCGTCGTGTGGATCTATGGAGCCTGGAGACGAAGATGCTGCAGGCGGCCAGGAGAGAAGAGTCAGGTTGGATCCAAGGTTGGATCAAAGATGTAGAGTACCTGAAAGCAGAGGGGACAGAGTCTGGGTCACTAGCCAGTGACCAGGAAGGAACCAGGAAGGAACCAGGCAATGTCGGGCGCAATCACGTGCTTGACAGGAAGCTTGTCTCCACTGCTACATGGACTCTGGGGCACCGAGGATGTCCATGAGTGGATCAAAAGCTGTCCCACAAAGTCTCTCGCTGTCTGCATTGTTGGCTTCCGGATCGGAGTTAACAAGCCTTGGCAAGTGCAACCCATGCAGGATTGGAAGATTGCTTCTTGTTCGGACCAGCACGGTCAGATAGATTGCTCCTTTTCAGGGGAGCGAAGGCCAGTCTGGAGCAACTAGACCAGCAGTATAAATTCAAAGGATCGTTGGTATTGGGGCCACTAGCCAATGGGCAAGCAGCCGGACCAATGCATCAAGCAGGAAAATGCAAAAGGGCCCCACGCAGCACTCGTTGAGTGTGGAGGGTAGATCTTCGGAGCAAAGGTTGCTCGGGGCTAAGGCTTTTCAAACCTCATGGCACAGCTCCAAGGAACCCTTGGGAGCTGCACGGTCAGCACTTTGTAGTTTTTCCAAGATGGCTGGCTCCACACTTCACGTCGCCTCCACGGATCTCAGATTCGCTGGGACTGTGGATCGAGCTGTTATAGGATAAGAAAAGCTGGTCTTGTTGATCTCTGTTGCTCAAGTTTTGGCAGGAACTGCAACAAAGCAAATGGTGAGGTGCTGGATGGTGCCTGTTTGCACAGGGTGGTCAGTCCTTGACCACAAGGGAGATTCTTCAGTCTTCCACGTTGAGTGGGATGTCGAAGGGTCCAGAGTTCTGTATCAAAGTTTCAGTCAGGATAATCTGATGTGCAGTGCCACAGCTCATACCTTTATTCCAAATCAAGGGGCTGGATATCCTGCTAGGTCCCTCCTATGGGTGGGACCCATGAAGGGGGTGGTTACACCAATTTCCCTTTGACCAGTTTTGTGCCAGAGCTGGGGCTGGAGTGCCCCAGAACCGGTTTGACTGCATTTTGCATGGGACACCTTGTGTGCCCCAGGCAGTGTCTAGTTTCTTTCAACCCTCCCTGCTCCAATCCACTATCTCCTGTCTGGGGTGGTGAGATAACCTCCCTGTGACAGGAAACCATTTGTCCAGGCCTCCCCTGCCAAGTTTCGGTCAGCAACAGGAGGTCAGACTTGTGTCGGGGCAGCAGCATCCATTTTGTGATGCTGAGGCTCTGGTTAGATTTAACCACGTTTAAGTTAAGTAACATGTCTTCTCCGTCTAGAAGGGTGGAATTCTACCCCCGTCACCAGAACTGGCAAGGGGGTAGTATTCCAAAGTGTATGACACCAAACACAACATGTTTTGATAAAGCCAAACCAAAGAAAGCAATAACCGCGAAGATTATAATGCACTTAAGAGTATATGGTATGGCAATACCCTGGAACAGCAGTAAGGAAATGGTTCCGAACACTGCAGACAGGCTCAGCTCATGCTAGAGCACATCTCACATAAAACCAAACACTCTGCCTCCAGGATTGTAAAGGCCTGCCATAGGAGTGACTTATAGGTGCATATGTGTCCAGATATAGGTTTAGACATAGGTATACTATATCTAAGCTAGTGGTGAGTACACCACCTTGCCATAGCTGAGTGATCAGCCAGTTGTGTCAATTTAAGTGACCAGCCAGGGGTGACAAAAGATATGCTGCAGCCCCTGGTAGGTCTTGGATGCATCTATGCCCTGGGCACCTATAGTGCACTGTACAGGGGCTGATAAGGTGTCCAGTACCAAATTGGTGATGTACCAAAAGTACATGGATATTAATTTAGAGAGAGAACAGCAGGCTGTGGGTCTGATTAGCAGGCCAACAGCCACATTAGGTCAAAAACCAGTAAAGCAAAAAGCAAAATTTGGGGTGGCCATAGGAAAGCAGACCCTACTCCCCTACACTAGCTAGCTATCTATCTATCTATCTATCTATCTATCTATCAATCTAGCTATCAATCTAGCTATCTAGCTATCTATCTATCTATCAATCTAGCTATCTAGCTATCTATCAATCTAGCTATCTATCTAGCTGTCTAGCTATCTAGCTATCTAGAAATCTATCTAGCTATCTAGCTATCTAGCTAGCTAGCTATCTAGGTATCTATCTATCTATCTATCTATCTATCTATCTATCTATCTATCTATCTATCTATCTATCTATCTATCTATCTATCTATGCTAATCAGACCCACAGCCTGCTGTTCTCTCTCTAAATTCACAGACATGTACTTTAGGTACATCACCAAATTGGTACTGGACTCCTTGTCAGCCCCTGTACAGTGCACTATAGGTGCCCAGGGCATAGAGGCATCCAAGGCCTACCAGGGGCTGAAGCATAGCTTTTGCCACCCCTGGCTGGTTCTTACATTGACACAACTGGCTGATCACTCAGCTGGGGCAAGGTGGTGTAATCACCCCTTGCTTAGGTATAGTATACCTATGCCTACACCTATATCTGGACACATATATACCTATCAGCCACTCCTATAGCAGGCCTTAACAACCCTGGAGGCAGAGTGCTTGGTTTTATGTGAGATGGTGCTCTAGGCTGAGCTGAGCCTGTCTGCAGCTTTCGGAACCATTTCCTTATAGCTGTTCCAGTGATACTGTCATACCATATACTCTTAAGTGCATTACAATCCTCGCGGTTAATGCTAACTTTGGTTTGGCTTCATCAAAACATGTCGTGTTTGGTGTCATACATTTTGAAATACTACCCCCTCGCCAGTACTGGTGACGGGGGTAGCATTCCACCCTTCTAGAGGGAGAAGACATGTTACTTTACTTAAAACGCGGTTAATCCTAACCAGAGCCCCAGCATCACAAAATGGATGCTGCTGCTACAGACACGGTTCTGGCCTCCTGCTGCTGACCGAAACTCGGCAGAGGACGCTTGATCAAAGGATCTCCTGTCACAGGGAGGTGTTACACCACCCCAGACAGGAGATAGTGGATTGTAGCAGGGAGGGTTGAAAGAAACTACACACTGCCTGGGGCGCACAAGGTGTCCCCAAGCAAATGCCAGCCAAACCGGTTCTGGGGCACTCCTGCCCCAGTCCTGGCGGGAAGCTGGACAAAGGAAAAGGGGTGTAACCACCCCCTTCCTGGGTCCCACCCATAGTAGGGACCTAGCAGGTAGACCAGCCCCTTGATTTGGAATAAAGGTAGGAGCTGTGCAAATGCACATCAGATTATCCTGACTGAAACTTATGAAATGAAACTCTGGACCCTTCGACATCCCAATCGACGTGGAAGACTGAAGAATCTCCCTTGTGGTCAAGGAGTGACCACCCTGTGCAAACAGGCACCATCCAGCACCTCGACGTTTACTTTGTTGCAGTTATTGCCGGAACTCGAGCGACAGAGATCAACAAGAGCCAGCGATCCTGCCTTCCAACAGCCCGATCCACAGTCTATGCAGAGCTGAGACCTGTGGAGGCGACCTGAAGCGTGGGAGCGGCCATCTTGGAAAAACCATGAGGCGCTGACCGTGCAGCAGCAGAGGGTCCCTCGAAGCTGTGCATTGGAGTTTGAGAAGCTTTAGCCCCAAGCAGATTTTGCACCGAAGCTCACCCCTCCACACTCGACGAGTGATGCGTGGGGCCCTTTTGCATTTTTCTGCTTGACGCGTTGGTCCGGTCGCTTGCCCGTTGGCTAGTGGCCCCAGAACCGACAAACCTTTACATTTACACAGCTGATCTGGTTGCTCCAGATTGGCACTCGCTCCCCTGAAAAGGAGCATCCGCTCTGACCTTGCTGGTTTGAGTATTAAGCCATCTTCGAATCCTGCGTGGGTTGCCTTTGCCAAGGTTTGTTGACTGCGAACTGGAAGCCGACACCGCCGACAGCGAGAACCTTTGTGGGACAGCTTGTGATCCACACCTGGACATCCTCGGTGCCCCAGAGTCCACGTGGCAGCGGAGACAAGCTTCACGACATCTACTTGATTGCGCCCGACATTGCCTGGTTCCTTCCTGGTTCCTGTAGGAGAGTAGGGTCTGCTATCCTATGGTCACCCCAAATGTTTGCTTTTTGCTTCACTGGTTTATGACTTAATGTGGCTGTGGGCCTGCTAATCAGACCCACAGCCTGCTGTTCTCTCTCTAAATTGATGCCAATGCACTTTATGTGCATTACGAAATTGGAACTGGTTCACCTTATTGGCCCCTGTAACAGTGTACCCAGGTACCCAGGGCATAGGTGCTTCCAAGGCCTACCAGGGGCTGCAGCACGTATTGTGCCACCCCTGGCCTGGCCTCCATATTTGACACAACTGGCTGATCACTCAGCTGGGGTAAGTCGGTGTAATCACCCCTTACTTAGGTGTAGTATGCCAATATCTAACTTAAAATGGACACATATGTTCCTATCAGCCACTCCTATGGAATGCCTCATCAATCCTGGAGGCAGAGTGCTTGGAAATATGTGAGATGGTGCTCTGGCATGAGCTGAGCCTGTCTGCAGCTTTCGGAACCATGTCCTTTAGCTGTTTCATGATACTGCCATACCATATACTCTTAAGTGCATTATAATCCTCGCGTTATATGCTATCTTTGGTTTGGCTTTATCAAAACATGTCGAGTAAGGTGTCATACGATTTGGAATACTACCCCCTCGCCAGTTCTGGCAACGGGGGTAGCATTCCACCCTTCTAGAGGGACACAACATGTACATAACCTGAACCCCGGTTAAAGTTAAACTGAGCCTTTGTGTAGGAGAGTAGGGTCTGCTATCCTATGGTCACCCCAAATTTTTGCTTTTGCTTCACTGGTTTTCGACTTACTGAGGCTGTGGGCCTGCTAATCAGACCCCCAGCCTGCTGTTCTCTCTCTAAATTAGTGATACATGTGCTATAGGTACATACCACAATTGGAGATGGACTCCTTGTCAGCCCCTGTACTATGCACTATAGGTGCTCAGGGCATAGGTGCCACCAAGGCCTACCAGGGGCTGCAGCATATCTTTTGACACCCCTGGCTGGTTCTTAAATTGACACAACTGGCTGATCACTCAGCTGGGGCAAGATGGTGTAGTCACCTCTTGCTTAGATATAGTATACCTATATCTAAACCTATATCTGGACACATATAAACCTGTGAGCCACTCCTATGGAAGGCCTTATCAATCCTGGAGGCAGAGTGTGTGGTTTAATGTGAGATTGAGCTCTAGCATGAGCTGAGCCTGTCTGCAGCTGTCGGGAACAACTCCCTAAGCTGTTCCGGGATAATGCCATACCATATACTCTTAAGTGCATTATAATCCTCGCGGTTATATAGCAACTTTGGTTTGGCTGTATCAAATCATGTCGTGTAAGGTGTCATACGATTTGGAATACTATCCCCCTCGCCAGTCCTGGTGACGGGGATAGCATTCCACCCCTCTAGAGGGAGAAGACATGTTACTTTACTGAAATGCGGTTGATTTTTAAAAGAGCCTCAGATCCACAAAATGGATGCTTCTGCCACAGACACGGGTCTGACCTCCTGCAGCTGACTGAAACTTAGCCAAGGAGGCCTGGACAAAGGGTTTCCTGTCGCGGGGAGGTGTCACACCCCCCCAGACAGGAGATAGTCGATTGTAGCAGGGAGGTTTGAAAGAAACCAGACACTGCTTGGGGCGCACAAGGCTGCCCCTTGCATAATCTGGCCAAACCGGTTCTGGGGCCCACCAGCCCCTGTCCCAGCGTGGCCTGGATCAAAGGAAAGGGGTGTATCCACCCACTTCCTGGGTCCCACCCATAGGAGGGGACCTAGCAGATAATCCAGCCCCCAAGATTAGTATAAGAATGGGAGCAGTGCCAATGCACTTCAGATTATCCTGATGAAACATAAGAAACGAAACTCTTGACCCTTCGACATCCGACTCGATGTAGAAGACTGAAGAATCTCCCTTGTGGTCAAGGAGTGACCCCCCTGTGCAAACAGGCACCATCCAGCACCTCGATGTATGCTTTGTTGCAGTTCCCGCTGGAACTCGAGCAACAGAGATCGACAAGATCAAGCTTGCCTGCCTTCCTACAGCCCGATCCACAGTCCCTGCAGAGCTGAGACCCGTGGAGGCGACCGGAAGCGTGGGGCACGCCATCTTGAAAAGACCACGAGACGCTGATCGTGCAGCCCACGAGTGACCCTCGAAGCTGTACACTGGGGTTTGAGAATCCTCAACCCTGAGCCACTCTTGCACCGAAGCTCACCCCTCTACACTCGACGAGTGCTGCGTGGGGCCCTTCTGCTTTCTTTGTCTCAACGCGTTGGCCCGGTCACTTGCCAGCTGGCTTGTGGCCCCTGTGCCGGCGAAAACCTAAATACGACTTGTGAATCTGGTTGCTCCAGACTTGCACTAGCTCCTCTGAAAAGGAGCCCCCACGCTGACCCTCCTGTTCCGAGTGAGAAGCAATCTTCCAGTTCCGCGTGTATTGCTCTTGCCAAGTTTTGTTAGCTCCAATCTTGAAGCCGACAGCGCTGATGGTGAGAGATTACGTGGGACAATTAATGACCCGCTCCTGGATGTCGCAGATGCCCCAGAGCCCACGTGGCAGTGGAGAGAAGCTCCTCGACAACCACCTGATTGCGCCCGACATTGCCTGGTTCCGTCCTGGTTCCACCCTGGTCACTGCTGAGTGACCCAGACTCTGTCCCCTCTGCTTTCAGGTACTTTTCTATTCTGATGCACCTTTCGATCACACCGGACACTTCTCCTTCACATCGCCTGCAGCATCTTCAGCTTCAAGCACCCAGAACCTGCGTGACGAAACCCGACGCCACTTCGACCCTATGCACCCGCTTCCTGTGGGTGAGGTAACATTGCAACGCCGGTGTTCCCACACTGGTACACACCTCTAGGGTCTGTGTCTAAAGTTTTGTCCTTCTAGGTTCAGCGGAAGTATCCTAAAACTCTGTTTGTGTAACTTTTACGCACCATTGACTTAACATTGGTGCATGCGTGTGCTTTAAGCACTGCACCCGAATCCCGCGGGCTTTTCCCGACTTCAGCATTGCTTGTCCTGACTGCTCCCAGCGATTCCCTAGGCCCTAGGCCTAACCACTGTTCGATTGGTATCTCTTATACCATTTTTTTAGTATATGGTCTGAGTGGCCCCCCGCCCTTATATATAATTGTGCAACTTTGTATGTTATACTGTGCTTTTGATTTAACGCTTGTGCCCCTTTGTTCATAAAGAATACTGGGGATTATTTTTAGAAATAAATACATATATTTTTATAATATATACTTGTGTGGTGTCCTTTCATTTGATATTACAGGGCTGTGATTGGTAAAACAGCTCACTTAACACGACCTCTTAAGTTAAGCCTTTAAGGCTGCTTAGTCCATGCTAACCCAAGGATAGCTTGTCTACAAGGTTGACTTACAACCAGACACCATAAGGGATTGTTTGGACTGATACAGGGTGCCCACAGAACTGTGGACATCATACATCAGGCCAACTTCTCACATATGTGCGCAGCGGTGCGGATTTGAGCTTGCTGTTGTTTTACCATTGCAATCTTTTTATCAAATTGAAAGATCACATCAAGTACCCTAGGTACATATAAATCAAAAGCTTAGCATATTTAAGTTCTACTGAACTTAGTGGTTGTAGATTGAAGGGATTAGCACACCCTGACTACAACTCACTAGTAAGGGACAGTAGGAAAACACTAAGTGTAGGTAGGTGCATCACTTACACCACACTAGAGTCATGTCTGGCACAGTTGAACCTACAGGGTCTTTACCTGTGAGGGTTGACCCTCCACAGGCAACCTCCAGCTATGACAAATTCAGCTATAAAGACTTGAGTGCCTTGTGCACTGCAAGGAAGCTGAGAAAGGGTCACAACCCTACCATTCCTATCATAATAGCTGTGAGAAGTTGGCTTGGTATATGATTCTCACTAGTTCTAGTGATCACCTTGTGTAGTGTAGTTCCTATTATCCCAATAGGCTCTGCGCATTGGAATAATACCTCCAATAGTATAGACCTAGACCAGACGTTAACTAGGTCTTCTACTGTCGATATTAGACTTAAAGTTTTGGGTTTGCCAGCTAGCTCAGAGTTCACTAGAAACTTTCTCGAATAGGCAAGGAGGAGTTGAACCTCCCTGGATAGACAAGAAGGGATTTAGTTTCTGACAACCATAGAACATGACAACTTTGCTCTCCCCTAATCAAGAGTGTATCTCTAGAGTTGTGTGAAAACAAAAGACAACTTATTTTACTCAGTCAGTACGTGCATTCTTAGTTTCACCAGATTGTAGAGAAAAGGAAGAGATGGGCGTGTTCAATAAAAGATGTTATTTATTGATCAGTCTCTTTTCTCGTACAAGAGAAATGAATCGATATTATTGCAATACTTATGGTTAAGTAAAGTGCATACAATAAAAGCAGAATTATGAAATAATACTGTAAAAGCATTGATATGGTTTCTAAGCCATATGCTATTTAAAATGGATAGAATATATACATACATATATACATTTAACTAATCGTACTCAACTGGTGCTTCTAACCACGCCTACCCCGGTGTACCTGACCTAAGCCTAATACGTGGGCTGGAGTAGAAAGTAGCAGTTTGAGTTAAGTTTGTTTTGCCAAGTGACTGACTCAAGAATTCTCTGCAAGGGGTTATTCAGTTCTGTACCTGAGATCTAGGATGGTTGAGGGATGGTATCTCTCGTCTGTGGTCTCGATATTCCAAGCTGCCTGCAAGGGCTGCTCGGAAGCGCCGGAGCTGGATTTCTCGGCAGGAGAAAGGCAGCGTCTCGTTTTCAGCGCGTCAGGAAGGCGGGGCAGCGCCAGTGGGCTTCGCTCTCTGCTGGGCTTCGGCAAGTCTCGCTGCTCCGATCTCGTCACCACCGCGTGTGTTTGCTTAAGGCAATGTCGGTAATATTTATACCTGTAAGGTGCCGAGATTGACGTAAGGATGGACATAGATACGTCAATAAGGATGTCATACGAGCTGGTCGTTAGCACATTCTTTTACTGAAGTTCTTTGAGAAATCAAAACAATGGCCGCAGGGATTTTCCCAGGTTGTCATAGGTTTGATTTGTTTTGAGAACTCCGTATGCCTTATCAGGGGCTGGAGGAATATTGCTTGCCTAATTAGATGGCAAGCGTTATGACCTAATCAGATAACGTGCTCCTGTGCCGTGGTCTGGCTTAATCAGATAACGGTTTCTGCATCATGGGATGGCTGCTAGTTAATTTGTTAACCAGAATAGGGTCAGGAATAGGGGGATCTATACAGAACCTATAGGAATACATCACACCCACTCCACGCTAACTATGGCCATATTTACGAATCTAGGCATAGTAAAACATACTGTAGAGTATTGTGTATACCTTACCACCCCAAAATACACACAATGCATTTCGGAATTATGTAATATACGGGAAAAAAAATAGTCACATGTACTATATGCACTCAAGCAGTAGAATAATGCTAAATTAATCACGCATATGTATACATTATTAGTAATCGAATATGAGAATTACACATGAAATGGCTCTTAATACAGAAGAAAAGTTCGAGACCACTTCATCACAGTTCAAAAATATTTATGAACATACCAGCGGGCAGCTAATGTCTATGAAGTTTCTAAAAACAGAAATTAGTTCTCTAAGAATAGTTCTTACTTTAAGCAGAAGATAAGTGTCCCGAAAAAATTATAAAAATATTTTGGGGCTGCTAAAAAAATTGCTGTCCGTGGACTGGAGGAAAGGTTGATCTTGCTACTTTATTATTAAAGTTGAAGGCCAAATTCAAGGTGTCGGGAACGCCGTGTGCTAGCTTGCTCAAGAGTCGTTATTTCTGCTCTGGTGAGAACATCATATCATTGAGACTGCTGAAAAAGCTGTCAACAGCTTCCTGTGAGAGTTCCACTAACTCGGAAAAAGATGTAACCATTCATTCATGTGCATGATTGTCTCCATTGACGTTTTGAGTAGTATTGCTGACAGAAGGTTGTACCTGATCGATGCTGCTTTCATCTTGATCTTCACTACCCCTCAATCGTAGTGGTGAAGTTTCCACGAATGCCGTCATCAGGATTGGCAGCCGTTGAGGGCAGCACAATGCATGAGCCGTTACCGGACCCAACAATGTTTCTGCATCCATTGGCGCATCCGATTGTAGCGTCAGACAGGTGTCCAACACGCATTCTTCTCCGCACAGCATGCACCTTAATACAGGTAAAGCACATCTTTGCCATATCGGCCGAAATGAAAGAAACCAAGTCATGTTCAGGTCTCTAAGCCGGGTTAGTCCCAGGATTTTTGATATCCGGTCCCGGTATCCAATGGCTCGGATTGTTTCTTCCCTTGTCGCAGGTGTTTTGTCTGTGACATGGTTTGCCATAACGAAATATAAGGACTAAGAATAGGATTCCTGCAATTAGTCCCAAAATGAGGGGAACTCCTCCAAAAATCGAATGGACGAGGTCTGGAAAAATACCCAGTATGGCTTTGAATGGTGTTAATGCTCCTGAAAATAATGTCTTAAATACATTTGAGACTCCACTGGTATCAGAAATATTTAAGATTTCATTCAGGATTTCTGCGAAATGTATGGGGGAATTAGTTGATAACAATGAATGAATCTCTGCAGTCGTCCTTGCAACTAGGAGATCATACGTTTCTTTTGATGACGTGAGCCTGGTCGGCGTCTGAAGAAGCACTGTTTTCATTCTGCTTAAAGTATCAATTCGAATAGAAGTAATTTTCAAGTTAGGCCATGTCCTTGCCTCCCTGTCTGGAAAGGAGCTGGGGAACAATAAGCGTCCACAGCACATGACCTTCGCAGTCGTACTTACGAGATAAGGAACCCCGGGCAGTAGACTACAACATCTGCGATCCACAATTAGGATGTAACTCCCGTTATAGAGTCTTTTAAAGAATGGTTCTATCTGTGTTGCAGGTGTGCCTAGCTGGTGACATGAAAGGTTATTTGAGTTCCCTTCACAGGCTCCATGCAAACTAATTCCATTACACAGAAGTGTACCGCTTAGTGACATTGCACAATTATTGCCACTAAGGAACACTTTCTGTCCTTTATTACTGACACATGCATGTGAATAGGGCAAGTTCCATGTTGACTTAATGTACCCTTTTCCCAATTTTTCGTACATGCCAGCCTGTATATATTTTTGGCAGTATTGAAACCTGAAAGTAGATATCGGAATATTAATTATCCCATGTATTATCCATTCAATGACAGGTCGTTCTGACATTGTCAATGGTAATCTCTCGAGTTTCTCAATGCTCAGGATTGTATAATCAGCACCCTTTTGTGCCATACTGATTTGTTTATCAGTAAGGTTAAAGATATTGAATAGTGACGTTGTGTTGATTAAACGCCAAGGCACATAGCCTGAACACAGATTTTGTAACGTCCATCCAAGCTGTATAATAGAACGCAATTGCGACTGACCGTGTTGTAACAACAGTAAGTCTTGCGATAATATGTCGATTGCTGAAGACACAATACTGTCCAATGAAAAAATTCTGGAGGACAGAGTCATTAACCCATTGTCCACTACAGAAAGCGATTTTTCCAAATTAATACGGTCAATTTCCCGTATACTTTCTGCTGTCTCAATTTGAGTTATCTTCCAGGCCTCGTTGTAAGCTGCATATATAGAGGCTGCTATGAAGCGTTTTTGACGCTGTTTGCGCGGTCCCATAATGAAATCACGCAAGTCAGCACCATCAGTAAGTAAAGTTAGGTGTTGCTTAATTTCTGTCAGTGTGGAAGTTTGTAGCCATTGAAGGCAGAGTTTGCCCACACTGTAGGTGGTGATTATCCCTGGGTGTTGTCTTTGGGTATATCTAGGGTCTGGCCTGGTCAATGTGAACCCCTGTGTTTTGTTCAGGAATCTGTCTTGACAGTTATTAGTATCTGTGGGCCAGATTAACCATTGTTTCCAATCAGGATTTGTTCTGTTTTGGTTTAATACATAGTTTACGTCTATCTCTTCATCTGCAGAGTTATTGCTGTTCATTGTAGGTTTTGGAATAGACGGTTTATTTAAGTCTTTGATTTTGGCTAATCCAAGACAGGTAGTTTGTTGAATAGTGTCATTCAAGAATATAATTTGTTCTGGGATCATGCAGGCTCTAAACAATGATTCTATACCCTGAACTTGCCATTCTCTTGTACCCCAAACACTTTTAACTTCCACATTTTTGTCCCAATACTCAAAACCAAATGTATTCATCTGTTCAAAAAATGAGTCCGAATATATCAATTTTGTGTTTGTAAGCATGGTTTTTGTTCCTGTCTTATTTGACAATTTAAAATAAAATGTTTCAGCTTTACTTGTATTGAACCCTGAAAAATAAGAATATTTGTCATAAATGGTTCTTGAGCTTCCTTTTGGAGGGGTTGCACAATGTTCCCATTGATTATAATTTAAAACATTTCTAGGTTGTGCAGATTTATGTAGAAAATGGCTACCATAGTGGTTGTAGCAGTACATACTATCATAATTAGACGAACCCTGCAAATAATCAGGTTTGGTAAATTTAGCAGACATTACTAGGTCAGACATCATGTCATTAATACTTTCAAAGTCCCAATCATCAGCAAATGAGTTTGGTTTTACAAAGTCACTCAACGAGATCTTGATTTGGTGTGGATATTTGAGGATTTCAACCGGACCATAAATTTCATAGTCAGTATTGTCCCATGCTACCCCACCCGGTATAGGATTGGCTGTGAAGTTGACTGAAGAAAGTTCTCTTTTCTCGACGTGTGAAGACGTGTGTGGCTTGAGGATCAAGTTGATTTTCTGGCTTGCTGTGTCCATTTTTGCATATTTTCCCTCAATGAAGCGTCCCAAGCATAGTACCATGATGAGCCAAAGTATGAGGATAAATACACCAAAGGACACCCAAAATTCAATCCATGGAGAAATCAGATAGGTTTATTTCAGCTGTTTTAAAAGCTCCTTAGCTTTGTCTTTAAGGGGTTTTGTTGATGGCTGTGTCTTTGATTCACTGAGGTCTTCAGAGGAATCATTGAAGTTTATGAAGTAGCCGGATGCTGTTCTATCAATTGCTCCAATTGTTTCAGGATTACTGTTTCTTGCATATTCATTTGTTACTTCATTGTAGGTTGGTGTGTCTCTACTAAACGTTTTTATTTGGGTTTTCAGAGGTGTGAGTTCTATTGCATTGTTGCATAGTCCTTGTTGTTGTTCTGTAGGCGTTTCGAATGTGATTAGCCTTTTAGTTAGCACCTCTGTACTTGTAGCAAACCTCGGTGTTCTACTACTTATCGGGAGTCCACTTGGCCTACTGTTTGTTATCGGCCACATGATTGTGGTTTTACCAGGTCGATGGATACAACTCGGTTCTCCTTTTTACCAGCAAGCGGCGGTAGTACAACTGATCTTGTCCCGTTGATGGACAAGACAGGAACTGCTTTTCTGTAAGAAGGCCCAAATTCCTTCTTTACCGCGATCTTTTCTCTGACTAGATCCCCGATTTTTGGAATCCAGACAGGTCTTGCTGGGACAGGCGGTGTTTCTTCAGTGGTTATTGGCTGTTGTTTCAACATTATGTTGCTCAGGTCTTTTCTTGTTTCGTTTAAGTCCTGCAAAATAGCCAAACGATCTTTGATATCAAAGCTTTTTTCTTTCACCACTGAAGTCTGACTGTCAAGATCTAAGACTAACATCCTAGTCCCAAACAATAATTCGTACGGACTGAATACCTTCAGAGAATTTCTTGGCAAGTTGTTTAGACTACGTTGGACACTTATTAGATGTTTGACCCACCCAGCTCCCGAACCTAATACCTTTGCTGTTATAGATCGCTCTCTGCCTTTGGTTTTTTCTTTACACCATCCCGTATCCCTCAGGAAGGAAGTGAGAAGATTTCCGCAAATGCAATGCTCATTCTGGCCAAGCACTCCTCACATACCCAAGAGGCAAATGGAAAGATATTGGTCAGTACGTAGCATGCTTCTAGCGTATATGCCATTATAGACTTGCAAATCTTGATATAACAGTTCTGGCGTCAGCCGAAAGTTGGGGTCTACATTATAAGTGAAAACTAGTCTCTGTATGTTAATACGACGCATTTTTCATATTGGGATTTATTTTTTATTGTTGATCCTTTCTGGTGTGAAACTCCAAGGTAATATACCGTTTCTTTCACCACTGCGATTTCTGTTACAGTTTGGGCATTTTTTTACAAAAATGGTATGATGCAGGCTCATGCCTGGCCACCAGTACACTGATTGTAATTCTTCCAGAGAATCTTTTAGTTTGAGGTGTCTGAGACCCTCGCCCATATGTGCGTCTGCTATTAACAAGCCTTTCCTGTCCATGTTTGGAATCACTCTATCCCCCACTCCAGGGATTCGAGCAAAAGGAACGGAGTTCGCATCGATTATGTATGTATATTTGAGTGGGTAACTGATCGGTAACGCTGAGCAGTCGCCTTTTGATGACGTTTTCACCGCCAGCATTGTTTCACCGTCAATGTATTTTACTGCACGCTTTTTTCTAGCTACGGAAGCCGATTCAGTTGCTACCGCTGTGGCTTTCTCAGCCAATGAATTCCCTGCAACGTGAACGCCATCACGCTGATGACTCAGTGAGTGTATCACGTGAGTCTTTGGTAGTTCTTTCTTTAACAGAACTATTTGTTCCCAAAGCAGTTTTTGCTTTATTGTTGCACCTGTGTCATCTTTGTAACCGTTTTGAATCCATTTCTGTAAATCGCTGTTATATGATTTGACGCAGTAATACGAATCGGACACTATGAGTGTCGGGAATTCGCGATCTGCATTATCTAGCGCCATTTTCAATGCTATTATTTCAGTCTGTTGTTCTGAATTAGTTTCTACTGAGTGTGATTTTGTTAATAGAGGTCTTAGTATACCTCCGCGCCACACTTCTTTTGTAATCTCACATGTGGGGTTGTATGCTTGTTCTCCCCAAACGGATGGTTGAGCATGTCCGTCTGTATAGATTACACAAGCGTACTGTCGTAATGGCAGAATGTCGATTGGCAGAGGGAATATTCTTTCATATTCTAGATATTTTAGTTCCTCTAGTTCTGGGTCAAAGTAGTATTTTACTTTGTCCATTGTAATGGAATTCACCCATTGCATCCATTCCGGATTCAATGCTGTTGTTGGTAAATTACACGGGGTTGTTAATGCCTCAAAGGCTGATTCTGCTGTTCTGACTGTGATGTGTCTACCATCAGCTTTATCTTTTTCTCTAGCTATTGCGGTTTGAACTGCATGAACAATGTTTTCTTTAATGCTGAATTTCTTTTCAGCTTCTGTGTACAAGTGTGATTTGAATGCAATTGGTACCTTTTCTCCCTCGTTAGAGGTCAGGTATGTGAATCCGCATCTTCCTGGGATGACTCGAATCACAAGGTTGCGTGTGTTACCACGTGTTTCTAATTTTGTTTTAATTAACATATCTGTTTGTAAGGATCTCAGAATTTCTGTGTGTTTTTGAGTCCAATTGGTTTTTTAAAAATCTGGTTTTATTAGATCATAAAGGGGTTTGACCCTTTCTGCGTAATTTGCAATGTATGTTCTTACGAAATTTAGGAAACCTAGAATTGACTGTAGGTTTTTTAGTGTTCTAGGTGCTTGGAGTACGGCACATTTCTCTAGGAAATTGTCAGCCAGGCTTTTGCCTTCACTTGATAATTCATATCCTAAGAACAGGACTGTTAGATGGGCAATTCTAGATTTTTTAAAGTTGAATTTGTAACCCTCTGCTGCGAACCCAAGTATTATGGTGTTCACTCTCTTCAAGTGAGTATCCAAGTCATCATCTGTTAGGTATATGTCATCGACATAAGATAATGCTTCGTCATCATATGTTTGTAGTAACTCTGTTACTCTCGCTGAGAATAATCCTGGGCTGTTCTTGTACCCCTGGGGTAACCGACAGAATTCTTTTTGAGCGCCATTTATTGAGAACGCTGACAAGTATCTGCTCTCTGGTGCTATATTTTGACAAAAGAATCCATTAGAGATGTCTAATGTTGTTTTATATTTTTTGCGCACTATGTTATTCATTAGTGCAGCACTATACGAGTTTTGTACTGCAAAAGTTTTGCAACATGAGTTAAGGTGTCTGTAATCCAAAACTAGACGATATGAATTGTCTGGTTTGGAGACAGGAAACAAAGGGTTGTTCATT
This sequence comes from Lissotriton helveticus, assembly GCF_964261635.1. Lineage (NCBI taxonomy): Eukaryota > Metazoa > Chordata > Amphibia > Caudata > Salamandridae > Lissotriton > Lissotriton helveticus. Next base: position 1,078,068,623 of record NC_136063.1, on the reverse strand, counting down.
TGTGAGGTGCAAGTTTCAATCACCCCCTGGTATTCTAGTTGATCTAGAATTTCTTTTACCTGTTTTTTAGCTTCTTGCTTGATTGGATACTGCCTTTGTGCAGTAGGTTGTGATTTTAACTGGATTTTGTGTGGAGGAGATTCCTCATCCCATCCCACATGATTTTTATATAAAGCAGGAGCTTGAGCTACTGCCCACTTTCTTGCAAGTGTATATTTTTTATGAATTGGAATATGATTTGAGAAGGCAGGCATAATTATTTCTTCGCCATGTGGGCACTCCCTGACAAACTCTGGTGGCCAATCTTTTTCAGCTAGAAGGATGTCATAGCCCTTGGAGAGATTATCCCAAAAAAGGCCCCTTATTTTTCTAGTCTTATCCCCTTTTATACGTAAAGTTATTTCATATATTTTGTGAGGTTTGCTAACTCTGGTGTCTGCAGTTTCCACTTGAATGTATTCATTCGTGTCCACTGTCTCCAGATGATTCATAAGGACTTTGCGTGCTATGCTCACTTCTGCTGCGCTGTCTAGCATTGTCTGAGCCCACTCTCCGTTTTTCAGCTGTGTCCTCAGTATTCTCGGCATTGTTGAATACTTTAATACTGGCTACCTTCTTCTTTGGAAACTGTAATTTTTTATTTGGATGAGCAGGTTCCTTGTCTTTGGACTTGACGTGCCCTTCCCTGGGTTCCGATCGTCCTCTTCTTTCCGATTTCTGCGAGGAAGTCTGAAAAGATTGAGAGGGACGTGTATCAAAATCTTGATATCTATCAGGTTTCTTTATGTTATCCCTATTTCTAAGGTTGTATCTTTTCACAGAGGGCTCCCTTTGGGGAGACTTGGGTCCTTGGTCCGGAGATCTTTCTCTCCGCCGAGGAGACCTTCCTCTGGACTGGAATCTCTTTTCTTTTGGATTGGATTGTTTGTTTCCATCCCAGTTCTTCTTTTGACTGTTTAGGTTATTTTTAATAAATATTTTTTCAGGACTTTCAATTAGTTGGGGCTTCACTGGTATTCCACCCAAACTATCTCTACCTAGTTCTTCATAGGGTTTTTCTATAATTCTGGCAATTTCAGCTGGTTGGTCTGCTATATCTGTCTCTTTTAACCTCTGGCGGATCGCCACATTCGCTGCTTCTCCTTTTATGTTGGCTAGTAATATTGCCGAGACCTGCTTGAAGTCTTTTAGTAATTTCATACCGAGAGTTAAAGCGGGTTCTGGACCGTATTCGTCTTGAATTTGTTTTAGCACATCTGGTATTACTGACATGGATGGAACTCCATGTGTTTTTGTGTAAATGGAAGCAAAGACTGTACCCCAAGTGTCACAGTCCTCCACGTGTGGTGCGATTCCCATTGGAAGACAGATAGTCAGAATCCTGTGTTTTTCTACCGGGGTGGTATCTGGAAATACCGCCTCTATTTGGGTGATTTTTTGTGCTAACCAGAATGGTATTTGTTCCGGTTTAGCTGGTATTTTACCTAGGCAGGACTGTATGTTCTGTGGTGTAATTTTATTTGTGTTCCCCTGATGAGGGGTCAGCTGTGGAATTTTAATTACTGGTTGGACAGTTGAAGTCCGCATTACATATTGGACTAATTGTCTATATATTTTAATTAATTGTTTTAGTTGTACTAAAAGATCTGCTGCAGACATTCTTTCGATGTCTGGATGTGGTGTGTATCCGGTTAGGACCGGCCACGTTGCTCCTGGTCTACCTAGTGGACCGAGCCTGGTGATTTGATTATTATGTTTTAGGGCGCCATTAAACAAGAGCAGGTGTTCTTGGAATTTGAGTGGTACTTCCACTTCCTCGAAAGGAGTGTACTCATTAGGAGGTTCCTCTATTTTATAATAGTGGAACTCCTTTGTTACAGCATTTGCTGCTGGAAAGTTTATCCATGAATAGAATACCTCTGTCTGCCGATATTCGTGTGCCTCAATTACGAATATGACTGTACCCATTCCTCTTTAACCTATATATTAACGAATTGGAGGAATTTCTTTTAAATACTGAAGCAGATTACCCCTTTGTTGAGCGCAAGGGGGTGCCCGTGTTACTTTATGCAGACGATGCTGTTCTTATATCTAGGACAGCAATCGGTCTTCAGAAGTTATTAAATTCCTTCTTTAAATTTATGGAGTCACGTGGCCTAAGCATTAACAACTCCAAGTCCTATGTCATGAAAACAGGAAAGGGTACCCGGAAAACTGATTCCTTTAGTATAAATGGGGAGAAAATCCCCTCAACTAATTCCTTTTCATACCTTGGGGTCCTCTTAGATCATAAATTATCGTGGGGCCCCGCAGTGTCTAAAAAGAAGGGCGAAATATCACGGGTAAATGCGGCCATTCTTGGCTTTGCAAAAAAAATCGGTAACTGCCCTACGGCCGCATTGCTCAAACTGTACCAGGCAAAAAGTGTTGCTGTTGCCTGCTATGGAAGCGAGCTCTGGGGCTATTGTAAGATAAAAGACCTAATGGTTACAGAAAATAACGTCCTGAAAAAGATACTGAGGTTGCCAAGGGGTATTGGGAACTACTCTGTACATGAGGAGTTGGGGGTCCCCTATTTAGGTGATAGAATAGCAGTAAGCCCGGTTCTGTGTTGGCTGAATTGTTGGCTTAATACCGACATTCCACTCACACATGCCCTGCTGAAAGAAGCCTTATTGTTAGACGGGAGGTTTAAAGTCCCGTGGGTGAAGTATATAAAGGATTGTTTGACGGCAATTGGCCGTTCTGATTTGTTTTATGCTCCCAACTTGATTACAAAATCCGATGTTACCTCGGTAAAAAATGCTCTATTATTGTTAAGATGTACTGACAGAGAAGAGGTTGAGATACAGAAGGACAGTGTTAGGAAACACTTACTACTTAAAACCTGTCCACAAATGGAACCTTATTTGACATGGCCTATGACCAGTTATGAATAGTTTTTGTTAATAAGGTTCCGTTTTGATTTATATCATCTCCTACTGGCGGTACCAAGTGGGGCACAACGGGGTGAAGTGTTGCCAGCTTGTGGCTGCGACAGAAAGTCTCCTCAAGATCTGGCCCACTTTCTTTTTATCTGCCCCTATTACTCCACCCCACGGAAACTATACCTTATACCGTGCCTTAAAAAACTGAATTTTGTACAAATCAAACCTGCACTTTACTACTTACAACTACTGAATTGTGACTGTACCTTATTTGTCTGTAACTTTTAAAAAAAAGCCATCTGTTTTAGGAAAAGTATGGATGGATAATTATGCTGCGAATGTTTTAGGTGCTTTTAAACAATATAGTAATTTATGTTTTTAACTAAACACTGCTCATGCCTTTAGTGCCCGCTGTACGATCTTTTTCTTTGTACTGTATACTGTGTCTCTCACTTGCCATATGAAATGAATTGTCCGGAATGTTTTTAAATGTGTACTTATGAATTGTACTTTTATGATTGTATTATCTACAATCGAATAAAGATTTTTGAATTGAATTGAATTGACTGTACCACCTCTTGGTGTCAGTCCATTGTCTATAAGTTTTAACGTTATAGATCTTCTTATGTTGACCGGGATGAGTTTTATATCCGGGTCTGCTTCTTGCATAGTATTATCAGCTTCTATTAGTTCAGCTGCTAATCTAACTCTCTCTCTTTCATCATCACTTTCTGACATTTTACTGTCAGGAAGGTTATTCTGTTTGTTTGCAGATCAGGTTCCTTATGGAAACAAAGATTAGATGCACAATATTTTGGAACAGTGTATCCTTCAACGTTGATTGAACCAAGAACCATACATAGGAGTTCCCTCCTGCGAGGTTTGGCGGATTACCTCTCACCCACTCCAGACGTCTTTGGAGTATTATGGGAAAAAAGGGTCTGAGTGAAAGAGCACGACTGAGTTACTCTAAAGTCTTGCGTTAGTTTTATCGCCTTTCCAAACACGTTGGGCGCCATGTAGTGTAGTTCCTATTATCCCAATAGGCTCTGCGCATTGGAATAATACCTCCAATAGTATAGACCTAGACCAGACGTTAACTAGGTCTTCTACTGTCGATATTAGACTTAAAGTTTTGGGTTTGCCAGCTAGCTCAGAGTTCACTAGAAACTTTCTCGAATAGGCAAGGAGGAGTTGAACCTCCCTGGATAGACAAGAAGGCATTTAGTTTCTGACAACCATAGAACATGACAACTTTGCTCTCCCCTAATCAAGAGTGTATCTCTAGAGTCGTGTGAAAACAAAAGACAACTTATTTTACTCAGTCAGTACGTGCATTCTTAGTTTCACCAGATTGTAGAGAAAAGGAAGAGACGGGCGTGTTCAATAAAAGATGTTATTTATTGATCAGTCTCTTTTCTCGTACAAGAGAAATGAATCGATATTATTGCAATACTTATGGTTAAGTAAAGTGCATACAATAAAAGCAGAATTATGAAATAATACTGTAAAAGCATTGATATGGTTTCTAAGCCATATGCTATTTAAAATGGATAGAATATATACATACATATATACATTTAACTAATCGTACTCAACTGATGCTTCTAACCACGCCTACCCCGTTGTACCTGACCTAAGCCTAATACGTGGGCTGGAGTAGAAAGTAGCAGTTTGAGTTAAGTTTGTTTTGCCAAGTGACTGACTCAAGAATTCTCTGCAAGGGGTTATTCAGTTCTGTACCTGAGATCTAGGATGGTTGAGGGATGGTATCTCTCGTCTGTGGTCTCGATATTCCAAGCTGCCTGCAAGGGCTGCTCGGAAGCGCCGGAGCTGGATTTCTCGGCAGGAGAAAGGCAGCGTCTCGTTTTCAGCGCGTCAGGAAGGCGGGGCAGCGCCAGTGGGCTTCGCTCTCTGCTGGGCTTCGGCAAGTCTCGCTGCTCCGATCTCGTCACCACCGCGTGTGTTTGCTTAAGGCAATGTCGGTAATATTTATACCTGTAAGGTGCCGAGATTGACGTATGGATGGACATAGATACGTCAATAAGGATTAAGCATGGGCGGATCTAGCGGATCTCGCGTACGCGAAATTGCGGATTTACGGATTCGCAATCCGCGAAGATACGCGAACTCTAGCGGATTTGCGGATTTTCCCGTTTTTTGTGTTGGCGCGTGTTCGCGCCGATTTTGGGACAAGTTCGCAATTGCGAACTTACTTTTCGGCTCGCAACGGCCGCGACTATGTTGTTTCTACGTCTGGTTTATCATCACAGGTTCACAGCACCCTCTGTTTCACCACTGCCACCCTCTGGGACACCCATGCCACCCTCTGGTACATCCTCACTGCCACCCATTAGGTTTATTTATCACTGTAGATTATGGTGGTTGAAAAAAGCAAGCACACCTGCCCTTCTTCAACTGCCATCAATTAATTTGTGGGTCATTAATGTGTCAGTAATTTTGAAAGTTCCAGTCTGGCTGGCACCTGTTTCCTTCCTTATCTGTAATTTGCTTTTTGTTGCAGTGAAAATTTTTTTCACAGGACCTTTATGGTCTACTTGTAGCTATTCTATGAGCCTGCTGTTTGGGTCATAGCAGGGTCATAGAATAGTTGCAAACTCTGGAGGGGCCCCTCAGGAAGCAGCACTACCTTGAATGTTACTAATGTTAAGTTTGAACTTTTGCACCTGCTCATTGCTTTCAGTTTAGCTAAAATCGTTTTTTCTGCAATTTCGCGTGTTTTTTGGGGCGCGAATCCGTGCGAGATCGATTTCGGAAGCCGCGAATACGTGCAAATACAAAATTGTTTTTCTTGCGACGTGTATGTTCGCGTGATCTTGCGCGTGTTCGCGAGGCGCTTCTAGCTATACGTTTGCCAAGTTACCCTATCGGTCGTACACGGGCGCGGCCATCTTGTTTGCGTGACGTAATTCCGTTTCCGGCCGCTATGTGTAATCTCGCAAAGTGTGCTGCTCGCTAGTACAATTTCGCGCGTGCTCGCGAGGAAAGTCTCGCGCGAACTTACCCACGCGGTCGTGAACGGGCGCGGCCATCTTGTTTCTCATTCATTGCTATGGTTCTGGGCATGCTTTCTCTATCCTCTCTCAATCTCTGCCATCCTTTGCTTGTTTGAAGTTTATTTGATCTAATTTTACTTATTATCTATCCCTCTATTTTTCTAGCTCTATATTTTTGTGTTTTCTGCTGCTTTTAGTTACTTTTAAACTACTTTTTTTAACTCTTTTCTTTTCTTCTTCACTATTCTATTTCTTGTTTATCATTTAACTGTATTTCTGCCCAGACCATGGTAAAGGGAGCCGGGAAGCACCCTGAGAAGGGGAAGGGTCCCGCACCCCGTGCCCGGCTCTCGTGCGGGCGTTTGAGGGGGGAGCAAGTGGTCCCGCGGGAGATCTTCAGCGCGGAGGAAGTGGCGGCACTCATCTTCCACGTCCAGCGCCGCCTCCCCAAGACGATCCTGGGAGGCGGCAAGATCGCGACTGGCTATGGCATCCGGGAGCGCCGCAAGCGGTGGGAGAAGGTGTGCCGGGCCATGTATAAGCTCTCTGGGGTCCGGCGCACATATAACCAGGCCACCCACCGCTGGACCGATGTCATGGACCGGGAGCGGGACTTGCTGGACGCGCTCGGCGTAGAGGTCCCCGGGCTTGGTGAGTAGTAGTAGCTATTCATTTACTACTCTGTTTTATCCGGCTCTGTTATTTGCAAATCTTTGTTCTTTACCAAGAGCAATAATGCTGCCGATTACATTGAGGTAAATTATATTTCAAAATCTTCTATGCATTTCAGGTGCACTGCTCTCCTTCTCAGTAGCCTTGCTTGCTACTATGCTTCTTTGTTTTGTATGTTGTGTTCAGAAGCATTTCATTGGCCTGAGAAATTATGTATGAGTGTAGTGTAAAGATGAGAACTGCGTAATGCTAGACACTAAGGGTCATATTTTCAATTACCGGCGCATCCCTGCAAAGTAGCAGGGATGCGGCAGTAATTGTGTGCCATGCCACCACCACCCATTGGCCCAAAACGTCACAGAAGCCTTACGCATCTGTGCCGTAAAGGCAGCGCATTGCTGGAGTTGCGTGCCAACGATGGCGCAGCTCCAGCAATGCTCTGGGGTACCCTATCTCCCCAATGCTGCATCAAGCCGTACGTCGGCTTCAAGCGCGCAGGGTTTGAGTCATGCATCATTGTCCTAAAAGTGACTGATTGACATCTTGTAGATTTCCCTCAGCCACTTTTAGGATTCGTTCCTGCGCAGGTACGCCCTCCCTTGCGCCGGAACGCCCCCTGATGGCGCAGGGCTTTACAACGTGATGCATCGCCCATATGCCCATATGTGTTTTTTTTTAATATATACGCCGCACCAACACCATGGCGAGTCTTTTGTTCTGCCGCTGCGTCACAAAAGGCACGCAACAATGGAGGAAAATGAGCCGCAAGGGACTTCTAAATCAGCCCCAACAGACTGAAGTCCAGTCCTTCCTTTAGACACATGGCTATAAGAAGAAATAGTGGCGGTGGTGGGTGGATTGATAGTTTGAGTATTCACTGATCTGCAAGCAGGATGGACTTTGTCTGTCACTTCGCGTGCTGCGGACTGCTGCCTGCAGTGCCAGGCCTAGGCAAACCTCTTTAGTAGTCTGTTTATTGAGTTACATAGGAACTTTCTAAGTCAACGTTCCGCAAATCAGGCAATACGAATAACGTAGTATACCACATGAGATAGATCCCGTGGAATAGTTGTCTATCTATTTGCTATTTCTCCAAAATATTTTGTTATTGTTCTTTTGAAATGTTTGATTTGGTTGAAAAATCTCATCCATGTTTTCTGGTTTTTCTTTCTTTCATGTTGTACATCAGCTCCCCCCAAGGGCAAGAGGACACAGGAGGAGGGTGCTGAGGATGCAGGCCAGGATCGGGCAGGCGAGGGCTCCTTTGCTGGCCCCAGTAAGTTTACATTTTAATAAAGAGTACCTATTTTTTCCAAGCGTTCCTCATTCGATTTTTTCTAAATCGTCTTTGATCTTCTTGTAGACTGGATATAAATTCTTATCCTGCCTCGAATATGACTCCCTGTGGTATTACTAGACTATTCTTATTAGTCTGTCTGTGTAGCTAACTAAGATTGGACATTTGGCAATTCCATTGGACTCCCATTCTATTCAGCAATAGCTCTATGCACTGTCTCCTTACTGACTAGATAGTGTGGCAGAGTCATTCAGCTCCCGAAGTCACCGATTATTGATCCCCAATGATCTCTAGATTATCGTACGCAGGACAAGAGAGTACGGAGTCACAGCACAGTCAAGAAGTGTCAGAGGCACTCATGCTTGCAAAAATTCCAAAACCTTTAGCTCATCCACTCTAGTCTGGAGGAACAAAAACCACAGAGTCTATTTAAGTTTAAAAGCTTTATTAAAAGTAAACACATTTATTAAAATCTACTTTGTCATAAAACTATTTAACTGAAAACGGAAAAGTGGTTAGTGCTGACGATTAATTGGACACATTTCTTGTGGTCGAGCCGAGCTCTCACCTGGTTTGAACTTGATCCTGGTCGTGTTCTTAGGAGTCAAGCTTCTGTCTGTTAGGAGAAAAAGTGGCTGCGTGTTAAAAATCAAAAGCAAGCATTCATCAGTTGTGCATAAAAGTGCAGCAAGACAACAGCCTTCCCTGGAAAATGGGACATTTTTACTTTGGAGTAGACAGTCACAAATTATTACATTGTATTCAGTTTTTTTAACATTTCTCCTAGACCAAATATTATATAGTAGTGAGTGGTGTATTCTAACATTCTTAAATGTACTTTGTAGGTGTAACATCTGGTGACGGGGCCAGCGCGGAGGTGGCTGTGTTGGGCGAGGACTCGGCGGACTCTGGGGAGGAGGCGGTGCAAGAGCCGGCGGACGGTCCTGTGGGGGTTCAAACGGTGGTGGCGGAAACAGGTAAGCTATATATTCCTTACTTATTGAGATTGAAGACTGCATAGTGTGCTTTCTGCACGGGTGTATTACAAATCAACCAGGTAGTAGCCTCCTCGAAATGTACTTCGACTTAGCTGTGAACTTTTTGGTGAGAAGAATCCCAATAAGTTCTTAGACGAACGTGATGGATGGGATGAACGAAAAGCGAAAGAAGGGTGTAAGTAAGTGGGACGCGAACTTGTATGATGGCTGGCAAAGAAGAACGATATGTGTTTGCTTGGCCCCCGAGGTGGCTGGGAAGGAAAGAATATGGTATGGTGCATGGCTGGGTCAATGATGAAGCAAGGATGGGTGGAAGGACAGCAGCCTGGGTGGGTGAAACAGAAACTGTATGTGTGCGTATACTTTGACTGAATGGATGCCTGGAGCATGGTATTCTCTGACTCTTAGATAGCACATGTGTATCTAGAGAGAGTAGATGGTCGCCAGATGAAGTAAGTGTTACCTTGAAGAGCATGTACCACCGCACCCGCACGTCCGTTCCAGTGCAGGGAAGGCAAGGAAAAGAAATTGTAAATGTGTCCAATACTACCATGAATAGTAGCAGTACTTTGTATTGCGTCTGCAATCACAGCATATATCTGGTTATTACGGTGGACACTCCGTACCTCTCTTAATAACTTTAGTTTACTTGTAGTACGTCATTCATGTGTGGGTGTATCACTGTTCACTCAATATTAAGCAAAGCACCTAAAGTCATCCCATATGTCATCAAATACGTCCCATGTGAAGTGATAGATAATCAAATTAGTTAGCTTCTTCATTTTCCTTTTCTAGTACTCATTTGCACTGTAGGGTGAAAGGTAAATTAATTAAGCAGTAGCCCTTGTAACAGAGTATTCTCAGTGCCACCCGTAATAGAAAAGTAATAGCTTCACCACCTGCATGTACTGGACCGGTACAGTAACGCAAGTCTGTCTCACTCATCATGGTGTGCAACTTTTTTTCTTGGGTGCAAGTTCACTGTGCTGTCCATGTCATTCTGCCGGCTTGCATAAGATAACGTACCAATTTCCCTAAACAAGAGAGAAGAAGAAGAATAAGACTGGTGTACTGTCATAGTCGACTGCAATGGAAGTCCATAGTGGTCGTAGAATTTGTTCATTAAACTACCACTAATGTTAGAGCAAGGATGCAGAAGTGGGAGGTTACATAGATACTGTCCTCAATAGTTATGTACTGTGCTTTCAATTTGCTACTTGTACTGTGACCCAACTTTCGGCTCAATCACTTTGTGTTATTAATGCTAAGGAGCATTGGTTACAGACTATGTCTTTCTTTCTTCATATAGTTGCTCCTTCCAAATCAACAACACGGAGGGAGCAGGCTAGAATGGCCCGGCAACGGAGGCTGGAGGCCACTGTCGCCGAATATCGGTGGCTGGTGGCCCTGGAGGAGGAGGAGGACACGCAGTCGAGCGGGGCAACAACAACATCCTCGACTGTGACCACTGCATCCTCCTCCGTGACTAAGCCAGCGGGACCGAGCCGGGCTAACAAAGACAACCGCCACCGCCAAGCAACAGAAATACCAGCTGCCCCCCACAGGAGCTGCAAGGAACGCCAACGCCGCCTACGAGTCCGAATGTCCAACCTGGAGCAGGAGGTCCTGAAGTATAAGAACTTGGTTAAGGGCCTCCGCTCCGAGCTTGCCACCCTCCGCAAGGAGTATGATGCCCATGCCGCAAAATGCACCAGCACCAGCACCCTCCAGTAGTGGAGTGTCCCTTGCCCTTTTTTTATAGACTTTTGGGGGGTGGGATTTGGGAGTTGGGATCGTTTTGGGACGTTTCAAAGACAATCGTTGGGGTTAGGGTGGGTGAGGGAGATTATTTTGTTAGGGCTACATAAATATATTTTTAAACTTTATCTGACCATACCTGTTTTTTACTGCTTTTCAGTCTGGTGGGTGGGGGGTGGGGGTGTAACAGTAACTTTGTTTTCCTGAACAGTCGTAGGACTTTAGTAGTACAACCGTCAATCTCTTGTCTACTCCGAAATAATACTCCATTATACTACCTCCCACCAAACGCTTATCTTACCTGTAATTTGTGTTAGAAATTAGGGCTAGGCCCAGGGCTGGCTCCACGTGAAATGGGGATTAACGTTGTCAATCCTGGGCGGGTGACATTTCCTCATTGCGGTGGTACTAGTGGTGTGACACAGTGGCAGTTGCATGCCTATGGAAAAAAAGAAAACAAAACCTTGTTTGTCCTTACTGTAGCATTACAACGGTTACGGTACGATCGAGAATATAGCAGGTGACAGACAGAACAGTGCCATAATGTAGCCTAACAAATGGTAAAGTATTTGCTTGCAAGTATAACTAGTACTTGCGTTGAATTTATTTGACATTGGCTACTACTACTAGAAGATATAGTACTGAAGCTGAGTAAGTCTAGAAGATATCCTCGTATTCCTTCACCAGCCTGTTGCTATGACCTTATCCTCCCCAGCAAGTGTGTGGAATTATTGATGTCATTTTAGTCAGACATCAAGCAAAACAACACAGCCCGGGGGAAGAGGGTTAGGGTTTGTAAAATGGATGGGAAGGCGGGTTTCTTTTTGGGTAGGTTTTGTTGAGAGAAGAAAAAAAAAGCAGAGCATGGACAAACAATAATTGAAGATAAAGACAATCTTTGGTTACAAAGTAAAGCTAAGCACATGCAGTCACACTCATAGATTAAAACAATGGATACTGTATCTGTATTGCGTATGTTGTTGGAGTTGTCCTTGAATTTGGTAAGTAAGTTGCATGCAGCAAACAATTCCTCTTATTGGCGGCACTCCTCCATTCCAGCTGACGCTTCGTCCATCAATGTTGGTGACCACCACTGACAGAAGACACCCTGTCCACTGCCTGCCTGGCGGATGTTGACTGAAACCCGGCCTGTAATTATTGAACGGAAAACAGGAAGTGCTATTACAATACCACTGATAAATAAATAAAAGGTATGTACGCTGTGTGGTTCAAAATGTGACACTTTGATTTCCCTAATAGACAGTACAATATTTTTGAAATTGCGTGCTCTGTCTGAGTCACCTTTTTAAGGATAAATAAGTATGGCCAAAATATTATAGCGGATCTTTCCCCTCAAGGTAGGTGTACTGTAAACTGTGTTTTAGAACAAAATGTGACCTTCCCAGCAATGCTCCCACCAAGACCCTTACTAAAGCCAGTCGCAAAAATGTAGAAGAACCCCAATCAGATCTCCAAAAACGATGCCTAGCAGAAAAATGGTTACAAAACGTACTTTGAAAGTAACAGTAGGCCCAAATACAGACCGTGGATTGTATTCAAACCACTTGCAAGCAAGCAAAAGTATCCATAGCCAGCATCGCTCCAACAGTGCTCTACAACACCAGAACTGCGTTGCAATAGAACCCCCCGAAACACATGCAATCCTGCTGCTAGGGCTAACCCTAACGAACCCTAACTTACAAAAAGTGCCAAAACTGGTGTTTCCTTCAGGATTTTGTCCAAAACACTTCTATCCGGTATTAGACCTTCCCAGGAATGCCCCAGGCAAGACCCGCCAACCCACCCGGAAAAAAACACCCGACAACACCCCCAAACAGCGAAAAAGCTAAATCTCATACTTACAATATCTCTCGGCCTTCGGTCCAAACGCGGCGCTGTGCAGCTAGGTCACTCATCATCATCAATCATCATAACTCCTGTTTTCCACCACGGATTTCCTGAAAAGCAAATGCAATCAAGATTAGATTGTCGCAGCAGTGCTTCGACAGAGACCCCGGCCGCAACCCACCCACGAACAGCAGGAAGCCCCCCAAAACGCTACATTGAGCAAGATGACAGAAGAAATAGCAAAAAACAGGCTGTTCCTTCAGGATTTTGTCCAAAACACTTCTATCCGGTATTAGACCTTCCCAGGAATGCCCCAGGCAAGACCCGCCAACCCACCCGGAAAAAACCACCCGACAACACCCCCAAACAGCGAAAAAGCTAAATCTCATACTTACAATATCTCTCGGCCTTCGGTCCAAACGCGGCGCTGTGCAGCTAGGTCACTCATCATCATCAATCATCATAACTCCTGTTTTCCACCACGGATTTCCTGAAAAGCAAATGCAATCAAGATTAGATTGTCGCAGCAGTGCTTCGACAGAGACCCCGGCCGCAACCCACCCACGAACAGCAGGAAGCCCCCCAAAACGCTACATTGAGCAAGATGACAGAAGAAATAGCAAAAAAAAGGCTGTTCCTTCAGGATTTTGTCCAAAACACTTCTATCCGGTATTAGACCTTCCCAGGAATGCCCCAGGCAAGACCCGCCAACCCACCCGGAAAAAAACACCCGACAACACCCCCAAACAGCGAAAAAGCTAAATCTCATACTTACAATATCTCTCGGCCTTCGGTCCAAACGCGGCGCTGTGCAGCTAGGTCACTCATCATCATCAATCATCATAACTCCTGTTTTCCACCACGGATTTCCTGAAAAGCAAATGCAATCAAGATTAGACTGTCGCAGCAGTGCTCTCAGACACCAAAAATTACCCACAAACACCCGGAACCCCGCCAAAGAGCACCTCAAAGGCAAGCAAGTCAGCAAAAACGGCAAGAAATTTCCACCTCATATTTGGTCCAAAACACTTTTGTCCATTATTAGAGCTTCACAGCAATGGGCCCAAATCCGTCAACTCACCCGCAAAGAAGTACAACACCCCCACAAGTGCTGAGTCTTTCTTCATTGGGCGTAATCCAGCACTCTGCTTTGAGGGAAATCGCAGTCTGGAGGAGGAGGATAGAGGAGCATGTTCTTCAGAACTTGTGAACCTGAGGAATGTAGACTGCGGCACCTTCAAATCAATAAGCAAACAAGTGAAGACAGTTCTGATGATGGTCTTGTTTTTGGGATTAGGTGATTAAAGTTTGAATTAAATTAACTGTGCAAAACAAAGAAAGAGAGACACAAAGCACACAGGAATAAAAGTGAATAAGGACGAAAAAGAAAGTTCTTGATTGATTGTCTGATTTTCAGGGCTCGGTGTCAGGGAATAAGAACAAGATTTCGTCATCATACTCTGCGAATTCAGGCTGGATGAGGTCAGTGCCACCAAACAGAGAAAAAATCCCCTCATCTACGTTGCCGTCCTCCTCGTCTTCATGCGGCGTGCTTTCTCGTACTTTGTAATCTGGTGGTATGAGGTGCTGATTCATCTTGATCATTGTCAGCCGCTCCACATTTTTGGGCGAGAGGCGGCTCCGTTTGGGAGTTACAATGCCACCAGCAGCACTGAAAACACGTTCAGAAGACACACTTGCGAGTGGGCAAGACAAATAGTTTATAGCCAGGTTGAAGAGCTGTGGCCACAATTGTTTTTTGCCATGCCAATACTGCAATGGCTCATCATTAAGAAAGACCTCTGTTGAGTCATTCAGATAGTCCTGCACCATCGACTTAAGGTCATCAACTGTTCCTCCACTTTGCTTACTTTTTGCTGTGCCTGTGACATTTTTTCGAGAACCATACCCCATCAAACTTAGCCAATCCTCCTCCGCAGCCACTGTTAGTGTTGTCATTGTGTGTGGTGCAGATGATCCAGTTGCCGGTGTCTTTAACGGCTGAGAGGTCACTTGTGCCCCAGCCACAGGTGCAGAAGTGGATTCTTGTGACTGGGGATGGCCTGCTGATGCTGATGCTGATGTACTGGCTTCTCCTTCAATAACCTGCTGTTCTTTTTCAAACCTCTTGGCTGACCAGGCTAACCAATGTTTGTACTTTTGAACATCTGCATCAGCAAAAGGAAAGAATGCTTCGCCTGCCAGCGCCTTTTTGTAGCGTGGATCCAGAATAGTAGCACAAATGTAATGCTGATCTGACTTGATCTTTTGAAGACGTTCATCACCACGTAGGCGCTCTAATAATTTCTCAGACAAAATAAAATGGTCTTTTTTTTGTACATCTTTTTCAAACTCAGAAGACACCGCCATCAGTTGGTGCTCCAGCATGCACAACAATGGGATAGCTTTTCCCAAATTACAGTCCTCCTGGCTGACTGCACGCGTGAAGAACTCAAAAGGACGAAGCATGTCTGTCAGGCTTTTAACTATGTCCCATTGCGCCGCACTCATCCGCAGGTCCTCCTTCTGAGATGTACCCTCTGTGAAGAAATAGTGATCGAGTACCGTATACTGCTCATACAGACGCTCAAGCATGTAGAAGGTTGAGTTCCAACGTGTTGCCACCTCCTGGATGAGTGCTTTCACTGGCATTCCACGTTGAAGTAGCAGTCTCCGCAGATGCTTCCAGGCCTTAAAAGAATGGCTGAAATGGTTGCACATTTTGCGGCAGGTGGCCATTACCTCGAACGCTGGACTCTGTTTATCAATCAAGAATTTTTGAACTACCAGGTTGATACAGTGCGCCAAACACGGCACTCTAACATGGTCACCCTTCAACATGGCCTTAACTACATTGGCGCCATTATCCGTGGAAACATAACCAATCTTGCGTTTTAGGGGGGATACCATTTTCAAGACCTTTTTGTTAAACTCTTCCAAAAGGTTTTCTGCTGTGTGACTTTTCTCCAAGCCAAACATGGCTAGTGTTGCATGTTTCCGAGCAGCTTTGAAAACTTTGTCCGGGTCAACACCTGCGTTTAGCTTTGCTTTAACACCTGAAAAAGAGACCCAGTGTGCAGTGATGCACATGTAATCAGCGCCTGCGCCACTGGTCCACATGTCTGTTGTCAGATGTATTGTGTGAACAGCACTCTTCTGCAAAGCTGCCCCAATCGCCTCCAGCACATCTTCATGTAGTGCTGGAACCGCAACTCTGGCAAAATAGAACCGGCTCGGAACCTTCCATTTAGGGCAGAGCGTTGCCACTAATTCAAGAAAACCTACTGCTTCTACAAAAGAAAAAGGTAGAAGGTCCACAGCTAGCATTTTAGCCAGCTTAGTGTTATACAGACGCGTCAGTGGGTGGTTGCGTTCATATGGCACGTCTGAAGTAAGCATTGTTCTAATGTTGCCCTGGACCAAGCATTTACGGGCTGAGAATGACTTTGTTGACCCAATTTTGCTCGCTGGTGAACTTTTGTGCGTTGGTGTCTCACACGCTCCAACACTCTTAGTGTGCCTCACATTGGGTGTGCTGCTGACAGGGGTACTGGGTGTAAGGGAAGTGTTTGACACGTCTTCTTCCTGCTCGTCATCATCAGATGAAACATCAACGTTTCCTTGAATTCGGCCTTTCTTGATCGCATCTAGGTGCGCAAACCATTTGACAGTGTGCTGTCTCCTAAGATGACCTCTCTGGCCTCCGGTACCATAGTTGGTACCTGGCTTACCACGACTAACTGCTTGCTTACAAATGGTACAAATGGCAAACTTTGGATTTTTTGGACAAACAGTAAAGAAGTCCCAAACTGGGGACTTGAAGTGTCTGTGGGACATGGAGGAGGCGGCGATACTGGTGGTGGTGGTCATGAAGCTAATGCCAGATGAAGTGGAGGATCTGGATTGCCCAACTTTTGTACGTTTTGCACTTTCACCGCCACTAATTAAGGTCGAGGTTGACGGAGGTCTCTTCTTGCCAGAAAGAAATATGGAAGCTGGACGAGTTGGTGTACTACTTAACTCCAATGATTGTGGTGTTTCCACTGCCTCCTCATCGACAACATCATCATCATCATCACGCTCAGCAGCTCTTTGGGCTAGGGTCAAAATGTCTGTTTGCTGCATGCCCGCTGGGGCTGCAGTGACCTTTATGATGACTGGGTCGTCGTTGGCAGAGTCTTCATCAGCAGCAGTATCCGCCACTTCTTGTTGAGACTCATCACACTCCATAACTCTGAGACTTTGGACGAGCTTCCTTTTACGCTTAACTACCTTTGTCGGATCATGGTGTGCCTCACTCTCAGACGGCTGTGGTGCTGGTTCCCAAGTTTGATCCGTATCATCAGAAGGAGGTGTGCTTGAAGAAGATGTAGACACCACCCTTGATCTCTTCCTTGCTAGGGGTGTGGAAGACAATGAAGGATCATCAGGAGGAGTGGCTTCCTCAAATGATACCTCGCCTTGATTGTCGATTTCCTGATGTGCCCCTACTTTGGGAGGAACAACTATTGTGGGCACTTGTGACCCTCCATGCACCTCTGCTTGCGCATCTCCTTGTGCTGCCTCTCCTTCCACATGTACTTGGGCTTGTACTTGCACATGTGATTGTTGTTGCGGCTGTGGTTGTTCAACACTCGTCAGATGAGCTACAACAACCTGTGTTGATTGAGGGACATTGCTGCTGCTTTCTTGGGATGAGCCAACATCACTGGTCGATGGTGATTGAACAACTATACTGGCTGCCTCTGCAGCACTCAAGGGCTTGGACTTAAGTTGGCGTGGTGGTGGTGGTGGCACTGAGCCCAATGGAGCGGGGGTGCTGCTGCCAGCTTGGTCCCCAGCAGATCCCGCTGCTGCTGCTGCAGGCATGCTTTTTTTTTTACTCCCAAAAAAAGGGGCGGGCAGCACACCAGTGTCCTTGGTAACTTGCTTCTTCTGCTCCTTACTGGCACCTTTCTTGCTAGAGGAGCTACGGGTTACTTTTTTTGGGGCCATCTTCTTCAGAGCAGGTCAGCAGGCAGCAGTTGCACGAGTTGCAGAGGGTTCTGTGTCCAGACGTGACGTCGCGTGACGTTATGCTGCACACACACACCGCTGCAGGACTTCTTCCTGGCACTGGTGGTTCTCTTGAGTCTTCTTGTGCACCTAAAAGCAATGGAAGACAGAGGAACATCAGTTCAGTTATACACCCCAAAAAATCGAAAAAACACAGAAAAATGAGCACAATCCCATGCCATCCATGATGTTTACATTGAAGACACCCCACAGAAAGACTAGGGACATGCAAGTATGCAACACTCACTACCCCTGGGCATAATGGATGAAAAGTAGGCAAAATAAGTGCAGGCCTCAGACACTGCCTCTCCTCAAAATGGCCCCTTACACCCCAAGCACATGTTGCCTGTACCAGCCAGCACTCAAGATGGCCACCACCACCACCCACATGGCCAGTCCACATCAACAGTACACCCCCAAAAAACAGAAAAACAGCCAGAAATCACCACAATCCAATGCCATCCATGATGTTTACATTAAAGAGAGTGAGACCATACCACAGGCACACTCAGTCCATGCACCACCACCCCTGGGCAAAAGGCCACACCAGCAGCCCCCCAAAAACGACAAAAAACAATAAAATAAGCACAATCCCAGCCCATCCATGGCCTCAATTATGTTTAAATTCAAGAAGACACCCCACAGAAAGACTAGGCCCATGCAACACTCACCACCCCTGGGCAAAGGGCCCCACCAGCAGGCCCCAAAAAACGACAAAAAACAATAAAATCAGCACAATCCCAGCCCATCCATGGCCTCAATGGTGTTTAAATTCAAGAAGACACCCCTCAGAAACACTAGGCCCATGCAACACTCACTACCCCTGGGCATAATGGATGAAAAGTAGGCAAAATAAGTGCAGGCCTCAGACACTGCCTCTCCTCAAAATGGCCCCTTACACCCCAAGCACATGTTGCCTGTACCAGCCAGCACTCAAGATGGCCACCACCACCACCCACATGGCCAGTCCACATCAACAGTACACCCCCAAAAAACAGAAAAACAGCCAGAAATCACCACAATCCAATGCCATCCATGATGTTTACATTAAAGAGAGTGAGACCACACCACAGGCACACTCAGTCCATGCACCACCACCCCTGGGCAAAAGGCCACAGCAGCAGCCCCCCAAAAACGACAAAAAACAATAAAATAAGCACAATCCCAGGCCATCCATGGCCTCAATTATGTTTAAATTCAAGAAGACACCCCACAGAAAGACTAGGCCCATGCAACACTCACCACCCCTGGGCAAAGGGCCCCACCAGCAGGCCCAAAAAAACGACAAAAAACAATAAAATCAGCACAATCCCAGCCCATCCATGGCCTCAATGGTGTTTAAATTCAAGAAGACACCCCTCAGAAACACTAGGCCCATGCAACACTCACTACCCCTGGGCATAATGGATGAAAAGTAGGCAAAATAAGTGCAGGCCTCAGACACTGCCTCTCCTCAAAATGGCCCCTTACACCCCAAGCACATGTTGCCTGTACCAGCCAGCACTCAAGATGGCCACCACCACCACCCACATGGCCAGTCCACATCAACAGTACACCCCCAAAAAACAGAAAAACAGCCAGAAATCACCACAATCCAATGCCATCCATGATGTTTACATTAAAGAGAGTGAGACCACACCACAGGCACACTCAGTCCATGCACCACCACCCCTGGGCAAAAGGCCACACCAGCAGCCCCCCAAAAACGACAAAAAACAATAAAATAAGCACAATCCCAGCCCATCCATGGCCTCAATTATGTTTAAATTCAAGAAGACACCCCACAGAAAGACTAGGCCCATGCAACACTCACCACCCCTGGGCAAAGGGCCCCACCAGCAGGCCCAAAAAAACGACAAAAAACAATAAAATCAGCACAATCCCAGCCCATCCATGGCCTCAATGGTGTTTAAATTCAAGAAGACACCCCTCAGAAACACTAGGCCCATGCAACACTCACTACCCCTGGGCATAATGGATGAAAAGTAGGCAAAATAAGTGCAGGCCTCAGACACTGCCTCTCCTCAAAATGGCCCCTTACACCCCAAGCACATGTTGCCTTAAATTCAAGAAGACACCCCACAGAAAGACTAGGCCCATGCAACACTCACCACCCCTGGGCAAAGGGCCACACCAGCAGGCCCAAAAAAAAGGACAAAAAACAGCACAATCCCAGCCCATCCATGGCCTCAATGGTGTTTAAATTCAACAAAACAGTTGTATCATGCACCCCTAACCAACCCTGGTCCTACTGGATACTGTGGCTACCCACAATATAATTTATTTAATGTTCTGAAAAAGTTCCAAAATTTTACTTGCAGCAACTGTAATGCCCCAAACAAACTTACTTGTGAAAGTTGATTTCTAATCCAAAAGTGATCCAAAGACAGTCAAAAAGGCCTCAAATCCAAATATCCAGCAGCACCCACAAAAAGTAATCCTTCCAGCTCAAGATCCAAATGAAAGTGACCAGGAGATGGACAAAGCACTGGGAGGAGCCTGCTGGACAGGAACAGGAAGTTGGAGACTGTGGGGCACTTCCTTCCTCCCCCCCCCCCAAAATGGACTCCTTGCAAAAAAAAAGGGCATGCAAATGTCAACCTGAGGAGTGATTCTGATAAAAATCATAATTTTCTGAAGGTTTATCCTGTTTGCTGGTGATTTTCTTGTGCGAAATTGCAAAATCTCTATTTCGCAAGTGCGAGATTGTTCCTTTCCGCCGCAACTACGTGTTCGCAATTGCGAACTCTCGCGAGGTGTGCTGTGCAAGGTGGCAAGCCGCGATTACGTATTCGCGGGCGCCAAACTCCCGCGGGAACACGCAGCAAGATCTAAAATGGCGCGTCACTTGCAAAGAAAAACAACTCGGCAAACGCTAAATGACGGAAAGTGAACGCCGTGCACCACGCCGCGCGCCGCAACCAAGCAAAAAATCCGCCGCGAGCGGATTCACGGATTTTCGACAAATTCGCGAGCGTTCGCGGATTGCGAATTTGACGAAAATCCGAAAAATCCGCGAGCGGAGCGGATTTTACGCCCATGCTTAATAAGGATATCATACGAGCTGGTCGTTAGCACATTCTTTTACTGAAGTTCTTTGAGAAATCAAAACAATGGCCGCAGGGATTTTCCCAGGTTGTCATAGGTTTGATTTGTTTTGAGAACTCCGTATGCCTTATCAGGGGCTGGAGGAATATTGCTTGCCTAATTAGATGGCAAGCGTTATGACCTAATCAGATAACGCGCTCCTTTGCCGTGGTCTGGCTTAATCAGATAACGGTTTCTGCATCATGGGATGGCGTCTAGTTAATTTGTTAACCAGAATAGGGTCAGGAATAGGGGGATCTATACAGAACCTATAGGAATACATCACACTTGTACCATGCCAAGCAACCCTTATGGTGCAGGTTGTAAAGTCAACCTTATAGACAAGCTATCCTAGGGGTAGCATGGACTAAGCAGTCTTAGGCTAAACTCTGTAAAGGCATGTGAAGCAGGCTGTTTTACCATATACAATCCCTTGAATACCAAATGAAAGGACACCACACAGATATATATTGAAAATATATATAGATTTATTTCTACAAATATCCCCTATACTCTTTATGAGCACAGAAGCAAATGCGTTAAAACAAAACACAGTTTAAATATACATTAAGTTGCACAATTATGGATGAGCCCTAGGGGCCACCTAAACCATATACTAAAATAGTGGTATAAGAACCACTATGGGGAAAGTGAAGAGGCCTAGGGCCTGGGGAATCGCTGGAGCTGTTCGGGACTAGCAGTGAAGAAGTCGGGAAAGGCCCGCGGGACTCGGGTGCAGTGCGGAAAGTGCACGCTTTACCAATGCAATGTCAATGGTGCGTAAAAGTTACAAAGTTAATTATTAAGGAACCTTCCGAGTGACCTAGAAGGATGAAACTTTAGACACAGACACTAGAGGTATATACCAGTGTGGAAACACCGGCGTTGCTGAGTTACCTCACCCACAGGAAGCGGGTGCACAGGGTCAAAGTAGTGTCAGGTTTCGTCACGCAGGTCGATGGTGCTTGGAGCTGAAGATGCTGCAGGCGGCTTGATGTGAAGAGTTCCGGTGGATCCAAGGGTGGATCTGAAGAGGTGAAGACCTGAAAGCAGAGGGGACAATGTTCAAAGTCACTAGCCAGTGACTACCGTGGAACCAGGAAGGAACCAGGCGATGTTGGGTGCAAACAGGTGATGTCATGAAGATTGTCTCTGCAGCCACGTGGACACGAAGAGGTCAATGACATCCAGGCGTTGGTCACGAGCTGTCCCACAAAGGCTCTCGCTGATGGCGGTGTCGGCAACTTGATTGGAGCAAACAGGCCTTGGCTAAAGCAAGCCATGCAGGAAGTGATTCAAGCTTCTCACTCGGACCAGCAAGGTCAGAGCGGGTGCTCCTTTTCAGGGGAGCAAGGGACATTCTGGAGCAACCAGACCAGTGGTGTAGTTTGTCATTTTCGTTGCCAAGA
The DNA here is from genome assembly GCF_964261635.1 of Lissotriton helveticus. NCBI lineage: Eukaryota > Metazoa > Chordata > Amphibia > Caudata > Salamandridae > Lissotriton > Lissotriton helveticus. Next base: position 1,078,046,555 of record NC_136063.1, on the reverse strand, counting down.
TGGCCGCTAGCCACGTGGCAAGTGGCCGGGATGGCGCGTTGAGTGGCACAGTGCAAAAGGGCCCCACGCAGATTGTGGAGATGCTTGGGGGCTGTTCTTCGGTGCAAGGGCTGCTCGAGGTTGGGGCTTCTGAAACCCCAAAGCACAGTATCGAGGGTGCCGCGGATACTGCGCAGTCAGCTTCTTGGGGGTCTTTCAAGAGGTCCGGTCCCACGTCTCTCGGTGCCTCCACGGGACCCTTCTTTGCAGGGACTGTGGATCGGGCTGTGAGAAGTCTAGGAGTCTGGGTCTTGTCAGGCTCTGGGCTCGGGCTCCAGCGGGAGGCAGCGGCAAAGCAGATTTCGAGTTGCTGGATGGTGCCTGTGTTCACAGGGTGGCCACTCCTAGGCCACAAGAGAGATGCTCTTCAGTCTTCTGTGCAGCAGAATTTCAAAGTCCAGTCGTCTTCTTAGTTTCAAGTTGATTCTCAGGACACAGCTCCCACTCTTATTCGAATCTGGGGGGCCGGATAACCTACTAGGTCCCTCCTCTGGGTGGAACCAGGAAGGGGGGTGGTTACCCCCCTTTCCTTTGTCCAGTTTCGTGCCAGGACTGGGGCTGGAAAGCCCCAGCACCGGTTTGAACTGGCCTATGCACAGGGACACCTTGTGTGACCCAGGCATGTCTGATTCTATTCAGCCCTGTCCTACTCAATACACAAAATCCTGTCTGGGGTGGTGCTAGCACCTCCCAAGGCAGGAAACCCTTTGTCCAAGCTGCCCTCGCTGGAAGGACTCCCAGCAGCAGGAGGTCAGACTTGTGTCTGTGGTGGCAGCATCCATTTTGTGATGCTGAGGCTCTGTTTAACTTTAACCGGGGTTCAGGCTAGGTACATGTCGTGTCCCTCTAGAAGGGCGGAATGCTACCCCCGTCGCCAGAACTGGCGAGGGGGTAGTATTCCAATTCGTATGACACCTTACTCGACATGTTTTGATAAAGCCAAACCAAAGATAGCATTTAACAGCGAGGTTCATAATGCACTGAAGAGTATATGGTATGGCAGTATCATGAAACAGCTAAAGGACATGGTTCCGAAAGCTGCAGACAGGCTCAGCTCATGCCAGAGCACTATCTCACATATTCCCAAGCACTCTGCCTCCAGGATTGATGAGGCCTTCCATAGGAGTGGCTGATAGGTACATATGTGTCCATTTTAGGTTAGGTATAGGCATACTACACCTAAGTAAGGAGTGATTACACTGACTTACCCCAGCTGAGTGATCAGCCAGTTGTGTCAAATATGGAGCCCAGGCCAGGGGTGGCACAGTACATGCTGCAGCCACTGGTAGGCCTTGGAAGCACCTATGCCCTGGGTGCCTGGGTACACTGTTACAGGGGCCAATAAGGTGAACCAGTTCCAATGTCGTTATGCACCTAAAGTACATGGGTAACAATTTAGAGAGAGAACAGCAGGCTGTGGGTCTGATTAGCAGGCCCACAGCCTCATTAAGTCATAAACCAGTGAAGCAAAAAGCAAAAATTTGGGGTGACCATAGGATAGCAGACCCTACTCTCCTACTCAACCCCCCCCCCCAAACTCAGGGACATTAGACTAACCTTGACCAGTTGTGTCTTCATGTTCTAAGTGGAAGTACCTGGAGAGACCATCTGCATTACCATGGTCAGTCCCTGGGCGGTGCTCCACTGTAAAGTCCATCCCCTGTAGGGAAATGGACCACCTGAGCAGTTTTGGGTTTTCACCCTTCATCTGATTAAGCCATAAGAGGGGCTTATGGTCGGTCTGAATCTTGAAGTGAGTGCCAAACAAGTATGGTCTCAACTTCTTCAGGGCCCACACCACAGCAAAGGCCTCCCTCTCAATGGCTGACCAACGTTTCTCTCTGGGGGTCAGCCTTCTGCTAATGAAAGCAATGGGCTGGTCTTGAACATCTACATTAAGTTGTGAAAGCACAGCTCCCACTCCCAACTCAGAAGCATCTGTTTGGACAATAAACTCTCTTGAGTGGTCAGGACTCTTCAGGATAGGTGCAGAGCACATGGCCTTCTTCAGGTCATCAAATGCCTTTTGACAGTATTCTGTCCACTGAACGTTTTTGGGCATCTTCTTGGATGTCAGATCATTAAGAGGAGTCACAATGGACCCATAGTTCTTAACAAACTTCCTGTAGTACCCAGTCAGGCCCAAGAAAGCTCTGACCTGAGTCTGGGTAGTTGGAGGAGTCCAGTCCTTTATGGTCTGAATCTTACTCTCCAGTGGTTGAACTTGGCCTCCACCCACAAGGTGGCCCAAGTACACAACCTTACTCTGCCCTATCTGGCACTTGGTTGCCTTGATAGTGAGGCCTGCCTTTTGCAGAGCCTCTAGCACTTATTTCAGGTGGACCAGGTGATCCTCCCAGGTGGAGCTAAAGACAGCAATATCGTCCAGATATGCTGCACAGAAGTCATCCAACCCAGTAAGGACTTGATTCACCAACCTTTGGAAGGTGGCAGGTGCATTTTTCAAACCGAAGGGCATCACCACAAACTGGTAATGCCCACTGGGGGTAGAAAATGCTGTCTTGGCTTTAGACTCCTCAGCTAACCTGATTTGCCAGTAGCCAGCTGTCAAGTCAAATGTGCTCAAATACTTGGCAGAAGCCAAATTGTCTATGAGCTCATCTGCCCTTGGAATTGGGTGTGCATCTGTCCTGTTGACAGCATTGAGTCCTCTGTAATCCACACAGAACCTCATCTCTCTCTTTCCATCTTTGGTGTGAGGTTTGGGGACCAGAACCACTGGGCTTGCCCAGGGGCTCTCTGAAGGCTCAATGACACCTAATTCCAGCATCTTTTGCACCTCAGCCTTGATACAGTCTCTGACATGGTCTGGCTGCCTGTAAATGTTGTTCTTTACAGGAATACTATCACCAGTGTCCACCACATGGGTACACCAGTTAGTCTGACTGGGTGTCAGGGAGAACATATGTCGGTATGACTGAAAAACCTGTCTACAGTCATGTTGCTGATGTTCAGTGAGGCTGCCATCTAAGGCCACACCATCAACTGAGCCATCCTCAGGATTCTGAGTCAGCAGGTCTGGGAGAGGGTCACTCTCTTCCTCCTGCCCCTCATCTTTAGCCATGAGCAAGCCCATGTCTCTCCTGTCAACATATGCTTTCAGCCTGTTAACATGGAGCACCCTGTGGGGGCTCCTGGGAGTTCCAAGGTCCACCAAGTAGGTAACCTCTCCCTTTTTCTCAAGGATTGTATGGGGTCCAGACCATTTGTCTTGGAGTGCTGCTGGGGCCACTGGCTCCAACACCCATACCTTCTGTCCAGGCTGGTACTCAGTTAGGACAGCCTTTTGGTCATGCCAGGCTTTCTGTAATTCCTGGCTAGCCTCAAGGTTTTTGGATGCCTTATCCATATACTCAGCCATCCTGGAGCGGAGACCAAGTACATACTCCACTATGTCTTGCTTGGGCTTTTTGAGAGGTAACTCCCATCCTTCCCTCACCAGACATAGGGGTCCTCTTACAGGGTGCCCAAACAACAATTCAAAGGGGCTGAAGCCAACACCTTTTTGTGGGACCTCTCTGTAAGCAAACAGAAGGCAGGGCATAAGGATATCCCATCTTCGCCTGAGCTTCTCAGGTAATCCTTTGATCATGCCCTTTAGGGTCTTGTTGAATATCTCAACAAGCCCATTGCATTGTGGATGATAGGGAGTGGTGAACTTATAGTTGACACCACATTCCTTCCACATAGCTGTCAAGTATCCTGACATGAAGTTTGCACCTCTATCAGATACTACCTCCTTAGGAAACCCCACTCTGGAGAAAACTCCAAGTAAGGCTGTAATAAATCCAAGAGGCAGGAAGGTTGTAGTTGTAGGTTTATTGATGAGCAGCACAGCAACAGGAGATAACAGCTAGGCAGTGCAGAGCAGTCCAGTCAGGTAACTGACTTTCAGAGGTTATGGAACACAGCAGTTCCAATGGAACTGTATGCAACTAAAACATAACAAGTAGCATTTAAAGATACAGTGATGAAATGCAATAATGAAAATGTAACATATCTCCCCCAATAGGAATAAAAAAAAAAACAGAATTAAGGAAATTGGAAAAACTGAGGACAGAGAGATGATAGAAAACATAGTAAGAAACAGAACTAAGAAACAAAGTCAGAAAATCTAGTGGGAACAGATATGGGACGAGTAAAGGACTTAACTCTAGAAGCAATAGAATCACAGCACTTGTGTGGTGTAGGAAGAACAGAATTATCATGAACAGAATCATTATGAATTTCAGGACATTTGGCAACTCGTCTAATGTTCCATAATTTGCCATCCTGTGTAATTACACTGTTAGTAAAAAGTTTAACCACCTTCATGGGCTTCCCAAACTTAGCTGAACATTTGGTAAGAAAACCTGGCTTCCTAATTCTGATCCAGTCACCTACAGATAATTTGGAAGTTTTAGTATTCCACTTATTGTCATATAACACTTTAGATTTAGCCTGTTTATTTGCAATCTTGTGAGCAACATCATCAATGGCTACTTCAGAAAGATGTTTACCAGCACATTTCTCTTTGTTCCACCAAGGACAGATATTAGAAGCAGGATCACGTCCTTTAAGAAGACGGAAAGGACTAATTTCAGTAGTTGAATGTGGGGTTATGCGATACAACCCGAGTTTTTCTCTCAAAACATTTATCCAATCTGAACCAGACTTAATAATATCAGAAGCAAAACCCTTCAAAACCCTGTTGAAACGCTCAACTAAACCATTTTCATGTGGTTCATAAACTGAGATAGTGTGATGAAAAATATCTTGTTGTTTAAGAAAATCCCCCATTTCTAAGGAAGTCAATTGGACCCCATTATCAGAGACAAGGGTTGAAGGACTACCTTCTCTAGAGAATACTTCTTTGAAAAATTCAATTACATTTGATGTAGAAGCTGAAGAAATAAATTTGACCTCAGGCCATTTAGAGTGGTAATCGATGAGCACAAGGGCATAACGTGAGTCAGAAGGTAAACACATAAAAGGACCAGAAATATCAAACGCTATTTTTTTCCAAGGAATAGTTGGCCAAGGTGTTGTTTTCAACGGGGGAACATTGACTTTTAACATTTTCTCACTCCCCATACAAACAGAACACTCTCTGACCTTTCGATCAACCATACGATCCAAACCTGGCCACCAAAAGTAGTTCCTTATTAACCGCTTCATTGCAGACATACCTGGATGCATTCTGTGAGCCAAGTCCAAAATCACAGCTTGCATAGGAAACGGAGGAACACATTTTCCAGACTTGAAAACAAAATTGTTCTCCAACTCTAATTCATCATACACTTTAAACATGGGCATAAAATCTTCTGTGACATTTTTCTTGTCAGGCCAACCTTCTAAAATATATTTCTTAATGGTCTGTAAAGACAGATCTTGTTCATCAGCAAGAGACCATGATTCTTCCGAAATATCCTCAAAAGTACCCAACAACACATCTTGTAAAGATGTGACAACATCAGTATCATCAAGGATATCATTTGAGGACATTTGGCAACGAAGGCGAGACATAAAATCAGCAATTAAATTTTTCTTTCCAGGAACATATTCTGGTGTAAAACAGTATTCTTGTAACCTAGAAGTCAATCTGGCTATGCGTGCAGTTGAATTCCACCCCCCTCCTGGAGAGAGGATATTAACAAGGGGTTTGTGATCTGTTTTTAATATAAATTTACTTCCCCACACAAAGTTCCTGAAATGCTCAATTGCCCAAACACAGGCTAACAGCTCTTTTTCTATGACAGCATATCTGTGTTCACTATCATTCAGAGTTCGTGAGGCAAAACAAACATTCCATTCCTCTTTCCCAGATCTCTGAGATAACACAGAACCAATACCATACATGCTGGCATCCACAGTAATAATACAAGTTTTGTTTAAACAGAACGGTTTCAGTGTAGGAGCATGTAAAATTTCCAACTTGATATTTTCAAAAGCAGTTTGTTGCTCAGAACCCCACTCAAACGCATTGCCTTGTCTGAGGAGCCTCCTAAGTGGCTCCATCTTTGCTGCGAAATTATTCACAAATTTACTATAATATTCGCACATGCCTGCGAAGGAAAGTAACTGTTCCTTGTTGGATGGAGGGGGAGCGTTGGTGATACCCTCAAAATTGGATTTGTTTGGTACAACACCATCACCAGATAATGTGTGACCAAGATATTCAACAGAATCTTGAAACAGTTTACACTTATTGGATTTAAGTGTAAGACCACTTTTCCTCAGTTTCTTGCACACACAACGCAGATGTACAACATGTTCTTCAGCGTTAGTAGAAAAAATGAGAATATCATCTTGGAAACACCTGACAAAGTTATCAACATCCCTGAAAATATTAAACATAACTCTTTGAAAGACAGGGGCTGCGGATGCTAAACCAAACGGCATCCTAGTATACTGATATAGACCCTGGGGAGTAATGAATGCGGTAAGACTCTTAGAATCTTCAGTTAATGGGATCTGATGATATGCGGATCTCAAATCAAGGATGGAGAAGATTTTTGCTCCTTCCAACATGGATACAACCTCATTTATGTTAGGAAGCGGATGACAATCCACAACAATTGCAGTATTTAAAGCTCTTAGGTCGACACACATCCTCAAATTTTTGTCAGATTTCCTCACCAAAACAATGGGAGAAACCCATTCTGCTGACTCGATAGGTTCAATTATCCCCTCCAATACTAAGTCATCTAAATTTTTTCTAAGTTCTTCTCTGACATTTATTGGCACGCCTCTTAACCTCTGTTTAACTGGAGATATATTTTTTTGAGTTTTATCTGATGAGCAAACATTTGTATCTTACCCAACTTGTCAGAAAAAACATCTTCAAATTCTGATCGAATCATGTCAGCCTTTTCTTGAGACACTATTGAGGAAACATAATTGCCTTCAAACGTACTATCTAAAGAAATCGGATCTTTAGAACGTGGATTAAGTATTATTCCAAATTTCCACTGGTCTTTCCAACCTACAACATTAACACCTTTTATCGCCACATATAATTTAACTTTAACACACCTAGATCTAAAAATGAGATCAACCAGAAAAAACCTAACACATCAATCTTAGTACTATTAAAACTCAACGGAGATATATCAGGTGGTACAATGTTATTCAAATTAAGAACTGAACCTAAACGTTCCATAAAATAGTCCTTAGTCACTATCGTCCACGGGGAACCTGAATCTGCCATGAGATCAATTTTTAAACCGAACACAAACATTTCACAAATCGGCTTTTTGATCGGAAACTCCTCCAAACATGCATTTACACAACTAATATCATCAGAAAGATAAACCACAAAACCTTTTTTATCGTCAGTACACGACCAACCAGATACACAAGAGCAATTGCACATTTTTATACTCTCTTCAGAAGCATATGCTATTTTGTTCCTAGTGTTTTGCATGAATTTTCTCACATCTCTACAAACAATAGAGAAATGTCCGAGTCTGCCACATTTTTTACATTCTTTGTTGATGGCAGGACACCCAGCATACGATGCAAAATGTCCTTTACTTCCACACTTATAACAAGTAACATTTTTGTCAAACCTCTTAAATTGCCCTGAACTATTCGCTCTAGAAAATTTTTGTGAAACATGCAAATTCTCACCAGTTTGAGAATCTGTTTGTTTAACCACACAAACCTCATCAGGAGTGGTGTCAGATTTTTGTTCTGAATGTTTTTTAACAGTTAACATCCACTTCTCTGATTGTTCTAAAGATTTAGCTATTGAAATTGCTTCTGATAATTTCGGGTCCCCCAACTCCCACAAACGTTCTTGAGTTTTTTTATTTTTTACATGAACAATGATTTGGTCTCTTATCATTTCATCACACATACTACCAAAATTACAATGTATAGATAATGATCTCAATGCAGTGATGAAATCATCAAAAGATTCCAAATCATGTTGTGCACGCGTATAAAACTTATACCTATTTAAGGCAATATTTGACACAGGTTTAAATCTTTTTTCTATTCTGAGTAATGCTTCCTTATATACATTTGAACCCTCACTCTCCCCTTCTGCTGGTGCGATGGGTGGTAAAGCCCTGAATACCATCTGTCCTTCTGAGCCTAAACAATGTAACAAAATACTTTTTTTTCTTTCGGACCCCATTCGTTCACCATCGATGGCCTTCATATAATTGAAGAACTCTTCTTTCCATCGTGTCCATGGAATGGGAGGATCGCCTTTATTTTGCAAAAATTTTTCTGGTGGGTCAAACTGCATATTTGTTAAATTGTTACTGAATTAAATTAAAGATTGTCTTCCAGGGTGTTGTTAATTAAAAAAAATAGTATCAAATAAAAACTGTCAATTTAGATAATAGAATCCCATGCTTGTGTGTTAAATATTGACGTTCCAAACATTTTGAAGAAAGTTATATTTTGAAAAATAGAATAAAATTCCACACTGTCACAAACTTACTAAGTATCTCGTTGAAATTCAAAGTATTTTAAAATACTAGTGAACGAAATCCAAATATTCACGAAGGATTGTAGCAAGCGGCACTTCCGCTATTCGGCACTCGCGTTTCCCGGGTTACTATGGAAACGGTGACGCGGTGCGCACTCATGTGATGGACGCGTCAACAAAATGGCCACTAGACGAGTAATGACGCGGTGCGTGGTGCGTGATGAAAGCGAATAAGGAAATCTGTCGTTTCTCCGCTCATGCGCTGTGGAAGCTCACGCACAGAAGGTTCTACAAGGCTCCTGGTGCAGCGGAATGTTCAATGAGGTCCGCGAGTCTTCAGGTACAGCCCAATTAAAAATAAACAAAGTTTTTACCGCTGCAATCTTGTGAAAACAGTGAAAATAGGCTCACTCACTGTTGGTTCGAACAAATTTCCTCGGATTTCCAGCGTAGAGTGAAGGTTGAGACAGGCAATAAATATTTACTCCATTAAGACGTCTCCATTAACGATAAGGTTCACACAGTTTATAAATTGTTGAAATGTCCAAAATTTGATTCTACTCCTGTGCTGCTTGATAGAAGGTTCACCTCGTCGCCAAAATTTGTAATAAATCCAAGAGGCAGGAAGGTTGTAGTTGTAGGTTTATTGATGAGCAGCACAGCAACAGGAGATAACAGCTAGGCAGTGCAGAGCAGTCCAGTCAGGTAACTGACTTTCAGAGGTTATGGAACACAGCAGTTCCAATGGAACTGTATGCAACTAAAACATAACAAGTAGCATTTAAAGATACAGTGATGAAATGCAATAATGAAAATGTAACAAAGGCCCTGGCCACAATAGGAGCAGTTGTGGTCCTAAGTGGAATTGCCTCTGGGTACCTGGTGGCATGGTCCACCACCACCAGTATGAATCTGTGCCCAGATGCTGTAGGGGGATCCATTGGTCCAACAATGTCAATCCCTACCCTTTCAAAGGGCACCCCCACCACAGGTAGTGGTATCAGGGGGGCCTTTGTGGTACCACCTGCTTTGCCACTTGCTTGGCAGGTTACACAGGAGCGACAAAACTCCTTTGTATCTTCTGACATGTGAGGCCAGTGAAAGTGACAGACAAGTCTGTCCCATGTTTTGTTCTGGCCTAGGTGTCCTGCTAAGGGAATATTGTGTGCCAAGGTAAGAAGGAAGCCCCTAAATTGCAAAGGTATGACCAACCTCCTAGTTGTACCAGGCTTCGGGTCTCTACCCTCTGAATAAAGGATCCCATCATCCCAATAAACCTTATGGGTACCTTGAGCATTCCCAGCAGCCTCAGCAGCAGCCTGCTGTCTGAGGGGTTCAAGAGAGGGACAGGATAGCTGAGCCAGCCCCAAGTCTGCCCTAGAAGGTCCCCCTGTCCCCAGAAACTCAACCTGATCAGGTTCAAGCTCTATAGTGACAGTTCCCTCAGGGGTCTCAGAATCATCTTCCTGTGAAGGATGATCCTCACTTGTAGGCATTTGGGAAGGCACAGCCTTTACCCTCCTGTTCCTTGTCTTGGGAGGTACTTGGTCCATTGTTCCAGGATCCAAGACCTGAGGTTCAGAGAGGCACTTTTTGGCCTGTGACCTGGTCACAGCAAGGACATGTGATGATATCCCTAACATCTCTGCATGAGTCCTGTACTCAACTTCTGACCATAGAGAGCTCTCCAGGTCATTGCCCAACAAACATTCTACTGGGAGATCAGCACTAACCACAACTCTTTTTAGGCCAGTTATCCTCCCCAGGAAAAGTTAACAATTGCCACACTATGTGTAGTAGTGACATTGCTGGCATTGGTCACCAAGTAATTATCACCTGGTATGTACTGTCCAGGGTCCACAAAGGTAGGCGTCACCATAGTGACACTGGCACATGTGTCCCTGTATGCTTGAGCCACTTTTTCATTAATTAGAGGTGTCTGTCTGTACTTGCCCAAATTATTGGGACTGACAGTAGGGGAAAAATCAATCTCCCCATCACAAATCAGAACAGCCTGTGTGGGGATTCTGACTAGGTCAGAATCTCCCTCAGTTCCCAAGGTGATACCCACTACCCCCTTAGTCTGTGGACCAACACTGCCAACTGTACTAGTGGGTGCAGGTACCTTAGGGGCTGCAGTGTTGGGGGCTCCACCCTTTTTACAATCACTTGTCCAGTGAGTGGTGTTTTTCCAAAAGCTACACCAGGGTTTTCTTTGACCTTCTTTCTTCTTCTTCTTGGAAGATTGGGACCCACCCTCAGTATTAGTTTGGGGCCCTGTTGAAGACTTCTGGTCTTTAGCTTTCTGCTCCCCACCCTTCTGGTCTGTTTTCTTTTGGTCACCACCCTGGTTCTGGTTCTGGTTCTTTTGCTTAACTCTGGTTCTAACCCATTTGTCTGCCCTCTTTCCCAATTCTTGGGGAGAGGTTAGATCTGAGTCAACCAAATGATGATGCAACTGCTGGTTCTGACAGTTATTTAAAATCTGTTCTCTCATAAGCAAATTGTACAATCCTTCATAGTCTGTAACCTTACTTCCCAGCAACCAGCCCTCCAGAGCCTTAGTGGCACATTCAACAAATTCAGACCAGTCCTGAGTCTGTGTCTTCTGGGTATCTCTGAACATTAACCTGTACTGTTCAGTGGTTAAGCCTAACCCATCAATCAGAGCACTCTTCAGGACCAGGTAGTTTCTAGAATCCCCATCACTAAGTGTGAGGAGTCTGTCTCGGCCTCTACCTTCAAAGGAGAGCCACAAGATTGCTGCCCACTGACCCTGAGGGACCTGCTGTACTTTGCAAGCTCTCTCAAGTGCAGTCATCCATTTGTGGATATCATCCCCAACTTTGTAGGGGAGCACAATCTTACTCAGGTTTCTATTGTCATACGACCTGTCTTTATCCTTAGGGATAGTGCTGCCACCAGTGGATCCTAATCCACTCTCTCTAGGCTGCCTTGCTCTAGCAAGTTTCTCTTTGGCCAGGGCAACTTCTAATTCTTGCTTCTGGATCCTAAGTTCAGCCTCTCTCATTTTGGCCTCATGTTCCCTTCTCTGAGGGCTAGTCAGCTCCTTTCTGGAGTTGCCATGAGAACCTCTAGAAACATGGGAATCATTGGATTCACCTGAGTGATTCATCCTCCTCCTATGCTCCTGGTTAAGTCCATTTGGGGGTCTGAATGGGTTGGACCCACCTTCAGTCCCAAATAAGCTTAGGTTAGCCTGGTTAAGCCTGCTGACTAACACCTGGCTATTTCTCTCATCATCAGTCCCACTTTCTTCCTCCTCCTCCTCTTCTTCCTCATCCTCTGGCTGAGTATCTCCAGTGGCCTGGTCTTCCTCATCTATGTGGATAACAGGGGCAGGGGCATCAGTGTTTGCTTCTTCAGAAGGAGAACCTCCATCACCAGTCCCTGAGGAGCCTGGTTTAGAGTTTTTTAGAGCTTCAGACTGGTCTAAAAGCTCTCTGAGGTGTCCTGCTGTAGGAGTAGGACCTGTTTTGATTCCTCTCATGGAACACAGTTGCCTCAGTTCCTTAAAAGGAAAGATAGCAAATTTGGATGGTGCCCTTTGAGGGTCACTCTCAACAGAGATGGGTCCAGTGGATCCCTCTGCTCCAGACATTGCTCTAGTGTGGTGGATTTGTTGCAATCTACCTACACTTGTGTTTTCCTACAAAACCTATCTAGTAGTTGTAGTCAGGGTGTGCTACTCCCTATCCTCTACAACAACTAAGTTCAGTAGAACTTAAGTATATCTAGTCTTGTTTTAGTGTACCTGTCAGGTACCTGTATGATCTTTCAAATGATACTTTCAAAGATTGTAATGGTAAAACAACAGCAAGCTCAAATCCCAATCCGCTGCTCACCAATGTGAGAAGTTGGCCTGGTATATGATGCTCACTAGTTCTAGTGATCACCTTGTACCATGCCAAGCAACCCTTATGGTGCAGGTTGTAAAGTCAACCTTATAGACAAGCTATCCTAGGGGTAGCATGGACTAAGCAGTCTTAGGCTAAACTCTGTAAAGGCATGTGAAGCAGGCTGTTTTACCATATACAATCCCTTGAATACCAAATGAAAGGACACCACACAGATATATATTGAAAATATATATAGATTTATTTCTACAAATATCCCATATACTATTTATGAGAACAGAAGCAAATGCGTTAAAACAAAACACAGTTTAAATATACAAAAGTTGCACAATTATGGATGAGCCCTAGGGGCCACCTAAACCATATACTAAAATAGTGGTATCTGAACGACTATGGGGAAAGTGAAGAGGCCTAGGGCCTGGGGAATCGCTGGAGCTGTTCGGGACTAGCAGTGAAGAAGTCGGGAAAGGTCAGCGGGACTCGGGTGCAGTGCGGAAAGTGCACGCTTTACCAATGCAATGTCAATGGTGCGTAAAAGTTACAAAGTTAGTTATTAAGGAACCTTCCGAGTGACCTAGAAGGGTGAAACTTTAGACACAGGCATAGAGGAGTACACCAGTGTGGGAACACCGGCGTTGCTGAGTTACCTCACCCACAGGAAGCGGGTGCACAGGTGCGAAGTAGTGTCGGGTTTCGTCACGCAGGTCGATGGTGCTTGGAGCTGAAGATGCTGCAGGCGGGTCGTCAAAAAGAGTTCCGGTGGATCCAAGGGTAGATCTGAAGAGGTGAAGACCTGAAAGAAGAGGGGACAATGTTCAAAGTCACTAGCCAGTGACTACCGTGGAACCAGGAAGGAACCAGGCAATGTCGGGTGCAAACAGGCGATGAGGTGAAGATTGTCTCTGCAGCCACGTGGACACGAAGAGGTCAATGACGTCCAGGCGTTGGTCACGAGCTGTCGCACAAAGGCTCTCGCTGATGGTGGTGTCAACAACTTGATTGGAGCAAACAGGCCTTGGCTAAAGCAAGCCACGCAGGAAGTGATTCAAGCTTCTCACTCGGACCAGCAAGGTCAGAGCGGGTGCTCCTTTTCAGGGGAGCAAGGGCCAGTTTGGAGCAACCAGACCAGCAGTGTAGTTTGTCGTTTTCGTCGCCAAGATGGCCGCTAGCCACGTGGCAAGTGGCCGGGATGGCGCGTCAAGTGGCACAGTGCAAAAGGGCCCCACGCAGATCGTGGAGATGCTGGGGGGCTGATCTTCGGTGCAAGGGCTGCTCGAGGTTGGGGCTTCTGAAACCCCAAAGCAGAGTGTCGAGGGTGCCTCGGATACTGCGCAGTCAGCTTCTCGGGGGTCTTTCAAGAGGTCCGGTTCCACGTCTCTCGGTGCCTCCACGGGTCCCTTCTTTGCAGGGACTGTGGATCGGGCTGTGCCAAGTCTGGGAGTCTGGGTCTTGTCAGGCTCTGGGCTCGGGCTCCAGCGGGAGGCGGTGGCAAAGCTGACGTTGAGTTGCTGGATGGTGCCTGTGTTCACAGGGTGGCCACTGCTAGGCCACAAGGGAGATGCTCTTCAGTCTTCTGTATAGCAGAATGTCGAAGTCCAGTCGTCTTCTTAGTTTCAAGTTGATTCAGGATGATCTGAAGTCTCAGGACACAGCTCCCACTCTTATTCGAATCTGGGGGGCCGGATCACCTACTAGGTCCCTCCTCTGGGTGGAACCAGGAAGGGGGTGGTTACACCCCCTTTCCTTTGTCCAGTTTCGCACCAGGACTGGGGCTGGAAAGCCCCAGCACCGGTTTGAACTGGCCTATGCACAGGGACACCTTGTGTGCCCCAGGCATGTCTGATTCTATTCAGCCCTGTCCTACCCAATACACAAAATCCTGTCTGGGGTGGTGCTAGCACCTCCCAAGGCAGGAAACCCTTTGTCCAAGCTGCCCTCGCTGGAAGGACTCCCAGCAGCAGGAGGTCAGACTTGTGTCTGTGGTGGCAGCATCCATTTTGTGATGCTGAGGCTCTGTTTAACTTTAACCGGGTTCAGGCTAGGTACATGTCGTGTCCCTCTAGAAGGGTGGAATGCTACCCCCGTTGCCAGAACTGGCGAGGGGGTAGTATTCCAATTCGTATGACACCTTACTCGACATGTTTTCATAAAGCCAAACCAAAGATAGCATTTAACCGCGAGGTTCATAATGCACTTAAGAGTATATGGTATGGCAGTATCATGAAACAGCTAAAGGACATGGTTCCGAAAGCTGCAGACAGGCTCAGCTCATGCCAGAGCACTATCTCACATATTCCCAAGCACTCTGCCTCCAGGATTGATGAGGCCTTCCATAGGAGTGGCTGATAGGGACATATGTGTCCATTTTAGGTTAGGTATAGGCATACTACACCTAAGTAAGGAGTGATTACACTGACTTACCCCAGCTGAGTGATCAGCCAGTTGTGTCAAATATGGAGGCCAGGCCAGGGGTGGCACAATACATGCTGCAGCCCCTGGTAGGCCTTGGAAGCACCTATGCCCTGGGTACCTGGGTACACTGTTACAGGGGCCAATAAGGTGAACCAGTTTCAATGTCGTTATGCACCTAAAGTACATGGGTAACAATTTAGAGAGAGAACAGCAGGCTGTGGGTCTGATTAGCAGGCCCACAGTCACATTAAGTCATAAACCAGTGAAGCAAAAATCAAAAATTTGGGGTGACCATAGGATAGCAGACCCTACTCTCCTACAATAGCCATTCTAGAAAAGGATGACTTAGAGAGAGTTATAGTAATTCTCTCAGGATCAGGAACAGGAGTGAATCCCCCAGACACTGAGAACACCTCCCCAGATGTAGAAATTGAGGAGGTAGACCCTGAATCAGAAGGTGAAGAGTCAGATCATGGTCAAAGGGATAACCAGGTACCAGTGGGGAGGCTTAGCCAAGCCAACCTGGACCTACATGGAAATGGAGAGGGCCAGCACCTCCCCAGAGTACATAACAGGATTCTCCCAGGCAATAGAAGAGATAGAAGCCCTTCCAGGGATTCTCACATTTCTAGTGCCTCAAGAGAATCACAGAGAGGAATTACTTCCCCTCAAAGAAGAGAGCATAATGCCAGGATGAGAGCAGTGAATCTCCAAATAGAAAGAGAGGAATTAGCCCTGGCCCAAGCTAGACTAGCTCTTGCTAGAGAGCAAACGTTAAGTGGGGAGACTCCCACTGGTGGCAGCATTATCCCAAGAGATAAGGACATGTCCTATGATAATAGATACCTGAGTAAGATTGTGTTCCCCTACAGAGATGGGGATGACATCCACAAATGGATGACTGCTCTGGAGAGGGCCTGCAAGGTACAGCAGGTTCCTTCAGATCAGTGGGCAGCAATATTGTGGCTATCCTTTTCTGAGAAAGGGAGAGATAAGCTCCTCACAGTTAGACCTGAGGATGCTAAAAACTACTCTGTCTTGAAGAGTGCTCTTATTGAAGGGTTTGGCCTAACCACTGATCAATACAGGTTGTTGTTCAGAGACACCCAAAAAGCACAGACTCAAGACTGGACTGATTTTGTTGATTGTGCCACTAAGGCTCTGGAGGGTTGGTTGCAGGGAAGTAAAGTTTCAGACTATACAGGATTGTACAATCTTATCATGAGAGAGCAGATACTTAATAACTGTACAAACCAGCTGTTGCATCAACACCTTGTAGACTCTGATCTGACTCTCCCCAAGAATTGGGAAAGAAGGCAGACAAATGGGTCAGGACAAGGGTTAAGCAGAAACCCCAGACCCAAGGTGGTGACCAGAAGAAAACAGACCAGAAGGGTGGGAATCAGAAAGATAAAGAAAAGGACCAGAAGTCTTCAGGCCCCCAAACTAGTAATAAGGAGGGTGGTTCCCAAAATGGAAACCAGAAAAAGAAGAAGGATGGCCCAAAGAAACCTTGGTGCAACTTTTGCAAGTCCACTTCTCATTGGGGAAGTGAATGCACTAAGAAAAACCCAGTGGCTACTACTGCAGTCCCTAAGACACCGGCACCCCCTAGTTCAGTCAGCAGTAGTGGTACACAACCCGAGGGGATAGTAGGGTTAACCTTGGGTACTGAGATGGAATCTGTCCTAGTCAGAGTCCCTACTCAGGCAGTTCTCCTAAATGATGTGGACTTATCTTTGTCCACTACAGTGAGTCCCAGTAACCTGGGCAAATATAGGCAGACGCCTTTGATAAATGAGAAACTGGCTCAGGCCTACAGGGACACATGTGCCAGTGTCACTATGGTGACACTTTGTGTCCACTATGTTTGGTGAAGGAAGGATGGGAGTTACCTCTCAAAAAGCCTAAGCTAGATGTTGTGGACTATGTACTTGGTCTCCGCTCCCGGGTGGCTGAGTATATGGAGAGAGCACCCAAAAACCTGGAGACCAGTCAAGAATTACAGAAAGCTTGGCATGACCAAAAGGCTGTTCTGGTTGAGTTCCAGCCAGGGCAGAAGGTGTGGGTGTTGGAGCCAGTGGCCCCAGCAGCACTCCAGGACAAATGGACTGGACCCTACCCTATTATTGAGAAAAAGGGAGAAGTCACCTATCTGGTAGACTTTGGAACCCCTAGGAGCCCCCACAGGGTGCTCCATGTAAATTGTTTGAAACTATTTGTGGACAGGGAGGACATGAGCTTGCTCATGGCCACAGATGGGGAACAGGAGAAAGAGAGTGACCCTCTCCCAGACCTGCTTTCCCAGAACCGTGATGATGGTTCAGTTGATGGAGTAGCCTTGGCAGGCAGCCTCACTGACCAGCAACAGATGGACTGCAGACAGGTTTTGCAAGCCCACAGACACTTGTTTTCACTCACACCCAGTCAAACTAACTGGTACACCCATGAGGTGGACACTGGTGACAGTCTGCCTGTGAAGAATAAGACCTACAGGCAACCTGACCATGTCAGGGATTGTATAAAGGCTGAGGTGCAAAAGATGTTGGAGCTTGGAGTGATTGAACCATCAGAGAGCCCATGGGCTAGCCCAGTGGTCCTTGTGCCAAAACCTCATACCCAAGATGGAAAGAGAGAAATGAGGTTTTGTGTGGACTACAGAGGTCTCAATGCTGTCACTAGGACAGATGCACATCCCATTCCAAGAGCAGATGAGCTCATTGATAAATTGGCTTCTGCCAAGTTTCTGAGCACATTTGATTTGACAGCTGGCTACTGGCAGATCAGACTAGCTGAAGAGTCAAAAGCCAAGACAGCATTCGCTACCCCTAGTGGACATTATCAGTTTGTGGTGATGCCCTTTGGTTTGAAGAATGCACCTGCCACCTTCCAAAGGTTGGTGAATCAAGTCCTTGCTGGGCTGGATGACTTTTGTGCAGCATATCTAGATGATATTGCTGTCTTTAGCTCCACCTGGGAGGATCACCTGATCCACCTGAAGAAGGTTCTGGAGGCCCTGCAAAAGGCAGGCCTGACTATCAAGGCTACCAAGTGCCAGATAGGGCAGAGCAAGGTTGTGTACCTGGGCCACCTAGTAGGTGGGGGTCAGGTTCAGCCACTGGAGAGCAAGATCCAGGCCATACAGGACTGGGCTCCTCCAACTACCCAGACACAAGTCAGAGCCTTCTTGGGCCTGACTGGGTATTACAGAAAGTTTGTAAAGAACTGTGGGTCCATTGTGACACCATTGAATGACTTGACTTCCAAGAAGATGCCCAAAAAGGTTCAGTGGACAGTTAGCTGTCAAAAGGCATTTGATGACCTGAAGAAGGCCATGTGCTCTGCACCTATCCTGAAGAGTCCTGACTACTCCAAACAGTTCATTGTACAGACAGATGCTTCTGAGTTGGGGGTGGGATCTGTGCTTTCACAACTTAATCAAGATGGTCAAGACCAGCCCATTTCTTTTATTAGCAGAAGGCTGACCCCCAGGGAGAAACGTTGGTCAGCTATTGAGAGGGAGGCCTTTGCTGTGGTTTGGGCCCTGAAGAAGCTGAGGCCATACTTGTTTGGTACTCACTTCCTAGTTCAGACAGACCATAAGCCCCTCTTGTGGCTAAATCAGATGAAGGGTGAAAATCCCAAACTGCTCAGGTGGTCCATTTCCCTACAGGGGATGGACTTTACAGTGGAGCACCGCCCAGGGACTGACCATGGTAATGCAGATGCTCTCTCCAGGTACTTCCACTTAGAACATGAAGACTTATCTGGTCAAGGTTAAGTTTAATGTCCCTGCGTTTGGGGGGGGGGGGTTGTGTAGGAGAGTAGGGTCTGCTATCCTATGGTCACCCCAAATTGTTGCTTTTTGCTTCACTGGTTTTCGACTTACTGAGGCTGTGGGCCTGCTAATCAGACCCCCAGCCTGCTGTTCTCTCTCTAAATTAGTGATACATGTGCTATAGGTACATACTACAATTGGAAATGGACTCCTTGTCAGCCCCTGTACTATGCACTATAGGTGCTCAGGGCATAGGTGCCACAAAGGCCTACCAGGGGCCGCAGCATATCTTTTGCCACCCCTGGATGGTTCTTAAATTGACACAACTGGCTGATCACTCAGCTGGGGCAAGATGGTGTAATCACCTCTTGCTTAGATATAGTATGCCTATATCTAAACCTATATCTGGACACATATAAACCTGTGAGCCACTCCTATGGAAGGCCTTATCAATCCTGGAGGCAGAGTGCGTGGTTTAATGTGAGATGGAGCTCTAGCATGAGCTGAGCCTGTCTGCAGCTGTCGGGAACAACTCCCTAAGCTGTTCCGGGATAATGTCATACCATATACTATTAAGTGCATTATAATCCTCGCGGTTATATAGCAACTTTGGTTTGGCTTTATCAAAACATGTCGTGTAAGGTGTCATACGATTTGGAATACTATCCCCTCGCCAGTCCTGGCGACGGGGATAGCATTCCACCCCTCTAGAGGGAGAAGACATGTTACTTTACTGAAATGCGGTTGATTTTTAAAAGATCCTCAGATCCACAAAATGGATGCTTCTTCCACAGACACGGGTCTGACCTCCTGCAGCTGACTGAAACTCAGCCAAGGAGGCTTGGACAAAGGGTTTCCTGTCGCGGGGAGGTGTCACACCCCCCAGACAGGAGATAGTGGATTGTAGCAGGGAGGTTTGAAAGAAACCAGACACTGCTTGGGGCGCACAAGGCTGCCCCTTGCATAATCCGGCCAAACCGGTTCTGGGGCCCACCAGCCCCTGTCCCAGCGTGGCCTGGATCAAAGGAAAGGGGTGTATCCACCCACTTCCTGGGTCCCACCCATAGGAGGGGACCTAGCAGGTAATCCAGCCCCCTAGATTAGTATAAGAATGGGAGCAGTGCCAATGCACTTCAGATTATCCTGATGAAACATAAGAAACGAAACTCTGGACCCTTCGACATCCTACTCGACGTAGAAGACTGAAGAATCTCCCTTGTGGTCAAGGAGTGACCACCCTGTGCAAACAGGCACCATCCAGCACCTCGACATCTGCTTTGTTGCAGTTCCTGCCGGAACTCGAGCAACAGAGATCGACGAGATCAAGCTTGCCTGCCTTCCTACAGCCCGATCCACAGTCCCTGCGGATCTGAGACCCGTGGAGGTGACCAGAAGCATGGGGCACGCCATCTTGAAAAGACCACAACACGCTGACCGTGCAGCCCACGAATGACCCTCGAAGCTGTACACCGGGGTTTGAGAAGCCCGAACCCTGAGCCACTCTTCCACCGAAGCTCACTCCTCTACACTCGACGAGTGCTGTGTGGGGCCCTTCTGCTTTCTTTGGCTCAATGCGTTGGCCCGGTCACTTGCCAGCTGGCTTGTGGCCCCTGTGCCGGCGAAAACCTAACTACGACTTGTGAATCTGATTGCTCCAGACTTGCACCAGCTCCTCTGAAAAGGAGCCCCCACTCTGACCCTCCTGGTCCGAGTGAGAAGCAATCTTCCAGTTCCGCGTGGATTTCTCTTGCCAAGTGTTGTTTGCTCCAATCTTGAAGCCGACAGCGCTGACGGTGAGAGCCTACGTGGGACAGCTCGTGACCCGCTCCAGGACATCGCAGATGCCCCAGAGCCCACGTGGCAGCGGAGAGAAGCTCTTTGACAATCACCTGATTGCGCCCGACATTGCCTGGTTCCGTCCTGGTTCCACCCTGGTCACTGCTGAGTGACCCAGACTCTGTCCCCTCTGCTTTCAGGTACTTTTCTATTCTGATCCATTTTTGGATCACTCCGGACACTTCTCCTTCACATCGCCTGCAGCATCTTCAGCTTCAAGCACCCAGAACCTGCGTGACGAAACCCGACGCCACTTCGACCCTATGCACCCGCTTCCTGTGGGTGAGGTAACATTGCAACGGCGGTGTTGCCGCACTGGTACACACCTCTAGGGTCTGTGTCTAAAGTTTTGTCCGTCTAGGTTCAGCGGAAGTATCCTAAAACTCTGTTTGTGTAACTTTTACGCACCATTGACTTAACATTGGAGCATGTGTGTGCTTTAAGCACTGCACCCGAATCCCGCGGGCTTTTCCCGACTTCAGAATTGCTTGTCCCGACTGCTCCCAGCGATTCCATAGGCCCTAGGCCTAACCACTGTCGATTGGTATCTCTTATACCATTTTTTTAGTATATGGTCCGAGTGGCCCCCTGCCCTCATCCATAATTGTGCAACTTTGTATGTTATACTGTGCTTTTGATTTAACGCTTGTGCCCCTTTGTTCATAAAGAATACTGGGGATTATTTTTAGAAATAAATACATATATTTTTATAATATATACTTGTGTGGTGTCCTTTCATTTGATATTACAGGACTGTGATTGGTAAAACAGCTCGCTTAACACGACCTCTTAAGTTAAGCCTTTAAGGCTGCTTAGTCCATGCTACCCCTAGGATAGCTTGTCTACAAGGTTGACTTACAACCAGACACCATAAGGGATTGTTTGGACTGATAAAGAGTGTCCACAGAACTGTGGACATCATACATCAGGCCAACTTCTCACACTTAGCATCACAAAATGGATGCTGCCACCACAGACACAAGTCTGACCTCCTGCTGCTGGGAGTCCTTCCAGCGAGGGCAGCTTGGACAAAGGGTTTCCTGCCTTGGGAGGTGCTAGCACCACCCCAGACAGGATTTTGTGTATTGGATAGGACAGGGCTGAATAGAATCAGAA
Source organism: Lissotriton helveticus (assembly GCF_964261635.1). NCBI lineage: Eukaryota > Metazoa > Chordata > Amphibia > Caudata > Salamandridae > Lissotriton > Lissotriton helveticus. The sequence goes on along the minus strand of NC_136063.1, from coordinate 1,078,025,053 downwards.
ATGCCTGGGGCACACAAGGTGTCCCCGTGAATAGGCCAGTTCAAACCGGTGCTGGGGCTTTCCAGCCCCAGTCCTGGCGCGAAGCTGGACAAAGGAAAGGGGGTGTAACCGCCCCCCTTCCTGGTCCCACCCAGAGAAGGGACCTAGCAGGTGATCCGGCCCCTAGAATTGGAATAAGAGTAGGAGCTGTGTCCCAGGACTTCAGATCATCCTGAACTCGACTTGAAATACAGAAGAAACTGGACTTCGACATTCTGCTGCACAGAAGACTGAAGAGAATCTCCCTTGTAGCCAAGGAGTGACCACACTGTGAATACAGGGACCAACCAGCAACTCAACGTCTGCTTTGCCGCCGCCTCCCGCCAGAGCCCGAGCCCAAAGCCTGACAAGACCCAGACTCCCAGACCTCTCACAGCCCGATCCACAGTCCCTGCAAAGAAGGGACCCGTGGAGGCACCGAGAGACGTGGGACCAGACCTCTTAAAAGTCCCCCGAGAAGCTGACTGCGCAGCACCCGAGGCACCCTCGATGCTGTGCTTCGGGGTTTAAGAAGCCCCAACCTCGAGCAGCATTTGCACTGAAGATCTGCCCCCCCCAGCCTCTCCACGATCTGCGTGGGGCCCTTTTGCACTTTGCCACTTGACGCGCCATCCCGGCCACTTGCCACATGGCTAGCGGCCATCTTGGCGATGAAACCGACAAACTACACTGCTGGTCTGGTTGCTCTAGACTGGCCCTTGCTCCCCTGAAAAGGAGCACCCGCTCTGACCTTGCTGGTCCGAGTGAGAAGCTTGAATCGATTCCTGCGTGGCTTGCTTTAGCCAAGGCCTGTTTGCTCCAATCAAGTTGCCGACACCGCCATCAGCGAGAGCCTTTGTGGGACAGCTCGTGACCAACGCCTGGTCGTCCTTGACCTCTTCGTGTCCATGTGGCTGCAGAGACAATCTTCACCTCATCGCCTGTTTGCACCCGACATTGCCTGGTTCCTTCCTGGTTCCACGGTAGTCACTGGCTAGTGTCTTTGAACATTGTCCCCTCTTCTTTCAGGTCCTCACCTCTTCAGATCCACCCTTGGATCCACCGGAACTCTTCTCGACGACCCGCCTGCAGCATCTTCAGCTCCAAGCACCATCGACCTGCGTGACGAAACCCGACACTACTTCGCACCTGTGCACCCGCTTCCTGTGGGTGAGGTAACTCAGCAACGCTGGTGTTCCCACACTGGTGTACTCCTCTAGTGCCTGTGCCTAAAGTTTTATCCTTGTAGGTCCATCGGAAGGTTCTTAAAACACTAACTTTGTAACTTTTACGCACCATTAATATTGCATTGGTGCATGCGTTCGCTTTAAGCGCTGCACCCGAGTCCTGCGGGCCTTTCCCGACTTCATCACTGCTAGTCCCGAACAGCTCCAGCGATTCCCCAGGCCCTAGGCCTCTTCACTTTCCCCATAGTGGTTCTTATACCACTATTTTAGTATATGGTTTAAGTGGCCCCTAGGGCTCATCCAAAATTGTGCAACTTTTGTATATTTAAACTGTGTTTTGTTTTAACGCATTTGCTTCTGTGCTCATAAAGAGTATAGGGTATATTTGTAGAAATAAATCTATATATATTTTCAATATATATCTGTGTGGTGTCCTTTCATTTGGTATTCAAGGGATTGTATATGGTAAAACAGCCTGCTTCACATGCCTTTACAGAGTTTAGCCTAAGACTGCTTAGTCCATGCTACCCCTAGGATAGCTTGTCTATAAGGTTGACTTTACAACCTGCACCATAAGGGTTGCTTGGCATGGTACAAGGTGATCACTAGAACTAGTGAGCATCATATACCAGGCCAACTTCTCACATTGGTGAGCAGCGGATTGGGATTTGAGCTTGCTGTTGTTTTACCATTACAATCTTTGAAAGTATCATTTGAAAGATCATACAGGTACCTGACAGGTACACTAAAACAAGACTAGATATACTTAAGTTCTACTGAACTTAGTTGTTGTAGAGGATAGGGAGTAGCACACCCTGACTACAACTACTAGATAGGTTTTGTAGGAAAACACAAGTGTAGGTAGATTGCAACAAATCCACCACACTAGAGCAATGTCTGGAGCAGAGGGATCCACTGGACCCATCTCTGTTGAGAGTGACCCTCAAAGGGCACCATCCAAATTTGCTATCTTTCCTTTTAAGGAACTGAGGCAACTGTGTTCCATGTGAGGAATCAAAACAGGTCCTACCCCTACAGCAGGACACCTCAGAGAGCTTTTAGACCAGTCTGAAGCTCTAAAGACCTCCAAACCAGGCCCCTCAGGGACTGGAGATGGAGGCTCTCCTTCTGAAGAAGAAAACACTGATGCCCCTGTCCCTGTCATCCAGATAGATGAGGAAGACCAGAACACTGGAGATACTCAGCCTGAGGATGAAGAAGAAGAGGAAGAGGAGGAAGAAAGTGGGTCTGATGATGAGAGAAATAGTCAGGTGTTAGTCAGCAGGCTTAACCAGGCTAACTTAAGCTTATTTGGGACTGAACATGGGTTCAACCCATTCAGACCCCCAAGTGGACTTAACCAGGAGCCCAGGAGGAGGAGGAATCACTCAGGTGAATCCAATAACTCCCAAGCTTCTAGTGGTTCTCATGGTCACTCCAGAAGGGAGTTGACTAGCCCTCGGAGAAGGGAACATTAGGCCAAAATGAGAGAGGCTGAACTTAGGATCCAGAAGCAAGAATTAGAAGTTGCCCTGGCCAAAGAGAAGCTTGCTAGAGCAAGACAGCCTAGAGAGAGTGGATTAGGATCCACTGGTGGCAGCACTGTCCCTAAGGATATAGACAGGTCCTATGACAATAGAAACCTGAGTAAGATTGTGCCCCCCTACAAAGCTGGGGATGATATCCACAAGTGGATGACTGCACTTGAGAGAGCCTGCAGAGTACAGCAGATCCCTCAGGAGCAGTGGGCAGCAATCGTGTGGCTCTCCTTTGAAGGTAGAGGCAGAGACAGACTCCTCACAGTTAGTGATGGGGATTCTAGAAACTACCTAGTCCTGAAGAGTGCTCTGATTGATGGGTTATGCTTAACCACTGAACAGTACAGGTTAATGTTCAGAGATACCCAGAAGACACAGACTCAGGACTGGTCTGAATTTGTTGAATGTGCCACTAAGGCTCTGGAGGGCTGGTTGCTGGGAAGTAAGGTTACAGACTATGAAGGATTGTACAATTTGCTTATGAGAGAACAGATTTTAAATAACTGTCAGAACCAGCAGTTGCATCAACATTTGGTTGACTCAGATCTGACCTTTCCCCAAAAATTGGGAAAGAAGGCCGACAAATGGGTCAGAACCAGAGTTAAGCAAAAGAACCAGAACCAGAACCAGGATGGTGACCAAAAGAAAACAGTCCAGAAGGGTGGGGAGCAGAAAGCTAAAGACCAGAAGTCTTCAACAGGGCCCCAAACTAATACTGAAGGTGGGTCCCAAACTTCCAAGAAGAAGAAGAAAGAAGGTCAAAGAAAACCCTAGTGTAGTTTTTGTAAAAACACCACTCACTGGACAAGTGATTGTAAAAAGGGTGGAGCCCCCAACACTGCAGCCCCTAAGGCACCTGCACCCACTAGTACAGTTAGCAGTGTTGGTCCACAAACTAAGGGGGTAGTGGGTATCACCTTGGGAACTGAGAGAGATTCTGGCCTAGTCAGAATTCCTTCACAGGCTGTTCTGATCTGTGATGGGGACATTGATTTATCCCCTACTGCCAGTCCCAATAATCTGGGCAAGTACAGACAGACACCTTTGATTAATGAAAAAGTGGCTCAAGCATACAGGGACACATGTGCCAGTGTCACTATGGTGACGCCTAGCTTTGTGGACCCTGGACAGTACATTCCAGGTGATAATTACCTGGTGACCAATGCCAGCAATGTCACTACTACACATAGTGTGGCAATTGTTAACTTTTCCTGGGGAGGGGTAACTGGCCTAAAAAGAGTTGTGGTTAGTGCTGATCTCCCAGTAGAATGTTTGTTGGGCAATGACCTGGAGAGCTCTCTATGGTCAGAAGTTGAGTACAGGACTCATGCAGAGATGTTAGGGATATCATCACATGTCCTTGCTGTGACCAGGTCACAGGCCAAAAAGTGCCTCTCTGAACCTCAGGTCTTGGATCCTGGAACAATGGACCAAGTACCTCCCAAGACAAGGAACAGGAGGGTAAAGGCTGTGCCTTCCCAAATGCCTACAAGTGAGGATCAGCCTTCACAGGAAGATGATCTTGAGACCCCTGAAGGAACTGTCCCTATAGAGCTTGAACCTGATCAGGTTGAGTTTCTGGGGACAAGGGGACCTTCTAGGGCAGACATGGGGCAGGCTCAGTTATCCTGTCCTTCTCTTGAACCCCTCAGACAGCAGGCTGCTGCTGAGGCTGCTGGGAATGCTCAAGGTACCCATAAGGTTTATTGGGATGATGGGCTCCTTTATTCAGAAGGTAGAGACCCCAAGCCTGGTACAACCAGGAGGTTGGTCATACCTCTGCAATTTAGGGGCTTCCTTCTTACCTTGGCACATGATATTCCCTTAGCAGGACACCTAGGCCAGAACTAAACTTGGGACATACTTGTCTGTCACTTTCACCGGCCTCACATGTCAGAAGATACAAAAGAGTTTTGTCGCTCCTGTGTAACCTGCCAAGCAAGTGGCAAAGCAGGTGGTACCACAAAGGCCCCCCTGATACCACTACCTGTGGTGGGGGTGCCCTTTGAAAGAGTGGGGATTGACATTGTTGGTCCAATGGATCCCCCCACAGCATCTAAGCACAGATTCATACTGGTGGTGGTGGACCATGCCACCAGGTACCCAGAGGCAATTCCACTTAGGACCACAACAGCTCCTGTTGTGGCCAGGGCCTTACTTGGAGTTTTCTCAAGACTGGGGTTTCCTAAGGAGGTAGTATCTGATAGAGGTGCCAACTTCATGTCAGGATACTTAACAGCTATGTGGAAGGAATGTGGTGTCAACTACAAGTTCACCACTCCCTATCATCCACAGTGCAATGGGCTTGTTGAAAGGTTCAACAAGACCCTGAAGGGCATGATCAAAGGATTACCTGAAAAGCTCAGGCGAAGATGGGATATCCTTCTGCCCTGCCTTCTGTTTGCTTACAGAGAGGTCCCACAAAAGGGGGTTGGCTTCAGCCCCTTTGAATTGTTGTTTGGGCACCCTGTAAGAGGATCCCTATATCTGGTGAGGGAAGGATGGGAGTTGCCTCTCAAAAAGCCCAAGCAAGATATAGTGGACTATGTACTTGGTCTCCGCTCCAGGATGGCTGAGTATATGGAGAAGGCATCCAAAAACCTTGAGGCTAGCCAGGAATTACAGAAAGCCTGGCATGACCAAAAGGCTGTCTTGACTGAGTACCAGCCTGGACAGAAAGTTTGGGTGTTGGAGCCAGTGGCCCCAGCAGCACTCCAAGACAAATGGTCTGGACCCCATACTATCATTGAAAAGAAGGGAGAGGTTACCTACTTGGTGGACCTAGGAACTCCCAGGAGCCTCCACAGGGTGCTCCATGTTAACAGGCTGAAAGCATATGTTGACAGGAGAGACATGGGCTTGCTCATGGCTACAGATGAGGGGCAGGAGGAAGAGAGTGACCCTCTCCCAGACCTGCTGACTCAGAACCCTGAGGATGGCTCAGTTGCTGGTGTGGCCTTAGACGGTAGCCTCACTGAACATCAGCAACATGACTGTAGACAGGTTTTGCAGTCATATCGACATATGTTCTCCCTGACACCCAGTCAGACTAGCTGGTGTACCCATGTGGTGGACACTGGTGATAGTCTTCCTGTAAAGAACAAAATGTACAGGCAACCTGACCATGTCAGAGATTGTATCAAGACTGAGGTGCAAAAGATGCTGGAATTAGGTGTCATTGAGCCTTCAGAGAGCCCCTGGGCTAGCCTAGTGGTTCTGGTCCCCAAACCTCACACCAAAGATGGAAAGAGAGAGATGAGGTTCTGTGTGGATTACAGAGGACTCAATGCTGTCACCAGGACAGATGCACACCCTATTCCAAGGGCAGATGAGCTCATAGACAAATTGGCTTCTGCCAAGTATTTGAGCACATTTGACTTGACAGCTGGCTACTGGCAAATCAGGTTAGCTGAGGAGTCTAAAGCCAAGACAGCATTTTCTACCCCCAGTGGGCCTTATCAATTTGTGGTGATGCCCTTTGGTTTGAAAAATGCACCTGCCACCTTCCAAATGTTGGTGAATCAAGTCCTTATTGGGTTGGATGACTTTTGTGCAGCATATCTGGATTGATATTGCTGTCTTTAGCTCCACCTGGGAGGATCACCTGGTCCACCTGAAGGAAGTGCTAGAGGCTCTGCAAAAGGCAGGCCTCGCTATCAAGGCAACCAAGTGCCAGATAGGGCAGAGTAAGGTTGTGTACTTGGGCCACCTTGTAGAGGGAGGCCAAGTTCAACCACTGGAGAGTAAGATCCAGACCATAAAGGACTGGTCCCCTCCAACTACCCAGACTCAGGTCAGAGCTTTCTTGGGCCTGACTGGGTACTACAGGAAGTTTGTTAAGAACTATGGGTCCATTGTGACTCCTCTTAATGATCTGACATCTAAGAAGATGCCCAAAAAGGTTCAGTGGACAGTATACTGTTAAAAGGCATTTGATGACCTGAAGAAGGCCATGTGCTCTGCACCTATCCTGAAGAGTCCTGACTACTCAAGAGAGTTCATTGTCCAAACAGATGCTTCTGAGTTGGGAGTGGGAGCTGTGCTTTCACAACTTAATGTAGATGGTCAAGACCAGCCCATTGCTTTCATTAGCAGAAGGCTATCCCCAGAGAGAAACGTTGGTCAGCCATTGAGAGGGAGGCCTTTGCTGTGGTGTGGGCCCTGAAGAAGTTGAGACCATACTTGTTTGGCACTCACTTCAAGATTCAGACCGACCATAAGCCCCTCTTATGGCTTAATCAGATGAAGGGTGAAAACCCCAAACTGCTCAGGTGGTCCATTTCCCTACAGGGGATGGACTTTACAGTGGAGCACCGCCCAGGGACTGACCATGGTAATGCAGATGGTCTCTCCAGGTACTTCCACTTAGAACATGAAGACACAACTGGTCAAGGTTAGTCTAATGTCCCTGCGTTTGGGGGGGGTTGTGTAGGAGAGTAGGGTCTGCTATCCTATGGTCACCCCAAATCTTTGCTTTTTGCTTCACTGGTTTATGACTTAATGTGGCTGTGGGCCTGCTAATCAGACCCACAGCCTGCTGTTCTCTCTCTAAATTGATGCCAATGCACTTTAGGTGCATTACGAAATTGGAACTGGTTCACCTTATTGGCCCCTGTAACTGTGTACCCAGGTACCCAGGGCATAGGTGCTTCCAAGGCCTACCAGGGGCTGCAGCACGTATTGTGCCACCCCTGGCCTGGCCTCCATATTTGACACAACTGGCTGATCACTCAGCTGGGGTAAGTCGGTGTAACCACCCCTTACTTAGGTATAGTATGCCTATATCTAACTGAAAATGGACACATATGTTCCTATCAGCCACTCCTATGGAAGGCCTCATCAATCCTGGAGGCAGAGTGCTTGGAAATATGTGAGATGGTGCTCTGGCATGAGCTGAGCCTGTCTGCAGCTTTCGGAACCATGTCCTTTAGCTGTTTCATGATACTGCCATACCATATACTCTTAATTGCATTATAATCCTCGCGGTTCTTTGCTATCTTTGGTTTGGCTTTATCAAAACATGTCTAGTAAGGTGTCATACGATTTGGAATACTACCCCCCCGCCAGTTCTGGTGACGGGGGAAGCATTCCACCCTTCTAGAGGGACACGACATGTACATAGCCTGAACCCCGGTTAAAGTTAAACTGAGCCTTAGCATCACAAAATGGATGCTGCCACCACAGACAAAAGTCTGACCTCCTGCTGCTGGGAGTCCTTCCAGCGAGGGCAGCTTGGACAAAGGGTTTCCTGCCTTGGGAGGTGCTAGCACCACCCCAGACAGGACTTTGTGTATTGGGTAGGACAGGGCTGAATAGAATCAGACATGCCTGGGGCACACAAGGTGTCCCCGTGCATAGGCCAGTTCAAACCGGTGCTGGGGCTTTCCAGCCCCAGTCCTGGCGCGAAGCTGGACAAAGGAAAGGGGGTGTAACCGCCCCACTTCCTGGTCCCACCCAGAGGAGGGACCTAGCAGGTGATCCGGCCCCTAGAATTGGAATAAGAGTAGGAGCTGTGTCCCAGGACTTCAGATCATCCTGAACTCGACTTGAAATACAGAAGAAACTGGACTTCGACATTCTGCTGCACAGAAGACTGAAGAGAATCTCCCTTGTGGCCAAGGAGTGACCACCCTGTGAATACAGGCACCAACCAGCAACTCGACGTCTGTTTTGCCGCCGCCTCCCACCGGAGCCCGAGCCCAGAGCCTGACAAGACCCAGACTCCCAGACCTCTCACAGCCCGATCCACAGTCCCTGCAAAGAAGGGACCCGTGGAGGCACCGAGAGACGTGGGACCGGACCTCTCGAAAGACCCCCGATGAAGAACTGTAAAATTTCGTTCTCAGGGAATACTTACTAATATAACAAGAACTTGGCACAGACTCTGAAAATATGAAAAGACATCTTTATTAAACTTAACATAGTGAGGCCACGTCACCCAGAAGCCGTAGCAAGTGAATGAGGTAGTCTGAGGAACACAGAGGACAGAGGCCTTTTATATGTTTTTAGCGTTACATGATTCAGTACAAAAAAAAGGGGCAGTACTAGCTTTGGCAAGTATGCAGAAACCCAACATTCCTTCTTACAAAAGCTGCACAAACCCCTAATAAAAACCCGGCACATCCCCATCGTAAACACGCCATGAAGAAAGGAGCAGAGACAGGTGTGAGTAAGATAAGACATAGTTGTGTGCAATAAAGGTTTATGACATGTTGTGCCTTGATACTATCTCGTTCGGCCACTGGGAGAGGAACTGACCGAACAGGTTTGGCCTTGGGCAGTGGAGTCAGCTTGCCCAGGTCGCAGAGAAGTCAGCAAAGGTGTACGTGTCCTTCTGAATCGCTTGGCCTAGGTAATCTGCCTATGTGAGGGCAATCACAAAATGGCTGCCGTTCACAAAATGGAACCCGAGGGTTCAGGACGAAAACTCTGATTTCAGGGTGATTCTGTCATTTGAATATGACGAAAAAGCTTGTGCATAGTGTACTAGCCATTCTCAGTCTGCTGATATCAAAATCGTCATGATACGACGATGTTTATGACACAGGTCCAAAATTTTCAGTACCACAGACGCTTCTTTTGCCCTTGCATAGTCAATAACCTATACTCACGCTAGTCTGAGTCCAGGTCTATATTTATCAAATCATCAAGATGTTGCTGAAGCATAATCCTATTACTTAGCGACTCTCTCTCGGGACAGGTCTCCTTACACACGCAGTAGCACAAAGGCCATATATGGCAGGACCAAATAGGGAATGCCTCTATCTGTAGTATGTGGTATAAGACCACACACCCAACAATTAGTGATGTTCACTACTAACTGGTGTCGATGCAGAAACTGTACAAAAGGAATTATCAGTAAACTCTGACCTCCTAACAAGTCCATGTTCAGGTAAAATCTGGAAAGAATGCAAAGAAGTAGAAGTAGGAAGAGACATAGGTTGGGAGGTGGGTACATATGTGAATTGGGCAGCAAAAACAATCCCACCCATAAAAGTCAATGCCATGTTTAAAAAAACACTAGAAAACACGTCATTAAGAACATATAGACAAAGTAGTGACCACTATTACAAATGAAATCATAATTTTTCACAACCCTAAGCAAAAGGTCAATCCTAAAATTATCTAGTAACATTGTAGGTCTTCCTATGCATTTTCTGTAATTTATTATATGTTCAAGTAAAACAGTGGTGACCCTCATTAATGCTCTGAGGTGAAAAGGGGATACTCTTCCACAGGAAATGGACTTTATTCTGCTTTTACTAAACAGAATACTACTTAAAAAATAATGCCAGTTGAACAATAAAATCATTCTCCTAACACTTAGTCTATACAATCACACGGAAACCTCTTGTGAAACCAACTATGCCCATAGTCTGTTAAAAAAGCCTCTCTGGCAGGCTTCTATTGTCCAATCAAGTCTGCTCCCGTTGTTGCATGGGTCTTTGGATTCAGGCCTCCCATGCTCTGATGCTGAGTATCTGTTGGAGTGCCCTCCTGGCAAACACTCGTAGCTCATTCACAAAGTCTCAATGTCTCAAGGCAGTGCACCGTATCTCTCCTCTGCGGCATACACTACAGATATTGTGCTCTTCCTTGGTCAATGGGCACAGATAATCTCGTGCAGACCCGGGACCATTCTCAGACTCCAACACTCATCATTCAGTGTCAGAGAACGCTCAGGCCGCTCTTTCATGGGCACTAGAATGGAGTGCCTTTTGCCACTCTTGGATCCTCCGGTGCACTGCACTTCCGTTGAAGCAAGGGAAAAAGGGGTGCGTGGCCAAAACTCAGGACAAGGGGCTCAAGGGACTGCACACTGTCAGAGGTTAACCAGCACATGAGAGGCGCTCTTTTGCACTGAAATCTCAAGGGACTGCACACTGTCAGAGGTTAACCAGCACATGACAGGCGCTCTTTTGCACTGAAATCTCAAGGGACTGTGGCAAAACCAGCTCCTTCTTCTTTTCTGATGTTGAACGCCTTCTGATGACGCAAGTGCGATGCTTTAAACAGTTCATTGTACAACAAGGGGACTGCAAACAGGTGGCCTGCGATCTTCAAAGGAGTGGCCACACGCCATGGGACAATTCTGCGTTGAAATACACTGTCATTCTCAAAGGCAATACAAAAACAAAGGCAATAGGCAAAACAGTGTCTCTAGGTTCTTCAATTGGGTTTCGGTGTGAGAGCATATCCTTCACCATCTAAGGGTAGATAGCGACATGGGAAATCTATCTGAATGGATGTCCTCACACATAGTGGCATCGTCTAATAGGGTAAACACATTTTATCTCAATGATTATATATAGGTGTTTCTAAATTCCTCATCTAGAACATCTCAAAAGAGATATCACATACATATTATCAGGGACATGTAATGTAGTAATTGTGCTTCAGGTGGACTATGCAATGCAAAAGCTAATGATTAAGATGTGGAAACGAAAGACAAGAACTAGAGAGTATTTCCATTATTTAAAATACATCTGGTCCATAAAAAATTAAAGCAGTAAAAAGGAACTAAAAACTAAATTCTAATTTATAGAATAGGCATTGAATTTGTCCTATCCAAAAAAAAACGTAAGGTGTCTCCTATTGAGGTGGAAAGCTTATCTTACTATTTGTAAGTATTGAGTCAGTTAATCAGTCCTAACAGTCCTAACAGTCAGACTGGAAAAACATCAGAATAGGCCTAAAGAAAATTCTTAGAAACCAGTCTAGTTATGCAATAGGGAATTATACATAAGATGGGGGTCCATGGTACATTACTGCAATCTGAAAGTGCGAACCTGAACAATACACTAATAATAATAAAAGCTGACTGGTGAAAGGAATACGGAAAAGAGAATAGGACACAGCTAAAATCCCCAATAATTAGGCCTGATGTGCTTGGGTGATAGTCAGGCATGTGACACAATACCAAGAGTATGGGTGATACACAAAAAAATCACAATAGTTTACAAATGTAACTCTACCGCTGGCCCTCTGCACCAGATCCGGTAATCTCAGCTAATGTTCCAGTTCCTTCTTCAGGAAAAAATGAAACCTGGTTTCTTTTATGGTCCAGAGCCATAGGAAGGCCACTTAGGAAGCAGAATAAAACTGACTAATGTGATATAGAAATTAGGTCACCATGTACAAGAGTCACAAATCTATAATTTATCCTTACGTCCAATCAGGATATATAATTTTAGGGCTGCCTGTTCCTTACAGGAAAGGGCAGTATCGTGACTACAAATGACACAATTTGCTGTTTATTTTTCTTCAATACTTACAGCCAAATTTGACATACACTGGTGAAGTGTTGTCTGTCTGGTTCACAATATGAAAAAATAAAATCATATCTGTGAATTTTAGTATCAGCGAAGCGACACGTATCGTCATACATGTCCCCTCACAACAACACAAATGAACTTGTAATAATTTCTTAAGCGGCAACATACAACATAAAACATGCAAAAACGCACAAAACGGACGTCAAGCCATCAGATATACTCGCTGTAAAACGATAGCATATATAAATGAGCGGTGACGCATAATACCATGTAAGGATACCCTCCTGTTTGACAGTAGATCACCAATAGTGGGTATCTGCTGTCAAATACAACTTTCGGACACACAGAACCGGCAAGAACAATTCATGATAGAACAAAATACACAAACATAAAAACAACATGAACATTTCTTTCCAAAGTAGTTACGCAAAAACACATCTTCGTCTAACCAACCAAACTCACGTGTCTTGTCTGCTTTAAATCACCCAGAACAATCCATGAATGGTTTGTAGGCAGAAGCAACAAAAAAACATACACAACACACAAGAAAGACATTTCTGACAACAAGCGAATTTCAATTATAACTTTTAATCAGAAGACAAAACATTATACACATTAAGAAACACAAAAATAAATTTCCATTACTTAACTGTTACCATCTTGTCAGTCACCTTGCAACATGAAGCCCTTTTAACTTTCCCAAAGTAACTTAATTTGCAAATCGTTCTTACTTATTCATGTAGGCTTCAAAATTTTAGTAAAATGCTGCATCTTATTTTTTTTGTCTAAGACGTAATGTAACACTTCGTTTTCTGTCAAATAAAAGTGACTAGCAGACATTATTTTTTAGAGCAGGAATACAAATGTCATGATGTTGGGACTTTTAAAGAAACCTTTTTTATATTTCCCTTTTTGAATTAAGTTCTGTAATTGTATTGATGTTCTTATGGAGAAACCAGAAATTCCATCTTTCAGAGGCCTGTTTAGCAAAGTCATTCTGCATTTCACAGAGACAAGGCTCGAATTCAAAAGGTCACAAATGTCAACATGACAGCCTCATCCATTGTTTACAGAAAACTAAAGATAGCATTTTGGCGCAACCAGAGCAACCTGTTCTCCTAGCCCACAGTTTCTGCTCATTTTTTTTAGGCTGACAAAGACAGACCAGTTTTTAGAACAAATGTTTGTTGCAATGGTACTCATTTCAGCAAATTTAATTGGATCTCACTGGGCCATTTAAAAGTAAACACAAATGGGGACAACCTGCAAATTTGTATTATACACAAATGTATGCATTTACTGAAGCCAGAGACACTTTCCAGCTATGGTAAATGACAAGAATGCTGTGTTAAAAATCCATTTAACTCAATTTCGACTTTTATCTTTGGGGCACTTAAAAATAAAAATTCTACAATTATATTACTCATTAATCATCCTCCGAGTGTGCTTTACAGACTGCAAAGATTGGACATTAAGCATATCACATCTAATTCCCTTGAAAAATGAGTTTTTACGCCTGCGCCAAGTGAAAACCAACATGCAAATTACCTAATTACACCGTAACACATAACTTAAATCAAATTTTAATGCTAGGAGGTCATAGTATGAGTATTAAGCTTTATAAATATCAAAAAACGATTTTAAAAAACACTTATTATTTTCTCAAATAATTTTTCCATAATTAATAATTTTTCGTTCAATGAAACCAATTATCCGTTTTTATGATAATTCCACATATAAAGGTAAGCTGCATCCCTTGCCTATCATTTTTAGATGCATTCATTTATGCGCCTACGCACAAAAAGCCTAACTTAAAACATGACATTTTTCGCGACATTTTTAAAGGGCAATCAGTATTTTCAACAGAACCAAAAATATACTTTGAAAAAAAAATGCTTTAAGAGAGAAAACCCGCATTTGGAATGTCTTCCAGTGATACAAAGTGATGAACCTTATCTTTGTAACCCTCTAAAACACTATTCTGAAATGAAAAAGTCCAACTGTGATAAATAAACATTCCGATGCCATTCATGGCCTTCGAAAAACAACATCTGCTGCCTTAACGGCAGGAAAGGCCCTGCACAGGGCTGAAACTGAAACCTGAGCACGCTTTCAGTCTTACTGAAAACAGACATTTCAAGTTTTTTAAAAAGGCACGTGCAATAAGATGCATTTAAATCTAGCAATTTTTTTTAAAAAAACGCTACAAATTCGTTTTGCTACCAAAGGCACAATTATTTTTGAGGCCCTTCATATTCCTAGTGAATGCGAATTTTAACTTATCTATTCTAAGCATTTAACAGTTTGCACACATGCGTTTTGCTTAGTCTGTAAATTAAATAGCAACACATAGCGATTTTAGCATGTGACATAGTAAATTGCTGGAGTGTTATTTAATTTCTACTTAATATTGATTAATCTGACATTTTACTTAACAGACTGAAAACATCAAGAAACCCACAAACACACATTGAGAGCTCATTACAGACATAAAGAGAAAGAATTCAAACACTCGGGACACACAATACAGCGCTGTAGCTATTACTGAAGTTACACTAATGAGAAAAACGACATAGACATTGAAAAACACATTGAACCCACAAATCGACACTCAGGACGAAAACAAAGCCATTTGTAAATACTAGCTGTAAGTCATATTTACAAGAAACACGTCTCAATAGGGTTCCAAAAGACTGCAAAAAACACAGCCCAACAGACTGCTGTATGTGCACGAAGCCACAATACACTTAATTCACTAGCTTTGGCTGGCAGAACACCAAAAATCGTTCTGCATATCTCCATTAATAAAATTCCACAGTACAAAGGATCCTTGTTTTGTATTATGTCATATTTTAATTCCCTGGGGATACAAAATCACCAAGGAAGAAATATGTTTTTTAAATCTAAACCTATTTAGATATCCCCTTTAGGGGAAGCCGGCTAATCCAAACGTATACAAAGTTGGCCAACACAAAGCTCCAAATTTGCTCAGATCAGGCATCTTATAGCTCACTAATCTAGCTTCAAAACTTCAAGGGGCTATCTCAATCGATACACTCGTAAATATACAAGACCCTCGGTTTTTGAACATTGCAATATTCAAATATAAACTAAGGACAAATCAAACTAAGAACCAATCAAAATCAAAGAATCAAAGAACAAAGTACTGGGAGCGACCCACTTATACTTAACTCTTACTTTTACTAATCAAAATATTATCCAGATTCTAACTGTCAAGTTCTACATGACCTAATGGTCTTTTAAGAATACTCACACAAAAAGGTTATCAGTCAGGAGTGACATCATGTGGAGGATCAAAAATCAGGAAGGTCAGAAATATACTGGGCTGCAGAATCAAAGAATCTCCAGAAACCCCGTGCACAGAGTACCTTCTTAGTAGAATCCTGTTCTGTCCTCCTCAGTTTATTTCAGTCTCCTGGCACGATCACTCCCACAGAAAGTCACTTCTCTGATGAGCCCCACGTTGGGCGCCAACTGAAGAACTGTAAAATTTCGTTCTCAGGGAATACTTACTAATATAACAAGAACTTGGCACAGACTCTGAAAATATGAAAAGACATCTTTATTAAACTTAACATAGTGAGGCCACGTCACCTAGAAGCCGTAGCAAGTGAATGAGGTAGTCTGAGGAACACAGAGGACAGAGGCCTTTTATATGATTTTAGCGTTACATGATTCAGTACAAAAAAAAGGGGCAGTACTAGCTTTGGCAAGTATGCAAAAACCCAACATTCCTTCTTACACAAGCTGCACAAACCCATAATAAAAACCCGGCACATCCCCATCGTAAACACGCCATGAAGAAAGGAGCAGAGACAGGTGTGAGTAAGATAAGACATAGTTGTGTGCAATAAAGGTTTATGACATATTGTGCCTTGATACTATCTCGTTCGGCCACTGGGAGAGGAACTGATCGAACAGGTTTGTCCTTGGGCAGTGGAGTCAGCTTGCCCAGGTCGCAGAGAAGTCAGCAAAGGTGTACGTGTCCTTCAGAATCGCTTGGCCTAGGTCATCTGCCTATGTGAGGGCAATCACAAAATGGCTGCCGTTCACAAAATGGAACCCGAGGGTTTAGGACGAAAACTCTGATTTCAGGGTGATTCTGTCATTTGAATATGACGAAAATGCTTGTGCATAGTGTACTAGCCATTCTCATTCTGCTGATATCAAAATCGTCATGGTACGACGATGTTTATGACACAGGTCCAAAATTTTCAGTATCACACGAGAAGCTGACTGCGGAGCACCCGAGGCACCCTAGATGCTGTGCTTTGAGAAGCCCCAACCTCGAGCAGCATTTGCACCGAAGATCAGCCCCCAGCATCTCCACGATCTGCGTGGGGCCCTTTTGCACTTTGCCACTTGACGCGCCATCCCGGCCACTTGCCATGTGGCTAGCGGCCATCTTGGCGACGAAAACGACAAACTACACCACTGGTCTGGTTGCTCCAGACTGGCCCTTGCTCCCCTGAAAAGGAGGACCCGCTCTGACCTTGCTGGTCCGAGTGAGAAGCTTGAATTGATTCCTGCGTGGCTTGCTTTAGCCAAGGCCTGTTCGCTCCAATCAAGTTGCCGACACCGCCATCAGCGAGAGCCTTTGGGGACAGCTCGTGATCAATGCACATACGCCCTTGACCTCTTCGTGCCCACGTGGCTGCAGAGACAATCTTCACCTCATCGCCTGTTTGCACCCTCGTCATTGCCTGGTTCCTTCCTGGTTCCACGGTAGTCACTGGCTAGTGACTTTGAACATTGTCCCCTCTGCTTTCAGGTCTTCACCTCTTCAGATCCACCCTTGGATCCACCGGAACTCTTCTCGACGACCCGCCTGCAGCATCTTCAGCTCCAAGCACCATCGACCTGCGTGACGAAACTCGACACTACTTCACACCTGTGCACCCGCCTCCTGTGGGTGAGGTAACTCAGCAATGCCAGTGTTCCCACACTGGTGTACACCTCTAGTGCCTGTGTCTAAAGTTTTATCCTTGTAGGTCCATCGGAAGGTTCTTAAAACACTAACTTTGTAACTTTTACGCACCATTGACATTGCATTGGTGCATGCGTGCGCTTTAAGCGCTGCACCCGAGTCCTGCGGGCCTTTCCCGACATCATCACTGCTAATCCCGAACAGCTCCTGTGATTCCCCAGGCCCTTGGCCTCTTCACTTTCCCCATAGTGGTTCTTATACCACTATTTTAGTATATGGTTTAAGTGGCCCCTAGGGCTCATCCAAAATTGTGCAACTTTTGTATATTTAAACTGTGTTTTGTTTTAACGCATTTGCTTCTGTGCTCATAAAGAGTATAGGGTATATTTGTAGAAATAAATCTATATATATTTTCAATATATATCTGTGTGGTGTCCTTTCATTTGGTATTCAAGGGGATTTTGTATGGTAAAACAGCTTGCTTCACATGCCTTTACAGAGTGTAGCCTAAGACTGCTTAGTCCATGCTACCCCTAGGATAGCTTGTCTATAAGGTTGGCTTTACAACCTGCACCATAAGGGTTGCTTGGCATGGTACAAGGTGATCACTAGAACTAGTGAGCATCATATACGAGGCCAACTTCTCACAGTTCCTTCCTGGTCACTGGCTAGTGACCCAGACTCTGTCCCCTCTGCTTTAAGGTACTCTTCAACTTCGATCCACCCTTGGATCGCACCGGACACTTCTCTTCTGGACGCCTGCAGCATCTTCATCTACAGGCAACATAGAACTGCGTGACGAAACCCGACACATCTTTGACCTGTGCACCCGCTTCCTGTGGGTGATGTAACTCTTGAACACCGATGCTCCTGTAGAGGTTCACACCTCTAGTGTCTAAGTCTAAAGTTTTGTCCTTCTAGTCCAGTCGGAAGATTCTTAAAACTGTAACTCGATAACTTTTCTGCACCATTGACTTTGCAATGGTGCATGTGTATGCTTTCTGCACTGCACCCGAATCCCGCGGGCTACTCCCGTCCTAACTGCTGTTAGTCCAGTGTAGTCCCAGTGATTCCCAAGGCCCTAGGCTTTTTCCCCGATCGATTAGTGATTGTTATACCACTTTTTTGATATATGGTTTGAGTGGCCACCGGCCTCATCCAAAAACGTGCAACTTGTATATGTTATATTGTGCTTTTGTTTAAACGCTTGTGCTTCATTGCTCATAAAGAGTAGTGGGGATTATTCTGGGAATAAATACATATATTTTTTATAACATATAACTTGTGTGGTGTCCTTTCATTTGATATTACAGGATTGCATATGGTAAAACAGCTGGCTTCACATGCCCTTTTGAGTTAAGCCTTTAAGGCTGCTTAGTCCATGCTACCCCTAGGATAGCTTGTCTATAAGGTTGACTTACAACCATCACCATAAGGGATTGTTTGGACTGATACAAGGTGCCCACAGAACTGTGGACATCATATACCAGGCCAACTTCTCACATTGGTGAGCAGCGGTGCGGATTTGAGCTTGCTGTTGTTTTTACCATTGCAATCTTTTTATCAAATTGAAAGAACACATTAAGTACCTAGGTACATATAAACAAAACTTAGCATATTTAAGTTCTACTGAACTTAGTAGTTGTAGATAAAAGGGCTTAGCACACCCTGACTACAACTCACTAGCAAGGTACAGTAGGAAAAGACTTAGTGTAGGTAAGTGCATCACTTACACATCTTTAGAGTCATGTCTGCCACAGGTGAAGCTACAGGCTCTCTACCTGTGGTGGTTGACCATCCACAGGCAACCTCAGACTATGACAAATTCAGCCATAGAGACCTGAGTGCCTTGTGCACTGCCAGGAAGCTGAAAAAGGGTCACAACCCCACCATTCGTATCATGATAGCCATCCTGGAGAAGGATGACCTTGAGAAAGGCAGAATAGTCCCCTCAGGATCAGGAGAAGGAATGCATCCCCCAGATAGTGAGAACACCTCCCCAGAAGTAGAAAATGAGGAGGTAGACCCTGAATCAGACAAGGAAGAGTCAGATCATGATCAAGGGGATAACCAGGTCCCAGTGGCAAGGCTTAGCCAAGCCAACTTGGACCTACATGGAAATGGAGAGGGCCAGCCCCTTCCCAGAGTACATAACAGAGTTCTCCCAGGCAATAGGAGGGAGAGATCTCACTCCAGAGATTCTCCCCTTTCTAGTGCCTCAAGAGAATCTCAAAGGGGCATGACTTCTGCCCAGAAACTAGAGCATCAGGCCAGGATGAGAGCTGTTAAACTCCAAATAGAGAGGGAGGAAGTAGCCCTGGCTCAAGCTAGACTTGCTTTGGCAAGAGAACAGAAGTTGAGTGGGGAGATCCCCACTGGTGGCAGCACTATCCCTCACAACAGCACAGGTGAACTTGTAATAATTTCTTAAGCGGCAACATACAACATAAAACATGCAAAAACGCACAATACGGACATCAAGACATCAGATATACTCGCTGTAAAACGATAGCATATATAAATGAGCGGTGATGCATAATACCATGTAAGGATACCCTCCTGTTTGACAGTAGATCACCAATAGTGGGTATCTGCTGTCAAATACAACTTTCGGACACCCAGAACCGGCAAGAACAATTCATGATAGAACAAAATACACAAACATAAAAACAACATGAACATTTCTTTCCAAAGTAGTTACGCAAAAACACATCTTCGTCTAACCAACCAAACTCACGTGTCTTGTCTGCTTTAAATCACCCAGAACAGTCCATGAATGGTCTGTAGGCAGAAGCAACAAAAAAACATACACAACACACAAGAGAGACATTTCTGACAACAAGCGAATTTCAATTATAACTTTTAATCAGAAGACAAAACATGATACACATTAAGAAACACAAAAATAAATTTCCATTACTTAACTGTTACCATCTTGTCAGTCACCTTGCAACATGAAGCCCTTTTAACTTTCCCAAAGTAACTTAATTTGCAAATCGTTCTTACTTATTCATGTAGGCTTCAAAATTTTAGTAAAATGCTGCATCTTATTTTTTTTGTCTAAGACGTAATGTAACACTTCGTTTTCTGTCAAATAAAAGTGACTAGCAGACATTATTTTTTAGAGCAGGAATACAAATGTCATGATGTTGGGACTTTTAAAGAAACCTTTTTTATATTTCCCTTTTGGAATTAAGGGGCATATTACCGAGGGCATTATCGCCGCATTAGCTAGACTTTTTCCCGCTAATGCGGCGATAATTTTATCGCCCTATTACCAAGCTGTCGCTAACACCAGTTAGCGACAGCTTGTAGGCGATAGCGGGCATTTAGGGGCCCACTTTGCATGTCAGCGATAATTATCGCTAATGACATGCAAAGTGGGCGTGCCAAGATGTTAGCGACTGAAAACAGTCGCTAACATCTCTAACTCCTATTAACAACTTTTAGAAATATTCGCGCTAAGCGCGAATATCTCCAAAAGCTAAAGCCTGCTAAAAGCAGTTCTTAGCCATGTTATCCAATGGAAGGTGGATAACATGGCTAAGAGCATTGTCACGATAATGCATGAATATCGCTGATTTTTCAGCGATATTCATGCATTTCGCAGTATTTTTACCGCTTTTGAGATAAACCTTGATAATATCAAGGTATCTCAGCGGTAAAAATCCTCGCTGCTCGGCGATATTTTTTTCCCGCTAACCAAGCAATAGCGATAATTATCGCTGTTGCTTGGTAATATGCCCCTTAGTTCTGTAATTGTATTGATGTTTTTATGGATAAACCAGAAATTCCACCTTTCAGAGGCCTGTTTAGCAAAGTCATTCTGCATTTTACAGAGACAAGGCTCGAATTCAAAAGGTCACAAATGTCAACATGACAGCCTCATCCATTGTTTACAGAAAACTAAAGATAGCATCTTAGCGCAACCGGAGCAACCTCTTCTCCTAGCCCACAGTTTCTGCTAATTTTTTTTAGGGTGACAAAGACAGACCAGTTTTTAGAACAAATGTTTGTTGCAATGGTACTCATTTCAGCAAATTTAATTGGATCTCACTGGGCCATTTAAAAGTAAACCCAAATGGGGACAACCTGCAAATTTGTATTATACACAAATGTATGCATTTACTGAAGCCAGAGACACTTTCAAGCTATGGTAAATGACAAGAATGCTGTGTTAAAAATCCATTTAACTCAATTTCGACTTTTATCTTTGGGGCACTTAAAAATAAAAATCCTACAATTATATTACTCATTAATCATCCCCAGAATGTGCTTTACAGACTGCAAAGATTGGACATTAAGCATATCACATCTAATTCCCTTGAAAAATGAGTTTTTACGCCTGCGCCAAGTGAAAACCAACATGCAAATTACCTAATTACACCGTAACACATAACTTAAATCAAATTTTAATGCTAGGAGGTCATAGTATGAGTATTAAGCTTTATAAATATCAAAAAACTATTTTAAAAAACACTTATTATTTTCTCAAATAATTTTTCCATAATTAATAATTTTTCGTTCAATTAAACCAATTATCTGTTTTTATGATAATTCCACATATAAAGGTAAGCTGCATCCCTTGCCTATCATTTTCAGATGCATTCATTTATGCGCCTACGCACAAAAAGCCTAACTTAAAACATGAAATTTTTCGCGACATTTTTAAAGGGCAATCAGTATTTTCAACAGAACCAAAAATATACTTTGAAAAAAAATGCTTTAAGAGAGAAAACCCGCATTTGGAATGTCTTCCAGTGATACAAAGTGATGAACCTTATCTTTGTAACCCTCTAAAACACTATTCTGAAATGAAAAAGTCCAACTGTGATAAATAAACATTCCGATGCCATTCATGGCCTTCGAAAAACAACATCTGCTGCCTTAACGGCAGGAAAGGCCCTGCACAGGGCTGAAACTGAAACCTGAGCACGCTTTCAGTCTTACTGAAAACAGACATTTCAAGTTTTTTAAAAATGCACGTGCAATAAGATGCATTTAAATCTAGCAAACATTTTTTTAAAACGCTACAAATTCGTTTTGCTACCAAAGACACAATTATTTTTGAGGCCCTTCATATTCCTAGTGAATGCGAATTTTAACTTATCTATTCTAAGCATTTAACAGTTTGCACATATGCATTTTTGCCTAATCTGTAAATTAAATAGCAACACATAGCGATTTTAGCATGTGACATAGTACATTGCTGGAGTGTTATTTAATTTCTACTTAATATTGATTAATCTGACATTTTACTTAACAGACTGAAAACATCAAGAAACCCACAAACACACATTGAGAGCTCATTACAGACATGAAGAGAAAGAATTCAAACACTCGGGACACACACTACAGCACTGTAGCTATTACTGAAGTTACACTAATGAGAAAAAACACATAGACATTGAAACACACATCGAACCCACAAATCGACACTCAGGACGAAAACAAAGCCATTTGTAAATACTAGCTGTAAGTCATATTTACAAGAAACACGCGTCTCAATAGGGTTCCAAAAGACTGCAAAAAACACAGCCCAACAGACTGCTGTATGTGCACGAAGCCACAATACACTTAATTCACTAGCTTTGGCTGGCAGAACACCAAAAATCGTTCTGCATATCTCCATTCATAAAATTGCACAAAACAAAGGATCCTTGTTTTGTATTATGTCATATTTTAATTCCCTGGGGATACAAAATCACCAAGGAAGAAATATGTTTTTTAAATCTAAACCTATTTAGATATCCCCTTTAGGGGAAGCCGGCTAATTTAAACGTATACAAAGTTGCCCAACACAAAGCTCCAAATTTGCTCAGATCAGGCATCTTATAGCTCACTAATCTAGCTTCAAAACTTCAAGGGGCTATCTCAATCGATACACTCGTAAATATACAAGACCCTCGGTTTTTGAACATTGCAATATTCAAATAAAAACTAAGGACAAATCAAACTAAGAACCAATCAAAATCAAAGAATCAAAGAACAAAGGACTGGGAGCGACCCACTTATACTTAACTCTTACTTTTACTAATCAAAATATTATCCAGATTCTAACTGTCAAGTTCTACATGACCTAATGGTCTTTTTAAGAATACTAACGCAAAAAGGTTATCAGTCAGGAGTGACATCATGTGGAGGATCAAAAATCAGGAAGGTCAGAAATATACTGGGCTGCAGAATCAAAGAATCTCCAGAAACCCCGTGCACAGAGTACCTTCTTAGTAGAATCCTGTTCTGTCCTCCTCAGTTTATTTCAGTCTCCTGGCACGATCACTCCCACAGAAAGTCACTTCTCTGATGAGCCCCACGTTGGGCGCCAACTGAAGAACTGTAAAATTTTGTTCTCAGGGAATACTTACTAATATAACAAGAACTTGGCACAGACTCTGAAAATATGAAAAGACATCTTTATTAAACTTAACATAGTGAGGCCACGTCACCTAGAAGCCGTAGCAAGTGAATGAGGTAGTCTGAGGAACACAGAGGACAGAGGCCTTTTATATGTTTTTAGCGTTACATGATTCAGTACAAATAAAGGGGCAGTACTAGCTTCGGCAAGTATGCAAAAACCCAACATTCCTTCTTACACAAGCTGCACAAACCCATAATAAAAACCCTTCACATCCTCATCGTAAACACGCCATGAAGAAAGGAGCAGAGACAGGTGTGAGTAAGATAAGACATAGTTGTGTGCAATAAAGGTTTATGACATGTTGTGCCTTGATACTATCTCGTTCGGCCACTGGGAGAGGAACTGACCAAACAGGTTTGGCCTTGGGCAGTGGAGTCAGCTTGCCCAGGTCGCAGAGAAGTCAGCAAAGGTGTACGTGTCCTTCAGAATCGCTTGGCCTAGGTCATCTGCCTATGTGAGGGCAATCACAAAATGGCTGCCGTTCACAAAATGGAACCCGAGGGTTTAGGATGAAAACTCTGATTTCAGGGTGATTCTGTCATTTGAATATGACGAAAATGCTTGTGCATTGTGTACTATCCATTCTCGGTCTGCTGATATCAAAATCGTCATGATACGACGATGTTTATGACACAGGTCCAAAATTTTCAGTACCACACCGAGAAGCTGACTGTGCAACACCCGAGGCACCCTCGATGCTGTGCTTTGGGGTTTGAGAAGCCCCAACCTCGAGCAGCATTTGCACCAAAGATAAGCCCCCCATCATCTCCACGATCTGCGTGGGGCCCTTTTGCACTTTGCCACTCGACGCGCCATCCCGGCCACTTGCCACGTGGCTAGCGGCCATCTTAGCAACAAAAACGACAAACTACACCACTGGTCTGGTTGCTCCAGACTGGCCCTTGCTCCCCTGAAAAGGAGCACCCGCTCTGACCTTGCTGGTCCGAGTGAGAAGCTTGAATTGATTCCTGCGTGGCTTGCTTTAGCCAAGGCCTGTTTGCTCCAATCAAGTTGCCGACACCGCCATCAGTGAGAGCCTTTGTGGGACAGCTCGTGACCAACACCTGGACGTCCTTGACCTCTTCGTGTCCACGTGGATGCAGAGACAATCTTCACCTCATCGCCTGTTTGCACCCTCGTCATTGCCTGGTTCCTTCCTGGTTCCACGGTAGTCACTGGCTAGTGACTTTGAACATTGTCCCCTCTGCTTTCAGGTCTTCACCTCTTCAGATCCACCCTTGGATCCACCGGAACTCTTCTCGACGACCCGCCTGCAGCATCTTCAGCTCCAAGCACCATCGACCTGCGTGACGAAACCCGACACTACTTCGCACCTGTGCACCCGCTTCCTGTGGGTGAGGTAACTCAGCAACGCCAGTGTTCCCTCACCTCTAGTGCCTGTGTCTAAAGTTTTATCCTTGTAGGCCCATCGGAAGGTTCTTAAAACACTAACTTTGTAACTTTTACGCACCATTGACATTGCATTGGTGCATGCGTGCGCTTTAAGCGCTGCACCCGAGTCCTGCGGGCCTTTCCCGACATCATCACTGCTAGTCCCAAACAGCTCCAGCGATTCCCCAGGCCCTAGGCCTCTTCACTTTCCCCATAGTGGTTCTTATACCACTATTTTAGTATATGGTTTAAGTGGCCCCTAGGTCTCATCCAAAATTGTGCAACTTTTGTATATTTAAACAGTGTTTTGTTTTAACGCATTTGCTTCTGTGCTCATAAAGAGTATAGGGTATATTTCTAGAAATAAATCTATATATATTTTCAATATATATCTGTGTGGTTTCCTTTCATTTGGTATTCAAGGGGGTTGTGTATGGTAAAACAGCTTGCTTCACATGCCTTTACAGAGTTTAGCCTAAGACTGCTTAGTCCATGCTACCCCTAGGATAGCTTGTCTATAAGGTTGACTTTACAACCTCCACCATAAGGGTTGCTTGGCATGGTACAAGGTGATCACTAGAACTAGTGAGCATCATATACCAGGCCAACTTCTCACAGTTTCTTCCTGGTCACTGGCTAGTGACCCAGACTCTGTCCCCTCTGCTTTCAGGTACTCTTCAACTTCGATCCACCCTTGGATCGCACCGGACACTTCTCTTCTGAACGCCTGCAGCAACTTCATCTTCAGGCACCATAGAACTGCGTTACGAAACCCGACACATCTTTGCACCTGTGCACCCTCTTCCTGTGGGTGAGATAACTCTTGAACGCCAATGCTCCTGTAGATGTTTACACCTCTAGTGTCTAAGTCTAAAGTTTTGTCCTTCTAGTCCAGTCGGAAGATTCTTAAAACTGTAACTCGATAACTTTTACACACCATTGACTTTGCAATGGTGCATGCGTGTGCTTTCTGCACTGCACCCGAATCCCGCGGGCTACTCCCGTCCTAACTGCTGTTAGTCCAGTGTAGTCCCAGCGATTCCCAAGGCCCTAGGCCTTATCCCCGATCGATCAGTGATTGTTATACCACTTTTTGATAAATGGTTTGAATGGCCACCGGCCTCATCCAAAAACGTGCATCTTGTATACGTTATATTGTGTTTTTGTTTAAACGCTTGTGCTTCATTGCTCATAAAGAGTAGTGGGGATTATTCTGAGAATAAATACATAAATTTTTATAACATATTGTTAGGGGTGGTAGGATTTGACCCCTTTCATGAGTGTTCAATGTAGATTCCTCAGAGCTGCGCAGAATGCAAACTTATTGTGCCCCTGTGACCCTTTTGTGACCATCCCTAAACCTCTTACAGACTGAAGCTACGGTATTTTGAGACGCTCCCTAGGTAACAGAAAAGGGAAGCTCACCCGCAAATCCTTGCTTGGCTTACTGTTTGGTTAGTGACCACGCCCCCTCTACTCAGCGTTCTGCTCCGTGAGGTTCCCTTAGCGTTCTGAGATCCTGCTTTGCCCTAACGATCCCGTTTGTGCTCTTTTCATGTTCCTGTGGTTTTTGTCCTTGAGTCACGGTATTTCTATTCCTGATTTGGGTCCTATTCATTGTTTGTACCTCCCGCTCTGCTCCGCTATCTTTCTCCATTGCGGCACGCCCTTCCCCTGTGCCTAGCTCTCCCTTCCGCATTGATTCCCCGTCTGCCCTTCTCTCCTCGTGTTTGTCAGTTACTTGCTGGCGATTCCGCTCTGTTATTCTCAGCGGTCATTTCTGTGATTGAAGGGGTTCTGTTTATGTGTGTTTCTGCGCTCCACTCCTTCTTTAGATTATGAGTGGAGCACTGCTGGTCTATCTCGTATTGTTACATGTACACCCGCTCCGCTCTGTTCTAAGTTTAAGAGTCGGACGTGGTTTGTTTATTGTCCGTGTTCTATGTTGTTTGTCCTCTCTCCGCTCTGTCTTAAGCTTATGAGCCGTTAGTGAGGATTGTCTGTGTTGTATGTCTGTTTCTCACTCCGCGCTGTCTTAAGTTTATGTGCTGGAAGTGGGAATTTCTGTATCACTTTGTCTTTAGCTTTATAAGTGATACCAGTTTGTCATCAGCTGCGCTTGTGGCCCCAGTCTTGCTCTGTCTTTAGTTTATGAGCAGGACTGGATTTGTATGCATTCTTCCTTGGAGATATCCTTGCTAGTAGTCACCCAGGTCCCCTCCTGTATCTCCTGATTCACGCCTTGACTACTAGCATAAAGCCCTGACGCTCACTTGGTGAGGTAAGTGGAATGCTATATTGAACACTTATGTATCAGCCCTGTAAAGTACTGGTGAGGTAAGTATTGTTGTACATTTATTTTCCAGTCTTCTCCTGCCATCAAGACTGCAGCGACGTCACCTTGCTGGGGGAGAGTGGTATACTCCCTGGGATAATTCCCCCCACACTTTTTGGTAGCAGCTGACTTTGAGTGCAGTTATCTTTCTCGCTTGGGTCGCTGTTGTCCGGAAGTGTGTGGGACATTCATCTTTGCTCCTGTGGATGAACAGCCTCCTCTACCGAGGGGGATCCTTGACACATATAACTTGTGTGGTGTCCTTTCATTTGATATTACAGGATTGCATATGGTAAAACAGCTGGCTTCACATGCCCTCTTGAGTTAAGCCTTTAAGGCTGCTTAGTCCATGCTACCCCTAGGATAGCTTGTCTATAAGGTTGACTTACAACCATCACCATAAGGGATTGTTTGGACTGATACAAGGTGCCCACAGAACTGTGGACATCATATACTAGGCCAACTTCTCACACTATCTATCTAGCTATCTAGCAATCTAGCTATCTAGCTATCTATCAATCTAGCTATCTATCTAGCTATCTAGCTACCTAGCTATCTAGCTATCCATCTAGCTATCTACCTATCTAGCTATATATCTATCTAGCTAGCTATCTAGCTATCTAGCTATCTATCTAGCTTTCAAGCTATCTAGCTATCTAACGATCTAGCTATCTAGCTATCTATCTAGCTATCTATCTATCAACCTAGCTATCTAGCTATCTATCAATCTAGCTATTTATCTAGCTATCTAGCTATCTAGCTATCTATCTAGCTATCTAGCTATCTATCAATCTAGCTATCTAGCTATCTATCAATCTAGCTATCTAGCTATCTAGCTATCTATCAATCTAGCTATTTATCTAGCTATCTAGCTATCTAGCTATCTATCTAGCTATCTAGCTATCTATCAATCTAGCTATATAGCTATCTATCAATCTAGCTATCTAGCTATCTATCAATCTATCTATCTAGCTAACTAGCTATCTAGCTATCTAGCTATCTATCAATCTAGCTAGCTATCTAGCTGTCTAGCTATCTATCAATCTAGCTATCTAGCTATCTAGCTATCTATCTATCTAGCTATCTAGCTATCTATCAATCTAGCTATCTAGCTATCTATAAATCTATCTATCTATCTATCTATCTATCTATCTATCTATCTATCTATCTATCTATCTATCTATCTATCTATCTATCTATCTATCTATCTATCTATTATTATTATTATTATTATTATGCATTCTTATATAGCGCTCGATTACCCGTAGGAATCTCGGCGCTTGCCTTGGGAACCCGTCCTGGCTTCCCCAAGGTGAAAGCCAGGCATCCCGCCGCGGGGGGGGCCGTAGTGGAGATTAAGCAGGCTAATGCCCAGAGCTGCAGAGTGTGAACCCGTGATTCGAGTAGGCACCGAAACGAGAATTATCAAGTCCGTGGATATTTGGGCTCAAGACCCTACCGCGTCGGGAATTGAACCCTGGTCCCGGGTCTGACTTCTGCTTCAGGGTCTGCCTCCTCTAACCAGTGAGCCACACTTCTCCATCTATCTATCTATCTATCTATCTATCTATCTATCTATCTATCTATCTATCTATCTATCTATCTATCTATCTATCTATCTATCTATCTATCTATCTATCTATCTATCTATCTATCTATCTATCTATCTATCTATCTATCTATCTATCTATCTATCTATCTATCTATCTATCTATCTATCTATCTATCTATCTATCTATCTATCTATCTATCTATCTATCTATCTATCTATCTATCTCTCTATCTATCTCTCTATCTAGCTATCTATCAATCTATCAATCTAGCTATCTATCTATCTATCTATCTATCTATCTATCTATCTATCTATCTATCTATCTATCTATCTATCTATCTATCTATCTATCTATCTATCTATCTATCTATCTATCTATCTATCTATCTATCTATCTATCTATCTATCTATCTATCTATCTATCTATCTATCTATCTATCTATCTATCTATATATCTATCTATCTATCTATCTATCTATCTATCTATCTATCTATCTATCTATCTATCTATCTATCTATCTATCTCTCTATCTATCTCTCTATCTAGCTATCTATCAATCTATCAATCTAGCTATCTATCTATCTATCTATCTATCTATCTATCTATCTATCTATCTATCTATCTATCTATCTATCTATCTATCTATCTATCTATCTATCTATCTATCTATCTATCTATCTATCTATCTATCTATCTATCTATCTATCTATATATCTATCTATCTACCTATCAATCTAGCTATCTATCAATCTAGCTATCTAGCTGTAGGATAGTAGGGTCTGCTATCCTATGGTCACCCCAATTTTTGCTTTTTGCTTCACTGGTTTTCGACTTAATGTGGCTGTGGGCCTGCTAATCAGACCCGCAGCCTGCTGTTCTCTCTCCAAATTCACAGACATGTACTTTAGGTACATCACCAATTTGGTACTGGACTCCTTGTCAGCCCCTGTACAGTGCACTATAGGTGCCCAGGGCATAAGGGCATCCAAGGCCTACCAGGGGCTGCAGCATATCTTTTGCCACCCCTGGCTGGTACTTAAATCAACACAACTCGCTGATCACTCAGCTGGGGCAAGGTGGTGTAATCACCCCTTGCTTAGATATAGTATACCTATATCTAGACCTATATCTGGACACATATATACCTATAAGTCACTCCTTTGGCAGGCCTTAACAATCCTGGAGGCAGAGTGCTTGGTTTTATGTGAGATGGTGCTCTAGCATGAGCTGAGCCTGTCTGCAGCTTTCAGAACCATTTCCTTATAACATGTCGTGTTTGGTGTCATACACTTTGGAATACTACCCCCTCGCCAGTTCTGGCGACGGGGGTAGCATTCCAACCTTCTAGAGGGAGAAGACGTGTTACTTTACTGAAAACGCGGTTAATTCTAACCAGAGCCATAGCATCACAAAATGCTGCTGCCACAGACACAAGTCTGGCCTCCTGCTGCTGACCGAAACTTGGCAGAGGATGCTTGGACAAAGGGTTTCCTGTCACAGGGAGGTGTCACACCACCCCAGACAGGAGATAGTGGATTGTAGCAGGGAGGGTTGAAAGAAACTAGACACTGCCTCGGGCGCACAAGGTGTTCCTGGGCAGATTCCAGTCAAACCGGTTGTGAGAAGTTGGCCTGGTATATGATGTCCACAGTTCTGTGGGCACCTTGTATCAGTCCAAACAATCCCTTATGGTGATGGTTGTAAGTCAACCTTATAGACAAGCTATCCTAGGGGTAGCATGGACTTAGCAGCCTTAAAGGCTTAACTCAAGAGGGCATGTGAAGCCAGCTGTTTTACCATATGCAATCCTGTAATATCAAATGAAAGGACACCACACAAGTTATATATTATAAAAATATATGTATTTATTCTCAGAATAATCCCCACTACTCTTTATGAGCAATGAAGCACAAGCGTTAAAACAAAAGCACAATATAACATATACAAGTTGCACTTTTTTGGATGAGGGCGGTGGCCACTCAAACCATATATCAAAAAAGTGGTATAACAATCACTAATCGATCGGGGATAAGGCCTAGGGCCTTGGGAAACGCTGGGACTACACTGGACTAACAGCAGTTAGGACGGGAGTAGCCCGCGGGATTCGGGTGCAGTGCAAAAAGCACACGCATGCACCAATGCAAAGTCAATGGTGCGTAAAAGTTATCGAGTTACAGTTTTAGGAGTCTACCGACTGGACTAGAAGGACAAAACTTTAGACTTAGACACTAGAGGTGTAAACCTCTACAGGAGCATCGGCGTTCAAGAGTTACCTCACCCACAGGAAGCGGGTGCACAGGTGCAAAGATGTGTCGGGTTTCGTCACGCAGTTCTCTGGTGCCTGAAGATGAAGATGCTGCAGGCGCCCAGAAGAGAAGTGTCCGGTGCGATCCAAGGGTGGATAGAAGTTGAAGAGTACCTGAAAGCAGAGGGGACAGAGTCTGGGTCACTAGCCAGTGACCAGGAAGGAACCAGGAAGGAACCAGGCAATGTCGGGCGCAATCAAGTCGATGTTGTGAAGCTTGTCTCCGCTGCCACGTGGACTCTGGGGCACCGAGGATGTCCAGGAGTGGATCACGAGCTGTCCCAAGAAGGCTCTCGCTGCCGGCTGTGTCGGCTTCTGGATCGGAGTCAACAAAGCTTGGCAAAGGCAACCCATGCAGGATTCGAAGATGGCTTAACACTCGGACTAGCAAAGTCAGAGCGGGTGCTCCTTTTCTGGGGAGTGAGTGCCAGTCTCGAGCAACCAGACCAGCTGTGTAAATTTAAAGGTTTGTTGGTTCTGGGGCCACTAGCCAACGGGCAAGCCAACGGACCAACGCGTCGAGCAGGAAAATGCAAAAGGGCCCCACGCAGCACTCGTCGAGTGTGGAGGGGTGAGCTTTGGTGCAAAAGGTGCTCGGGGCTGGAGCATCTCAAACTCCAATGCACAGCTTCGAGGGCACCTGGGGTGCTGCACGGTCAGCGCTTCGTGGGTTTTCCAAGATGGCCGCTCGCACGCTTCAGGTCACCTCCACGGGTCTCAGCTCTGCATAGACTGTGGATCGAGCTATTATAAGGCAGGCACGCTGGGTCTTGTCGAACTCTGTTGCTTGAGTTCTAGCGGGAACTGCAACAAAACAAATGTCGAGGTGCTGGATGGTGCCTATTTGCACAGGGTAGTCACTCCTTGACCACAAGGGAGATTCTTCAGTCTTTT
Organism: Lissotriton helveticus; assembly: GCF_964261635.1. Taxonomy (NCBI): domain Eukaryota; kingdom Metazoa; phylum Chordata; class Amphibia; order Caudata; family Salamandridae; genus Lissotriton; species Lissotriton helveticus. Next base: position 1,077,993,190 of record NC_136063.1, on the reverse strand, counting down.
ACGTCGACTAGGATGTCAAAGGGTCCAGAGTTTCATTTCATAAGTTTCAGTCAGGATAATCTGATGTGCATTTGCACAGCTCCTACCTTTATTCCAAATCAAGGGGCTGGATTACCTGCTAGGTCCCTCCTATGGGTGGGACCCAGGAAGGGGGTGGTTACACCCCTTTTTGTTTGTCCAGCTTCCCGCCAGGACTAGGGCTGGAGTGTCCCAGAACCGGTTTGGCTGGCATTTGCTTGGGGATACCTTGTGCGCCCCTGGCAGTGTCTAGTTTCTTTCAACCCTCCATGCTACAATCCACTATCTCCTGTCTGGGGTGGTGTGACACCTCCCTGTGACAGGAAATCCTTTGATCAAGCGTCCTCTGCCGAGTTTCGGTCAGCAGCAGGAGGCCAGACCCGTGTCTGTGGCAGCAGCATCCATTTTGTGATGCTGGGGCTCTGGTTAGGATTAACCGCGTTTTAAGTAAAGTAACATGTCTTCTCCCTCTAGAAGGGTGGAATGCTACCCCCGTCGCCAGAACTGGCGAGGGGGTAGTATTCCAAAGTGTATTACACCAAACACGACATGTTTTGATAAAGCCAAACCAAAGTTAGCATTAACCGCGAAGATTATAATGCACTTAAGAGTATATGGTATGGCAGTATCACTGGAACAGCTATAAGGAAATGGTTCCGAAAGCTGCAGACAGGCTCAGCTCATGCTAGAGCACCATCTCACATAAAACCAAGCACTCTGCCTCCAGGATTGTTAAGGCCTGCTATAGGAGTGGCTGATAGGTATATATGTGTCCAGATATAGGTTTAGGCATAGGTATACTATACCTAAGCAAGGGGTGATTACACCACCTTGCCCCAGCTGAGTGATCAGCCAGTTGTGTCAATTTAAGAACCAGCCAGGGGTGGCAAAAGCTATGCTTCAGCCCCTGGTAGGCCTAGGATGCCCCTATGCCCTGGGCACCTATAGTGCACTGTACAGGGGCTGATAAGGAGTTCAGTACCAAATTGGTGATGTACCTAAAGTACATGTCTGTGAATTTAGAGAGAGAACAGCAGGCTGTGGGTCTGGTTAGCTGGCCCACAGCCACATTAAGTCGAAAACCTGTGAAGCAAAAAGCAAAAATTGGGGTGACCATAGGATAGCAGACCCTACTCTCCTACACAACCCCCCCCCCCCCAAACGCAGGGACAATAAACTTAACCTTGACCAGATAAGTCTTCATGTTCTAAGTGGAAATACCTGGAGAGACCATCTGCATTGCCATGGTCAGTCCATGGTCTGTGCTCCATTGTAAAGTACATCCCCTGTAGGGAAATGGATCACCTGAGCAGTTTGGGATTTTCACCCTTCATCTGATTAAGCCACAAGAGGGGCTTATGGTCTGTCTGAATTAGGAAGTGAGTGCCAAACAAGTATGGTCTCAACTTCTTCAGGGCCCAAAGCACAGCAAAGGCCTCCCTCTCAATAGCTGACCAACGTTTCTCTCTAGGGGTTAGCCTCCTGCTAATAAAAGCAATGGGCTGATCTTGACCATCTACATTAAGTTGTGAAAGCACAGCTCCCACTCCCCACTCAGAAGCATCTGTTTGGACAATAAACTCTTTGGAGTAGTCAGGAATCTTCAGGATAGGTGCAGCGCACATGGCCTTCTTCAGGTCATCAAAAATGCCTTTTGACAGCTGACTCTCCACTGAACTTTTTTGGGCATCTTCTTGGATGTCAAATCATTTAATGGTGTCACAATGGACCCATAGTTCTTTACAAACTTCCTGTAATACCCAGTCAGGCCCAAGAAGGCTCTGACTTGTGTCTGGGTAGTTGGAGGAGCCCAGTCCTGTATGGCCTGGAATTTGCTCTCCAATTGTTGAACCTGACCCCCACCTACTAGGTGGCCCAGGTACACACCCTTGCTCTATCCTATCTGGCACTTAGAAGCCTTGATAGTCAGGCCTGCCTTTTGCAGGGCCTCCAGAACCTTCTTCAGGTGGATCAGGTGATCCTCCCAGGTAGAGCTAAAGACAGCAATATCATCTAGATATGCTGCACAAAAGTCATCCAACCCAAAAAGGACTTGATTCACCAACATTTGGATGGTGGCAGGTGCATTCTTCAAACCAAAGGGCATCACCACAAGTTGATAATGCCCACTGGGGGTAGAGAATTCTGTCTTGGCTTTAGACTCCTCAGCTAACCTGATTTGCCAATAGCCAGCTGTCAAGTCAAATGTGCTCAGAAACTTGGCAGAAGCCAATTTGTCAATGAGCTCATCTGCCCTTGGAATGGGATGAGCATCTGTACTAGTGACAGCATTGAGACCTCTATAGTCCACACAAAATCTCATTTCTCTCTTTCCATCTTGGGTATGAGGTTTTGGCACAAGGACTACTGGGCTGGCCCAGGCGCTCTCTGATGGCTCAATCACTCCAAGTTCTAACATTTTCTGCACCTCAGCCTTGATACAATCCCTGACATGGTCAGGTTGCCTGTAAATTTTGTTCTATACAGGTAGACTGTCACCAGTATCCACCACATGGGTGCATCAGTTAGTCTGACAGGGTGTGAGTGAAAACATGTGTCTATGGGCATACAAAACCTGTCTGCAGTCCATCTGTTGCTGGTCAGTGAGGCTGCCTGCCAAGGCTACTCCATCAACTGAGCCATCATCAGGGTTCTGGGAAAGCAGGTCTGGGAGAGTGTCACTCTCTACCTCCTGATCCCCATCTGTAGCCATGAGGAAGCCCATGTCTTCCCTGTCCACAAATGCTTTCAATCTGTTCACATGGAGCACCCTGTGGGGGCTCCTAGGGGTTCCAAGGTCCACCAAGTAGGTGACCTCCCCCTTCTTTTCCAGTATGGTGTAGGGTCCAGACCATTTGTCCTGGAGAGCTGCTGGGGCCACTGGCTCCAACACCCACACCTTCTGCCCTGGCTGGTACTCAGTCAGAACAGCCTTTTGGACATGCCAAGCTTTCTGTAATTCTTGGCTGGCCTCCAGGTTTTTGGATGCTCTCTCCATGTACTCAGCCATCCTGGAGCGGAGACCAAGTACATAGTCCACAATATCTAGCTTAGGCTTTTTGAGAGGTAACTCCCATCCTTCCTTCACCAAACACAATGGACCCCCCACAGGGTGGCCAAACAAAAGTTCAAAAGGGCTGTAGCCAACCCCCTTCTGTGGGAACTCTCTGTAAGCAAAGAGCAAGCAGAGTAAAAGGATGTCCATTCTTCGCCTAAGCTTTTCTGGTAACCCTTTTATCATTCCCTTTAGGGTCTTGTTGAATCTCTCAACAAGCCCATTGCACTGTGGGTGATAGGCTGTTGTGAACTTGTAGTTCACTCCACACTCCTTCCACATTGCCTTTAAATATCCAGACATAAAGTTAGTACCACTGTCTGAAAGTACCTCCTTTGGAAAGCCCACTCTGGGGAAAACTCCAAGTAGGGCCCTTGCCACAACAGGAGCAGTTGTGGGCCTCAGGGGAATTGCCTCTGGGTACCTGGTGGCATGATCCACTACCACCAGGATACATCTGTGCCCAGATGCTGTTTGGGGATCCATTGGTCCAACAATGTCAATCCCAACTCTCTCAAAGGGCACCCCCACCACAGGTAGAGGTATAAGGGGGGCCTTTGTTGTGCTACCTGATTTGCCACTGGCTTGGCAGGTGACACAGGAGCGGCAAAACTCCTTGACATCTTCTGACATGTGAGGCCAGTGAAAGTGAGGGACTAGCCTGTCCCAAGTCTTGTTCTGGCCTAGGTGTTCTGCAAGGGGAATATCATGGGCCAAGGTTAAAAGGAAGCCCCTAAATTGCAAAGGTATGACCAACCTCCTGGTTGCACCAGGCTTGGGGTCTCTAGCCTCTGAATAAAGGAGCCCATCCCATCATCCCAATATACTTTATGGGTACCTTGAGCATTACCAGCAGCCTCAGCAGCAGCTTGCTGTCTGAGGGGTTCAAGTGAAGGGCAAGTCAACTGAGCATGCCCCAGGTCTGCCCTTGAGGGTCCCCCTGTCCCCAGAAACTCAACCTGATCAGGTTCAAGCTCTTCAAGGACAGTCTCCTCTTGGATCACAGAATAATCCTCCTGTGAGGTCTGATCCTCAACCTGCGGCAAGGGGGAAGGCTCTGCCTTTCCTCTCTTGCTCCTTCTCTTGGGTTGTGGATGGTCTATTGTTTCCACCACAGGTTCAGGTAGGCACTTTTTAGCCTGGGACCTGGTTACAGCAAGGACATGGGATGATATCCCTAGCATTTCTGCATGAGTCCTGTACTCCACTTCTGACCATAATGATTCCTTTAGGTCATTGCCCAAAAGACAGTCTACTGGGAGGTCTGCACTAACAACAACCTTCTTGAGGCCAGTTACCCCTCCCCAGGAGAATTTAACAACAGCCACACTATGGGTAGTAGTGGCATTGCTAGCATTGGTCACTAGGTAGTTCTCACCTAGTATGATTTTCCAGGGTCCACAAAGTTTGGTGTCACCATAGTGACACTGGCACAATTGTCCCTGTAGGCCTGATCCAGTTTCTCATTAATTAAAGGCGTCTGTCTATATTTGCCCAAAGTATTGGGACTCATAGGTGTGGACACAGATATGTTCACATCATATAGCAGAACTGCCTGAGTAGGGATTCTGACTAAGCCAGACTCCATCTCAGTACCCAGGGTTAACCCTACTACCGCCTTGGGTTGTGTACCACCACTGCTGACTGTACTAGGGGGAGCAGTTGCCTTAGGGGCTGCAGTGGTAGAGACTGGATTTTTCTTGGTGCATTCATTTCCCCAATGAGAAGTGGACTTGCAAAAGTTGCACCAAGGTTTCTTTGGGCCATCATTCTTCTTTTTCTTGTTTCAATTTTGGGAACCACCCTCCTTATTACTAGTTTGGGGGCCTGTAAAAGACTTCTGGTCTTTATCTTTCTGATTTCCACCCTTCTGATCTGCTTTCTTCTGATCACCTCCTTGGTTCTGGGGTTTCTGCTTAACCCTTGTTCTGACCCATTTGTCTGCCTTCTTTACCAATTCTTGGGGAGGGGTCAGATCAGAGTCTACAAGGTGTTGATGCAAAAGCTGGTTCTGACAGTTATTAAGGATCTGCTCTCTCATTATAAGATTGTACACTCCTGTATAGTCTGAGACTTTACTTCCCTGCAACCAACCCTCCAGAGCCTTAGTGGCACAATCAACAAAATCAGTCCAGTCTTGAGTCTGTGCTTTTTGGGTGTCTCTGAACAACAACCTGTATTGCTCAGTGGTTAGGCCAAACCCTTCAATAAGAGCACTCTTCAAGACAGAGTAGTTTTTAGCATCCTCAGGTCTAACTGTGAGGAACTTATCTCTCCCTTTCTCAGAAAAGGAGAGCCACAAGATTGCTGCCCACTGGTCTTGAGGGACCTGCTGTACCATGCAGGCCCTCTCCAAAGCAGTTATCCATTTATGGATGTCATCCCCATCTCTGTAGGAGGGGCACAATCTTACTCTGGTTTCTATTGTCATAGGACCTGTCTTTATCCTTAGGGATAGTGCTGCCACCAGTGAGGATCTCCCCACTCAACTTCTGTTCTCTTGCCAAAGCAAGCCTAGCTTGAGCAAGGGCTACTACCTCCCTCTCTATTTGGAGTTTAACAGCTCTCATCCTGGCCTGATGCTCTAGTTTCTGGGCAGAAGTCATGCCCCTTTGAGATTCTCTTGAGGCACTAGAAAGGTGAGAATCTCTGGAGTGAGATCTCTCCCTCCTATTGCCTGGGAGAACTCTGTTATTGTAGGAGGGTGGATACCTGACTATGGTTACCCGAGACTTTTTGCCTAGTGTTTAGCTGGTTTTCGACTTAGTTGGCCTGGGATCCTACTAACCAGGGCCCCAGACTATCTGTTCTCCCTTTAAATGGACTCCATGCACCCTAGGTGCATAACCAAATTGGTACTGGACTCCTTGTCAGCCCCTGTACAGTGCACTATAGGTGCCCAGGGCATAGGGGCATCCAAGGCCTACCAGGGACTGAAGCATAGCTTTTGCCACCCCTGGCTGGTTCTTAAATTGACACAACTGGCTGATCACTCAGCTGGGGCAAGGTGGTGTAATCACCCCTTGCTTAGATATAGTATACCTATGTCTAAACCTATATCGGGACACATATATACCTATCAGCCACTCCTATAGCAGGCCTTAACAATCCTGGAGGGAGAGTGCTTGGTTTTATGTGAGATAGTGCTCTGGCATGAGCTGAGCCTGTCTGCAGCTTGCGGGGCCATTTCCCTATAGCTGTTCCAGTGATACTGCCACACCATATACTCTTAAGTGCATTATAATCCTTAAGGTTATTGCAACTCCGGTTTGGCTTTATCAAAACATGTCGTGTTTGGTGTCATACAACGTGGAATGCTACCCCCTCGACGATTCTGACGATGGGGCAGCGTCCCACCCCTCCAGGAGGGAGAAGACATGTTACTTACTGCAAATGCGGTTAATCCTAACCAGAGCCCCAGCATCACAAAATGGATGCTGCTGCCACAGACACATGTCTGACCTCCTGCTGCTGATCGAAAGTTGGCAGTAGAGGGCTTGCACAAAGGATTTCCTGTGACAGGGAGGTTTCACACCACCCCAGACAGGAGATAGTGGATTGTAGCAGGGAGGGTTGAATGAAACTAGACACTAGAGCTAGCGCTGCATCGCGGGACAGCTAGTTGAAGGGCCGCCATCGCTGCACTCGCGAGGCCACGCCCATCTCTCTGGCCACACCCACCCTCTCCCTAAATGTGCCATCCACGCAAGCGCAGCGGACGAGCGCAGCGGGAGCGCCGTTTGCGCGCCGAAGGCCATCCGCGGCCCAGGCCCCGTCCCCCTGGCCAAACCATCGCAGACCAACATGGGATTGTAACCTATACGAGGCAGGCGTTACTACAGCTGCGTAGGAGGCTGCCGCCGGAATGCAATCACAAGCTGCAGGTGGAACAATGGCCCCTGAAGTGTGTGGGCTGCGGCCATACTATCCTCAGAGACCAAGCGACGAGTAAGGAAGGTAACGAACTATCTGCCTTATTACTGAACTGCCGATCGATGAAACGGCATAGCTTGAACATTTATGACCTACTGATAGATGACAAACCCGACTTAGTCTTCTTGACCGAGACATGGCTGGATGGACAATCCATCCCTGATATCGTAGAGGCCCTTCCTCCCGGCTTCAATATTCTTCACATCAATAGAGGGGATCAAAGAGGGGGGGGGATAGCTATTATTCACAAAAGCGACCTACCAGTCTCTCTTGAACCAACTTCCATCAATAAATGTGAAGCAGGACTTTTTTCTATCGCGGTTAGCCCCAACTGCACCATTAAGGGCTACCTTATCTATCGTCCTCCGGGTGTGGCAACTGTGTTCATTGAAAGCCTCCTGGATGCTCTAACGCAATCTGCTTTACGCCATAATAAGTTCATGATTGTAGGAGACCTCAACGTGCATTTGGATGATGTCAACTGCAGAGAGGCCGTTTCCTTAGTCAATGAACTTAGAGCTCTAATGTTTGTTTTAGCTGACAATAGAGCCACCCATCAAGCAGGACATCTACTGGACCCAATTTTTACTAACTGGGACGATATAAGTGTCTCTGCTCCGATTAAGATCCTATGGTCAGATCATTATCTGATCCCATTTCAACTCAGAAAACTGCCCAACAGGGGGCCCTTACAGAAACCTCCCGTCATTAGACGCAGGGACTGGAGGAAATTTAGTCACGACGCCTTCAGTCAAGCCCTAGAACAGGATCCCCCTAAGCTTAGCGACAATTTGGTTGAGGCGGACAAGATGTATGAAGAGTGGGTTCAAGGTGCGCTGGATAAGGTAGCCCCGTGGACTCACAAAGCCATGGCACGGAGCACGAAATCCGCTCCGTGGTTCACCGCTGAGCTACGCGCCGCTAAAACCAAATGTAAAACCCTGGAGCGTAGATGGAGAGTGGATTATGCCCCCTCACTACGCGAAGTCTATAAGAGTAAACTTAGATTCTACCACAGCCAGATCAGGAAATCTAAAAGAGAGTACTATAATAACAGGATAGACTGTGCAGAGAATACATCGAAAGAGCTCTTTGTGATTTTGAAGGAACTCTCCGCCCCTCCAGCGAGTTCAGGGGAAGTCCTCCACACGACCGAGTCATGCAATGAGATCGCAGACTTCTTTATAGGGAAGGTAGAAAAGATCTATGCTTCGTTTCAGACTAATTCTGATGCTACTAATTCGCCCGACCCTAACTGCGGAAAGAAGGTCAGGGAAGAACTTAGGAAATTTGTGGTTCCCCAAACTGAGGAGCTTATCAACATCCTATCGGACATTCACTCGGGCTCTCCCTTAGATGCGGTACCAGCGAGAATTCTTCGAAGTCATCTTCCTCAGGTAGCGAAGCATATAGGCAACATGGCCTCGCTTTCCTTCCATGAATGTCTAGTTCCGGAGAGCTGGAAACTGGCCCAAGTCGTCCCAATAAAAAAGAAAGCCCACATAAGCATAACGCAATTAGACAACCTGAGACCAATCTCCCTTCTCCCCTACTGCGCGAAGGTAGTAGAAAAATTGGTTAACCGACAGCTGGTGAGCTTTGTGGAGGAAAACTTGCTCCTTCACATGTCTCAGTCGGGTTTTAGAGCCAAACACTCGACAGAGACCGCCCTCCTCCTATCGACAGAACTGCTACGGAGCAAGGCGGATGAAGGTCACACGGCCGCACTGGTCCTACTGGACTTAAGTGCGGCGTTTGATACCGTATCACACCCCGTATTACTGGACCGCCTGAGTGAAAAGGGAATAACCGGACCTGCACATGAGTGGCTGGTATCCTTTCTTAAGAACAGGAGATTTCAAGTGCACTGCCCACCATGTAAATCCAGTGTAAGATGTCTCAAGCAAGGGGTTCCTCAGGGCTCGATTTTGAGCCCCACATTATTCAATCTGTACATGGAACCCCTTGCCAAACTGGTGGAGTCATATGGTGTGGCAATAGTCTCCTATGCAGATGATACACAACTGGTCATCAATCTGCCCCGTGATCCAGTTGTGGACGCTGAGAATTTCTCGGCCTGCCTTGTGGCACTTGAAGGGTGGATGAAACAGAACTGTCTCCGCCTTAATGGTAACAAGACGGAAGTTCTTATTGTAGGTCCCTGTCCTTCCATCTGGACCTCTGCCTGGTGGCCCATTGAACTGGGCTCTGTCCCGGCCCCGGTAGACACAGTTAAAAACCTTGGCTTTCTTCTTGACTCTAAACTAGCCTACACCAATCATGTTGGTAAGGTCGCGGGAAAATGCTATGGACTTCTGAAGGTCCTGAGGAAAATCCTGGACCTATTGCCCCCTAGCTCCAGAAAAACTATGGTACACGCCCTGGTCACCTCCCATTTAGATTATGGGAACTCCCTCCTATGTGGACTTAGTAAAAAAGGCCTAACACAGCTACAACGCGTCCAGAACGCAGCTGCTAGGCTGGTCCTTAACCTCCCTAGGAGAGCCTCTGGGAAACATGCATTACGCTCCCTTCACTGGCTCCCGATAAAGGAAAGAATCAAATTTAAAACGATGTGCATCACCCACCGTATAGCTCACAAAAAAGCCCCTCCATATCTTCAGGACTTGCTTCCAGTCTATCGCCCCTCACGTCCTTTGAGGTCGATGGGCAGTATGCTATTAGTGGCGCCTCGGATACATAGAGCAAGGATGGGAGGACGTTCCTTTAGACACCATGCCAGCAATGACTGGAATAACCTACCTATCGAATTGAGGATGGAGCCGTCTGAAACCAGGTTCAGACAGAGGCTGAAAACGCATCTTTTCCCCTAGATAAATTCAGCATAGTACGCCCGTGTCCCTTTGCTCACCCTCTGTGAGCTAAGCTGAAGAGATGTAGGTAGGGTTGTCAGCGCGGGGACGCACTGTTCTCTGTGCAACCAAGCGCTTAACAAATGGCATAAACTAAACTAAACTAAACACTGCCTCGGGCACACAAGGTGTCCCTGGGCAGATTCCAGTCAAACCGGTTCTGGGAATTTCCAGCCCCAGTCCTGGCGGCAAACTGGACAAAGGAAAGGGGTGTAACCACCCCCTTCCTGGGTCCCACCCATAGGAGGGACCTAGCAGGTAATCCAACCCCCCAGATTTGGAATATAGGTGGGAGCAGTGCCACTGCACATCAGATTATCCTGACTGAAACATATGAAACGAAAATCTGGACCCTTCGACATCCTACTCGACGTAGAAGACTGAAGAATCTCCCTTGTGGTCAAGGAGTGACCACCCTGTGCAAACAGTCACCATCCAGCACCTCGACGTTTGCTTTGTTGCAGTTCCCGCCGGAATTCGAGCAACAGAGATCAACAAGAGCCAGCTATCCCAACTTCCAACAGCCCAATCCACAGTCCATGCAGAGCTGGGACCAGTGGAGGCGACCTGAAGTGTGGGAGTGGCCATCTTGAAGTAACTACGAAGAGCTGACCGTGCAGCATCCCGAGGCTCCCTTGAAGCTGTGCATTAGAGCGTGAGAAGCTCCAGCCCCAAGCAGCTTTTGCACCGAAGCCCACCCCTCTACACTCGACGAGTGCTGCGTGGGGCCCTTCTGCATTTTTCTGCTTGACGTGTTGGTCCGGTCGCTTGCCCGTTGGCTAGTGGCCCCTGAACCAACGAACCTTTCACTTTGAACAACTGATCTGGTTGCTCCAGATTGGCACTCGCTCCCCTGAAAAGGAGCACCCGCTCAGACCTTGCTGGTCCGAGTGTTAAGCCTTCTTCGAATCCTGCGTGGGTTGCCCTTGCCAAGGCTTGTTAACTCCGATCGTGAAGGCGACACCGCCAACAGCGAGAGCCTTCGTGGGACAGCTCGTGATTCACTCCAGGACATCCTCGTTGTCCCAGAGTCCACGTGGCTGTGGAGACAAGGCACCCGACAATGACCTGACTGCGCCCGACATTGCCTGGTTCCTTCCTGGTTCTTTCCTGGTTCCTTCCTGGTCACTGGCTAGTGACCCAGACTGTGTCCCCTCTGCTTTCAGGTACCCTTCTACTTTGATCCACCCTTGGATCGCACCGGACACTTCTCTTCTGGACGCCTGCAGCATCTTCATCCTCAGGCACCATCGAACTGCGTGACGAAACCCAACACAGGTTGGCACCTGTGCACCCGCGGCCTGTGGGTGAGGCAACTTACTAGCGCCGGTGTTCCCACACTGGTACACACCTTTAGTGCCTAAGTCTAAAGTTTGGTAGTCCTAGTCCAGTGGGAAGACTCCTTTTGCAATAACATTGTAACTTTTACGCACCATTGACTTTACATTGGTGAAAGCCGTGCTTCCCGCACTGCTCCCGAATCCCGCGGGCTACTCCTGTCCTAACTGCTGTTAGTCCACTGTAGTCCAAGCGATTCCCAAGGCCCTAGGCCTTACCCCCGATCGATTAGTGATTGTTATACCACTTTTTTGATATATGGTTTGAGTGGCCACCGGCCTCATCCAAAAACATGCAACTTGTATATGTTTAACTGTGCTTTTATTTAAACGCTTGTGCTTCATTGCTCATAAAGAGTATTGGGGATTATTCTAAGAATAAATACATATATTTTGATAATATATAACTTGTGTGGTGTCCTTTCATTTGATATTACAGGATTGTATATGGTAAAACAGCTGGCTTCACATGTCCTTTGGAGTTAAGCCTTTAAGGCTGCATAGTCCATGCTACCCCTAGGATAGCTTGTCTATAAGGTTGACTTACAACCACCACCATAAGGGAGTGTTTGGACTGATACAAGGTGCCCACAGAACTGTGGACATCATATACCAGGCCAACTTCTCACATTGGTGAGCAGCGGTACAGATTTGAGCTTGCTGTTGTTTTACCTTTGCAATCTTTTTATCAAATTGAAAGATCACATTAAAGTACCATAGGTACATATAAATAAAAGTTTAGCATATTTAAGTTCTACTGGACTTAGTAGTTGTAGAGAAAAGGGATTAGCACACCCTCACTACAACTCACTAGTAAGGGACAGTAGGAAAACACTAAGTGTAGGTAGGTGCATCACTTACACCACACTAGGGTCATGTCTGGGACAGGTGAACCTACAGGGTCTCTACTTGCGAGAGTTGACCCTCCACAGGCAACCTCCAGCTATGACAAATTCATCTACAAAGACTTGAGTGCCTTGTGCACTGCAAGGAAGCTGAGAAAGGGCCACAACCCTACCATTCCTATCATGATTGCCATTCTAGAGAAGGATGACTTAGAGAGAGTTATAGTAATTCCCTCAGGATCAGGAGCAGGAGTGAATCCCCCAGACACTGAGAACACCTCCCCAGATGTAGAAAATGAGGAGGTAGACCCTGAATCAGAAGGTGAAGAGTCAGATCCTGGTCAAGGGGATAACCATGTACCAGTGAGGGGGCTTAGCCAAGCCAACTTGGACCTACATGGAAATGGAGAGGGCCAGCACCTCCCCATAGTACATAACAGGATTCTCCCAGGCAATAGGAGAGATAGAAGCCCTTCCAGGGATTCTCACATTACTAGTGCCTCAAAGGAATCACAGAGAGGAATGACTTCCCCTCAAAGAAAAGAGCATAGAGCCAGGATGAGAGCAGTTAATCTCCAAATAGAAAGAGAGGAATTAGCCCTGGCCCAAGCTAGACTAGCTCTTGCAAGAGAGCAAAGGTTAAGGGGGGAGACTCCCACTGGTGGCAGCATTATCCCAAGAGATAAAGACAGGTCCTATGATACTAGAAACCTGAGTAAGATTGTGCCCCTCTACAGAGAAGGGGATGATATCCACAAATGGATAACTGCTCTGGAGAGGTCCTGCATGGTACAGAAGGTCCCCCAAGATCAGTGGGCAGCAATCTTGTGGCTCTCCTTTTCTGAGAAAGAGAGATAAGCTCCTCACTGTTAGAGCTGAGGATGCTAAAAATTACACTGTCATGAAGAGTGCTCTTATTGATGGGTTTGGATTAACCACTGAACAATACAGGTTGTTGTTCAGAGACACACAAAAAACACAGGCTCAGGACTGGACTGATTTTGTAGATTGTGCTACTAAGGCTCTGGAAGATTGGCTACATGGCAGCAAAGTACATGACTATACAGGATTGTATAATTTGATTATGAGGGAACAGATCCTAAGTAATTGTCAGAACCAGCTTTTACACCAGCACCTGGTGGACTCAGATCTGACTTCTCCACAAGAATTGGGTAAGAGGGCAGACAAATGGGTCAGAACCAGGATTAGGCCTAAAAATCAGTTTAATGACCAGAAGAAGGATACTTCCAAGGCTCAAGAGAAGGGTGGGGATAAATCTAAAGACAAGTCTCCCACAGGGCCCCAAAACTCCAAGGATGGGGGTGGGTCCCAAAACAACTCCTCTACCCAGAAGAAACCTTACTGCCATGACTGTAAACAGCCTGGCCACTGGAAAACAGACAGCTGTTGTCCAAGGAATAGCAATAAAGAAAATATACCTCCAAGTAAAGCTCCAACACCTCCTGTTACTGTCAGCAGTAATCCCCCAGGTGGTGGGAGCACCCCCAAGAATTTGTGTGGGTTTACTTTTGGAACTCAGGTGGACTCTGGCCTAACCAGGTCCCCTAACACAGATACTCTTGTCTATGAAAATGGCATGGGGTTTGCCAACTTCACTGATTGCCCAAATACTTTGAGCAAGTATAGACAGGAGCCCATCATCAATGGTCAAAACGTTAAGGCCTACAGAGACACAGGGGGCTAGTATCACTATGGTGACTGAGAATCTAGTCCCCTCAAGGCAACTTTTACCTGGTGCCACATATCAGGTGACAAACATTGATGGAGTGCAGAGAAATCACCCCATGGCAGTAGTAAACTTAGCTCGGGAGGTGTCACTGGCCCAAAGAGAGTGGCAGTGTCATCAAACTTGCCTGTAGATTGTCTACTTGGGAATGATTTAGAAATCTCAGCCTGGGCTGAGGTGGAACAAGAAACCCATTCTAAAATGGTAAATGTCCATGGAAAGGTTAGTGGGGCTGTCATGGCTACAGCCCCAATCCAAGATGTCCTTCCTATAAAGGTTGGTAGGGCAGTGCAAGACTCAGCCCCATCTTCAACAGAATCTCTTCCTAGACAGATTAGCAGAGCTGTTATGGTAACAGCCCATACCCAAACTGAGTCCCTTCCTGAAAAGGTTGGTGGGGCTGTGATGGCCTCAGCCCAAACTCAAACTGATTCATGTGTTGTGAAGCCTGAAACTATGGATCACTCCACACAAACAGAGAGCATTGAGAAGGAAGAGAAATCTCCCTCCTACCAGACATTAGGAAAGGATCAGCCTCCTCAGGGAACTGATCTTGCCCCTGTTGAAGGAACGGCCCCAGAGGTAGTCAGGCCTAGCCTGGCAGAGTCCCTGATGTCAGTGGACCCTTCCAAGGTGGGACCCAGTCTGGAGCAGGTAACCTGCCCCTCTCTACCCTGCCTCAGTCAGCCCAGGGCTATAGAGGTCAAGGACGTCAGGGAGCCCCAAAGGGCCCCCTGTCAAATAAAGCACCCCCATCAGCAGATTAGGGGCACCAAAGCTAGCAGCCCTAGCAAGGTAAAAAAGTTTAAAACTCCTGAGGGATCCCCCTTACCACTAGTTAGGGACCTCCCACAGATGGAAACTGTTGGGCACAGCCAAACCTGGGACCTAAGGGCCCCAAACCTGACCTGTCCCTCCAGTAAGCCAACAGAAGGGACCCAGCCTCCAGCTGTAGGCAGCCAGAGGTTGACCCTGAGAGCACAGTGCAACTCAGTCAAGGAAAGAAAGGCACACATGGTGGAAGATGATTGGAGGAAGCTGAGCCCTACATTAGTGGAGCCTCACTTCAGTACTCCATCTCAACACCAGCCTTTGACTTTGCCAAAACACACCACAGGTAGTAATTCCCCATGGTGGAGACCCTCTGATGCCCATAGGGTGAGTGATTACTTGGTGGACCATGACACAGGGGGTAACCATGCCAGTGCAGGTTCCTCCTTATATGGCCACTCAGGAAATATAGGCTTACCTGGACAAGGATAGCCTTATCTCCTTTCATTTGGGGGGGTTATATAGGAGGGTGGATACCTGACTATGGTTACCCCAGACTTTTTGCCTAGTGTTTAGCTGGTTTTCGACTTAGTTGGCCTGGGATTCTGCTAACCAGGGCCCCAGGCTATCTGCTCTCCCTTTAAATGGACTCCATGCACCCTAGGTGCATAACCAAATTGGTACTGGACTCCTTGTCAGCCCCTGTACAGTGCACTATAGGTGCCCAGGGCATAGGGGCATCCAAGGCCTACCAGGGACTGAAGCATAGCTTTTGCCACCCCTGGCTGGTTCTTAAATTGACACAACTGGCTGATCACTCAGCTGGGGCAAGGTGGTGTAATCACCCCTTGCTTAGATATAGTATACCTATGTCTAAACCTATATCTGGACACATATATACCTATCAGCCACTCCTATAGCAGGCCTTAACAATCCTGGAGGCAGAGTGCTTGGTTTTATGTGCGATAGTGCTCTGGCATGAGCTGAGCCTGTCTGCAGCTTGCGGGACCATTTCCCTATAGCTGTTCCAGTGATACTGCCACACCATATACTCTTAAGTGCATTATAATCCTTATGGTTATTGCAACTCCGGTTTGGCTCTATCAAAACATGTCGTGTTTGGTGTCATACAACGTGGAATGCTACCCCCTCGACGATTCGGATGATGGGGGCAGCGTCCCACCCCTCCAGGAGGGAGAAGACATGTTACTTACTGCAAATGCGGTTAATCCTAACCAGAGCCCCAGCATCACAAAATGGATGCTGCTGCCACAGACACATGTCTGACCTCCTGCTGCTGACCGAAACTTGGCAGTGGGGGCTTGGACTAAGGGTTTCCTGTCACAGGGAGGTGTCACACCACCCCAGACAGGAGATAGTGGATTGTAGCAGGGAGGGTTGAATGAAACTAGACACTGCCTGGGGCACACAAGGTGTACCTGAGCAGATTCCAGTCAAACCGGTTCTGGTCCTGGCGGCAAACTGGACAAAGGAAAGGGGTGTAACCACCCTCTTCCTGGGTCCCACCCATAGGAGGGACCTAGCAGGTAATCCAGCCCCAAGATTTGGAATATAGGTGGGAGCAGTGCCACTGCACATCAGATTATCCTGACTGAAACTTATGAAACGAAACTCTGGACCCTTCGACATCCTACTCGACGTAGAAGACTGAAGAATCTCCCTTGTGGTCAAGGAGTGACCACCCTGTGCAAACAGGCACCATCCAGCACCTCGATGTTTGCTTTGTTGCAGTTCCCGCCAGAACTTGAGCAACAGAGATCAACAAGAGCCAGCTATCCCGACTTCCAACAGCCCGATCCACAGTCCATGCAGAGCTGGGACCCGTGGAGGTGACCTGGAGCGTGGGAGCGGCCATCTTGTAGTAACTACGAAGAGCTGACCGTGCAGCAGTTCTGTGGGCACCTTGTATCAGTCCAAACAATCCCTTATGGTGATGGTTGTAAGTCAACCTTATAGACAAGCTATCCTAGGGGTAGCATGGGCTAAGCAGCCTTAAAGGCTTAACTCAAGAGGGCATGTGAAGCCAGCTGTCTTACCATATGCAATCCTGTAATATCAAATGAAAGGACACCATACAAGTTATATATTATAAAAATATATGTATTTATTCTCAGAATAATCCCCACTACTCTTTATGAGCAATGAAGCACAAGTGTTTAAACAAAAGCACAATATAACATATAGAAGTTGCACATTTTTGGATGAGGCCGGTGGCCACTCAAACCATATATCAAAAAAAGTGGTATAATAATCACTAATCAATCGGGGATTAGGCCTAGGGCCTTGGGAATCGCTGGGACTACACTGGACTAACCGCAGGTAGGACGGGAGTAGCCCGTGGGATTCGGGTGCAGTGCAGAAAGCACACGCATGCACCAATGCAAAGTCAATGGTGCGTAAAAGTTATCGAGTTACAGTTTTAAGAGTCTTCCGACTGGACTAGAAGGACAAAACTTTAGACTTAGACACTAGAGGTGTAAACCTCTACAGGAGCATCGGCGTTCAAGAGTTACCCCACCCACAGGAAGCGGGTGCACAGGTGCAAAGATGTGTCGGGTTTCGTCACGCAGTTCTATGGTGCCTGAAGATGAAGATGCTACAGGTGTCCAGAAGAGAAGTGTCCGGTGCGATCCAAGGGTGGATCGAAGTTGAAGAGTACCTGAAAGCAGAGGGGACAGAGTCTGGGTCACTAGCCAGTGACCAGGAAGGAACCAGGAAGGAACCTGGCAATGTCGGGCGCAATCAAGTCGATGTTGTGAAGCTTGTCTCTGCTGCCACGTGGACTCTGGGGCACCGAGGATGTCCAGGAGTGGATCACGAGCTGTCCCATAAAGGCTCTCGCTGTCGGCGGTGTCGACTTCTGGATCGGAGTCAAAAAACCTTGGTAAAGGCAACCCACGCAGGATTCAAAGATGGCTTAACACTCGGACCAGCAAGGTCAGAGCGGGTTCTCCTTTTCAGGGGAGCGAGTGCCAGTCTGGAGCAACCAGACCAGCTGTGTAAATTCAAAGCTTTGTCGGTTCTGGGGCCACTAGCCAACGGGCAAGCGACCGGACCAATGTGTCGATGCAGGAAAATGCAAAAGGGCCCCATGCAGCACTCGTCAAGTGTGGAGGGGTGAGCTTTGGTGCAAAAGCTGCTCGGGGCTGGATCTTCTCAAACTCCAATGCACAGCTTCGAGGGAGCCTCGGGTGCTGCACGGTCAGCGCTTCGTGGGTTTTCCAAGATGGCCACCCCCACGCTTCAGGTCACCTCCACGGGTCTCAGCTCTGCATAGACTGTGGATCGGGCTATAAGAAGGCAGGCACGCTGGGTCTTGTCAAACTCTGTCGCTCGAGTTCCGGCGGGAACTGCAACAAAGCAAACATCAAGATGCTGGATGATGCCTGTTTGCACTGGGTGGTCACTCCTTGACCACAAGGGAGATTCTTCAGTCTTCTACGTCGAGTAGAATGTTGAAGGGTCCAGAATTTCATTTCATAAGTTTCAGTCAGGATAATCTGATGTGCATTTGCACAGCTCCTACCTTTATTCCAAATCAAGGGTCTGGATTACCTGCTAGGTCCCTCCTATGGGTGGGACCCAGGAAGGGGGTGGTTACACCCCTTTTCCTTTGTCCAGCTTCCCGCCAGGACTGGGGCTGGAGTGCCCCAGAACCGGTTTGGCTGGCATTTGCTTGGGGACACCTTGTGCACCCCAGGCAGTGTCTAGTTTCTTTCAACCCTCCCTGCTACAATCCACTATCTCCTGTCTGGGGTAGTGTAACACCTCCCTGTGACAGGAGATCCTTTGATCAAGCCTCCTCTGTCAAGTATCGGTCAGCAGCAGGAGGCCAGACTAGTGTCTGTGGCAGCAGCATTCATTTTGTGATGCTGGGGCTCTGGTTTGGATTAACCGCATTGCAGTAAGTAACACGTCTTCCCCTCCTGGAGGGGTGGGACGCTGCCCCCATCGTCAGAATCGTCGAGGGGGTAGCATTCCACGTTGTATGACACCAAACACGACATGTTTTGATAAAGCCAAACCGGAGTTGCAATAACCCTAAGGATTATTATGCACTATATGGTATGGCAGTATCACTGGAACAGCTATAGGGAAATGGTCCCGCAAGCTGCAGACAGGCTCAGCTCATGCCAGAGCACTATCTCACATAAAACCAAGCACTCTGCCTCCAGGATTGTTAAGGCCTGCTATAGGAGTGGCTGATAGGTATATATGTGTCCAGATATAGGTTTAGACATAGGTATACTATATCTAAGCAAGGGGTGATTACACCACCTTGCTCCAGCTGAGTGATCAGCAAGTTGTGTCAATTTAAGGACCAGCCAGGGGTGGCAAAAGCTATGCTTCAGCCCCTGGTAGGCCTTGGATGCCCCTATGCCCTGGGCACCTATAGTGCACTCTACAGGGGCTGACAAGGAGTCCAGTACCAATGTGGTTATGTACCTATAGTACATGTCTGTGAATTTAGAGAGAGAACAGCAGGCTATGGGTCTGATTAGCAGGCCCACAGCCACATTAAGTCGAAAACCAGTGAAGCAAAAAGCAAAAAATTTGGGTGAACATAGGATAGCAGACCCTACTCTCCTACAATTTGGAATAAAGGTAGGAGCTGTGCAGATGCACATCAGATTATCCTGACTGAAACTTATGAAATGAAACTCTGGACCCTTCAACATCCCACTCGATGTGGAAGACTGAAGAATCTCCCTTGTGGTCAAGGAGTGACCACCCTGTGCAAACAGGCACAATCCAGCACCTCGATGTTTGATTTTTTGCAGTTCCCGCCAGAACTCTAGCAACAGAGATCAATAAGAGCCAGCTTTCCTGCCTCCTAACAGCACAATCCACAGTCTATGCAGAGCTGAGACCCGTGGAGGTGACCCGAAGCGTGGGAGCGGCCATCTTAGAAAAACCACAAAGCACTGACCGTGCAGCACTCGAGGATCCCTCGAAGCTGTGCATTGGAGTTTCAGAAGCTCTATCCCCGAGCAGCTTTTGCACCGAAGTTCACCCCGCCACACTCACCGAGTGCTGCGTGGGCTCTTTTGCATTTTTCTGCTCAACGCGTTGATCCGGTGGCTTGCCTGTTGGCTAGTGGCCCCAGAACTGACGAACCTAAGAATTTACACAGCTAGTCTTGTTGCTCCAGACTGGCCCTCACTTACCTGAAAAGGAGCACCCGCTCTGACCTTGCTGGTCCGAGTATTAAGCAATCTTTAAAATCTGCGTGGGTTGCCTTTGCCAAGGCTTGTTGACTCCAATCCGGAGACCGACACCGCCGACAGCGAGAGCCTTTGTGGGACAGCTCTTGATCCACTCCTGGACATCCTCGGTGCACCAGAGTCCACGTGGCAGCGGAGACAAGCTTCACGACTTCAACCTGATTGCGCCCGACATCGCCTGGTTCCTTCCTGGTTCCTTCCTGGTCACAGGCTAGTGACCCAGACTCTGTCCCCTCTGCTTTCAGGTACCCAGCATCTTCGATCCACCCTTGGATCGCACCGGACACTTCTCTTCTGGACGCCTGTAGCATCTTCATCTTCAGGCACCATAGAACTGCGTGACGAAACCCGACACATCTTTGCACCTGTGCACCCGCTTCCTGTGGGTGAGGTAACTCTTGAACGCCAGTGCTCCTGTAGTGGTTTGCACCTCTAGTGTCTAAGTCTAAAGTTTTGTCCTTCTAGTTCAGTCGGAAGACTCTTAAAACTGTAACTCGATAACTTTTACTCACCATTGACTTTGCATTGGTGCATGCGTGTTCTTTAGGCACTGCACCCGAATCCCGCGGGCTACTCCCGTCCTAACTATTGTTAGTCCAGTGTAGTCCAAGCGATTACCAAGGCCCTAGGCCTTACCACTGATCGATTAGTGATTGTTATACCAATTTCTATGATATATGGTTTGAGTGGCCACCGGCCTCATCCATAATTGTGCAACTTTCATGTTATATTGTGCTTTTGTGTAAACGCTTGTGCTTTCTTGCTCATAAAGAGGAGTGGGGATTATTCTGAGAATAAATACATATATTTTTATAATATATAACTTGTGTGGTGTACTTTCATTTGATATTACAGGATTGCATATGGTAAAACAGCTGGCTTCACATGCCCTCTTGAGTTAAGCCTTTAAGGCTGCTTAGTCCATGCTACCCCTAGGATAGCTTGTCTATAAGGTTGACTTACAACCACCACCATAAGGGATTGTTTGGACTGATACAAGGTGCCCACAGAACTGTGGACACCATATACCAGGCCAACGTCTCACATTGGTGTACAACGGTGCGGATTTGAGCTTGCTGTTGTTTTACCATTGCAATCTTTTTATAAAATTGAAAGATCCCATTAAGAACCATAGGTACATATAAACAAAGCTTAGCATATTTAAGTTCTACTGAACTTAGTAGTTGTAGATAAAAGGGCTTAGCACACCCTGACTACAACTCACTAGCAAGGTACAGAAGGAAAACACTTAGTGTAGGTAAGTGCATCACTTACACCTCACTTGTAGTGTAGTTCCTATATTCCCAATAGGCTCTGCGCATTGGAATAATATATTCAGCTGTGTAGACGTAGGACTGAGGTTAACTAGGTCTCTACTGACTATATTAGACTTAAGGTTTGCCAGCTAGCTCAGAGGTCACTAGAAACTTTCTCGAATAAGCGAGGAGGAGTTTAACCTCCCTGGATAGACAAGAAGGGATTAGTTTCTGACAACCATAAAACATGACAACTTTGCTCTCCCTGAATAAGAGTGTATCTCTAGAGTCATGTGAAAACAAAAGACAGCTGTTTCACTCAGTCAAAATGTGCGTACTTAGTTTCACCAGATTGCAGAGAAAAGAGAGACAGGCGTTTTCAATAAAAGGTATTATTTATTGAGCAGTCTTCTTCCTCATACAAGAGAAATGAATTGCTACATTGCAATACTTATAGTAAAGTAAAGTGCGTACAGTAAAAGGAGTATTATGAAATAATGCTGTAAAAGCATTGATATGGTTTCTTAGCCATATGATACTTTAAAATAGATAAAATATATACATACATATGTACATTGACTAATCGTACTCAACTGGTGCTTCTAAATACGCCTTCCCCGGTGTACCTGACCTAAGCCTAATTACGTGGGAAGGAGTAAGTAAGTAGCAATTTAAGTTACGTTTGTTTTGCCAAGAATCTGACTCAAGAATTCTCTTCAAGGGTTTAGTCAGTTCCGTACCTGGGTAAATAGAAAGCAGGAGGTCTGGTATCTCCCTCTCAGGACTCGATATCCCAGTCACCCGCAAGGGTAGGCTGGAAATGCCGGAGCTGGATTTTCTCAGCAGGAGAAAAGACAGCGTCTTTCTCAGCGCGTCAAAAGGGAGGGGCAGCGTCCGTGGGCTCTCGCATCAGCTGGGCTCTCGGGCAAGTAGATAGCTGCTCCAGAATCACCACCGTGTGTTTGCTTAAGGCAACGTTGGTATATTTATACCTGAAAGGTGCCGGGTTTGACGTAAGGTTGGACATAAGACGTCAATAAAGATGTCACTAAGAACTGGCCGTTCTTACAGTGCTTTACAGGAGTTCTCGGACTAAATCAAAACAAGGGCAAGGGGGATTTCCCAGGTTGCTGGAGGCTTGGTTTTGTTTAGAGAACTCGGTGTGCCTTCTAGGGGGCTGGAGGAGTAGTCTTGCTTAATGTGACAGCATTTGCTATGACTGAATTATGAATAGGGCTTTTATGCCGTTGTATGGATATTATTGATTATAACCGGACAGGGGCATAAAATAGAAATATCGATTCAGGTCCCTAGATAAACACACTACACACTAGAGTCATGTCTGGCACAGGTGAAGCTGCAAGTTCTCTACCTGTGGTGGTTGACCCTCCACAGACAACCTCCAGCTATGACAAATTCAGCCACAAGGACTTGGGTGCTTTATGCACTGCAAGGGAGCTGAGAAAGGGTCACAACCCTACCATTCCCATCCTGATAGCCATCCTGCTGAAGGATGATCTTGAGAAAGCTAGAGTAGTTCCCTCAGGGTCAGGAGAAGGAGTGAACCCCCCAGATACTGAGAATACTTCCCCAGAGATATAAGATGAGGAGGTGAACCCAGATTCAAATGGTGAAGATTCAGAAACTGATCAAGGAGTTAGCCAGGTACCAGTTGGAAGGCTTAGCCGGGCCAACTTGGACCTACATGGAAATGGAGAGGGCCAGCCCCTTCTCAGAGTACATACCAGAGTTCTCACAGGCAATAGAAGGGAGAGATCTCTTTCAAGAGATTCTCACATTTCTAGTGCCTCAAGAGAATCTCAAAGGGGAATGACTTCATACCAGAAAATAGAGCATGAGGCCAGGATGAGAGCTGTTAAACTCCAAATAGAGAGGGAGGAAGTAGCCCTGGCCCAAGCTAAAATTGCTTTTGCAAGAGAACAGTAGTTGAGTGGGAGATACCCACTGGTGGCAGCAATATCCCTAAGGGTAAAGACAGCTCCTATGATAATAGAAACCCAAGTAAGATTGTGCCCCCCTAGTAGTTCCAAACATGATAATTCACATTTAACAGTTGTTTACAGTCAAAAGAGAATACAATAAAAAATTACCATTACTGACCATCTGGAGAAAGTTTGGCAGGTCCGGGTTCATCGTTTTTCATCAAAAAATATATTTTTTGAACTGTTGAAAAAATGATTCAAAATATCAAATGGATTGTGCCTCATGTTGAATACCCACTTTTTAAAGCCCCACAGACCAAAATTGCCATTTTAACAGACTTTTCCTCGTACTCAGAAGCTTCTATTTTGACCAATTTTGGCAGAAAAATGACTCTAAACACTTATTTTAGTTCCAAACTTGATAATTCACATTTAATAATCATTTACAGTCAAAAGAGAAAACAATAAAACATGACAATTTCTTACCATCTGGAGAAAGTTCGACAGGTCATTGTTTTTCATCAAAAAATTAATTTTTTGAACTGTTGAAAAAATGATTCAACATGTCAAATGTATTGTGCCTCATGTTGAATACCCACTTTTTAAAGCCCCACAGTGACCAAAATTGCCATTTAACAGACTTTTCCTCCTACTCAGAAGCTTCTATTTCGACCAATTTCTGGCAGATAAATTACTTTAAACAACGCATTTTAGTTCCAAACTTGATAATTCACATTTAACAGTTGTTTACAGTCAAAAGAGAATACAATAAAAAATGACCATTACTGACCATCTGGAGCAAGTGTGACAGGTCCCGGGCCATCGTTTTTCATCAAAAAATATATTTTTGAACCGTTGAACAAATGATACAAAATATCAAATGGATTGTGCCTCATGTTGAATACCCACTTTTTAAAGCCCCGCAGACCAAAATTGCCATTTTAACAGACTTTTCCTCCTACTCAGAAGCTTCTATTTTGACCAATTTCTGGCAGAAATATGACTCCAAACACTTATTTTAGTTCCAAACATTATAATTCACATTTAATAGTCATTTACAGTCAAAAGAGAAAACAATAAAACATGACCATTTCTGACCATCTGGAGAAAGTTTGAGAGGTCCTGGGTCATCGTTTTTTATCCAAAAATATATTTTTTGAACTGTTGAAAAAATTATTCAAAATGTCAAATGGATTGTGCCTCATGTTGAATAAACACTTTTTGAAGCCCCACAGTAACCAAAATTGCCATTTTTACAGACTTTTCCTCCTACTCAGAAGCTTCTATTTCGACCAATTTCTGGCAAAAAATGACTCTAAACACACTCATTTTAGTTCCAAACATGATAATTCACATTTAATAGTCATTTACAGTCAAAAGAGAAAACATTAAAAAATGACCATTTCTGACCATCTGGAGAAAGTTCGACATGTCCGGGGACATCGTTTTTCATCAAAAAATGTATTTTTTGAACTGTTGAAAAAATGATTCAAAATGTCAAATGGATTGTGCCTCATGTTGAATACCCACTTTTTAAAGCCCCACAGTGACCAAAATTGCCATTTTTACAGACTTTTCCTCCTACTCAGAAGCTTCTATTTCTACCAATTTCTGGCAGAAAAATGACTTTAAACAACACATTTTAGTTCCATACATGATAATTCACATTTAATAGTCGTTTACAGTCAAAAGAGAAAACATTAAAAAATGACCATTTCTGATCATCTGGAGAAAGTTCGACAGGTCCGGGGTCATCGTTTTTCATCAAAAAATCTATTTTTTCAAATGTAGAAAAAATTATTCACAATGTCAAATGGATTGTGCCTCATGTTGAATAACCACTTTTTAAGCCCCACAGTGACCAAAATTGCTATTTTAACAAACTTTTCTTCCTACTCAGAAGCTTCTATTTCGACCAATTTCTGGCAGAAAAATTACTTTAAACAACGCATTTTAGTTCTAAACATGATAATTCACATTTAACAGTTGTTTACAGTCAAAAGAGAATACAATAAAAAATGACCATTACTGACCATCTGGAGGAAGTTCGACAGGTCCGGGGTCATCGTTTTTCATCAAAAAATATATTTTTTGAACTGTTGAAAAAATTATTCAAAATATCAAATAGATTGTGCCTCATGTTGAATACCCACTTTTTAAAGCCCCACAGACCAAAATTGCCATTTTAACAGACTTTTCCTCGTACTCAGAAGCTTCTATTTCGACCAATTTCTGGCAGAAAAATGACTCTAAACACCTATTTTAGTTCCAAACTTGATAATTCACATTTAATAATCATTTACAGTCAAAAGAGAAAACAATAAAACATGACCATTTCTTCTGACCATCTGGAGAAAGTTCGACAGGTCCGGGATCATTGTTTTTCATCAAACAATTAATTTTTTGAACTGTTGAAAAAATGATTCAACATTGTCAAATGGATTGTGCCTCATGTTGAATACCCACTTTTTAAAGCCACACAGACCAAAATTGCCATTTTAACAGACTTTTCCTCTTACTCAGAAGCTTCTATTTTGACCAATTTCTGGCAGAAAAATGACTCTAAACACTTATTTTAGTTCCAAACTTGATAATTCTCATTTAATAATCATTTACAGTCAAAAGAGAAAACAATAAAACATGACCATTTCTGACCATCTGGAGAAAGTTCGACAGGTCCGGGGTCATTGTTTTTCATCAAAAAATTAATTTTTTGAACTGTTGAAAAAATGATTCAACATGTCAAATGGATTGTGCCTCATGTTGAATACCCACTTTTTAAAGCCCCACAGTGACCAAAATTGCCATTTAACAGACTTCTCCTCCTACTCAGAAGCTTCTATTTCGACCAATTTCTGGCAGAAAAATTACTCTAAACACTTATTTTAGTTTCAAACTTGATAATTCACATTTAATAATCATTTACAGTCAAAAGAGAATACAATAAAAAATTACCATTACTGACCATCTGGAGAAAGCTCGACAGGTCCGGGGTCATCGTTTTTCATCAAAAAATTAATTTTTTGAACTGTTGAAAAAATGATTCAACATTTCAAATGGATTGTGCCTCATGTTGAATACCCACTTTTTAAAGCCCCACAGTGACCAAAATTGCCATTTAACAGACTTTTCCTCATACTCAGAAGCTCCTATTTCGACCAATTTCTGGCAGAAAAATTACTTTAAACAACGCATTTTAGTTCCAAACATGATAATTCACATTTAACAGTTGTTTACAGTCAAAAGCGAATACAATAAAAAATGACCATTACTGACCATCTGGAGAAAGTGCGACAGGTCCGGGGCCATCGTTTTTCATCAAAAAATTTATTTTTTTAACTGTTGAAAAAATGATTCAAAATGTCAAATGGATTGTGCCTCATGTTGAATACCCACTTTTTAAAGCCCCATAGTGACCAAAATTGCCATTTTAAAATACTTTTCCTCCTACTCAGAAGCTTCTATTTTGACCAATTTCCAGCAGAAAAATTACTCCAAACACTTATTTTAGTTCCAAACATGATAATTCACATTTAATAGTCATTTACAGTCAAAAGAGAAAACAATGAAAAATGACCATTTCTGACCATCTGGAGAAAGTTCGACAGGTCCGGTGTCATCGTTTTTCATCCCAAAAATATTTTTTTAACTGTTGAAAAAATGATTCAAAATATCAAATGGATTGTGCCTCATGTTGAATACCCACTTTTTAAAGCCCCACAGACCAAAATTGCCATTTTAACAGACTTTTCCTCGTACTCAGAAGCTTCTATTTCGACCAATTTCTGGCAGAAAAATGACTCCAAGCACTTATTTTAGTTCCAAACATGATAATTCACATTTAATAGTCATTTACAGACAAAAGAGAAAACATAAAAAAATGAACATTTCTGACCATCTGGAGAAAGTTCGACAGGTCCGGGGACATCGTTTTTCATCAAAAAATGTATTTTTTGAACTGTTGAAAAAATTATTAAAAATGTCAAATGGATTGTGCCTCATGTTGAATACCCACTTTTTAAAGCCCCACAGTGACCAAAATTGCCATTTTTACAGACTTTTCCTCCTACTCAGAAGCTTCTATTTCTACCAATTTCTGGCAGAAAAATGACTCTAAACAACACATTTTAGTTCCATACATGATAATTCACATTTAATAGTCATTTACAGTCAAAAGAGAAAACATAAAAAAATGACCATTTCTGACCATCTGGAGAAAGTTCGACAGGTCCGGGGTCATCGTTTTTCATCAAATGGATTGTGCCTCATGTTGAATACCCACTTTTTAAAGCCCCACAGTGACCAAAATTGCCATTTTTACAGACTTTTCCTCCTACTCAGAAGCTTATATTTCTACCAATTTCTGGCAGAAAAATTACTCTAAACAACTCATTTTAGTTCCAAACATGATAATTCACATTTAACAGTTGTTTACAGTCAAAAGAGAAAACATTAAAAAATTACTATTTCTGACCATCTGGAGAAAGTTCGACAGGTCCGGGGTCATCGTTTTTCATCCAAAAATTATTTTTTTAACTGTTGAAAAAAGTATCCAAGATGTCAAATGGATTGTGCCTCATGTTGAATAAACACTTTTTGAAGCCCCACAGTAACCAAAATTGCCATTTTTACAGACTTTTCCTCCTACTCAGAAGCTTCTATTTCGACAAATTTCTGGCAGAAAAATGACTCCAAACACTTATTTTAGTTCCAAACATGATAATTCACATTTAATAGTCATTTACAGTCAAAAGAGAAAACAATAAAACATTACCATTTCTGACCATCTGGAGAAAGTTCGACAGGTTCGGGGTCATCGTTTTTCATCAAAAAAATTATTTTTTCAACTGTTGAAAAAATTATTCAAAATGTCAAATGGATTATGCCTCATGTTGAATATCCACTTTTTGAAGCCACACAGTGACCAAAATTGACATTTTTACAGACTTTTACTCCTATTCAGAAGCTTCTATTTCGACCAATTTCTGGCAGAAAAATGACTCTAAACAACTCATTTTACTTCCAAACATGATAATTCACATTTAACAGTCGTTTACAGTCAAAAGAGAAAACATTAAAAAATGACCTTTTCTGACCATCTGGAAAAAGTTCGACAGGTCTGGGGTCATCGTTTTTCATCAAAAATTTCTTTTTTGAACTGTTGAAAAAACGATTCAAAATGTCAAATGGATTGTGCCTCATGTTGAATACCCACTTTTTAAAGCCCCACAGTGACCAAAATTGCCATTTTTACAGACTTTTCCTCCTACTCAGAAGCTTCTATTTCTACCAATTTCTGGATGAAAATTGACTCTAAACACTTATTTTAGTTCCAAACATGATAATTCACATTTAACAGTCGTTTACAGTCAAAAGAGAAAACATTAAAAAATGACCTTTTCTGACCATCTGGAAAAAGTTCGACAGGTCTGGGGTCATCGGTTTTCATCAAAAATTTCTTTTTTGAACTGTTGAAAAAACGATTCAAAATGTCAAATGGATTGTGCCTCATGTTGAATACCCACTTTTTAAAGCCCCACAGACCAAAATTGTCATTTTAACAGACTTTTCCTCATACTCAGAAGCTTCTATTTCTACCAATTTCTGGCAGAAAAATGACTCTAAACAACACATTTTAGTTCCATACATGATAATGCACACTTAATAGTCATTTACAGTCAAAAGAGAAAACATTAAAAAATGACCATTTCTGACCATCTGGAGAAAGTTTGACAGGTCCAGGGACATAGTTTTTCATCAAAAAATGTATTTTTTGAACTGTTGAAAAAATGATTAAAATGTCAAATGGATTGTGCCTCATGTTGAATACCCACTTTTAAAAGCCCCTCAGTGACCAAAATTGCCATTTTTACAGACTTTTCCTCCTACTCAGAAGCTTCTATTTCTACCAATTTCTAGCAGAAAAATGACTCTAAACCACACATTTTAGTTCCATACATGATAATGCACATTTAATTGTCATTTTTAGTCAAAAGAGAAAGCAATAAAACATGACCATTTCTGACCATCTGGAGAAAGTTCGAAAGGTCCAGGGACATCGTTTTTCATCAAAAAATTTATTTTTTGAACTGTTGAAAAAATGATTCGAAATGTCAAATGGATTGTGCCTCATATTGAATACCCACTGTTTAAAACCCCACAGTGACCAAAATTGCAATTTTACAGACTGTTCCTCCTACTCAGAAGCTTCTATTTCTACCAATTTCTGGCAGAAAAATTACTCTAAACAACTCATTTTAGTTCCAAACATGATAATTCACATTTAACAGTTGTTTACAGTCAAAAGAGAAAACAATAAAAAAATGACCATTTCTGACCATCTGGAGAAAGTTCAACAGGTCCAAGGTCATCGTTTTTCATCAAAAAATGTATTTTTTGAACTGTTGAAAAAATGATTCAAAATGTCAAATGGATTGTGCCTCATGTTGAATACCCACTTTTTAAAGCCCCACAGTGACCAAAATTGCCATTTAACTGACTTTTCCTCCTACTCAGAAGCTTCTATTTCGACCAATTTCTGGCAGAAAATTGACTCCAAACACTTATTTTAGTTCCAAACATGATAATTCACATTTAATAGTCATTTTTAGTCAAAAGAGAAAACATTAAAAAATGACCATTTCTGACCATCTGGAGAAAGTTCGACAGGTCCAAGGTCATCGTTTTTCATCAAAAAATTTATTTTTTGAACTGTTGAAAAAATGATTCAAAATGTCAAATGGATTGTGCCTCATGTTGAATACCCACTTTTTAAAGCCCCACAGTGACCAAAATTGCCATTTAACAGACTTTTCCTCCTACTCAGAAGCTTCTATTTCGACCAATTTCTGGCAGAAAATTGACTCCAAACACTTATTTTAGTTCCAAACATGATAATTCACATTTAATAGTTATTTACAGTCAAAAGAGAAAACAATAAAACATTACCATTTCTGACCATCTGGAGAAAGTTCGACAGGTTCGGAGTCATCGTTTTTCATCAAAAAAATTATTTTTTCAACTGTTGAAAAAATTATTCAAAATGTCAAATGGATTATGCCTCATGTTGAATATCCACTTTTTGGAGCCCCACAGTGACCAAAATTGCAATTTTTACAGACTTTTACTCCTATTCAGAAAGCTTCTATTTCGACCAATTTCTGGCAGAAAATTGACTCCAAACACTTATTTTAGTTCCAAACATGATAATTCACATTTAATAGTCATTTACAGTCAAAAGAGAAAACAATAAAACATTACCATTTCTGACCATCTGGAGAAAGTTCGACAGGTTCGGGGTCATCGTTTTTCATCAAAAAAATTATTTTTGCAACTGTTGAAAAAATTATTCAAAATGTCAAATGGATTATGCCTCATGTTGAATATCCACTTTTTGAAGCCCCACAGTGACCAAAATTGCCATTTTTACAGACTTTTACTCCTATTCAGAAGCTTCTATTTTGACCAATTTCTGGCAGAAAAATGACTCTAAACAACTCATTTTAGTTCCAAACATGATAATTCACATTTAACAGTTGTTTACAGTCAAAAGAGAAAACAATAAAAAAATGACCATTTCTGACCATCTGGAGAAAGTTCGACAGGTCCAAGGTCATCGTTTTTCATCAAAAAATGTATTTTTTGAACTGTTGAAAAAATGATTCAAAATGTCAAATGGATTGTGCCTCATGTTGAATACCCACTTTTTAAAGCCCCACAGTGACCAAAATTGCCATTTAACAGACTTTTCCTCCTACTCAGAAGCTTCTATTTCGACCAATTTCTGGCAGAAAAATTTCTCTATACAACTCATTTTAGTTCCAAACATGATAATTCACATTTAACAGTTGTTTACAGTCAAAATGAGAAAACAATAAAAAAAAAGACAATTTCTGACCATCTGGAGAAAGTTCGACAGGTCCGGGGTCATCGTTTTTCATAAAAAAATGTATTTTTTGAACTGTTGAAAAATAATTCAAAATATCAAATGGATTGTGCCTCATGTTGAATACCCACTTTTTAAAGCCCCACAGACCAAAATTGCCATTTTAACAGACTTTTCCTCATACTCAGAAGCTTCTATTTCTACAAATTTCTGGCAAAAAAATGACTCTAAACAACACATTTTAGTTCCATACATGATAATGCACATTTAATAGTCGTTTACAGTCAAAAGAGAAAACATTAAAAAATGACCTTTTTTGACCATCTGAAGAAAGTTCGACAGGTCTGGGGTCATCGTTTTTCATCAAAAAATTCATTTTGTGAACTGTTGAAAAAATTATTCAAAATGTCAAAGGGATTGTTCCTCATGTTGAATAACAACTTTTTACAGCCCCACAGTGACCAAAATTGCCATTTTTACAGACTTTTCCTCCTACTTAGAATCTTCTATTTCTTCCAATTTATGGCAGAAAAATGACTCTAAATAACACATTTTAGTTCCATACATGATAATGCACTTTTAATAGTTGTTTACAGTCAAAAGAGAAAACAATAAAAAAAAGTGACAATTTCTGACCATCTGGAGAAAGTTCGACAGGTCCGGGGTCATCATTTTTCATCAAAAAATTAATTTTTTGAACTGTTGAAAAAATTATTCAAAATGTCAAAGGGATTGTGCCTCATATTGAATAACCACTTTTTAAAGCCCCACAGTGACCAAAATTTCCAATTTACAGACTTTTCCACCTACTCAGAAGCTTCTATTTCGACCTATTTCTGGCAGAAAAATTTCTCTATACAACTCATTTTAGTTCCAAACATGATAATTCACATTTAACAGTTGTTTACAGTCAAAATGAGAAAACAATAAAAAAATGACAATTTCTGACCATCTGGAGAAAGTTCGACAGGTCCGGGGTCATCGTTTTTCTTCAAAAAATGTATTTTTTGAACTGTTGAAAAATAATTCAAAATATCAAATGGATTGTGCCTCATGTTGAATACCCACTTTTTAAAGCCCCACAGACCAAAATTGCCATTTTAACAGACTTTTCCTCATACTCAGAAGCTTCTATTTCTACAAATTTCTGGCAAAAAAAGACTCTAAACAACACATTTTAGTTCCATACATGATAATGCACATTTAATAGTCGTTTACAGTCAAAAGAGAAAACATTAAAAAATGACCATTTCTGACCATCTGGAGAAAGTTCAACAGGTCCGGGGTCATCGTTTTTCATCAAAAAACTTATTTTTTGAACTGTTGAAAAAATTATTCAAAATGTCAAATGGATTGTGCCTCATGTTGAATACCCACTTTTTAAAGCCCCACAGTGACCAAAATTGCCATGTAACAGACTTTTCCTCCTACTCAGAAGCTTCTATTTCGACCAATTTCTGGCAGAAAAATGACTCCAAAAACTTATTTTAGTACCAAACATGATAATTCACATTTAATAGTCATTTACAGTCAAAAGAGAAAACAATAAAAAAAATGACCATTTCTGACCATCTGGAGAAAGTTCAACAGGTCCGGGGGTCATCGTTTTTCATCAAAAAAATTATTTTTTGAACTGTTGAAAAAATGATTCAAAATGTCAAAGGGATTGTTCCTCATGTTGAATAACAACTTTTTACAGCCCCACAGTGACCAAAATTGCCATTTTTACAGACTTTTCCTCCTACTCAGAAGCTTCTATTTCTACCAATTTCTGGCAGAAAAATGACTCTAAACAACACATTTTAGTTCCATACATGATAATGCACATTTAATAGTTGTTTACAGTCAAAAGAGAAAACAATAAAAAAATGACCATTTCTGACCATCTGGAGAAAGTTCGACAGGTCCGGGGTAATCATTTTTAATCAAAAAATTAATTTTTTGAACTGTTGAAAAAAGTATCCAAAATGTCAAATGGATTGTGCCTCATATTGAATAACCACTTTTTAAAGCCCCACAGTGACAAAAATTGCCAATTTACAGACTTTTCCTCCTACTCAGAAGCTTCTATTTCGACCAATTTCTGGCAGAAAAAATGACTCTAAACAACTCATTTTAGTTCCTAACATGATAATTTACATTTAACAGTCGTTTACAGTCAAAAGAGAAAACAATAAAAAAATATCAATTTCTGACCATCTGGAAAAAGTTCAACAGGTCCGGGGTCATCGTTTTCATCAAAAAATAAATTTTTTGAACTGTTGAAAAAATGATTCAAAATGTCAAAGGGATTGTGCCTCATGTTGAATACCCACTTTTTAAAGCCCCACAGACCAAAATTGCCATTTTAACAGACTTTTCCTCATACTCAGAAGCTTCTATTTCTACAAATTTCTGGCAAAAAAATGACTCTAAACAACACATTTTAGTTCCATACATGATAATGCACATTTAATAGTCGTTTACAGTCAAAAGAGAAAACATTAAAAAATGACCATTTCTGACCATCTGGAGAAAGTTCGACAGGTGACGGGGTCATCGTTTTTCATCAAAAAATCTATTTTTTGCACTGTTGAAAAAATGATTCAAAATGTTAAATGGATTGTGCCTCATGTTGAATACCCACTTTTTAAATCCACAGTGATCAAAATTGCCATTTTAACAGACTTTTCCTCCTACTCAGAAGCTTCTATTTTGACCAATTACTGGCAGAAAAATGACTCTAAACAATTCATTTTAGTTCCAAACATGATAATTTACATTTAACAGTCGTTTACAGTCAAAAGAGAAAACAATACAAAAATGACAATTTCTGACCATCTGGAGAAAGTTCAACAGGTCCGGGGGTCATCATTTTTAATCAAAACATTTATTTTTTGAACTGTTGAAAAAAGTATCCAAAATGTCAAATGGATTGTGCCTCATATTGAATAACCACTTTTTAAAGCCCCACAGTGACCAAAATTGCCAATTTACAGACTTTTCCTCCTACTCAGAAGCTTCTATTTCGACCAATTTCTGGCAGAAAAAATGACTCTAAACAACTCATTTTAGTTCCTAACATGATAATTTACATTTAACAGTCATTTACAGTCAAAAGAGAAAACAATAACAAAATGACAATTTCTGACCATCTGGAGAAAGTTCAACAGGTCCGGGGTCATCGTTTTTCATCAAAAAATTTATTTTTTGAACTGTTGAAAAAATTATTCAAAATGTCAAATGGATTGTGCCTCATGTTGAATACCCACTGTTTAAAGCCCCACAGTGACCAAAATTGCCATTTTTACAGACTGTTCCTCCTACTCAGAAGCTTCTATTTCTACCAATTTCTGGCAGAAAAATTACTCTAAACAACTCATTTTAGTTCCAAACATGATAATTCACATTTAACAGTTGTTTACAGTCAAAAGAGAAAACAATAAAAAAATGACCATTTCTGACCATCTGGAGAAAGTTCGACAGGTCCAAGGTCATCGTTTTTCATCAAAAAATGTATTTTTTGAACTGTTGAAAAAATGATTCAAAATGTCAAATGGATTGTGCCTCATGTTGAATACCCACTTTTTAAAGCCCCACAGTGACCAAAATTGCCATTTAACAGACTTTTCCTCCTACTCAGAAGCTTCTATTTCGACCAATTTCTGGCAGAAAAATGACTCCAAACACTTATTTTAGTTCCAAACATAATAATTCACATTTAATAGTCGTTTAGAGTCAAAAGAGAAAACATTAAAAAATGACCTTTTTTGACCATCTGAAGAAAGTTCGACAGGTCTGGGGTCATCGTTTTTCATAAAAAAATTCATTTTGTGAACTGTTGAAAAAATTATTCAAAATGTCAAAGGGATTGTTCCTCATGTTGAATAACAACTTTTTACAGCCCCACAGTGACCAAAATTGCCAATTTACAGACTTTTTCTCTTACTCAGAAGCTTCTATTTCGACCAATTTCTGGCAGAAAAAATAACTCTAAACAACTCATTTTAGTTCCTAACATGATAATTCACATTTAGCAGTCGTTTACAGTCAAAAGAGAAAACATTAAAAATGACAATTTTTGACCATCTTGTGAAAGTTCGACAGGTCCGGGGTCATCGTTTTTCATCAAAAAATGTATTTTTTGAACTGTTGAAAAAATGATTCAAACTGTCAAATGGATTGTGCCTCATGTTGAATACCCACTTTTTAAAGCCCCACAGTGACCAAAATTGCCATTCTAACAGACCTTTCCTCCTACTCAGAAGCTTTTATTTCGACCAATTTCTGGCAGAAAAATTTCTCTATACAACTCATTTTAGTTCCAAACATGATAATTCACATTTAACAGTTGTTTACAGTCAAAATGAGAAAACAATAAAAAAAAGAATTTCTGACCATCTGGAGAAAGTTCGACAGGTCCGGGGTCATCGTTTTTCATCAAAAAATGTATTTTTTGAACTGTTGAAAAATAATTCAAAATATCAAATGGATTGTGCCTCATGTTGAATACCCACTTTTTAAAGCCCCACAGACCAAAATTGCCATTTTAACAGACTTTTCCTCATACTCAGAAGCTTCTATTTCTACAAATTTCTGGCAAAAAAATTACTCTAAACAACACATTTTAGTTCCATACATGATAATGCACATTTAATAGTCGTTTACAGTCAAAAGAGAAAACATTATAAAATGACCTTTTTTGACCATCTGAAGAAAGTTCGACAGGTCTGGGGTCATCGTTTTTCATCAAAAAATTCATTTTGTGAACTGTTGAAAAAATTATTCAAAATGTCAAAGGGATTGTTCCTCATGTTGAATACCAACTTTTTACAGCCCCACAGTGACCAAAATTGCCATTTTTACAGACTTTTCCTCCTACTCAGAAGCTTCTATTTCTTCCAATTTCTGGCAGAAAAATGACTCTAAATAACACATTTTAGTTCCATACATGATAATGCACTTTTAATAGTTGTTTACAGTCAAAAGAGAAAACAATAAAAAAAGTGACAATTTCTGACCATCTGGAAAAAGTACGACAGGTCCAAGGTCATCGTTTTTCATCAAAAAATTTATTTTTTGAACTGTTGAAAAAATGATTCAAAATGTCAAATGGATTGTGCCTCATGTTGAATACCCACTTTTTAAAGCCCCACAGTGACCAAAATTGCCATTTAACAGACTTTTCCTCCTACTCAGAAGCTTCTATTTCGACCAATTTCTGGCAGAAAATTGACTCCAAACACTTATTTTAGTTCCAAACATGATAATTCACATTTAATAGTCATTTACAGTCAAAAGAGTAAACAATAAAACATTACCATTTCTGACCATCTGGAGAAAGTTCGACAGGTTCGGGGTCATCGTTTTTCATCAAAAAAATTATTTTTTCAACTGTTGAAAAAATTATTCAAAATGTCAAATGGATTATGCCTCATGTTGAATATCCACTTTTTGAAG
This sequence comes from Lissotriton helveticus, assembly GCF_964261635.1. NCBI lineage: Eukaryota > Metazoa > Chordata > Amphibia > Caudata > Salamandridae > Lissotriton > Lissotriton helveticus. The sequence goes on along the minus strand of NC_136063.1, from coordinate 1,077,956,842 downwards.
CCCCACAGTGACCAAAATTGCCATTTTTACAGACTTTTACTCCTACTCAGAAGCTTCTATTTCTACCAATTTCTGGCAGAAAAATTACTCTAAACAACTCATTTTAGTTCCAAACATGATAATTCACATTTAACAGTTGTTTACAGTCAAAAGAGAAAACAATAAAAAAATGACCATTTCTGACCATCTGGAGAAAGTTCGACAGGTCCAAGGTCATCGTTTTTCATAAAAAAATGTATTTTTTGAACTGTTGAAAAAATGATTCAAAATGTCAAATGGATTGTGCCTCATGTTGAATACCCACTTTTTAAAGCCCCACAGTGACCAAAATTGCCATTTAACAGACTTTTCCTCCTACTCAGAAGCTTCTATTTCGACCAATTTCTGGCAGAAAAATGACTCCAAACACTTATTTTAGTTCCAAACATAATAATTCACATTTAATAGTCGTTTAGAGTCAAAAGAGAAAACATTAAAAAATGACCTTTTTTGACCATCTGAAGAAAGTTCGACAGGTCTGGGGTCATCGTTTTTCATAAAAAAATTCATTTTGTGAACTGTTGAAAAAATTATTCAAAATGTCAAAGGGATTGTTCCTCATGTTGAATAACAACTTTTTACAGCCCCACAGTGACCAAAATTGCCAATTTACAGACTTTTTCTCCTACTCAGAAGCTTCTATTTCGACCAATTTCTGGCAGAAAAAATGACTCTAAACAACTCATTTTAGTTCCTAACATGATAATTCACATTTAACAGTCGTTTACAGTCAAAAGAGAAAACATTAAAAATGACAATTTTTGACCATCTTGTGAAAGTTCGACAGGTCCGGGGTCATCATTTTTCATCAAAAGATGTATTTTTTGAACTGTTGAAAAAATGATTCAAACTGTCAAATGGATTGTGCCTCATGTTGAATACCCACTTTTTAAAGCCCCACAGTGACCAAAATTGCCATTCTAACAGACCTTTCCTCCTACTCAGAAGCTTCTATTTCGACCAATTTCTGGCAGAAAAATTTCTCTATACAACTCATTTTAGTTCCAAACATGATAAGTCACATTTAACAGTTGTTTACAGTCAAAATGAGAAAACAATAAAAAAAAGACAATTTCTGACCATCTGGAGAAAGTTCGACAGGTCCGGGGTCATCGTTTTTCATCAAAAAATGTATTTTTTGAACTGTTGAAAAATAATTCAAAATATCAAATGGATTGTGCCTCATGTTGAATACCCACTTTTTAAAGCCCCACAGACCAAAATTGCCATTTTAACAGACTTTTCCTCATACTCAGAAGCTTCTATTTCTACAAATTTCTGGCAAAAAAATTACTCTAAACAACACATTTTCGTTCCATACATGATAATGCACATTTAATAGTCGTTTACAGTCAAAAGAGAAAACATTAAAAAATGACCTTTTTTGACCATCTGAAGAAAGTTCGACAGGTCTGGGGTCATCGTTTTTCATCAAAAAATTCATTTTGTGAACTGTTGAAAAAATTATTCAAAATGTCAAAGGGATTGTTCCTCATGTTGAATAACAACTTTTTACAGCCCCACAGTGACCAAAATTGCCATTTTTACAGACTTTTCCTCCTACTCAGAAGCTTCTATTTCTTCCAATTTCTGGCAGAAAAATGACTCTAAATAACACATTTTAGTTCCATACATGATAATGCACTTTTAATAGTTGTTTACAGTCAAAAGAGAAAACAATAAAAAAAGTGACAATTTCTGACCATCTGGAAAAAGTTCGACAGGTCTGGGGTCATCGATTTTCATCAAAAAATTTATTTTTTGAACTGTTGAAAAAATGATTCAAAATGTCAAATGGATTGTGCCTCATGTTGAATACCCACTGTTTAAAACCCCACAGTGACCAAAATTGCAATTTTTACAGACTGTTCCTCCTACTCAGAAGCTTCTATTTCTACCAATTTCTGGCAGAAAAATTACTCTAAACAACTCATTTTAGTTCCAAACATGATAATTCACATTTAACAGTTGTTTACAGTCAAAAGAGAAAACAATAAAAAAATGACCATTTCTGACCATCTGGAGAAAGTTCGACAGGTCCAAGGTCATCGTTTTTCATCAAAAAATTTATTTTTTGAACTGTTGAAAAAATGATTCAAAATGTCAAATGGATTGTGCCTCATGTTGAATACCCACTTTTTAAAGCCCCACAGTGACCACAATTGCCATTTAACAGACTTTTCCTCCTACTCAGAAGCTTCTATTTCGACCAATTTCTGGCAGAAAATTGATTCCAAACACTTATTTTAGTTCCAAACATGATAATTCACATTTAATAGTCATTTACAGTCAAAAGAGTAAACAATAAAACATTACCATTTCTGACCATCTGGAGAAAGTTCGACAGGTTCGGGGTCATCGTTTTTCATCAAAAAAATATTTTTTCAACTGTTGAAAAAATTATTCAAAATGTCAAATGGATTATGCCTCATGTTGAATATCCACTTTTTGAAGCCCCACAGTGACCAAAATTGCCATTTTTACAGACTTTTACTCCTACTCAGAAGCTTCTATTTCTACCAATTTCTGGCAGAAAAATTACTCTAAACAACTCATTTTAGTTCCAAACATGATAATTCACATTTAACAGTTGTTTACAGTCAAAAGAGAAAACAATAAAAAAATGACCATTTCTGACCATCTGGAGAAAGTTCGACAGGTCCAAGGTCATCGTATTTCATCAAAAAATTTATTTTTTGAACTGTTGAAAAAATGATTCAAAATGTCAAGTGGATTGTGCCTCACGTTGAATACCCACTTTTTAAAGCCCCACAGTGACCAAAATTGCCATTCTAACAGACTTTTCCTCCTACTCAGAAGCTTCTATTTCGACCAATTTCTGGCAGAAAAATTACTCTATACAACTCATTTTAGTTCCAAACATGATAATTCACATTTAACAGTTGTTTACAGTCAAAATGAGAAAACAATAAAAAAATGACAATTTCTGACCATCTGGAGAAAGTTCGACAGGTCCGGTGTCATCGTTTTTCATCAGAAAATGTATTTTTTGAACTGTTGAAAAATAATTCAAAATATCAAATGGATTGTGCCTCATGTTGAATACCCACTTTTAAAAGCCCCACAGGGACCAAAATTGCCATTTTTACAGACTTTTCCTCCTACTCAGAATCTTCTATTTCTACCAATTTCTAGCAGAAAAATGACTCTAAACAACACATTTTAGTTCCATACATGATAATGCACATTTAATAGTCATTTTTAGTCAAAAGAGAAAACATTAAAAAATGACCATTTCTGACCATCTGGAGAAAGTTCGACAGGTCCAGGGACATCGTTTTTCATCAAAAAATTTATTTTTTGAACTGTTGAAAAAATGATTCAAAATGTCAAATGGATTGTGCCTCATGTTGAATACCCACTGTTTAAAGCCCCACAGTGACCAAAATTGCAATTTTTACAGACTGTTCCTCCTACTCAGAAGCTTCTATTTCTACCAATTTCTGGCAGAAAAATTACTCTAAACAACTCATTTTAGTTCCAAACATGATAATTCACATTTAACAGTTGTTTACAGTCAAAAGAGAAAACAATAAAAAAATTACCATTTCTGACCATCTGGAGAAAGGTCGACAGGTCCAAGGTCATCGTTTTTCATCAAAAAATTTATTTTTTGAACTGTTGAAAAAATGATTCAAAATGTCAATTGGATTGTGCCTCATGTTGAATACCCACTTTTTAAAGCCCCACAGTGACCAAAATTGCCATTTAACAGACTTTTCCTCCTACTCAGAAGCTTCTATTTCGACCAATTTCTGGCAGAAAATTGACTCCAAACACTTATTTTAGTTCCAAACATGATAATTCACATTTAATAGTCATTTACAGTCAAAAGAGAAAACAATAAAACATTACCATTTCTGACCATCTGGAGAAAGTTCGACAGGTTCGGGGTCATCGTTTTTCATCAAAAAAATTATTTTTTCAACTGTTGAAAAAATTATTCAAAATGTCAAATGGATTATGCCTCATGTTGAATATCCACTTTTTGAAGCCCCACAGTGACCAAAATTGCCATTTTTACAGACTTTTACTCCTATTCAGAAGCTTCTATTTCGACCAATTTCTGGCAGAAAAATGACTCTAAACAACTCATTTTAGTTCCATACATGATAATGCACATTTAATAGTCATTTTTAGTCAAAAGAGATAACATTAAAAAATGACCATTTCTGACCATCTGGAGAAAGTTCGACAGGTCCAGGGACATCGTTTTTCATCAAAAAATGTATTTTTTGAACTGTTGAAAAAATGATTCAAAATGTCAAATGGATTGTGCCTCATATTGAATACCCACTGTTTAAAGCCCCACAGTGACCAAAATTGCCATTTTTACAGACTGTTCCTCCTACTCAGAAGCTTCTATTTCTACCAATTTCTGGCAGAAAAATTACTCTAAACAACTCATTTTAGTTCCAAACATGATAATTCACATTTAACAGTTGTTTACAGTCAAAAGAGAAAACAATAAAAAAATGACCATTTCTGACCAACTGGAGAAAGTTCGACAGGTCCAAGGTCATCGTTTTTCATCAAAAAATGTATTTTTTGAACTGTTGAAAAAATGATTCAAAATGTCAAATGGATTGTGCCTCATGTTGAATACCCACTTTTTAAAGCCCCACAGTGACCAAAATTGCCATTTAACAGACTTTTCCTCCTACTCAGAAGCTTCTATTTCGACCAATTTCTGGCAGAAAAATGACTCCAAACACTTATTTTAGTTCCAAACATAATAATTCACATTTAATAGTCGTTTAGAGTCAAAAGAGAAAACATTAAAAAATGGCCTTTTTTGACCATCTGAAGAAAGTTCAACAGGTCTGGGGTCATCGTTTTTCATAAAAAAATTCATTTTGTGAACTGTTGAAAAAATTATTCAAAATGTCAAAGGGATTGTTCCTCATGTTGAATACCCACTTTTTAAAGCCCCACAGTGACCAAAATTGCCATTCTAACAGACCTTTCCTCCTACTCAGAAGCTTCTATTTCGACCAATTTCTGGCAGAAAAATTTCTCTATACAACTCATTTTAGTTCCAAACATGATAATTCACATTTAACAGTTGTTTACAGTCAAAATGAGAAAACAATAAAAAAAAAGACAATTTCTGACCATCTGGAGAAAGTTCGACAGGTCCGGGGTCATCGTTTTTCATCAAAAAATTTATTTTTTGAACTGTTGAAAAATAATTCAAAATATCAAATGGATTGTGCCTCATGTTGAATACCCACTTTTTAAAGCCCCACAGACCAAAATTGCCATTTTAACAGACTTTTCCTCATACTCAGAAGCTTCTATTTCTACAAATTTCTGGCAAAAAAATGACTCTAAACAACACATTTTAGTTCCATACATGATAATGCACATTTAATAGTCGTTTACAGTCAAAAGAGAAAACATTAAAAAATGACCTTTTTTGACCATCTGAAGAAAGTTCGACAGGTCCGGGGTCATCGTTTTTCATCAAAAAATACATTTTGTGAACTGTTGAAAAAATTATTCAAAATGTCAAAGGGATTGTGCCTCATATTGAATAACCACTTTTTAAAGCCCCACAGTGACCAAAATTTCCAATTTACAGACTTTTCCACCTACTCAGAAGCTTCTATTTCGACCAATTTCTGGCAGAAAAAATGACTCTAAACAACTCATTTTAGTTCCTAACATGATAATTCACATTTAACAGTCGTTTACAGTCAAAAGAGAAAACATTAAAAATGACAATTTTTGACCATCTGGTGAAAGTTCGACAGGTCCGGGGTCATCGTTTTTCATCAAAAAATGTATTTTTTGAACTGTTGAAAAAATGATTCAAACTGTCAAATGGTTATGCCTCATGTTGAATACCCACTTTTTAAAGCCCCACAGTGACCAAAATTGCCATTCTAACAGACCTTTCCTCCTACTCAGAAGCTTCTATTTCGACCTATTTCTGGCAGAAAAATTTCTCTATACAACTCATTTTAGTTCCAAACATGATAATTCACATTTAACAGTTGTTTACAGTCAAAATGAGAAAACAATAAAAAAATGACAATTTCTGACCATCTGGAGAAAGTTCGACAGGTCCGGGGTCATCGTTTTTCTTCAAAAAATGTATTTTTTTAACTGTTGAAAAATAATTCAAAATATCAAATGGATTGTGCCTCATGTTGAATACCCACTTTTTAAAGCCCCACAGACCAAAATTGCCATTTTAACAGACTTTTCCTCATACTCAGAAGCTTCTATTTCTACAAATTTCTGGCAAAAAAAGACTCTAAACAACACATTTTTGTTCCATACATGATAATGCACATTTAATAGTCGTTTACAGTCAAAAGAGAAAACATTAAAAAATGACCATTTCTGACCATCTGGAGAAAGTTCAACAGGTCCGGGGTCATCGTTTTTCATCAAAAAATTTATTTTTTGAACTGTTGAAAAAATTATTCAAAATGTCAAATGGATTGTGCCTCATGTTGAATACCCACTTTTTAAAGCCCCACAGTGACCAAAATTGCCATGTAACACACTTTTCCTCCTACTCAGAAGCTTCTATTTCGACCAATTTCTGGCAGAAAAATGACTCCAAAAACTTATTTTAGTACCAAACATGATAATTCACATTTAATAGTCATTTACAGTCAAAAGAGAAAACAATAAAAAAATGACCATTTCTGACCATCTGGAGAAAGTTCAACAGGTCCGGGGGTCATCGTTTTTCATCAAAAAAATTATTTTTTGAACTGTTGAAAAAATTATTCAAAATGTCAAAGGGATTGTTCCTCATGTTGAATAACAACTTTTTACAGCCCCACAGTGACCAAAATTGCCATTTTTACAGACTTTTCCTCCTACTCAGAAGCTTCTATTTCTACCAATTTCTGGCAGAAAAATGACTCTAAACAACACATTTTAGTTCCATACATGATAATGCACATTTAATAGTCATTTTTAGTCAAAAGAGGAAACATTAAAAAATGACCATTTCTGACCATCTGGAGAAAGTTCGACAGGTCCAGGGACATCGTTTTTCATCAAAAAATGTATTTTTTGAACTGTTGAAAAAATGATTCAAAATGTCAAATGGATTGTGCCTCATGTTGAATACCCACTGTTTAAAGCCCCACAGTGACCAAAATTGCAATTTTTACAGACTGTTCCTCCTACTCAGAAGCTTCTATTTCTACCAATTTCTGGCAGAAAAAATACTCTAAACAACTCATTTTAGTTCCAAACATGATAATTCACATTTAACAGTTGTTTACAGTCAAAAGAGAAAACAATAAAAAAAATGACCATTTCTGACCATCTGGAGAAAGTTTGACAGGTCCAAGGTCATCGTTTTTCATCAAAAAGTTTATTTTTTGAACTGTTGAAAAAATGATTCAAAATGTCAAATGGATTGTGCCTCATGTTGAATACCCACTTTTTAAAGCCCCACAGTGACCAAAATTGCCATTTAACAGACTTTTCCTCCTACTCAGAAGCTTCTATTTCGACAAATTTCTGGCAGAAAATTGACTCCAAACACTTATTTTAGTTCCAAACATGATAATTCACATTTAATAGTTATTTACAGTCAAAACAGAAAACAATAAAACATTACCATTTCTGACCATCTGGAGAAAGTTCGACAGGTTCGGGGTCATCGTTTTTCATCAAAAAAATTATTTTTTCAACTGTTGAAAAAATTATTCAAAATGTCAAATGGATTATGCCTCATGTTGAATATCCACTTTTTGAAGTCCCACAGTGACCAAAATTGCCATTTTTACAGACTTTTACTCCTATTCAGAAGCTTCTATTTCGACCAATTTCTGGCAGAAAAATGACTCTAAACAACTCATTTTAGTTCCATACATGATAATGCACATTTAATAGTCATTTTTAGTCAAAAGAGATAACATTAAAAAATGACCATTTCTGACCATCTGGAGAAAGTTCGACAGGTCCAGGGACATCGTTTTTCATCAAAAAATGTATTTTTTGAACTGTTGAAAAAATGATTCAAAATGTCAAATGGATTGTGCCTCATGTTGAATACCCACTGTTTAAAGCCCCACAGTGACCAAAATTGCCATTTTTACAGACTGTTCCTCCTACTCAGAAGCTTCTATTTCTACCAATTTCTGGCAGAAAAATTACTCTAAACAACTCATTTTAGTTCCAAACATGATAATTCACATTTAACAGTTGTTTACAGTCAAAAGAGAAAACAATAAAAAAATGACCATTTCTGACCATCTGGAGAAAGTTCGACAGGTCCAAGGTCATCGTTTTTCATCAAAAAATTTATTTTTTGAACTGTTGAAAAAATGATTCAAAATGTCAAATGGATTGTGCCTCATGTTGAATACCCACTTTTTGAAGCCCCACAGTGACCAAAATTGCCATTTTTACAGACTTTTACTCCTATTCAGAAGCTTCTATTTCGACCAATTTCTGGCAGAAAAATGAGACTAAACAACTCATTTTAGTTCCATACATGATAATGCACATTTAATAGTCATTTTTAGTCAAAAGAGAAAACATTAAAAAATGACCATTTCTGACCATCTGGAGAAAGTTCGACAGGTCCAGGGACATCGTTTTTCATCAAAAAATGTATTTTTTGAACTGTTGAAAAAATGATTCAAAATGTCAAATGGATTGTGCCTCATGTTGAATACCCACTTTTAAAAGCCCCACAGTGACCAAAATTGCAATTTTTACAGACTGTTCCTCCTACTTAGAAGCTTCTATTTCTACCAATTTCTGGCAGAAAAATTACTCTAAACAACTCATTTTAGTTCCAAACATGATAATTCACATTTAACAGTTGTTTACAGTCAAAAGAGAAAACAATAAAAAAATGACGATTTCTGACCATCTGGAGAAAGTTCGACAGGTCCAAGGTCATCGTTTTTCATCAAAAAATTTAATTTTTGAACTGTTGAAAAAATGATTCAAAATGTCAAATGGATTGTGCCTCATGTTGAATACCCACTTTTTAAAGCCCCACAGTGACCAAAATTGCCATTTAACAGACTTTTCCTCCTACTCAGAAGCTTCTATTTCGACCAATTTCTGGCAGAAAATTGACTCCAAACACTTATTTTAGTTCCAAACATGATAATTCACATTTAATAGTCATTTACAGTCAAAAGAGAAAACAATAAAACATTACCATTTCTGACCATCTGGAGAAAGTTCGACAGGTTCGGGGTCATCGTTTTTCATCAAAAAAATTATTTTTTCAACTGTTGAAAAAATTATTCAAAATGTCAAATGGATTATGCCTCATGTTGAATATCCACTTTTTGAAGCCCCACAGTGACCAAAGTTGCCATTTTTACAGACTTTTACTCCTATTCAGAAGCTTCTATTTAGACCAATCTCTGGCAGAAAAATGACTCTAACAACTCATTTTAGTTCCATACATGATAATGCACTTTTAATAGTTGTTTACAGTCAAAAGAGAAAACAATAAAAAAAGTGACAATTTCTGACCATCTGGAAAAAGTTCGACAGGTCTGGGGTCATCGATTTTCATCAAAAAATTTATTTTTTGAACTGTTGAAAAAATGATTCAAAATGTCAAATGGATTGTGCCTCATGTTGAATACCCACTGTTTAAAACCCCACAGTGACCAAAATTGCAATTTTTACAGACTGTTCCTCCTACTCAGAAGCTTCTATTTCTACCAATTTCTGGCAGAAAAATTACTCTAAACAACTCATTTTAGTTCCAAACATGATAATTCACATTTAACAGTTGTTTACAGTCAAAAGAGAAAACAATAAAAAAATGACCATTTCTGACCATCTGGAGAAAGTTCGACAGGTCCAAGGTCATCGTTTTTCATCAAAAAATTTATTTTTTGAACTGTTGAAAAAATGATTCAAAATGTCAAATGGATTGTGCCTCATGTTGAATACCCACTTTTTAAAGCCCCACAGTGACCAAAATTGCCATTTAACAGACTTTTCCTCCTACTCAGAAGCTTCTATTTCGACCAATTTCTGGCAGAAAATTGATTCCAAACACTTATTTTAGTTCCAAACATGATAATTCACATTTAATAGTCATTTACAGTCAAAAGAGTAAACAATAAAACATTACCATTTCTGACCATCTGGAGAAAGTTCGACAGGTTCGGGGTCATCGTTTTTCATCAAAAAAATTATTTTTTCAACTGTTGAAAAAATTATTCAAAATGTCAAATGGATTATGCCTCATGTTGAATATCCACTTTTTGAAGCCCCACAGTGACCAAAATTGCCATTTTTACAGACTTTTACTCCTACTCAGAAGCTTCTATTTCTACCAATTTCTGGCAGAAAAATTACTCTAAACAACTCATTTTAGTTCCAAACATGATAATTCACATTTAACAGTTGTTTACAGTCAAAAGAGAAAACAATAAAAAAATGACCATTTCTGACCATCTGGAGAAAGTTCGACAGGTCCAAGGTCATCGTATTTCATCAAAAAATTTATTTTTTGAACTGTTGAAAAAATGATTCAAAATGTCAAGTGGATTGTGCCTCACGTTGAATACCCACTTTTTAAAGCCCCACAGTGACCAAAATTGCCATTCTAACAGACTTTTCCTCCTACTCAGAAGCTTCTATTTCGACCAATTTCTGGCAGAAAAATTACTCTATACAACTCATTTTAGTTCCAAACATGATAATTCACATTTAACAGTTGTTTACAGTCAAAATGAGAAAACAATAAAAAAATGACAATTTCTGACCATCTGGAGAAAGTTCGACAGGTCCGGTGTCATCGTTTTTCATCAGAAAATGTATTTTTTGAACTGTTGAAAAATAATTCAAAATATCAAATGGATTGTGCCTCATGTTGAATACCCACTTTTAAAAGCCCCACAGGGACCAAAATTGCCATTTTTACAGACTTTTCCTCCTACTCAGAATCTTCTATTTCTACCAATTTCTAGCAGAAAAATGACTCTAAACAACACATTTTAGTTCCATACATGATAATGCACATTTAATAGTCATTTTTAGTCAAAAGAGAAAACATTAAAAAATGACCATTTCTGACCATCTGGAGAAAGTTCGACAGGTCCAGGGACATCGTTTTTCATCAAAAAATTTATTTTTTGAACTGTTGAAAAAATGATTCAAAATGTCAAATGGATTGTGCCTCATGTTGAATACCCACTGTTTAAAGCCCCACAGTGACCAAAATTGCAATTTTTACAGACTGTTCCTCCTACTCAGAAGCTTCTATTTCTACCAATTTCTGGCAGAAAAATTACTCTAAACAACTCATTTTAGTTCCAAACATGATAATTCACATTTAACAGTTGTTTACAGTCAAAAGAGAAAACAATAAAAAAATGACCATTTCTGACCAACTGGAGAAAGTTCGACAGGTCCAAGGTCATCGTTTTTCATCAAAAAATGTATTTTTTGAACTGTTGAAAAAATGATTCAAAATGTCAAATGGATTGTGCCTCATGTTGAATACCCACTTTTTAAAGCCCCACAGTGACCAAAATTGCCATTTAACAGACTTTTCCTCCTACTCAGAAGCTTCTATTTCTACCAATTTCTGGCAGATAAATGACTCCAAACACTTATTTTAGTTCCAAACATAATAATTCACATTTAATAGTCGTTTAGAGTCAAAAGAGAAAACATTAAAAAATGACCTTTTTTGACCATCTGAAGAAAGTTCAACAGGTCTGGGGTCATCGTTTTTCATAAAAAAATTCATTTTGTGAACTGTTGAAAAAATTATTCAAAATGTCAAAGGGATTGTTCCTCATGTTGAATACCCACTTTTTAAAGCCCCACAGTGACCAAAATTGCCATTCTAACAGACCTTTCCTCCTACTCAGAAGCTTCTATTTCGACCAATTTCTGGCAGAAAAATTTCTCTATACAACTCATTTTAGTTCCAAACATGATAATTCACATTTAACAGTTGTTTACAGTCAAAATGAGAAAACAATAAAAAAAAAGACAATTTCTGACCATCTGGAGAAAGTTCGACAGGTCCGGGGTCATCGTTTTTCATCAAAAAATTTATTTTTTGAACTGTTGAAAAATAATTCAAAATATCAAATGGATTGTGCCTCATGTTGAATACCCACTTTTTAAAGCCCCACAGACCAAAATTGCCATTTTAACAGACTTTTCCTCATACTCAGAAGCTTCTATTTCTACAAATTTCTGGCAAAAAAATGACTCTAAACAACACATTTTAGTTCCATACATGATAATGCACATTTAATAGTCGTTTACAGTCAAAAGAGAAAACATTAAAAAATGACCTTTTTTGACCATCTGAAGAAAGTTCGACAGGTCTGGGGTCATCGTTTTTCATCAAAAAATACATTTTGTGAACTGTTGAAAAAATTATTCAAAATGTCAAAGGGATTGTTCCTCATGTTGAATAACAACTTTTTACAGCCCCACAGTGACCAAAATTGCCATTTTTACAGACTTTTCCTCCTACTCAGAAGCTTCTATTTCTTCCAATTTCTGGCAGAAAAATTACTCTAAATAACACATTTTAGTTCCATACATGATAATGCACTTTTAATAGTTGTTTACAGTCAAAAGAGAAAACAATAAAAAAAAGTGACAATTTCTGACCATCTGGAGAAAGTTCGACAGGTCCGGGGTCATCATTTTTCATCAAAAAATTAATTTTTTGAACTGTTGAAAAAATTATTCAAAATGTCAAAGGGATTGTGCCTCATATTGAATAACCACTTTTTAAAGCCCCACAGTGACCAAAATTTCCAATTTACAGACTTTTCCACCTACTCAGAAGCTTCTATTTCGACCAATTTCTGGCAGAAAAAATGACTCTAAACAACTCATTTTAGTTCCTAACATGATAATTCACATTTAACAGTCGTTTACAGTCAAAAGAGAAAACATTAAAAATGACAATTTTTGACCATCTGGTGAAAGTTCGACAGGTCCGGGGTCATCGTTTTTCATCAAAAAATGTATTTTTTGAACTGTTGAAAAAATGATTCAAACTGTCAAATGGTTGTGCCTCATGTTGAATACCCACTTTTTAAAGCCCCACAGTGACCAAAATTGCCATTCTAACAGACCTTTCCTCCTACTCAGAAGCTTCTATTTCGACCTATTTCTGGCAGAAAAATTTCTCTATACAACTCATTTTAGTTCCAAACATGATAATTCACATTTAACAGTTGTTTACAGTCAAAATGAGAAAACAATAAAAAAATGACAATTTCTGACCATCTGGAGAAAGTTCGACAGGTCCGGGGTCATCGTTTTTCTTCAAAAAATGTATTTTTTTAACTGTTGAAAAATAATTCAAAATATCAAATGGATTGTGCCTCATGTTGAATACCCACTTTTTAAAGCCCCACAGACCAAAATTGCCATTTTAACAGACTTTTCCTCATACTCAGAAGCTTCTATTTCTACAAATTTCTGGCAAAAAAAGACTCTAAACAACACATTTTTGTTCCATACATGATAATGCACATTTAATAGTCGTTTACAGTCAAAAGAGAAAACATTAAAAAATGACCATTTCTGACCATCTGGAGAAAGTTCAACAGGTCCGGGGTCATCGTTTTTCATCAAAAAATTTATTTTTTGAACTGTTGAAAAAATTATTCAAAATGTCAAATGGATTGTGCCTCATGTTGAATACCCACTTTGTAAAGCCCCACAGTGACCAAAATTGCCATGTAACACACTTTTCCTCCTACTCAGAAGCTTCTATTTCGACCAATTTCTGGCAGAAAAATGACTCCAAAAACTTATTTTAGTACCAAACATGATAATTCACATTTAATAGTCATTTACAGTCAAAAGAGAAAACAATAAAAAAATGACCATTTCTGACCATCTGGAGAAAGTTCAACAGGTCCGGGGGTCATCGTTTTTCATCAAAAAAATTATTTTTTGAACTGTTGAAAAAATTATTCAAAATGTCAAAGGGATTGTTCCTCATGTTGAATAACAACTTTTTACAGCCCCACAGTGACCAAAATTGCCATTTTTACAGACTTTTCCTCCTACTCAGAAGCTTCTATTTCTACCAATTTCTGGCAGAAAAATGACTCTAAACAACACATTTTAGTTCCATACATGATAATGCACATTTAATAGTCATTTTTAGTCAAAAGAGGAAACATTAAAAAATGACCATTTCTGACCATCTGGAGAAAGTTCGACAGGTCCAGGGACATCGTTTTTCATCAAAAAATGTATTTTTTGAACTGTTGAAAAAATGATTCAAAATGTCAAATGGATTGTGCCTCATGTTGAATACCCACTGTTTAAAGCCCCACAGTGACCAAAATTGCAATTTTTACAGACTGTTCCTCCTACTCAGAAGCTTCTATTTCTACCAATTTCTGGCAGAAAAAATACTCTAAACAACTCATTTTAGTTCCAAACATGATAATTCACATTTAACAGTTGTTTACAGTCAAAAGAGAAAACAATAAAAAAAATGACCATTTCTGACCATCTGGAGAAAGTTTGACAGGTCCAAGGTCATCGTTTTTCATCAAAAAGTTTATTTTTTGAACTGTTGAAAAAATGATTCAAAATGTCAAATGGATTGTGCCTCATGTTGAATACCCACTTTTTAAAGCCCCACAGTGACCAAAATTGCCATTTAACAGACTTTTCCTCCTACTCAGAAGCTTCTATTTCGACAAATTTCTGGCAGAAAATTGACTCCAAACACTTATTTTAGTTCCAAACATGATAATTCACATTTAATAGTTATTTACAGTCAAAACAGAAAACAATAAAACATTACCATTTCTGACCATCTGGAGAAAGTTCGACAGGTTCGGGGTCATCGTTTTTCATCAAAAAAATTATTTTTTCAACTGTTGAAAAAATTATTCAAAATGTCAAATGGATTATGCCTCATGTTGAATATCCACTTTTTGAAGTCCCACAGTGACCAAAATTGCCATTTTTACAGACTTTTACTCCTATTCAGAAGCTTCTATTTCGACCAATTTCTGGCAGAAAAATGACTCTAAACAACTCATTTTAGTTCCATACATGATAATGCACATTTAATAGTCATTTTTAGTCAAAAGAGATAACATTAAAAAATGACCATTTCTGACCATCTGGAGAAAGTTCGACAGGTCCAGGGACATCGTTTTTCATCAAAAAATGTATTTTTTGAACTGTTGAAAAAATGATTCAAAATGTCAAATGGATTGTGCCTCATGTTGAATACCCACTGTTAAAGCCCCACAGTGACCAAAATTGCCATTGTTACAGACTGTTCCTCCTACTCAGAAGCTTCTATTTCTACCAATTTCTGGCAGAAAAATTACTCTAAACAACTCATTTTAGTTCCAAACATGATAATTCACATTTAACAGTTGTTTACAGTCAAAAGAGAAAACAATAAAAAAATGACCATTTCTGACCATCTGGAGAAAGTTCGACAGGTCCAAGGTCATCGTTTTTCATCAAAAAATTTATTTTTTGAACTGTTGAAAAAATGATTCAAAATGTCAAATGGATTGTGCCTCATGTTGAATACCCACTTTTTGAAGCCCCACAGTGACCAAAATTGCCATTTTTACAGACTTTTACTCCTATTCAGAAGCTTCTATTTCGACCAATTTCTGGCAGAAAAATGAGACTAAACAACTCATTTTAGTTCCATACATGATAATGCACATTTAATAGTCATTTTTAGTCAAAAGAGAAAACATTAAAAAATGACCATTTCTGACCATCTGGAGAAAGTTCGACAGGTCCAGGGACATCGTTTTTCATCAAAAAATGTATTTTTTGAACTGTTGAAAAAATGATTCAAAATGTCAAATGGATTGTGCCTCATGTTGAATACCCACTTTTAAAAGCCCCACAGTGACCAAAATTGCAATTTTTACAGACTGTTCCTCCTACTTAGAAGCTTCTATTTCTACCAATTTCTGGCAGAAAAATTACTCTAAACAACTCATTTTAGTTCCAAACATGATAATTCACATTTAACAGTTGTTTACAGTCAAAAGAGAAAACAATAAAAAAATGACGATTTCTGACCATCTGGAGAAAGTTCGACAGGTCCAAGGTCATCGTTTTTCATCAAAAAATTTAATTTTTGAACTGTTGAAAAAATGATTCAAAATGTCAAATGGATTGTGCCTCATGTTGAATACCCACTTTTTAAAGCCCCACAGTGACTAAAATTGCCATTTAACAGACTTTTCCTCCTACTCAGAAGCTTCTATTTCGACCAATTTCTG
Source organism: Lissotriton helveticus (assembly GCF_964261635.1). Classification (NCBI taxonomy): domain Eukaryota; kingdom Metazoa; phylum Chordata; class Amphibia; order Caudata; family Salamandridae; genus Lissotriton; species Lissotriton helveticus. The sequence continues at coordinate 1,077,940,550 of NC_136063.1, read as the reverse complement.
GCAGAAAATTGACTCCAAACACTTATTTTAGTTCCAAACATGATAATTCACATTTAATAGTCATTTACAGTCAAAAGAGAAAACAATAAAACATTACCATTTCTGACCATCTGGAGAAAGTTCGACAGGTTCGGGGTCATCGTTTTTCATCCAAAAAATTATTTTTTCAACTGTTGAAAAAATTATTCAAAATGTCAAATGGATTATGCCTCATGTTGAATATCCACTTTTTGAAGCCCCACAGTGACCAAAGTTGCCATTTTTACAGACTTTTACTCCTATTCAGAAGCTTCTATTTAGACCAATTTCTGGCAGAAAAATGACTCTAACAACTCATTTTAGTTCCATACATGATAATGCACATTTAATAGTCATTTTTAGTCAAAAGAGATAACATTAAAAAATGACCATTTCTGACCATCTGTAGAAAGTTCGACAGGTCCAGGGACATCGTTTTTCATCAAAAAATGTATTTTTTGAACTGTTGAAAAAATGATTCAAAATGTCAAATGGATTGTGCCTCATGTTGAATACCCACTTTTTAAAACCCCACATTGACCAAAATTGCAATTTTTACAGACTTTTCCTCCTACTCAGAAGCTTCTATTTCTACCAATTTCTGGCAGTAAAATTATTCTAAACAACTCATTTTAGTTCCAAACATGATAATTTACATTTAACAGTTGTTTACAGTCAAAAGAGAAAACAATAAACCATGACCATTTCTGACCATCTGGAGAGAGTTCGACAGGTCTGGGGTCATCGTTTTTCATCAAAAAAATTATTTTTTCAACTGTTGAAAAAATTATTCAAAATGTCAAATGGATTATGCCTCATGTTGAATAAACACTTTTTGAAGCCCCACAGTAACCAAAATTGCCATTTTTACAGACTTTTCCTCCTACTCAGAAGCTTCTATTTCTACCAATTTCTGGCAGAAAAATTATTCTAAACAACTCATTTTAGTTCCAAACATGATAATTTACATTTAACAGTTGTTTACAGTCAAAAGAGAAAACAATAAACCTTGACCATTTCTGACCATCTGGAGAGAGTTCGACAGGTCTGGGGTCATCGTTTTTCATCAAAAAATTCATTTTTTGAACTGTTGAAAAAATGATTCAAAATGTCAAAGGGATTGTGCCTCATGTTGAATACCAACTGTTTAAAGCCCCACAGTGACCAAAATTGCCATTTTTACAGACTGTTCCTCCTACTCAGAAGCTTCTATTTCTACCAATTTCTGGCAGAAAAATTACTCTAAACAACTCATTTTAGTTCCAAACATGATAATTCACATTTAACAGTTGTGTACAGTCAAAAGAGAAAACAATAAGAAAATGACCATTTCTGACCATCTGGAGAAAGTTCGACAGGTCCAAGGTCATCGTTTTTCATCAAAAAATTTTTTTTTTGAACTGTTGAAAAAATGATTCAAAATGTCAAATGGATTGTGCCTCATGTTGAATACCCACTTTTTAAAGCCCCACAGTGACCAAAATTGCCATTCTAACAGACTTTTCCTCCTACTCAGAAGCTTCTATTTCGACCAATTTCTGGCAGAACAATTACTCTATACAACTCATTTTAGTTCCAAACATGATAATTCACATTTAACAGTTGTTTACAGTCAAAATGAGAAAACAATAAAAAAAAATGACAATTTCTGACCATCTGGAGAAAGTTCGACAGGTCCGGGGTCATCGTTTTTAATAAAAAAAATTATTTTTTGAACTGTTGAAAAATAATTCAAAATATCAAATGGATTGTGCCTCATGTTGAATACCCACTTTTTAAGGCCCCACAGTGACCAAAATTGCCATTCTAACAGACTTTTCCTCCTACTCAGAAGCTTCTATTTCTACAAATTTCTGGCAAAAAAATGACTCTAAACAACACATTTTAGTTCCATACATAATAATGCACATTTAATAGTCGTTTACAGTCAAAAGAGAAAACATTAAAAAATGACCATTTCTGACCATCTGGAGAAAGTTCGACAGGTGACGGGGTCATCGTTTTTCATCATAAAATTTATTTTTTGAACTGTTGAAAAAATTATTCAAAATGTCAAAGGGATTGTTTCTCATGTTGAATAACAACTTTTTACAGCCCCACAGTGACCAAAATTGCCATTTTTACAGACTTTTCCTCCTACTCAGAAGCTTCTATTTCTACCAATTTCTGGCAGAAAAATGACTCTAAACAACACATTTTAGTTCCATACATGATAATGCACATTTAATAGTTGTTTACAGTCAAAAGAGAAAACATTAAAAAATGACCATTTCTGACCATCTGCAGAAAGTTCAACAGGTCCGGGGTCATCGTTTTTCATCAAAAAATTTATTTTTTGAACTGTTGATAAAATGATTCAAAATGTCAAATGGATTGTGCCTCATGTTGAATACCCACTTTTTAAAGCCCCACAGTGACCAAAATTGCCATTTTTACAGACTTTTCCTCCTACTCAGAAGCTTATATTTCTACCAATTTCTGGCAGAAAAATTACTCTAAACAACTCATTTTAGTTCCAAACATGATAATTCACATTTAACAGTTGTTTACAGTCAAAAGAGAAAACAATACAAAAATGACCATTTCTGACCATCTGGAGAAAGTTCGACAGGTCCGGGGTCATCGTTTTTCATCAAAAAATTTATTTTTTGAACTGTTGAAAAAATTATTCAAAATGTTAAATGGATTGTGCCTCATGTTGAATACCCACTTTTTAAAGCCCCACAGTGACCAAAATTGCCATTTTAACAGACTTTTCCTCCTACTCAGAAGCTTCTATTTTGACCAATTACTGGCAGAAAAATGACTCTAAACAATTCATTTTAGTTCCAAACATGATAATTTACATTTAACAGTCGTTTACAGTCAAAAGAGAAAACAATAAAAAAATGACCATTTCTGACCATCTGGAGAAAGTTCAACAGGTCCGGGGGTCATCGTTTTTCATCAAAAAATTTATTTTTTGAACTGTTGAAAAAATGATTCAAAATGTCAAAGGGATTGTTCCTCATGTTGAATAACAACTTTTTACAGCCCCACAGTGACCAAAATTGCCATTTTTACAGACTTTTCCTCCTACTCAGAAGCTTCTATTTCTACCAATTTCTGGCAGAAAAATGACTCTAAACAACACATTTTAGTTCCATACATGATAATGCACATTTAATAGTTGTTTACAGTCAAAAGAGAAAACATTAAAAAATGACCATTTCTGACCATCTGGAGAAAGTTCGACAGGTCCGGGGTCATCGTTTTTAATAAAAAAAATTATTTTTTGAACTGTTGAAAAATAATTCAAAATATCAAATGGATTGTGCCTCATGTTGAATACCCACTTTTTAAGGCCCCACAGTGACCAAAATTGCCATTCTAACAGACTTTTCCTCCTACTCAGAAGCTTCTATTTCTACAAATTTCTGGCAAAAAAATGACTCTAAACAACACATTTTAGTTCCATACATGATAATGCACATTTAATAGTCGTTTACAGTCAAAAGAGAAAACATTAAAAAATGACCATTTCTGACCATCTGGAGAAAGTTCGACAGGTGACGGGGTCATCGTTTTTCATCAAAAAATTTATTTTTTGAACTGTTGAAAAAATGATTCAAAATGTCAAAGGGATTGTTCCTCATGTTGAATACCCACTTTTTAAAGCCCCACAGTGACCAAAATTGCCATTTTTACAGACTTTTCCTCCTACTCAGAAGCTTATATTTCTACCAATTTCTGGCAGAAAAATTACTCTAAACAACTCATTTTAGTTCCAAACATGATAATTCACATTTAACAGTTGTTTACAGTCAAAAGAGAAAACAATACAAAAATGACCATTTCTGACCATCTGGAGAAAGTTCGACAGGTCCGGGGTCATCATTTTTAATCAAGAAATTAATTTTTGGAACTGTTGAAAACATTATTCAAAATGTCAAATGGATTGTGCCTCATGTTAAATAAACACTTTTTGAAGCCCCACAGTAACCAAAATTGCCATTTTTACAGACTTTTCCTCCTACTCAGAAGCTTCTATTTTGAGCAATTTCTGGAAGAAAATTGACTCTAAACACTTATTTTAGTTCCAAACATGATAATTCACATTTAACAGTTGTTTACAGTCAAAAGAGAAAACAATTAAAAAATGACCATTTCTGACCATCTGGAGAAAGTTCGACAGGTCCAAGGTCATCGTTTTCCATCAAAAAATTTATTTTTTTAACTGTTGAAAAAATGATTCAAAATGTCAAATGGATTGTGCCTCATGTTGAATACCCACTTTTTAAAGCCCCACAGTGACCAAAATTGCCATTTAACAGACTTTTCCTCCTACTCAGAAGCTTCTATTTCGACCAATTTCTGGCAGAAAATTGACTCCAAACACTTATTTTAGTTCCAAACATGATAATTCACATTTAATAATCATTTACAGTCAAAAGAGAAAACAATAAAACATTACCATTTCTGACCATCTGGAGAAAGTTCGACAGGTTCGGGGTCATCGTTTTTCATCAAAAAAATTTTTTTTTCAACTGTTGAAAAAATGATTCAAAATGTCAAATGGATTATGCCTCATGTTGAATATCCCCTTTTTGAAGCCCCACAGTGACCAAAATTGCCATTTTTACAGACTTTTACTCCTATTCAGAAGCTTCTATTTTGACCAATTTCTGGCAGAAAAATGACTCTAAACAACTCATGTTAGTTCCATACATGATAATGCACATTTAATAGTCATTTTTAGTCAAAAGAGAAAACATAAAAAAATTACCATTTCTGACCATCTGGAGAAAGTTCGACAGGTCCAGGGACATCGTTTTTCATCAAAAAATTTCTTTTTTGAACTGTTGAAAAAATGATTCAAAATGTCAAATGGATTGTGCCTCATGTTGAATACCCACTGTTTAAAGCCCCACAGTGACCAAAATTGCCATTTTTACAGACTTTTCCTCCTACTCAGAAGCTTCTATTTCTACCAATTTCTGGCAGAAAAATTAATCTAAACAACTCCTTTTACTTCCAAACATGACAATTCACATTTAACAGTTGTTTACAGTCAAAAGAGAAAACATTAAAAAATGACCATTTCTGACCATCTGGAAAAAGTTCGACAGGTCTGGGGTCATCGTTTTTCATCAAAAAATTAATTTTTTGAACTGTTGAAAAAATGATTGAAAATGTCAAATGGATTGGGCCTCATGTTGAATACCCACTTTTTAAAGCCCCACAGTGACCAAAATTACCATTTTAGCAGACATTTCCTCCTACTCAGAAGCTTCTATTTTGACCAATTTCTGGAAGAAAATTGACTCTAAACACTTATTTTAGTTCCAAACATGATAATTCACATTTAACAGTCGTTTAGAGTCAAAAGAGAAAACATAAAAAAATGACCTTTTCTGACCATCTTGAGAAAGTTCGACAGGTCTGGGGTCATCGTTTTTCATCAAAAAATTCAGTTTTTTAACTGTTGAAAAAATGATTCAAAATGTCAAAGGGATTGTTCCTCATGTTGAATAACAACTTTTTACAGCCCCACAGTGACCAAAATTGCCATTTTTACAGACTTTTCCTCCTACTCAGAAGCTTCTATTTCTACCAATTTCTGGCAGAAAAATTACTCTAAACAACACATTTTAGTTCCATACATGATAATGCACATTTAATAGTTGTTTACAGTCAAAAGAGAGAACATTAAAAAATTACCATTTCTGACCATCTGCAGAAAGTTCAACAGGTCCGGGGTCATCATTTTTCATCAAAAAATAAATTTTTTGAACTGTTGAAAACATTATTCAAAATGTCAAATGGATTGTGCCTCGTGTTAAATAAACACTTTTTGAAGCCCCACAGTAACCAAAATTGCCATTTTTACAGACTTTTCCTCCTACTCAGAAGCTTCTATTTCGACCAATTTCTGGCAAAAAATGACTCTAAACACACTCATTTTAGTTCCAAACATGATAATTCACATTTAATAGTCATTTACAGTCAAAAGAGAAAACAATAAAACATTACCATTTCTGACCATCTGGAGAAAGTTCGACAGGTTCGGGGTCATCGTTTTTCATCAAAAAAATTATTTTTTCAACTGTTGAAAAAATTATTCAAAATGTCAAATGGATTATGCCTCATGTTGAATATCCACTTTTTGAAGCCCCACAGTGACCAAAATTGCCATTTTTACAGACTTTTACTCCTATTCAGAAGCTTCTATTTCGACCAATTTCTGGCAGAAAAATTACTCTAAACAACTCATTTTAGTTCCATACATGATAATGCACATTTAATAGTTGTTTACAGTCAAAAGAGAAAACATTAAAAAATGACCATTTCTGACCATCTGCAGAAAGTTCAACAGGTCCGGGGTCATCGTTTTTCATCAAAAAATGTATTTTTTGAACTGTTGATAAAATGATTCAAAATGTCAAATGGATTGTGCCTCATGTTGAATACCCACTTTTTAAGCCCCACAGTGACCAAAATTGCCATTTTTACAGACTTTTCCTCCTACTCAGAAGCTTATATTTCTACCAATTTCTGGCAGAAAAATTACTCTAAATGACTCATTTTAGTTCCAAACATGATAATTCACATTTAACAGTTGTTTACAGTCAAAAGAGAAAACAATAAAAAAAATGACCATTTCTGACCATCTGGAGAAAGTTCGACAGGTCCGGGGTCATCATTTTTAATCAAAAAATTAATTTTTTGAACTGTTGAAAAAAGTATCCAAAATGTCAAATGGATTGTGCCTCATATTGAATAACCACTTTTTAAAGCCCCACAGTGACCAAAATTGCCAATTTACAGACTTTTCCTCCTACTCAGAAGCTTCTATTTCGACCAATTTCTGGCAGAAATAATGACTCTAAACAACTCATTTTAGTTCCTAACATGATAATTTACATTTAACAGTTGTTTACAGTCAAAAGAGAAAACATTAAAAAATGACCATTTCTGACCATCTGGAGAAAGTTCGACAGGTCCGGGGTCATCGTTTTTCATCCAAAAATTATTTTTTTAACTGTTGAAAAAAGTATCCAAAATGTCAAATGGATTGTGCCTCATGTTGAATAAACACTTTTTGAAGCCCCACAGTAACCAGAATTGCCATTTTTACAGACTTTTCCTCCTACTCAGAAGCTTCTATTTCGACCAATTTCTGGCAGAAAAATGACTCCAAACACTTATTTTAGTTCCAAACATGATAATTCACATTTAATAGTCATTTACAGTCAAAAGAGAAAACAATAAAACATTACCATTTCTGACCATCTGGAGAAAGTTCGACAGGTTCGGGGTCATCGTTTTTCATCAAAAAAATTATTTTTTCAACTGTTGAAAAAATTATTCAAAATGTCAAATGGATTATGCCTCATGTTGAATAAACACTTTTTGAAGCCCCACAGTAACCAAAATTGCCATTTTTACAGACTTTTCCTCCTACTCAGAAGCTTCTATTTCGACCAATTTCTGGCAGAAAAATGACTCCAAACACTTATTTTAGTTCCAAACATGATAATTCACATTTAACAGTCGTTTACAGTCAAAAGAGAAAACATTAAAAAATGACCATTTCTGACCATCTGGAAAAAGTTCGACAGGTCTGGGGTCATCGTTTTTCATCAAAAAATGTATTTTTTGAACTGTTGAAAAAACGATTCAAACTGTCAAATGGATTGTGCCTCATGTTGAATACCCACTTTTTAAAGCCCCACAGTGACCAAAATTGCCATTTTTACAGACTTTTCCTCCTACTCAGAAGCTTATATTTCTACCAATTTCTGGCAGAAAAATTAATCTAAACAACTCATTTTACTTCCAAACATGATAATTCACATTTAACAGTTGTTTACAGTCAAAAGAGAAAACATTAAAAAATGACCATTTCTGACTATCTGGAAAAAGTTCGACAGGTCTGAGGTCATCGTTTTTCATCAAAAAATTAATTTTTTGAACTGTTGAAAAAATGATTCAAAATGTCAAATGGATTGGGCCTCATGTTGAATACCCACTTTTTAAAGCCCCACAGTGACCAAAATTACCATTTTAGCAGACATTTCCTCCTACTCAGAAGCTTCTATTTTGACCAATTTCTGGAAGAAAATTGACTCTAAACACTTATTTTAGTTCCAAACATGATAATTCACATTTAACAGTCGTTTAGAGTCAAAAGAGAAAACATAAAAAAATGACCTTTTCTGACAATCTTGAGAAAGTTCGACAGGTCTGGGGTCATCGTTTTTCATCAAAAAATTCATTTTTTAACTGTTGAAAAAATGATTCAACATGTCAAAGGGATTGTTCCTCATGTTGAATAACAACTTTTTACAGCCCCACAGTGACCAAAATTGCCATTTTTACAGACTATTCCTCCTACTCAGAAGCTTCTATTTCTACCAATTTCTGGCAGAAAAATGACTCTAAACAACACATTTTAGTTCCATACATGATAATGCACATTTAATAGTTGTTTACAGTCAAAAGAGAGAACATTAAAAAATTACCATTTCTGACCATCTGCAGAAAGTTCAACAGGTCCGGGGTCATAATTTTTCATCAAAAAATTAATTTTTTGAACTGTTCAAAACATTATTCAAAATGTCAAATGGATTGTGCCTCGTGTTAAATAAACACTTTTTGAAGCCCCACAGTAACCAAAATTGCCATTTTTACAGACTTTTCCTCCTACTCAGAAGCTTCTATTTCGACCAATTTCTGGCAAAAAATGACTCTAAACACACTCATTTTAGTTCCAAACATGATAATTCACATTTAATAGTCATTTACAGTCAAAAGAGAAAACAATAAAACATTACCATTTCTGACCATCTGGAGAAAGTTCGACAGGTTCGGGGTCATCGTTTTTCATCCAAAAAATTATTTTTTCAACTGTTGAAAAAATTATTCAAAATGTCAAATGGATTATGCCTCATGTTGAATATCCCCTTTTTGAAGCCCCACAGTGACCAAAATTGCCATTTTTACAGACTTTTACTCCTATTCAGAAGCTTCTATTTCGACCAATTTCTGGCAGAAAAATTACTCTAAACAACTCATTTTAGTTCCATACATGATAATGCACATTTAATAGTCATTTTTAGTCAAAAGAGAAAACATTAAAAAATGACCATTTCTGACCATCTGGAGAAAGTTCGACAGGTCCAGGGACATCGTTTTTCATCAAAAAATTTATTTTTTGAACTGTTGAAAAAATGATTCAAAATGTCAAATGGATTGTGCCTCAAGTTGAATACCCACTGTTTAAAGCCCCACAGTGACCAAAATTGCCATTTTTACAGACTGTTCCTCCTACTCAGAAGCTTCTATTTCTACCAATTTCTGGCAGAAAAATTACTCTAAACAACTCATTTTAGTTCCAAGCATGATAATTCACATTTAACAGTTGTTTACTGTCAAAAGAGAAAACAATAAAAAAATGACCATTTCTGACCATCTGGAGAAAGTTCGACAGGTCTAAGGTCATCGTTTTTCATCAAAAAAATTATTTTTTGAACTGTTGAAAAAATTATTCAAAATGTCAAATGGATTGTGCCTCATGTTGAATACCCACTTTTTAAAGCCCCACAGCGACCAAAATTGCCATTTAACAGACTTTTCCTCCTACTCAGAAGCTTCTATTTCGACCAATTTCTGGCAGAAAATTGACTCCAAACACTTATTTTAGTTCCAAACATGATAATTCACATTTAATAGTCATTTACAGTCAAAAGAGAAAACAATAAAACATTACCATTTCTGACCATCTGTAGAAAGTTCGACAGGTTCGGGGTCATCGTTTTTCATCAAAAAAATTATTTTTTCAACTGTTGAAAAAATTATTCAAAATGTCAAATGGATTATGCCTCATGTTGAATATCCCCTTTTTGAAGCCCCACAGTGACCAAAATTGCCATTTTTACAGACTTTTACTCCTATTCAGAAGCTTCTATTTCGACCAATTTCTGGCAGAAAAATGACTCTAAACAACTCATTTTAGTTCCATACATGATAATGCACATTTAATAGTCATTTTTAGTCAAAAGAGAAAACATTAAAAAATGACCATTTCTGACCATCTGGAGAAAGTTCGACAGGTCCAGGGACATCGTTTTTCATCAAAAAATGTATTTTTTGAACTGTTGAAAAAATGATTCAAAATGTCAAATGGATTGTGCCTCATGTTGAATACCCACTGTTTAAAGCCCCACAGTGACCAAAATTGCAATTTTTACAGACTGTTCCTCCTACTCAGAAGCTTCTATTTCTACCAATTTCTGGCAGAAAAAATACTCAAAACAACTCATTTTAGTTCCAAACATGATAATTCACATTTAACAGTTGTTTACAGTCAAAAGAGAAAACAATAAAAAAAATGACCATTTCTGACCATCTGGAGAAAGTTTGACAGGTCCAAGGTCATCGTTTTTCATCAAAAAATTTTTTTTTTGAACTGTTGACAAAATGTCAAATGGATTGTGCCTCATGTTGAATACCCACTTTTTAAAGCCCCACAGTGACCAAAATTGCCATTTAACAGACTTTTCCTCCTACTCAGAAGCTTCTATTTCGACAAATTTCTGGCAGAAAATTGACTCCAAACACTTATTTTAGTTCCAAACATGATAATTCACATTTAATAGTTATTTACAGTCAAAACAGAAAACAATAAAACATTACCATTTCTGACCATCTGGAGAAAGTTCGACAGGTTCGGGGTCATCGTTTTTCATCAAAAAAATTATTTTTTCAACTGTTGAAAAAATTATTCAAAATGTCAAATGGATTATGCCTCATGTTGAATATCCACTTTTTTAAGCCCCACAGTGACCAAAATTGCCATTTTTACAGACTTTTACTCCTATTCAGAAGCTTCTATTTCGACCAATTTCTGGCAGAAAAATGACTCTAAACAACTCATTTTAGTTCCATACATGATAATGCACATTTAATAGTCATTTTTAGTCAAAAGAGATAACATTAAAAAATGACCATTTCTGACCATCTGGAGAAAGTTCGACAGGTCCAAGGTCATCGTTTTTCATCAAAAAATTTATTTTTTGAACTGTTGAAAAAATGATTCAAAATGTCAAATGGATTGTGCCTCACGTTGAATACCCACTTTTTAAAGCCCCACAGTGACCAAAATTGCCATTCTAACAAACTTTTCCTCCTACTCAGAAGCTTCTATTTCGACCAATTTCTGGCAGAAAAATTACTCTATACAACTCATTTTAGTTCCAAACATGATAATTCACATTTAACAGTTGTTTACAGTCAAAATGAGAAAACAATAAAAAAATGACAATTTCTGACCATCTGGAGAAAGTTCGACAGGTCCGGGGTCATCGTTTTTCATCAAAAAATGTATTTTTTGAACTGTTGAAAAATAATTCAAAATATCAAATGGATTGTGCCTCATGTTGAATACCCACTTTTAAAAGCCCCACAGTGACCAAAATTGCCATTTTTACAGACTTTTCCTCCTACTCAGAATCTTCTATTTCTACCAATTTCTAGCAGAAAAATGACTCTAAACAACACATTTTAGTTCCATACATGATAATGCACATTTAATAGTCATTTTTAGTCAAAAGAGAAAACATTAAAAAATGACCATTTCTGACCATCTGGAGAAAGTTCGACAGGTCCAGGGACATCGTTTTTCATCAAAAAATTTATTTTTTGAACTGTTGAAAAAATGATTCAAAATGTCAAATGGATTGTGCCTCATGTTGAATACCCACTGTTTAAAGCCCCACAGTGACCAAAATTGCAATTTTTACAGACTGTTCCTCCTACTCAGAAGCTTCTATTTCGACCAATTTCTGGCAGAAAAATTACTCTAAACAACTCATTTTAGTTCTAAACATGATAATTCACATTTAACAGTTGTTTACAGTCAAAAGAGAAAACAATAAAAAAAATTACCATTTCTGACCATCTGGAGGAAGTTCGACAGGTCCAAGGTCATCGTTTTTCATCAAAAAATTTATTTTTTGAACTGTTGAAAAAATGATTCAAAATGTCAAATGGATTGTGCCTCATGTTGAATACCCACTTTTTAAAGCCCCACAGTGACCAAAATTGCCATTCTAACAGACTTTTCCTCCTACTCAGAAGCTTCTATTTCGACCAATTTCTGGCAGAAAAATTACTCTATACAACTCATTTTAGTTCCAAACATGATAATTCACATTTAACAGTTGTTTACAGTCAAAATGAGAAAACAATAAAAAAATGACAATTTCTGACCATCTGGAGAAAGTTCGACAGGTCCGGGGTCATCGTTTTTCATCAAGAAATGTATTTTTTGAACTGTTGAAAAATAATTCAAAATATCAAATGGATTGTGCCTCATGTTGAATACCCACTTTTTAAAGCCCCACAGACCAAAATTGCCAATTTACAGACTTTTCCTCCTACTCAGAAGCTTCTATTTCGACCGATTTCTGGCAGAAAAAATGACTCTAAACAACTCATTTTAGTTCCATACATGATAATGCACATTTAATAGTTGTTTACAGTCAAAAGAGAAAACATTAAAAAATGACCATTTCTGACCATCTGGAGAAAGTTCAACAGGTCCGGGGTCATCGTTTTTCATCAAAAAAACTATTTTTTGAACTGTTGAAAAAATTATTCAAAATGTCAAATGGATTGTGCCTCATGTTGAATACCCACTTTTTAAAGCCCCACAGTGACCAAAATTGCCATGTAACAGACTTTTCCTCCTACTCAGAAGCTTCTATTTCGACCAATTTCTGGCAGAAAAATGACTCCAAAAACTTATTTTAGTACCAAACATGATAATTCACATTTAATAGTCATTTACAGTCAAAAGAGAAAACAATAAAAAAAAATGACCATTTCTGACCATCTGGAGAAAGTTCAACAGGTCCGGGGGTCATCGTTTTTCATCAAAAAAATTATTTTTTGAACTGTTGAAAAAATGATTCAAAATGTCAAAGGGATTGTTCCTCATGTTGAATAACAACTTTTTACAGCCCCACAGTGACCAAAATTGCCATTTTTACAGACTTTTCCTCCTACTCAGAAGCTTCTATTTCTACCAATTTCTGGCAGAAAAATGACTCTAAACAACACATTTTAGTTCCATACATGATAATGCACATTTAATAGTTGTTTACAGTCAAAAGAGAAAACATTAAAAAATGACCATTTCTGACCATCTGCAGAAAGTTCAACAGGTCCGGGGTCATCGTTTTTCATCAAAAAATGTATTTTTTGAACTGTTGATAAAATGATTCAAAATGTCAAATGGATTGTGCCTCATGTTGAATACCCACTTTTTAAGCCCCACAGTGACCAAAATTGCCATTTTTACAGACTTTTCCTCCTACTCAGAAGCTTATATTTCTACCAATTTCTGGCAGAAAAATTACTCTAAATGACTCATTTTAGTTCCAAACATGATAATTCACATTTAATAGCCATTTACAGTCAAAAGAGAAAACAATAAAACATTACCATTTCTGACCATCTGGAGAAAGTTCGACAGGTTCGGGGTCATCGTTTTTCATCAAAAAAATTATTTTTTCAACTGTTGAAAAAATTATTCAAAATGTCAAATGGATTATGCCTCATGTTGAATATCCACTTTTTGAAGCCCCACAGTGACCAAAATTGCCATTTTTACAGACTTTTACTCCTATCAGAAGCTTCTATTTCGACCAATTTCTGGCAGAAAAATTACTCTAAACAACTCATTTTAGTTCCATACATGATAATGCACATTTAATAGTCATTTTTAGTCAAAAGAGAAAACATTAAAAAATGACCATTTCTGACCATCTGGAGAAAGTTCGACAGGTCCAGGGACATCGTTTTTCATCAAAAAATTTATTTTTTGAACTGTTGAAAAAATGATTCAAAATGTCAAATGGATTGTGCCTCATGTTGAATACCCACTGTTTAAAGCCCCACAGACCAAAATTGCCATTTTAACAGACTTTTCCTCATACTCAGAAGCTTCTATTTCTACAAATTTCTGGCAAAAAAATGACTCTAAACAACACATTTTAGTTCCATACATGATAATGCACATTTAACAGTCGTTTACAGTCAAAAGAGAAAACAATAAAAAATGACAATTTCTGACCATCTGGAGGAAAGTTCAACAGGTCCGGGGTCATCGTTTTTCATCAAAAAATTTATTTTTTGAACTGTTGAAAAAATTATTCAAAATGTCAAATGGATTGTGCCTCATGTTGAATACCCACTTTTTAAAACCCCACAGTGACCAAAATTGCCATTTAACAGACTTTTCCTCATACTCAGAAGCTTCTATTTCGACCAATTTCTGGCAGAAAAATGACTCCAAACACCTATTTTAGTTCCAAACATGATAATTCACATTTAATAGTCATTTACAGTCAAAAGAGAAAACAATAAAAAAAATGACAATTTCTGACCATCTGGAGAAAGTTCAACAGGTCCGGGGGTCATCGTTTTTCATCAAAACATTCATTTTTTGAACTGTTGAAAAAATGATTCAAAATGTCAAAGGGATTGTTCCTCATGTTGAATAACAACTTTTTACAGCCCCACAGTGACCAAAATTGCCATTTTTACAGACTTTTCCTCCTACTCAGAAGCTTCTATTTCTACCAATTTCTGGCAGAAAAATGACTCTAAACAACACATTTTAGTTCCATACATGATAATGCACATTTAATAGTTGTTTACAGTCAAAAGAGAAAACATTAAAAAATGACCATTTCTGACCATCTGCAGAAAGTTCAACAGGTCCGGGGTCATCGTTTTTCATCAAAAAATGTATTTTTTGAACTGTTGATAAAATGATTCAAAATGTCAAATGGATTGTGCCTCATGTTGAATACCCACTTTTTAAGCCCCACAGTGACCAAAATTGCCATTTTTACAGACTTTTCCTCCTACTCAGAAGCTTATATTTCTACCAATTTCTGGCAGAAAAATTACTCTAAATGACTCATTTTAGTTCCAAACATGATAATTCACATTTAACAGTTGTTTACAGTCAAAAGAGAAAACAATAAAAAAAATGACCATTTCTGACCATCTGGAGAAAGTTCGACAGGTCCGGGGTCATCATTTTTAATCAAAAAATTAATTTTTTGAACTGTTGAAAAAAGTATCCAAAATGTCAAATGGATTGTGCCTCATATTGAATAACCACTTTTTAAAGCCCCACAGTGACCAAAATTGCCAATTTACAGACTTTTCCTCCTACTCAGAAGCTTCTATTTCGACCGATTTCTGGCAGAAAAAATGACTCTAAACAACTCATTTTAGTTCCATACATGATAATGCACATTTAATAGTTGTTTACAGTCAAAAGAGAAAACATTAAAAAATGACCATTTCTGACCATCTGGAGAAAGTTCAACAGGTCCGGGGTCATCGTTTTTCATCAAAAAACCTATTTTTTGAACTGTTGAAAAAATTATTCAAAATGTCAAATGGATTGTGCCTCATGTTGAATACCCACTTTTTAAAGCCCCACAGTGACCAAAATTGCCATGTAACAGACTTTTCCTCCTACTCAGAAGCTTCTATTTCGACCAATTTCTGGCAGAAAAATGACTCCAAAAACTTATTTTAGTACCAAACATGATAATTCACATTTAATAGTCATTTACAGTCAAAAGAGAAAACAATAAAAAAAAATGACCATTTCTGACCATCTGGAGAAAGTTCAACAGGTCCGGGGGTCATCGTTTTTCATCAAAAAAATTATTTTTTGAACTGTTGAAAAAATGATTCAAAATGTCAAAGGGATTGTTCCTCATGTTGAATAACAACTTTTTACAGCCCCACAGTGACCAAAATTGCCATTTTTACAGACTTTTCCTCCTACTCAGAAGCTTCTATTTCTACCAATTTCTGGCAGAAAAATGACTCTAAACAACACATTTTAGTTCCATACATGATAATGCACATTTAATAGTTGTTTACAGTCAAAAGAGAAAACATTAAAAAATGACCATTTCTGACCATCTGCAGAAAGTTCAACAGGTCCGGGGTCATCGTTTTTCATCAAAAAATGTATTTTTTGAACTGTTGATAAAATGATTCAAAATGTCAAATGGATTGTGCCTCATGTTGAATACCCACTTTTTAAGCCCCACAGTGACCAAAATTGCCATTTTTACAGACTTTTCCTCCTACTCAGAAGCTTATATTTCTACCAATTTCTGGCAGAAAAATTACTCTAAATGACTCATTTTAGTTCCAAACATGATAATTCACATTTAATAGCCATTTACAGTCAAAAGAGAAAACAATAAAACATTACCATTTCTGACCATCTGGAGAAAGTTCGACAGGTTCGGGGTCATCGTTTTTCATCAAAAAAATTATTTTTTCAACTGTTGAAAAAATTATTCAAAATGTCAAATGGATTATGCCTCATGTTGAATATCCACTTTTTGAAGCCCCACAGTGACCAAAATTGCCATTTTTACAGACTTTTACTCCTATTCAGAAGCTTCTATTTCGACCAATTTCTGGCAGAAAAATTACTCTAAACAACTCATTTTAGTTCCATACATGATAATGCACATTTAATAGTCATTTTTAGTCAAAAGAGAAAACATTAAAAAATGACCATTTCTGACCATCTGGAGAAAGTTCGACAGGTCCAGGGACATCGTTTTTCATCAAAAAATTTATTTTTTGAACTGTTGAAAAAATGATTCAAAATGTCAAATGGATTGTGCCTCATGTTGAATACCCACTGTTTAAAGCCCCACAGACCAAAATTGCCATTTTAACAGACTTTTCCTCATACTCAGAAGCTTCTATTTCTACAAATTTCTGGCAAAAAAATGACTCTAAACAACACATTTTAGTTCCATACATGATAATGCACATTTAACAGTCGTTTACAGTCAAAAGAGAAAACAATAATAAATGACAATTTCTGACCATCTGGAGGAAAGTTCAACAGGTCCGGGGTCATCGTTTTTCATCAAAAAATTTATTTTTTGAACTGTTGAAAAAATTATTCAAAATGTCAAATGGATTGTGCCTCATGTTGAATACCCACTTTTTAAAACCCCACAGTGACCAAAATTGCCATTTAACAGACTTTTCCTCATACTCAGAAGCTTCTATTTCGACCAATTTCTGGCAGAAAAATGACTCCAAACACCTATTTTAGTTCCAAACATGATAATTCACATTTAATAGTCATTTACAGTCAAAAGAGAAAACAATAAAAAAAATGACAATTTCTGACCATCTGGAGAAAGTTCAACAGGTCCGGGGGTCATCGTTTTTCATCAAAACATTCATTTTTTGAACTGTTGAAAAAATGATTCAAAATGTCAAAGGGATTGTTCCTCATGTTGAATAACAACTTTTTACAGCCCCACAGTGACCAAAATTGCCATTTTTACAGACTTTTCCTCCTACTCAGAAGCTTCTATTTCTACCAATTTCTGGCAGAAAAATGACTCTAAACAACACATTTTAGTTCCATACATGATAATGCACATTTAATAGTTGTTTACAGTCAAAAGAGAAAACATTAAAAAATGACCATTTCTGACCATCTGCAGAAAGTTCAACAGGTCCGGGGTCATCGTTTTTCATCAAAAAATGTATTTTTTGAACTGTTGATAAAATGATTCAAAATGTCAAATGGATTGTGCCTCATGTTGAATACCCACTTTTTAAGCCCCACAGTGACCAAAATTGCCATTTTTACAGACTTTTCCTCCTACTCAGAAGCTTATATTTCTACCAATTTCTGGCAGAAAAATTACTCTAAATGACTCATTTTAGTTCCAAACATGATAATTCACATTTAACAGTTGTTTACAGTCAAAAGAGAAAACAATAAAAAAAATGACCATTTCTGACCATCTGGAGAAAGTTCGACAGGTCCGGGGTCATCATTTTTAATCAAAAAATTAATTTTTTGAACTGTTGAAAAAAGTATCCAAAATGTCAAATGGATTGTGCCTCATATTGAATAACCACTTTTTAAAGCCCCACAGTGACCAAAATTGCCAATTTACAGACTTTTCCTACTACTCAGAAGCTTCTATTTCGACCAATTTCTGGCAGAAAAAATGACTCTAAACAACTCGTTTTAGTTCCTAACATGATAATTTACATTTAACAGTTGTTTACAGTCAAAAGAGAAAACATTAAAAAATGACCATTTCTGACCATCTGGAGAAAGTTCGACAGGTCCGGGGTCATCGTTTTTCATCCAAAAATTATTTTTTTAACTGTTGAAAAAAGTATCCAAAATGTCAAATGGATTGTGCCTCATGTTGAATAAACACTTTTTGAAGCCCCACAGTAACCAGAATTGCCATTTTTACAGACTTTTCCTCCTACTCAGAAGCTTCTATTTCGACCAATTTCTGGCAGAAAAATGACTCCAAACACTTATTTTAGTTCCAAACATGATAATTCACATTTAATAGTCATTTACAGTCAAAAGAGAAAACAATAAAACATTACCATTTCTGACCATCTGGAGAAAGTTCGACAGGTTCGGGGTCATCGTTTTTCATCAAAAAAATTATTTTTTCAACTGTTGAAAAAATTATTCAAAATGTCAAATGGATTATGCCTCATGTTGAATAAACACTTTTTGAAGCCCCACAGTAACCAAAATTGCCATTTTTACAGACTTTTCCTCCTACTCAGAAGCTTCTATTTCGACCAATTTCTGGCAGAAAAATGACTCCAAACAACTCGTTTTAGTTCCTAACATGATAATTTACATTTAACAGTTGTTTACAGTCAAAAGAGAAAACATTAAAAAATGACCATTTCTGACCATCTGGAGAAAGTTCGACAGGTCCGGGGTCATCGTTTTTCATCCAAAAATTATTTTTTTAACTGTTGAAAAAAGTATCCAAAATGTCAAATGGATTGTGCCTCATGTTGAATAAACACTTTTTGAAGCCCCACAGTAACCAGAATTGCCATTTTTACAGACTTTTCCTCCTACTCAGAAGCTTCTATTTCGACCAATTTCTGGCAGAAAAATGACTCCAAACACTTATTTTAGTTCCAAACATGATAATTCACATTTAATAGTCATTTACAGTCAAAAGAGAAAACAATAAAACATTACCATTTCTGACCATCTGGAGAAAGTTCGACAGGTTCGGGGTCATCGTTTTTCATCAAAAAAATTATTTTTTCAACTGTTGAAAAAATTATTCAAAATGTCAAATGGATTATGCCTCATGTTGAATAAACACTTTTTGAAGCCCCACAGTAACCAAAATTGCCATTTTTACAGACTTTTCCTCCTACTCAGAAGCTTCTATTTCGACCAATTTCTGGCAGAAAAATGACTCCAAACACTTATTTTAGTTCCAAACATGATAATTCACATTTAACAGTCGTTTAGAGTCAAAAGAGAAAACATTAAAAAATGACCATTTCTGACCATCTGGAAAAAGTTCGACAGGTCTGGGGTCATCGTTTTTCATCAAAAAATGTATTTTTTGAACTGTTGAAAAAACGATTCAAACTGTCAAATGGATTGTGCCTCATGTTGAATACCCACTTTTTAAAGCCCCACAGTGACCAAAATTGCCATTTTTACAGACTTTTCCTCCTACTCAGAAGCTTATATTTCTACCAATTTCTGGCAGAAAAATTAATCTAAACAACTCATTTTACTTCCAAACATGATAATTCACATTTAACAGTTGTTTACAGTCAAAAGAGAAAACATTAAAAAATGACCATTTCTGACCATCTGGAAAAAGTTCGACAGGTCTGGGGTCATCGTTTTTCATCAAAAAATTAATTTTTTGAACTGTTGAAAAAATGATTGAAAATGTCAAATGGATTGGGCCTCATGTTGAATACCCACTTTTTAAAGCCCCACAGTGACCAAAATTACCATTTTAGCAGACATTTCCTCCTACTCAGAAGCTTCTATTTCGACCAATTTCTGGCAAAAAATGACTCTAAACACACTCATTTTAGTTCCAAACATGATAATTCACATTTAATAGTCATTTACAGTCAAAAGAGAAAACAATAAAACATTACCATTTCTGACCATCTGGAGAAAGTTCGACAGGTTCGGGGTCATCGTTTTTCATCAAAAAAATTATTTTTTCAACTGTTGAAAAAATTATTCAAAATGTCAAATGGATTATGCCTCATGTTGAATATCCACTTTTTGAAGCCCCACAGTGACCAAAATTGCCATTTTTACAGACTGTTTCTCCTACTCAGAAGCTTCTATTTCGACCAATTTCTGGCAGAAAAATTACTCTAAACAACTCATTTTAGTTCCAAACATGATAATTCACATTTAACAGTTGTTTACAGTCAAAAGAGAAAACAATAAAAAAAATTACCATTTCTGACCATCTGGAGGAAGTTCGACAGGTCCAAGGTCATCGTTTTTCATCAAAAAATTTATTTTTTGAACTGTTGAAAAAATGATTCAAAATGTCAAATGGATTGTGCCTCATGTTGAATACCCACTTTTTAAAGCCCCACAGTGACCAAAATTGCCATTCTAACAGACTTTTCCTCCTACTCAGAAGCTTCTATTTCGACCAATTTCTGGCAGAAAAATTACTCTATACAACTCATTTTAGTTCCAAACATGATAATTCACATTTAACAGTTGTTTACAGTCAAAATGAGAAAACAATAAAAAAATGACAATTTCTGACCATCTGGAGAAAGTTCGACAGGTCCGGGGTCATCGTTTTTCATCAAGAAATGTATTTTTTGAACTGTTGAAAAATAATTCAAAATATCAAATGGATTGTGCCTCATGTTGAATACCCACTTTTTAAAGCCCCACAGACCAAAATTGCCATTTTAACAGACTTTTCCTCATACTCAGAAGCTTCTATTTCTACAAATTTCTGGCAAAAAAATGACTCTAAACAACACATTTTAGTTCCATACATGATAATGCACATTTAATAGTCGTTTACAGTCAAAAGAGAAAACATTAAAAAATGACCATTTCTGAACATCTGGAGAAAGTACGACAGGTGACGGGGTCATCGTTTTTCATCAAAAAATTTATTTTTTGCACTGTTGAAAAAATTATTCAAAATGTTAAATGGATTGTGCCTCATGTTGAATACCCACTTTTTAAATCCACAGTGATCAAAATTGCCATTTTAACAGACTTTTCCTCCTACTCAGAAGCTTCTATTTTGACCAATTACTGGCAGAAAAATGACTCTAAACAATTCATTTTAGTTCCAAACATGATAATTTACATTTAAATTAAGTTCAACAGGTCCGGGGTCATCGTTTTTCATCAAAAAAATTATTTTTTGAACTGTTGATAAAATGATTCAAAATGTCAAATGGATTGTGCCTCATGTTGAATACCCACTTTTTAAAGCCCCACAGTGACCAAAATTGCCATTTTTACAGACTTTTCCTCCTACTCAGAAGCTTATATTTCTACCAATTTCTGGCAGAAAAATTACTCTAAACGACTCATTTTAGTTCCAAACATGATAATTCACATTTAACAGTTGTTTACAGTCAAAAGAGAAAACAATAAAAAAATGACCATTTCTGACCATCTGGAGAAAGTTCGACAGGTCCGGGGTCATCATTTTTAATCAAAAAATTAATTTTTTGAACTGTTGAAAAAAGTATCCAAAATGTCAAATGGATTATGCCTCATGTTGAATATCCACTTTTTGAAGCCCCACAGTGACCAAAATTGCCATTTTTACAGACTTTTACTCCTATTCAGAAGCTTCTATTTCGACCAATTTCTGGCAGAAAAATTACTCTAAACAACTCATATTAGTTCCATACATGATAATGCACATTTAATAGTCATTTTTAGTCAAAAGAGAAAACATTAAAAAATGACCATTTCTGACCATCTGGAGAAAGTTCGACAGGTCCAGGGACATCGTTTTTCATCAAAAAATTTATTTTTTGAACTGTTGAAAAAATGATTCAAAATGTCAAATGGATTGTGCCTCATGTTGAATACCCACTGTTTAAAGCCCCACAGACCAAAATTGCCATTTTAACAGACTTTTCCTCATACTCAGAAGCTTCTATTTCTACAAATTTCTGGCAAAAAAATGACTCTAAACAACATATTTTAGTTCCATACATGATAATGCACATTTAACAGTCGTTTACAGTCAAAAGAGAAAACAATAAAAAATGACAATTTCTGACCATCTGGAGAAAGTTCAACAGGTCCGGGGTCATCGTTTTTCATCAAAAAATTTATTTTTTGAACTGTTGAAAAAATTATTCAAAATGTCAAATGGATTGTGCCTCATGTTGAATACCCACTTTTTAAAACCCCACAGTGACCAAAATTGCCATTTAACAGACTTTTCCTCATACTCAGAAGCTTCTATTTCGACCAATTTCTCTCAGAAAAATGACTCCAAACACTTATTTTAGTTCCAAACATGATAATTCACATTTAATAGTCATTTACAGTCAAAAGAGAAAACAATAAAAAAAATGACAATTTCTGACCATCTGGAGAAAGTTCAACAGGTCCGGGGGTCATCGTTTTTCATCAAAACATTCATTTTTTGAACTGTTGAAAAAATGATTCAAAATGTCAAAGGGATTGTTCCTCATGTTGAATAACAACTTTTTACAGCCCCACAGTGACCAAAATTGCCATTTTTACAGACTTTTCCTCCTACTCAGAAGCTTCTATTTCTACCAATTTCTGGCAGAAAAATGACTCTAAACAACACATTTTAGTTCCATACATGATAATTAAGCATGGGCGGATTTTGCGGATCCACGATTCGCGGATTCAGCGGATTCACGGATCGTGGATCCGCAAAATCCGCGGATTCAGCGGATTTGCGGATTTGGGGGCGGGGCTTCCTCGAGCGTGTGGGCGGGGCCAAACGGACGGGGCTTCCACGCGAGCGCACATGCCTCTTGTGTGTCTAAAAGGTCAGAGACCGATCAGAGCAGCAGATTAAGAGACAGAAGCCCCTGGTCACAGGAACAGCACGGGGGTTGCGCTCGTAAAAGTCAAAGATGCCCAGCCTCCCAACGCTCACGTTTTTTTTTGGGCTGCTGAATGAGTCACTGCATTTGCGCTTCAACTAGTTCCAGCGACCAAGTGTGTGTCACTATGCAATCGCGCCGAAGTGCGCAGGGGTCCCTTGAGTGAAATGTCCATCATAGTGGGTAAATGGCGGGAAGACGGTGCACACCTCGAGTGTGTGGGCGGGGCCAAACGGACGGGGCGTCCATGCGAGCATGCCTCTTGTGTGTATAAAAGGTCAGAGACCGATCAGAGCAGCAGATTAATTTTTGGGCTGATGAATGAGTCACTGAATTTAAGCTTCAACTAGGGCACATGCTTTATTGATATTTGCAAGTGTTTCCTGTTGAGGTTTATTTTTTTGTGCCAGGACCGTCGTGCCCGAATGAACCCTGCCCTTCATATTTATTCAAGAAGACACCACTGTTGAAATAATTTACAATGGCGCCGGCAAGCTGCCAGCGCCATCCTGCAAAAGTTACTTAATTAGCTTCAACAGGAAGCTCCAACTGCTAAAATAAAGCAGGCGCTCGAGCCCCTGCTGTATCTTATCTGTTAGAGCTTCCTGTTGAAGCTAATTAAGTAACTATTGCAGGATGGCGCTGGCAGCTTGCCGGCGCCATCGTTAATTAGGCGCGCTTGAACTTTTGACCGCAAAATCCGCTCCGATCGCGGATTGCGGATTTTCGGCAAATCCGCGAGAGTTCGCGGATCTGCCGAAAATCCGCAAAATCCGCGATCGGAGCGGATTTTGCGCTCATGCTTAATGATAATGCACATTTAATAGTTGTTTACAGTCAAAAGAGAAAACATTAAAAAATGACCATTTCTGACCATCTGCAGAAAGTTCAACAGGTCCGGGGTCATCGTTTTTCATCAAAAAATGTATTTTTTGAACTGTTGATAAAATGATTCAAAATGTCAAATGGATTGTGCCTCATGTTGAATACCCACTTTTTAAGCCCCACAGTGACCAAAATTGCCATTTTTACAGACTTTTCCTCCTACTGAGAAGCTTATATTTCTACCAATTTCTGGCAGAAAAATTACTCTAAATGACTCATTTTAGTTCCAAACATGATAATTCACATTTAACAGTTGTTTACAGTCAAAAGAGAAAACAATAAAAAAAATGACCATTTCTGACCATCTGGAGAAAGTTCGACAGGTCCGGGGTCATCATTTTTAATCAAAAAATTTATTTTTTGAACTGTTGAAAAAAGTATCCAAAATGTCAAATGGATTGTGCCTCATATTGAATAACCACTTTTTAAAGCCCCACAGTGACCAAAATTGCCAATTTACAGACTTTTCCTCCTACTCAGAAGCTTCTATTTCGACCAATTTCTGGCAGAAAAATGACTCCAAACACTTATTTTAGTTCCAAACATGATAATTCACATTTAATAGTCATTTACAATCAAAAGAGAAAACAATAAAACATTACCATTTCTGACCATCTGGAGAAAGTTCGACAGGTTCGGGGTCATCGTTTTTCATCAAAAAAATTATTTTTTCAACTGTTGAAAAAATTATTCAAAATGTCAAATGGATTATGCCTCATGTTGAATAAACACTTTTTGAAGCCCCACAGTAACCAAAATTGCCATTTTTACAGACTTTTCCTCCTACTCAGAAGCTTCTATTTCGACCAATTTCTGGCAGAAAAATGACTCCAAACACTTATTTTAGTTCCAAACATGATAATTCTCATTTAACAGTCGTTTACAGTCAAAAGAGAAAACATTAAAAAATGACCATTTCTGACCATCTGGAAAAAGTTCGACAGGTCTGGGGTCATCGTTTTTCATCAAAAAATGTATTTTTTGAACTGTTGAAAAAACGATTCAAACTGTCAAATGGATTGTGCCTCATGTTGAATACCCACTTTTTAAAGCCCCACAGTGACCAAAATTGCCATTTTTACAGACTTTTCCTCCTACTCAGAAGCTTATATTTCTACCAATTTCTGGCAGAAAAATTAATCTAAACAACTCATTTTACTTCCAAACATGATAATTCACATTTAACAGTTGTTTACAGTCAAAAGAGAAAACATTAAAAAATGACCATTTCTGACTATCTGGAAAAAGTTCGACAGGTCTGGGGTCATCGTTTTTCATCAAAAAATTAATTTTTTGAACTGTTGAAAAAATGATTCGAAATGTCAAATGGATTGGGCCTCATGTTGAATACCCACTTTTTGTAGCCCCACAGTGACCAAAATTACCATTTTAGCAGACATTTCCTCCTACTCAGAAGCTTCTATTTTGACCAATTTCTGGAAGAAAATTGACTCTAAACACTTATTTTAGTTCCAAACATGATAATTCACATTTAACAGTCGTTTAGAGTCAAAAGAGAAAACATAAAAAAATGACCTTTTCTGACCATCTTGAGAAAGTTCGACAGGTCTGGGGTCATCGTTTTTCATCAAAAAATTCATTTTTTAACTGTTGAAAAAATGATTCAAAATGTCAAAGGGATTGTTCCTCATGTTGAATAACAACTTTTTACAGCCCCACAGTGACCAAAATTGCCATTTTTACAGACTTTTCCTCCTACTCAGAAGCTTCTATTTCTACCAATTTCTGGCAGAAAAATGACTCTAAACAACACATTTTAGTTCCATACATGATAATGCACATTTAATAGTTGTTTACAGTCAAAAGAGAGAACATTAAAAAATTACCATTTCTGACCATCTGCAGAAAGTTCAACAGGTCCGGGGTCATCATTTTTCATCAAAAAATTAATTTTTTGAACTGTTGAAAACATTATTCAAAATGTCAAATGGATTGTGCCTCGTGTTAAATAAACACTTTTTGAAGCCCCACAGTAACCAAAATTGCCATTTTTACAGACTTTTCCTCCTACTCAGAAGCTTCTATTTCGACCAATTTCTGGCAAAAAATGACTCTAAACACACTCATTTTAGTTCCAAACATGATAATTCACATTTAATAGTCATTTACAGTCAAAAGAGAAAACAATAAAACATTACCATTTCTGACCATCTGGAGAAAGTTCGACAGGTTCGGGGTCATCGTTTTTCATCAAAAAAATTATTTTTTCAACTGTTGAAAAAATTATTCAAAATGTCAAATGGATTATGCCTCATGTTGAATATCCCCTTTTTGAAGCCCCACAGTGACCAAAATTGCCATTTTTACAGACTTTTACTCCTATTCAGAAGCTTCTATTTCGACCAATTTCTGGCAGAAAAATTACTCTAAACAACTCATTTTAGTTCCATACATGATAATGCACATTTAATAGTCATTTTTAGACAAAAGAGAAAACATTAAAAAATGACCATTTCTGACCATCTGGAGAAAGTTCGACAGGTCCAGGGACATCGTTTTTCATCAAAAAATTTATTTTTTGAACTGTTGAAAAAATGATTCAAAATGTCAAATGGATTGTGCCTCATGTTGAATACCCACTGTTTAAAGCCCCACAGTGACCAAAATTGCCATTTTTACAGACTGTTCCTCCTACTCAGAAGCTTCTATTTCTACCAATTTCTGGCAGAAAAATTACTCTAAACAACTCATTTTAGTTCCAAACATGATAATTCACATTTAACAGTTGTTTACTGTCAAAAGAGAAAACAATAAAAAAATGACCATTTCTGACCATCTGGAGAAAGTTCGACAGGTCTAAGGTCTTCGTTTTTCATCAAAAAAATTATTTTTTGAACTGTTGAAAAAATTATTCAAAATGTCAAATGGATTGTGCCTCATGTTGAATACCCACTTTTTAACCCTTTAGGTGCTGCCGTCGGCCAACGGTCGTCACGGGCACTACCTCCCCAGTGCTGCGTGCGACCGCTGGACGTCCAGTTCAGCACTGGATAATGGACAGCGCAGCACTGGGGAGGTTTGTTTACTAGCTGCTAAGGTGTTAAAGCCCCACAGCGACCAAAATTGCCATTTAACAGACTTTTCCTCCTACTCAGAAGCTTCTATTTCGACCAATTTCTGGCAGAAAATTGACTCCAAACACTTATTTTAGTTCCAAACATGATAATTCACATTTAATAGTCATTTACAGTCAAAAGAGAAAACAATAAAACATTACCATTTCTGACCATCTGTAGAAAGTTCGACAGGTTCGGGGTCATCGTTTTTCATCAAAAAAATTATTTTTTCAACTGTTGAAAAAATTATTCAAAATGTCAAATGGATTATGCCTTATGTTGAATATCCCCTTTTTGAAGCCCCACGGTGACCAAAATTGCCATTTTTACAGACTTTTACTCCTATTCAGAAGCTTCTATTTCGACCAATTTCTGGCAGAAAAATGACTCTAAACAACTCATTTTAGTTCCATACATGATAATGCACATTTAATAGTCATTTTTAGTCAAAAGAGAAAACATTAAAAAATGACCATTTCTGACCATCTGGAGAAAGTTCGACAGGTCCAGGGACATCGTTTTTCATCAAAAAATGTATTTTTTGAACTGTTGAAAAAATGATTCAAAATGTCAAATGGATTGTGCCTCATGTTGAATACCCACTGTTTAAAGCCCCACAGTGACCAAAATTGCAATTTTTACAGACTGTTCCTCCTACTCAGAAGCTTCTATTTCTACCAATTTCTGGCAGAAAAAATACTCTAAACAACTCATTTTAGTTCCAAACATGATAATTCACATTTAACAGTTGTTTACAGTCAAAAGAGAAAACAATAAAAAAATGACCATTTCTGACCATCTGGAGAAAGTTTGACAGGTCCAAGGTCATCGTTTTTCATCAAAAAATTTATTTTTTGAACTGTTGAAAAAATGTCAAATGGATTGTGCCTCATGTTGAATACCCACTTTTTAAAGCCCCACAGTGACCAAAATTGCCATTCTAACAGACTTTTCCTCCTACTCAGAAGCTTCTATTTCGACCAATTTCTGGCAGAAAAATTACTCTATACAACTCATTTTAGTTCCAAACATGATAATTCACATTTAACAGTTGTTTACAGTCAAAATGAGAAAACAATAAAAAAAATGACAATTTCTGACCATCTGGAGAAAGTTCGACAGGTCCGGGGTCATCGTTTTTCATCAAGAAATGTATTTTTTGAACTGTTGAAAAATAATTCAAAATATCAAATGGATTGTGCCTCATGTTGAATACCCACTTTTTAAAGCCCCACAGACCAAAATTGCCATTTTAACAGACTTTTCCTCATACTCAGAAGCTTCTATTTCTACAAATTTCTGGCAAAAAAATGACTCTAAACAACACATTTTAGTTCCATACATGATAATGCACATTTAATAGTCGTTTACAGTCAAAAGAGAAAACATTAAAAAATGACCATTTCTGAACATCTGGAGAAAGTACGACAGGTGACGGGGTCATCATTTTTCATCAAAAAATTTATTTTTTGCACTGTTGAAAAAATTATTCAAAATGTTAAATGGATTGTGCCTCATGTTGAATACCCACTTTTTAAATCCACAGTGATCAAAATTGCCATTTTAACAGACTTTTCCTCCTACTCAGAAGCTTCTATTTTGACCAATTACTGGCAGAAAAATGACTCTAAACAATTCATTTTAGTTCCAAACATGATAATTTACATTTAAATTAAGTTCAACAGGTCCGGGGTCATCGTTTTTCATCAAAAAAATTATTTTTTGAACTGTTGATAAAATGATTCAAAATGTCAAATGGATTGTGCCTCATGTTGAATACCCACTTTTTAAAGCCCCACAGTGACCAAAATTGCCATTTTTACAGACTTTTCCTCCTACTCAGAAGCTTATATTTCTACCAATTTCTGGCAGAAAAATTACTCTAAACGACTCATTTTAGTTCCAAACATGATAATTCACATTTAACAGTTGTTTACAGTCAAAAGAGAAAACAATAAAAAAATGACCATTTCTGACCATCTGGAGAAAGTTCGACAGGTCCGGGGTCATCATTTTTAATCAAAAAATTAATTTTTTGAACTGTTGAAAAAAGTATCCAAAATGTCAAATGGATTGTGCCTCATATTGAATAACCACTTTTTAAAGCCCCACAGTGACCAAAATTGCCAATTTACAGACTTTTCCTCCTACTCAGAAGCTTCTATTTCGACCGATTTCTGGCAGAAAAAATGACTCTAAACAACTCATTTTAGTTCCTAACATGATAATTTACATTTAACAGTTGTTTACAGTCAAAAGAGAAAACATTAAAAAATGACCATTTCTGACCATCTGGAGAAAGTTCGACAGGTCCGGGGTCATCGTTTTTCATCCAAAAATTATTTTTTTAACTGTTGAAAAAAGTATCCAAAATGTCAAATGGATTGTGCCTCATGTTGAATACCACCTTTTTTAAGTCCCACAGTGACCAAAATTGCCATTTTTACAGACTTTTCCTCCTACTCAGAAGCTTATATTTCTACCAATTTCTGGCAGAAAAATTAATCTAAACAACTCATTTTACTTCCAAACATGATAATTCACATTTAACAGTTGTTTACAGTCAAAAGAGAAAACATTAAAAAATGACCATTTCTGACCATCTGGAAAAAGTTCGACAGGTCTGGGGTCATCGTTTTTCATCAAAAAATTTATTTTTTGAACTGTTGAAAAAATGATTCAAAATGTCATATGGATTGGGCCTCATGTTGAATACCCACTTTTTAAAGCCCCACAGTGACCAAAATTACCATTTTAGTAGACTTTTCCTCCTACTCAGAAGCTTCTATTTTGACCAATTTCTGGAAGAAAATTGACTCTAAACACTTATTTTAGTTCCAAACATGATAATTCACATTTAACAGTCGTTTAGAGTCAAAAGAGAAAACATTAAAAAATGACCTTTTCTGACCATCTGGAGAAAGTTCGACAGGTCTGGGGTCATCGTTTTTCATCAAAAAATTCATTTTTTAACTGTTGAAAAAATGATTCAAAATGTCAAAGGGATTGTTCCTCATGTTGAATAACAACTTTTTACAGCCCCACAGTGACCAAAATTGCCATTTTTACAGACTTTTCCTCCTACTCAGAAGCTTCTATTTGTACCAATTTCTGGCAGAAAAATGACTCTAAACAACACATTTTAGTTCCATACATGATAATGCACATTTAATAGTTGTTTACAGTCAAAAGAGAAAACATTAAAAAATGACCATTTCTGACCATCTGCAGAAAGTTCAACAGGTTCGGGGGTCATCATTTTTCATCAAAAAATTAATTTTTTGAACTGTTGAAAACATTATTCAAAATGTCAAATGGATTGTGCCTCATGTTAAATAAACACTTTTTGAAGCCCCACAGTAACCAAAATTGCCATTTTTTCAGACTTTTCCTCCTACTCAGAAGCTTC
Organism: Lissotriton helveticus; assembly: GCF_964261635.1. Taxonomy (NCBI): domain Eukaryota; kingdom Metazoa; phylum Chordata; class Amphibia; order Caudata; family Salamandridae; genus Lissotriton; species Lissotriton helveticus. The sequence continues at coordinate 1,077,910,181 of NC_136063.1, read as the reverse complement.
TATTTCGACCAATTTCTGGCAAAAAATGACTCTAAACACACTCATTTTAGTTCCAAACATGATAATCCACATTTAATAGTCATTTACAGTCAAAAGAGAAAACATAAAAAAATTACCATTTCTAACCTGTTGAAAAAATTATTCAAAATGTCAAATGGATTATGCCTCATGTTGAATATCCCCTTTTTGAAGCCCCACGGTGACCAAAATTGCCATTTTTACAGACTTTTACTCCTATTCAGAAGCTTCTATTTCGACCAATTTCTGGCAGAAAAATGACTCTAAACAACTCATTTTAGTTCCATACATGATAATGCACATTTAATAGTCATTTTTAGTCAAAAGAGAAAACATTAAAAAATGACCATTTCTGACCATCTGGAGAAAGTTCGACAGGTCCAGGGACATCGTTTTTCATCAAAAAATGTATTTTTTGAACTGTTGAAAAAATGATTCAAAATGTCAAATGGATTGTGCCTCATGTTGAATACCCACTGTTTAAAGCCCCACAGTGACCAAAATTGCAATTTTTACAGACTGTTCCTCCTACTCAGAAGCTTCTATTTCTACCAATTTCTGGCAGAAAAAATACTCTAAACAACTCATTTTAGTTCCAAACATGATAATTCACATTTAACAGTTGTTTACAGTCAAAAGAGAAAACAATAAAAAAAATGACCATTTCTGACCATCTGGAGAAAGTTTGACAGGTCCAAGGTCATCGTTTTTCATCAAAAAATTTATTTTTTGAACTGTTGAAAAAATGTCAAATGGATTGTGCCTCATGTTGAATACCCACTTTTTAAAGCCCCACAGTGACCAAAATTGCCATTCTAACAGACTTTTCCTCCTACTCAGAAGCTTCTATTTCGACCAATTTCTGGCAGAAAAATTACTCTATACAACTCATTTTAGTTCCAAACATGATAATTCACATTTAACAGTTGTTTACAGTCAAAATGAGAAAACAATAAAAAAATGACAATTTCTGACCATCTGGAGAAAGTTCGACAGGTCCGGGGTCATCGTTTTTCATCAAGAAATGTATTTTTTGAACTGTTGAAAAATAATTCAAAATATCAAATGGATTGTGCCTCATGTTGAATACCCACTTTTTAAAGCCCCACAGACCAAAATTGCCATTTTAACAGACTTTTCCTCATACTCAGAAGCTTCTATTTCTACAAATTTCTGGCAAAAAAATGACTCTAAACAACACATTTTAGTTCCATACATGATAATGCACATTTAATAGTCGTTTACAGTCAAAAGAGAAAACATTAAAAAATGACCATTTCTGAACATCTGGAGAAAGTACGACAGGTGACGGGGTCATCGTTTTTCATCAAAAAATTTATTTTTTGCACTGTTGAAAAAATTATTCAAAATGTTAAATGGATTGTGCCTCATGTTGAATACCCACTTTTTAAATCCACAGTGATCAAAATTGCCATTTTAACAGACTTTTCCTCCTACTCAGAAGCTTCTATTTTGACCAATTACTGGCAGAAAAATGACTCTAAACAATTCATTTTAGTTCCAAACATGATAATTTACATTTAAATTAAGTTCAACAGGTCCGGGGTCATCGTTTTTCATCAAAAAAATTATTTTTTGAACTGTTGATAAAATGATTCAAAATGTCAAATGGATTGTGCCTCATGTTGAATACCCACTTTTTAAAGCCCCACAGTGACCAAAATTGCCATTTTTACAGACTTTTCCTCCTACTCAGAAGCTTATATTTCTACCAATTTCTGGCAGAAAAATTACTCTAAACGACTCATTTTAGTTCCAAACATGATAATTCACATTTAACAGTTGTTTACAGTCAAAAGAGAAAACAATAAAAAAATGACCATTTCTGACCATCTGGAGAAAGTTCGACAGGTCCGGGGTCATCATTTTTAATCAAAAAATTAATTTTTTGAACTGTTGAAAAAAGTATCCAAAATGTCAAATGGATTGTGCCTCATATTGAATAACCACTTTTTAAAGCCCCACAGTGACCAAAATTGCCAATTTACAGACTTTTCCTCCTACTCAGAAGCTTCTATTTCGACCGATTTCTGGCAGAAAAAATGACTCTAAACAACTCATTTTAGTTCCTAACATGATAATTTACATTTAACAGTTGTTTACAGTCAAAAGAGAAAACATTAAAAAATGACCATTTCTGACCATCTGGAGAAAGTTCGACAGGTCCGGGGTCATCGTTTTTCATCCAAAAATTATTTTTTTAACTGTTGAAAAAAGTATCCAAAATGTCAAATGGATTGTGCCTCATGTTGAATACCACCTTTTTTAAGTCCCACAGTGACCAAAATTGCCATTTTTACAGACTTTTCCTCCTACTCAGAAGCTTATATTTCTACCAATTTCTGGCAGAAAAATTAATCTAAACAACTCATTTTACTTCCAAACATGATAATTCACATTTAACAGTTGTTTACAGTCAAAAGAGAAAACATTAAAAAATGACCATTTCTGACCATCTGGAAAAAGTTCGACAGGTCTGGGGTCATCGTTTTTCATCAAAAAATTCATTTTTTAACTGTTGAAAAAATGATTCAAAATGTCAAAGGGATTGTTCCTCATGTTGAATAACAACTTTTTACAGCCCCACAGTGACCAAAATTGCCATTTTTACAGACTTTTCCTCCTACTCAGAAGCTTCTATTTGTACCAATTTCTGGCAGAAAAATGACTCTAAACAACACATTTTAGTTCCATACATGATAATGCACATTTAATAGTTGTTTACAGTCAAAAGAGAAAACATTAAAAAATGACCATTTCTGACCATCTGCAGAAAGTTCAACAGGTTCGGGGGTCATCATTTTTCATCAAAAAATTAATTTTTTGAACTGTTGAAAACATTATTCAAAATGTCAAATGGATTGTGCCTCATGTTAAATAAACACTTTTTGAAGCCCCACAGTAACCAAAATTGCCATTTTTTCAGACTTTTCCTCCTACTCAGAAGCTTCTATTTCGACCAATTTCTGGCAAAAAATGACTCTAAACACACTCATTTTAGTTCCAAACATGATAATCCACATTTAATAGTCATTTACAGTCAAAAGAGAAAACATAAAAAAATTACCATTTCTGACCATCTGGAAAAAGTTCGACAGGTCTGGGGTCATCGATTTTCATCAAAAAATTTATTTTTTGAACTGTTGAAAAAATTATTCAAAATGTCAAATGGATTGTGCCTCATGTTGAATACCCACTTTTTAAAGCCCCACAGTGACCAAAATTACCATTTTAGCAGACTTTTCCTCCTACTCAGAAGCTTCTATTTTGAGCAATTTCTGGAAGAAAATTGACTCTAAACACTTATTTTAGTTCCAAACATGATAATTCACATTTAACAGTCGTTTAGAGTCAAAAGAGAAAACATTAAAAAATGACCATTTCTGACCATCTGGAGAAAGTTCGACAGGTCCAGGGACATCGTTTTTCATCAAAAAATGTATTTTTTGAACTGTTGAAAAAATGATTCAAAATGTCAAATGGATTGTGCCTCATGTTGAATACCCACTTTTAAAAGCCCCACAGTGACCAAAATTGCAATTTTTACAGACTGTTCCTCCTACTCAGAAGCTTCTATTTCTACCAATTTCTGGCAGAAAAATTACTCTAAACAACTCATTTTAGTTCCAAACATGATAATTCACATTTAACAGTTGTTTACAGTCAAAAGAGAAAACAATAAAAAAATGACCATTTCTGACCATCTGGAGAAAGTTCGACAGGTCCAAGTTCATCGTTTTTCATCAAAAAATTTATTTTTTGAACTGTTGAAAAAATGATTCAAAATGTCAAATGGATTGTGCCTCACGTTGAATACCCACTTTTTAAAGCCCCACAGTGACCAAAATTGCCATTCTAACAGACTTTTCCTCCTACTCAGAAGCTTCTATTTCGACCAATTTCTGGCAGAAAAAATACTCTATACAACTCATTTTAGTTCCAAACATGATAATTCACATTTAACAGTTGTTTACAGTCAAAATGAGAAAACAATAAAAAAATGACAATTTCTGACCATCTGGAGAAAGTTCGACAGGTCCGGGGTCATCGTTTTTCATCAAAAAATGTATTTTTTGAACTGTTGAAAAATAATTCAAAATATCAAATGGATTGTGCCTCATGTTGAATACCCACTTTTAAAAGCCCCACAGTGACCAAAATTGCCATTTTTACAGACTTTTCCTCCTACTCAGAATCTTCTATTTCTACCAATTTCTAGCAGAAAAATGACTCTAAACAACACATTTTAGTTCCATACATGATAATGCACATTTAATAGTCATTTTTAGTCAAAAGAGAAAACATTAAAAAATGACCATTTCTGACCATCTGGAGAAAGTTCGACAGGTCCAGGGACATCGTTTTTCATCAAAAAATTTATTTTTTTAACTGTTGAAAAAATGATTCAAAATGTCAAATGGATTGTGCCTCATGTTGAATACCCACTGTTTAAAGCCCCACAGTGACCAAAATTGCAATTTTTACAGACTGTTCCTCCTACTCAGAAGCTTCTATTTCTACCAATTTCTGGCAGAAAAATTACTCTAAACAACTCATTTTAGTTCCAAACATGATAATTCACATTTAACAGTTGTTTACAGTCAAAAGAGAAAACAATAAAAAAATGACGATTTCTGACCATCTGGAGAAAGTTCGACAGGTCCAAGGTCATCGTTTTTCATCAAAAAATTTAATTTTTGAACTGTTGAAAAAATGATTCAAAATGTCAAATGGATTGTGCCTCATGTTGAATACCCACTTTTTAAAGCCCCACAGTGACCAAAATTGCCATTTAACAGACTTTTCCTCCTACTCAGAAGCTTCTATTTCGACCAATTTCTGGCAGAAAATTGACTCCAAACACTTATTTTAGTTCCAAACATGATAATTCACATTTAATAGTCAAAAGAGAAAACAATAAAACATTACCATTTCTGACCATCTGGAGAAAGTTCGACAGGTTCGGGGTCATCGTTTTTCATCAAAAAAATTATTTTTTCAACTGTTGAAAAAATTATTCAAAATGTCAAATGGATTATGCCTCATGTTGAATATCCACTTTTTGAAGCCCCACAGTGACCAAAATTGCCATTTTTACAGACTTTTACTCATATTCAGAAGCTTCTATTTAGACCAATTTCTGGCAGAAAAATGACTCTAAACAACTCATTTTAGTTCCATACATGATAATGCACATTTAATAGTCATTTTTAGTCAAAAGAGATAACATTAAAAAATGACCATTTCTGACCATCTGGAGAAAGTTCGACAGGTCCAAGGTCATCGTTTTTCATCAAAAAATGTATTTTTTGAACTGTTGAAAAAATGATTCAAAATGTCAAATGGATTGTGCCTCATGTTGAATACCCACTTTTTAAAGCCCCACAGTGACCAAAATTGCCATTCTAACAGACTTTTCCTCCTACTCAGAAGCTTCTATTTCGACCAATTTCTGGCAGAAAAATTACTCTATACAACTCATTTTAGTTCCAAACATGATAATTCACATTTAACAGTTGTTTACAGTCAAAATGAGAAAACAATAAAAAAATGACAATTTCTGACCATCTGGAGAAAGTTCGACAGGTCCGGGGTCATCGTTTTTCATCAAAAAATGTATTTTTTGAACTGTTGAAAAATATTTCAAAATATCAAATGGATTGTGCCTCATGTTGAATACCCACTTTTTAAAGCCCCACAGACCAAAATTGCCATTTTAACAGACTTTTCCTCATACTCAGAAGCTTCTATTTCTACAAATTTCTGGCAAAAAAATGACTCTAAACAACACATTTTAGTTCCATACATGATAATGCACATTTAATAGTCGTTTACAGTCAAAAGAGAAAACATTAAAAAATGACCATTTCTGACCATCTGGAGAAAGTTCGACAGGTGACGGGGTCATCGTTTTTCATCAAAAAATCTATTTTTTGCACTGTTGAAAAAATTATTCAAAATGTTAAATGGATTGTGCCTCATGTTGAATACCCACTTTTTAAATCCACAGTGATCAAAATTGCCATTTTAACAGACTTTTCCTCCTACTCAGAAGCTTCTATTTTGACCAATTACTGGCAGAAAAATTACTCTAAACAATTCATTTTAGTTCCAAACATGATAATTTACATTTAAATTAAGTTCAACAGGTCCGGGGTCATCGTTTTTCATCAAAAAACTTTATTTTTTGAACTGTTGATAAAATGATTCAAAATGTCAAATGGATTGTGCCTCATGTTGAATACCCACTTTTTAAAGCCCCACAGTGACCAAAATTGCCATTTTTACAGACTTTTCCTCCTACTCAGAAGCTGATATTTCTACCAATTTCTGGCAGAAAAATTACTCTAAACGACTCATTTTAGTTCCAAACATGATAATTCACATTTAACAGTTGTTTACAGTCAAAAGAGAAAACAATAAAAAAATGACCATTTCTGACCATCTGGAGAAAGTTCGACAGGTCCGGGGTCATCATTTTTAATCAAAAAATTAATTTTTTGAACTGTTGAAAAAAGTATCCAAAATGTCAAATGGATTGTGCCTCATATTGAATAACCACTTTTTAAAGCCCCACAGTGACCAAAATTGCCAATTTACAGACTTTTCCTCCTACTCAGAAGCTTCTATTTCGACCAATTTCTGGCAGAAAAAATGACTCTGAACAACTCATTTTAGTTCCTAACATGATAATTTACATTTAACAGTTGTTTACAGTCAAAAGAGAAAACATTAAAAAATGACCATTTCTGACCATCTGGAGAAAGTTCGACAGGTCCGGGGTCATCGTTTTTCATCCAAAAATTTATTTTTTGAACTGTTGAAAAAATGATTCAAAATGTCAAATGGATTGTGCCTCACGTTGAATACCCACTTTTTAAAGCCCCACAGTGACCAAAATTGCCATTCTAACAGACTTTTCCTCCTACTCAGAAGCTTCTATTTCGACCAATTTCTGGCAGAAAAAATACTCTATACAACTCATTTTAGTTCCAAACATGATAATTCACATTTAACAGTTGTTTACAGTCAAAATGAGAAAACAATAAAAAAATGACAATTTCTGACCATCTGGAGAAAGTTCGACAGGTCCGGGGTCATCGTTTTTCATCAAAAAATGTATTTTTTGAACTGTTGAAAAATAATTCAAAATATCAAATGGATTGTGCCTCATGTTGAATACCCACTTTTAAAAGCCCCACAGTGACCAAAATTGCCATTTTTACAGACTTTTCCTCCTACTCAGAATCTTCTATTTCTACCAATTTCTAGCAGAAAAATGACTCTAAACAACACATTTTAGTTCCATACATGATAATGCACATTTAATAGTCATTTTTAGTCAAAAGAGAAAACATTAAAAAATGACCATTTCTGACCATCTGGAGAAAGTTCGACAGGTCCAGGGACATCGTTTTTCATCAAAAAATTTATTTTTTTAACTGTTGAAAAAATGATTCAAAATGTCAAATGGATTGTGCCTCATGTTGAATACCCACTGTTTAAAGCCCCACAGTGACCAAAATTGCAATTTTTACAGACTGTTCCTCCTACTCAGAAGCTTCTATTTCTACCAATTTCTGGCAGAAAAATTACTCTAAACAACTCATTTTAGTTCCAAACATGATAATTCACATTTAACAGTTGTTTACAGTCAAAAGAGAAAACAATAAAAAAATGACGATTTCTGACCATCTGGAGAAAGTTCGACAGGTCCAAGGTCATCGTTTTTCATCAAAAAATTTAATTTTTGAACTGTTGAAAAAATGATTCAAAATGTCAAATGGATTGTGCCTCATGTTGAATACCCACTTTTTAAAGCCCCACAGTGACCAAAATTGCCATTTAACAGACTTTTCCTCCTACTCAGAAGCTTCTATTTCGACCAATTTCTGGCAGAAAATTGACTCCAAACACTTATTTTAGTTCCAAACATGATAATTCACATTTAATAGTCAAAAGAGAAAACAATAAAACATTACCATTTCTGACCATCTGGAGAAAGTTCGACAGGTTCGGGGTCATCGTTTTTCATCAAAAAAATTATTTTTTCAACTGTTGAAAAAATTATTCAAAATGTCAAATGGATTATGCCTCATGTTGAATATCCACTTTTTGAAGCCCCACAGTAACCAAAATTGCCATTTTTACAGACTTTTCCTCCTACTCAGAAGCTTCTATTTCGACCAATTTCTGGCAGAAAAATGACTCCAAACACTTATTTTAGTTCCAAACATGATAATTCTCATTTAACAGTCGTTTACAGTCAAAAGAGAAAACATTAAAAAATGACCATTTCTGACCATCTGGAAAAAGTTCGACAGGTCTGGGGTCATCGTTTTTCATCAAAAAATGTATTTTTTGAACTGTTGAAAAAACGATTCAAACTGTCAAATGGATTGTGCCTCATGTTGAATACCCACTTTTTAAAGCCCCACAGTGACCAAAATTGCCATTTTTACAGACTTTTCCTCCTACTCAGAAGCTTATATTTCTACCAATTTCTGGCAGAAAAATTAATCTAAACAACTCATTTTACTTCCAAACATGATAATTCACATTTAACAGTTGTTTACAGTCAAAAGAGAAAACATTAAAAAATGACCATTTCTGACTATCTGGAAAAAGTTCGACAGGTCTGGGGTCATCGTTTTTCATCAAAAAATTAATTTTTTGAACTGTTGAAAAAATGATTCGAAATGTCAAATGGATTGGGCCTCATGTTGAATACCCACTTTTTGTAGCCCCACAGTGACCAAAATTACCATTTTAGCAGACATTTCCTCCTACTCAGAAGCTTCTATTTTGACCAATTTCTGGAAGAAAATTGACTCTAAACACTTATTTTAGTTCCAAACATGATAATTCACATTTAACAGTCGTTTAGAGTCAAAAGAGAAAACATAAAAAAATGACCTTTTCTGACCATCTTGAGAAAGTTCGACAGGTCTGGGGTCATCGTTTTTCATCAAAAAATTCATTTTTTAACTGTTGAAAAAATGATTCAAAATGTCAAAGGGATTGTTCCTCATGTTGAATAACAACTTTTTACAGCCCCACAGTGACCAAAATTGCCATTTTTACAGACTTTTCCTCCTACTCAGAAGCTTCTATTTCTACCAATTTCTGGCAGAAAAATGACTCTAAACAACACATTTTAGTTCCATACATGATAATGCACATTTAATAGTTGTTTACAGTCAAAAGAGAGAACATTAAAAAATTACCATTTCTGACCATCTGCAGAAAGTTCAACAGGTCCGGGGTCATCATTTTTCATCAAAAAATTAATTTTTTGAACTGTTGAAAACATTATTCAAAATGTCAAATGGATTGTGCCTCGTGTTAAATAAACACTTTTTGAAGCCCCACAGTAACCAAAATTGCCATTTTTACAGACTTTTCCTCCTACTCAGAAGCTTCTATTTCGACCAATTTCTGGCAAAAAATGACTCTAAACACACTCATTTTAGTTCCAAACATGATAATTCACATTTAATAGTCATTTACAGTCAAAAGAGAAAACAATAAAACATTACCATTTCTGACCATCTGGAGAAAGTTCGACAGGTTCGGGGTCATCGTTTTTCATCAAAAAAATTATTTTTTCAACTGTTGAAAAAATTATTCAAAATGTCAAATGGATTATGCCTCATGTTGAATATCCCCTTTTTGAAGCCCCACAGTGACCAAAATTGCCATTTTTACAGACTTTTACTCCTATTCAGAAGCTTCTATTTCGACCAATTTCTGGCAGAAAAATTACTCTAAACAACTCATTTTAGTTCCATACATGATAATGCACATTTAATAGTCATTTTTAGACAAAAGAGAAAACATTAAAAAATGACCATTTCTGACCATCTGGAGAAAGTTCGACAGGTCCAGGGACATCGTTTTTCATCAAAAAATTTATTTTTTGAACTGTTGAAAAAATGATTCAAAATGTCAAATGGATTGTGCCTCATGTTGAATACCCACTGTTTAAAGCCCCACAGTGACCAAAATTGCCATTTTTACAGACTGTTCCTCCTACTCAGAAGCTTCTATTTCTACCAATTTCTGGCAGAAAAATTACTCTAAACAACTCATTTTAGTTCCAAACATGATAATTCACATTTAACAGTTGTTTACTGTCAAAAGAGAAAACAATAAAAAAATGACCATTTCTGACCATCTGGAGAAAGTTCGACAGGTCTAAGGTCTTCGTTTTTCATCAAAAAAATTATTTTTTGAACTGTTGAAAAAATTATTCAAAATGTCAAATGGATTGTGCCTCATGTTGAATACCCACTTTTTAACCCTTTAGGTGCTGCCGTCGGCCAACGGTCGTCACGGGCACTACCTCCCCAGTGCTGCGTGCGACCGCTGGACGTCCAGTTCAGCACTGGATAATGGACAGCGCAGCACTGGGGAGGTTTGTTTACTAGCTGCTAAGGTGTTAAAGCCCCACAGCGACCAAAATTGCCATTTAACAGACTTTTCCTCCTACTCAGAAGCTTCTATTTCGACCAATTTCTGGCAGAAAATTGACTCCAAACACTTATTTTAGTTCCAAACATGATAATTCACATTTAATAGTCATTTACAGTCAAAAGAGAAAACAATAAAACATTACCATTTCTGACCATCTGTAGAAAGTTCGACAGGTTCGGGGTCATCGTTTTTCATCAAAAAAATTATTTTTTCAACTGTTGAAAAAATTATTCAAAATGTCAAATGGATTATGCCTTATGTTGAATATCCCCTTTTTGAAGCCCCACGGTGACCAAAATTGCCATTTTTACAGACTTTTACTCCTATTCAGAAGCTTCTATTTCGACCAATTTCTGGCAGAAAAATGACTCTAAACAACTCATTTTAGTTCCATACATGATAATGCACATTTAATAGTCATTTTTAGTCAAAAGAGAAAACATTAAAAAATGACCATTTCTGACCATCTGGAGAAAGTTCGACAGGTCCAGGGACATCGTTTTTCATCAAAAAATGTATTTTTTGAACTGTTGAAAAAATGATTCAAAATGTCAAATGGATTGTGCCTCATGTTGAATACCCACTGTTTAAAGCCCCACAGTGACCAAAATTGCAATTTTTACAGACTGTTCCTCCTACTCAGAAGCTTCTATTTCTACCAATTTCTGGCAGAAAAAATACTCTAAACAACTCATTTTAGTTCCAAACATGATAATTCACATTTAACAGTTGTTTACAGTCAAAAGAGAAAACAATAAAAAAATGACCATTTCTGACCATCTGGAGAAAGTTTGACAGGTCCAAGGTCATCGTTTTTCATCAAAAAATTTATTTTTTGAACTGTTGAAAAAATGTCAAATGGATTGTGCCTCATGTTGAATACCCACTTTTTAAAGCCCCACAGTGACCAAAATTGCCATTCTAACAGACTTTTCCTCCTACTCAGAAGCTTCTATTTCGACCAATTTCTGGCAGAAAAATTACTCTATACAACTCATTTTAGTTCCAAACATGATAATTCACATTTAACAGTTGTTTACAGTCAAAATGAGAAAACAATAAAAAAAATGACAATTTCTGACCATCTGGAGAAAGTTCGACAGGTCCGGGGTCATCGTTTTTCATCAAGAAATGTATTTTTTGAACTGTTGAAAAATAATTCAAAATATCAAATGGATTGTGCCTCATGTTGAATACCCACTTTTTAAAGCCCCACAGACCAAAATTGCCATTTTAACAGACTTTTCCTCATACTCAGAAGCTTCTATTTCTACAAATTTCTGGCAAAAAAATGACTCTAAACAACACATTTTAGTTCCATACATGATAATGCACATTTAATAGTCGTTTACAGTCAAAAGAGAAAACATTAAAAAATGACCATTTCTGAACATCTGGAGAAAGTACGACAGGTGACGGGGTCATCATTTTTCATCAAAAAATTTATTTTTTGCACTGTTGAAAAAATTATTCAAAATGTTAAATGGATTGTGCCTCATGTTGAATACCCACTTTTTAAATCCACAGTGATCAAAATTGCCATTTTAACAGACTTTTCCTCCTACTCAGAAGCTTCTATTTTGACCAATTACTGGCAGAAAAATGACTCTAAACAATTCATTTTAGTTCCAAACATGATAATTTACATTTAAATTAAGTTCAACAGGTCCGGGGTCATCGTTTTTCATCAAAAAAATTATTTTTTGAACTGTTGATAAAATGATTCAAAATGTCAAATGGATTGTGCCTCATGTTGAATACCCACTTTTTAAAGCCCCACAGTGACCAAAATTGCCATTTTTACAGACTTTTCCTCCTACTCAGAAGCTTATATTTCTACCAATTTCTGGCAGAAAAATTACTCTAAACGACTCATTTTAGTTCCAAACATGATAATTCACATTTAACAGTTGTTTACAGTCAAAAGAGAAAACAATAAAAAAATGACCATTTCTGACCATCTGGAGAAAGTTCGACAGGTCCGGGGTCATCATTTTTAATCAAAAAATTAATTTTTTGAACTGTTGAAAAAAGTATCCAAAATGTCAAATGGATTGTGCCTCATATTGAATAACCACTTTTTAAAGCCCCACAGTGACCAAAATTGCCAATTTACAGACTTTTCCTCCTACTCAGAAGCTTCTATTTCGACCGATTTCTGGCAGAAAAAATGACTCTAAACAACTCATTTTAGTTCCTAACATGATAATTTACATTTAACAGTTGTTTACAGTCAAAAGAGAAAACATTAAAAAATGACCATTTCTGACCATCTGGAGAAAGTTCGACAGGTCCGGGGTCATCGTTTTTCATCCAAAAATTATTTTTTTAACTGTTGAAAAAAGTATCCAAAATGTCAAATGGATTGTGCCTCATGTTGAATACCACCTTTTTTAAGTCCCACAGTGACCAAAATTGCCATTTTTACAGACTTTTCCTCCTACTCAGAAGCTTATATTTCTACCAATTTCTGGCAGAAAAATTAATCTAAACAACTCATTTTACTTCCAAACATGATAATTCACATTTAACAGTTGTTTACAGTCAAAAGAGAAAACATTAAAAAATGACCATTTCTGACCATCTGGAAAAAGTTCGACAGGTCTGGGGTCATCGTTTTTCATCAAAAAATTTATTTTTTGAACTGTTGAAAAAATGATTCAAAATGTCATATGGATTGGGCCTCATGTTGAATACCCACTTTTTAAAGCCCCACAGTGACCAAAATTACCATTTTAGTAGACTTTTCCTCCTACTCAGAAGCTTCTATTTTGACCAATTTCTGGAAGAAAATTGACTCTAAACACTTATTTTAGTTCCAAACATGATAATTCACATTTAACAGTCGTTTAGAGTCAAAAGAGAAAACATTAAAAAATGACCTTTTCTGACCATCTGGAGAAAGTTCGACAGGTCTGGGGTCATCGTTTTTCATCAAAAAATTCATTTTTTAACTGTTGAAAAAATGATTCAAAATGTCAAAGGGATTGTTCCTCATGTTGAATAACAACTTTTTACAGCCCCACAGTGACCAAAATTGCCATTTTTACAGACTTTTCCTCCTACTCAGAAGCTTCTATTTGTACCAATTTCTGGCAGAAAAATGACTCTAAACAACACATTTTAGTTCCATACATGATAATGCACATTTAATAGTTGTTTACAGTCAAAAGAGAAAACATTAAAAAATGACCATTTCTGACCATCTGCAGAAAGTTCAACAGGTTCGGGGGTCATCATTTTTCATCAAAAAATTAATTTTTTGAACTGTTGAAAACATTATTCAAAATGTCAAATGGATTGTGCCTCATGTTAAATAAACACTTTTTGAAGCCCCACAGTAACCAAAATTGCCATTTTTTCAGACTTTTCCTCCTACTCAGAAGCTTCTATTTCGACCAATTTCTGGCAAAAAATGACTCTAAACACACTCATTTTAGTTCCAAACATGATAATCCACATTTAATAGTCATTTACAGTCAAAAGAGAAAACATAAAAAAATTACCATTTCTAACCTGTTGAAAAAATTATTCAAAATGTCAAATGGATTATGCCTCATGTTGAATATCCCCTTTTTGAAGCCCCACGGTGACCAAAATTGCCATTTTTACAGACTTTTACTCCTATTCAGAAGCTTCTATTTCGACCAATTTCTGGCAGAAAAATGACTCTAAACAACTCATTTTAGTTCCATACATGATAATGCACATTTAATAGTCATTTTTAGTCAAAAGAGAAAACATTAAAAAATGACCATTTCTGACCATCTGGAGAAAGTTCGACAGGTCCAGGGACATCGTTTTTCATCAAAAAATGTATTTTTTGAACTGTTGAAAAAATGATTCAAAATGTCAAATGGATTGTGCCTCATGTTGAATACCCACTGTTTAAAGCCCCACAGTGACCAAAATTGCAATTTTTACAGACTGTTCCTCCTACTCAGAAGCTTCTATTTCTACCAATTTCTGGCAGAAAAAATACTCTAAACAACTCATTTTAGTTCCAAACATGATAATTCACATTTAACAGTTGTTTACAGTCAAAAGAGAAAACAATAAAAAAAATGACCATTTCTGACCATCTGGAGAAAGTTTGACAGGTCCAAGGTCATCGTTTTTCATCAAAAAATTTATTTTTTGAACTGTTGAAAAAATGTCAAATGGATTGTGCCTCATGTTGAATACCCACTTTTTAAAGCCCCACAGTGACCAAAATTGCCATTCTAACAGACTTTTCCTCCTACTCAGAAGCTTCTATTTCGACCAATTTCTGGCAGAAAAATTACTCTATACAACTCATTTTAGTTCCAAACATGATAATTCACATTTAACAGTTGTTTACAGTCAAAATGAGAAAACAATAAAAAAATGACAATTTCTGACCATCTGGAGAAAGTTCGACAGGTCCGGGGTCATCGTTTTTCATCAAGAAATGTATTTTTTGAACTGTTGAAAAATAATTCAAAATATCAAATGGATTGTGCCTCATGTTGAATACCCACTTTTTAAAGCCCCACAGACCAAAATTGCCATTTTAACAGACTTTTCCTCATACTCAGAAGCTTCTATTTCTACAAATTTCTGGCAAAAAAATGACTCTAAACAACACATTTTAGTTCCATACATGATAATGCACATTTAATAGTCGTTTACAGTCAAAAGAGAAAACATTAAAAAATGACCATTTCTGAACATCTGGAGAAAGTACGACAGGTGACGGGGTCATCGTTTTTCATCAAAAAATTTATTTTTTGCACTGTTGAAAAAATTATTCAAAATGTTAAATGGATTGTGCCTCATGTTGAATACCCACTTTTTAAATCCACAGTGATCAAAATTGCCATTTTAACAGACTTTTCCTCCTACTCAGAAGCTTCTATTTTGACCAATTACTGGCAGAAAAATGACTCTAAACAATTCATTTTAGTTCCAAACATGATAATTTACATTTAAATTAAGTTCAACAGGTCCGGGGTCATCGTTTTTCATCAAAAAAATTATTTTTTGAACTGTTGATAAAATGATTCAAAATGTCAAATGGATTGTGCCTCATGTTGAATACCCACTTTTTAAAGCCCCACAGTGACCAAAATTGCCATTTTTACAGACTTTTCCTCCTACTCAGAAGCTTATATTTCTACCAATTTCTGGCAGAAAAATTACTCTAAACGACTCATTTTAGTTCCAAACATGATAATTCACATTTAACAGTTGTTTACAGTCAAAAGAGAAAACAATAAAAAAATGACCATTTCTGACCATCTGGAGAAAGTTCGACAGGTCCGGGGTCATCATTTTTAATCAAAAAATTAATTTTTTGAACTGTTGAAAAAAGTATCCAAAATGTCAAATGGATTGTGCCTCATATTGAATAACCACTTTTTAAAGCCCCACAGTGACCAAAATTGCCAATTTACAGACTTTTCCTCCTACTCAGAAGCTTCTATTTCGACCGATTTCTGGCAGAAAAAATGACTCTAAACAACTCATTTTAGTTCCTAACATGATAATTTACATTTAACAGTTGTTTACAGTCAAAAGAGAAAACATTAAAAAATGACCATTTCTGACCATCTGGAGAAAGTTCGACAGGTCCGGGGTCATCGTTTTTCATCCAAAAATTATTTTTTTAACTGTTGAAAAAAGTATCCAAAATGTCAAATGGATTGTGCCTCATGTTGAATACCACCTTTTTTAAGTCCCACAGTGACCAAAATTGCCATTTTTACAGACTTTTCCTCCTACTCAGAAGCTTATATTTCTACCAATTTCTGGCAGAAAAATTAATCTAAACAACTCATTTTACTTCCAAACATGATAATTCACATTTAACAGTTGTTTACAGTCAAAAGAGAAAACATTAAAAAATGACCATTTCTGACCATCTGGAAAAAGTTCGACAGGTCTGGGGTCATCGTTTTTCATCAAAAAATTCATTTTTTAACTGTTGAAAAAATGATTCAAAATGTCAAAGGGATTGTTCCTCATGTTGAATAACAACTTTTTACAGCCCCACAGTGACCAAAATTGCCATTTTTACAGACTTTTCCTCCTACTCAGAAGCTTCTATTTGTACCAATTTCTGGCAGAAAAATGACTCTAAACAACACATTTTAGTTCCATACATGATAATGCACATTTAATAGTTGTTTACAGTCAAAAGAGAAAACATTAAAAAATGACCATTTCTGACCATCTGCAGAAAGTTCAACAGGTTCGGGGGTCATCATTTTTCATCAAAAAATTAATTTTTTGAACTGTTGAAAACATTATTCAAAATGTCAAATGGATTGTGCCTCATGTTAAATAAACACTTTTTGAAGCCCCACAGTAACCAAAATTGCCATTTTTTCAGACTTTTCCTCCTACTCAGAAGCTTCTATTTCGACCAATTTCTGGCAAAAAATGACTCTAAACACACTCATTTTAGTTCCAAACATGATAATCCACATTTAATAGTCATTTACAGTCAAAAGAGAAAACATAAAAAAATTACCATTTCTGACCATCTGGAAAAAGTTCGACAGGTCTGGGGTCATCGATTTTCATCAAAAAATTTATTTTTTGAACTGTTGAAAAAATTATTCAAAATGTCAAATGGATTGTGCCTCATGTTGAATACCCACTTTTTAAAGCCCCACAGTGACCAAAATTACCATTTTAGCAGACTTTTCCTCCTACTCAGAAGCTTCTATTTTGAGCAATTTCTGGAAGAAAATTGACTCTAAACACTTATTTTAGTTCCAAACATGATAATTCACATTTAACAGTCGTTTAGAGTCAAAAGAGAAAACATTAAAAAATGACCATTTCTGACCATCTGGAGAAAGTTCGACAGGTCCAGGGACATCGTTTTTCATCAAAAAATGTATTTTTTGAACTGTTGAAAAAATGATTCAAAATGTCAAATGGATTGTGCCTCATGTTGAATACCCACTTTTAAAAGCCCCACAGTGACCAAAATTGCAATTTTTACAGACTGTTCCTCCTACTCAGAAGCTTCTATTTCTACCAATTTCTGGCAGAAAAATTACTCTAAACAACTCATTTTAGTTCCAAACATGATAATTCACATTTAACAGTTGTTTACAGTCAAAAGAGAAAACAATAAAAAAATGACCATTTCTGACCATCTGGAGAAAGTTCGACAGGTCCAAGTTCATCGTTTTTCATCAAAAAATTTATTTTTTGAACTGTTGAAAAAATGATTCAAAATGTCAAATGGATTGTGCCTCACGTTGAATACCCACTTTTTAAAGCCCCACAGTGACCAAAATTGCCATTCTAACAGACTTTTCCTCCTACTCAGAAGCTTCTATTTCGACCAATTTCTGGCAGAAAAAATACTCTATACAACTCATTTTAGTTCCAAACATGATAATTCACATTTAACAGTTGTTTACAGTCAAAATGAGAAAACAATAAAAAAATGACAATTTCTGACCATCTGGAGAAAGTTCGACAGGTCCGGGGTCATCGTTTTTCATCAAAAAATGTATTTTTTGAACTGTTGAAAAATAATTCAAAATATCAAATGGATTGTGCCTCATGTTGAATACCCACTTTTAAAAGCCCCACAGTGACCAAAATTGCCATTTTTACAGACTTTTCCTCCTACTCAGAATCTTCTATTTCTACCAATTTCTAGCAGAAAAATGACTCTAAACAACACATTTTAGTTCCATACATGATAATGCACATTTAATAGTCATTTTTAGTCAAAAGAGAAAACATTAAAAAATGACCATTTCTGACCATCTGGAGAAAGTTCGACAGGTCCAGGGACATCGTTTTTCATCAAAAAATTTATTTTTTTAACTGTTGAAAAAATGATTCAAAATGTCAAATGGATTGTGCCTCATGTTGAATACCCACTGTTTAAAGCCCCACAGTGACCAAAATTGCAATTTTTACAGACTGTTCCTCCTACTCAGAAGCTTCTATTTCTACCAATTTCTGGCAGAAAAATTACTCTAAACAACTCATTTTAGTTCCAAACATGATAATTCACATTTAACAGTTGTTTACAGTCAAAAGAGAAAACAATAAAAAAATGACGATTTCTGACCATCTGGAGAAAGTTCGACAGGTCCAAGGTCATCGTTTTTCATCAAAAAATTTAATTTTTGAACTGTTGAAAAAATGATTCAAAATGTCAAATGGATTGTGCCTCATGTTGAATACCCACTTTTTAAAGCCCCACAGTGACCAAAATTGCCATTTAACAGACTTTTCCTCCTACTCAGAAGCTTCTATTTCGACCAATTTCTGGCAGAAAATTGACTCCAAACACTTATTTTAGTTCCAAACATGATAATTCACATTTAATAGTCAAAAGAGAAAACAATAAAACATTACCATTTCTGACCATCTGGAGAAAGTTCGACAGGTTCGGGGTCATCGTTTTTCATCAAAAAAATTATTTTTTCAACTGTTGAAAAAATTATTCAAAATGTCAAATGGATTATGCCTCATGTTGAATATCCACTTTTTGAAGCCCCACAGTGACCAAAATTGCCATTTTTACAGACTTTTACTCATATTCAGAAGCTTCTATTTAGACCAATTTCTGGCAGAAAAATGACTCTAAACAACTCATTTTAGTTCCATACATGATAATGCACATTTAATAGTCATTTTTAGTCAAAAGAGATAACATTAAAAAATGACCATTTCTGACCATCTGGAGAAAGTTCGACAGGTCCAAGGTCATCGTTTTTCATCAAAAAATGTATTTTTTGAACTGTTGAAAAAATGATTCAAAATGTCAAATGGATTGTGCCTCATGTTGAATACCCACTTTTTAAAGCCCCACAGTGACCAAAATTGCCATTCTAACAGACTTTTCCTCCTACTCAGAAGCTTCTATTTCGACCAATTTCTGGCAGAAAAATTACTCTATACAACTCATTTTAGTTCCAAACATGATAATTCACATTTAACAGTTGTTTACAGTCAAAATGAGAAAACAATAAAAAAATGACAATTTCTGACCATCTGGAGAAAGTTCGACAGGTCCGGGGTCATCGTTTTTCATCAAAAAATGTATTTTTTGAACTGTTGAAAAATATTTCAAAATATCAAATGGATTGTGCCTCATGTTGAATACCCACTTTTTAAAGCCCCACAGACCAAAATTGCCATTTTAACAGACTTTTCCTCATACTCAGAAGCTTCTATTTCTACAAATTTCTGGCAAAAAAATGACTCTAAACAACACATTTTAGTTCCATACATGATAATGCACATTTAATAGTCGTTTACAGTCAAAAGAGAAAACATTAAAAAATGACCATTTCTGACCATCTGGAGAAAGTTCGACAGGTGACGGGGTCATCGTTTTTCATCAAAAAATCTATTTTTTGCACTGTTGAAAAAATTATTCAAAATGTTAAATGGATTGTGCCTCATGTTGAATACCCACTTTTTAAATCCACAGTGATCAAAATTGCCATTTTAACAGACTTTTCCTCCTACTCAGAAGCTTCTATTTTGACCAATTACTGGCAGAAAAATTACTCTAAACAATTCATTTTAGTTCCAAACATGATAATTTACATTTAAATTAAGTTCAACAGGTCCGGGGTCATCGTTTTTCATCAAAAAACTTTATTTTTTGAACTGTTGATAAAATGATTCAAAATGTCAAATGGATTGTGCCTCATGTTGAATACCCACTTTTTAAAGCCCCACAGTGACCAAAATTGCCATTTTTACAGACTTTTCCTCCTACTCAGAAGCTGATATTTCTACCAATTTCTGGCAGAAAAATTACTCTAAACGACTCATTTTAGTTCCAAACATGATAATTCACATTTAACAGTTGTTTACAGTCAAAAGAGAAAACAATAAAAAAATGACCATTTCTGACCATCTGGAGAAAGTTCGACAGGTCCGGGGTCATCATTTTTAATCAAAAAATTAATTTTTTGAACTGTTGAAAAAAGTATCCAAAATGTCAAATGGATTGTGCCTCATATTGAATAACCACTTTTTAAAGCCCCACAGTGACCAAAATTGCCAATTTACAGACTTTTCCTCCTACTCAGAAGCTTCTATTTCGACCAATTTCTGGCAGAAAAAATGACTCTGAACAACTCATTTTAGTTCCTAACATGATAATTTACATTTAACAGTTGTTTACAGTCAAAAGAGAAAACATTAAAAAATGACCATTTCTGACCATCTGGAGAAAGTTCGACAGGTCCGGGGTCATCGTTTTTCATCCAAAAATTTATTTTTTGAACTGTTGAAAAAATGATTCAAAATGTCAAATGGATTGTGCCTCACGTTGAATACCCACTTTTTAAAGCCCCACAGTGACCAAAATTGCCATTCTAACAGACTTTTCCTCCTACTCAGAAGCTTCTATTTCGACCAATTTCTGGCAGAAAAAATACTCTATACAACTCATTTTAGTTCCAAACATGATAATTCACATTTAACAGTTGTTTACAGTCAAAATGAGAAAACAATAAAAAAATGACAATTTCTGACCATCTGGAGAAAGTTCGACAGGTCCGGGGTCATCGTTTTTCATCAAAAAATGTATTTTTTGAACTGTTGAAAAATAATTCAAAATATCAAATGGATTGTGCCTCATGTTGAATACCCACTTTTAAAAGCCCCACAGTGACCAAAATTGCCATTTTTACAGACTTTTCCTCCTACTCAGAATCTTCTATTTCTACCAATTTCTAGCAGAAAAATGACTCTAAACAACACATTTTAGTTCCATACATGATAATGCACATTTAATAGTCATTTTTAGTCAAAAGAGAAAACATTAAAAAATGACCATTTCTGACCATCTGGAGAAAGTTCGACAGGTCCAGGGACATCGTTTTTCATCAAAAAATTTATTTTTTTAACTGTTGAAAAAATGATTCAAAATGTCAAATGGATTGTGCCTCATGTTGAATACCCACTGTTTAAAGCCCCACAGTGACCAAAATTGCAATTTTTACAGACTGTTCCTCCTACTCAGAAGCTTCTATTTCTACCAATTTCTGGCAGAAAAATTACTCTAAACAACTCATTTTAGTTCCAAACATGATAATTCACATTTAACAGTTGTTTACAGTCAAAAGAGAAAACAATAAAAAAATGACGATTTCTGACCATCTGGAGAAAGTTCGACAGGTCCAAGGTCATCGTTTTTCATCAAAAAATTTAATTTTTGAACTGTTGAAAAAATGATTCAAAATGTCAAATGGATTGTGCCTCATGTTGAATACCCACTTTTTAAAGCCCCACAGTGACCAAAATTGCCATTTAACAGACTTTTCCTCCTACTCAGAAGCTTCTATTTCGACCAATTTCTGGCAGAAAATTGACTCCAAACACTTATTTTAGTTCCAAACATGATAATTCACATTTAATAGTCAAAAGAGAAAACAATAAAACATTACCATTTCTGACCATCTGGAGAAAGTTCGACAGGTTCGGGGTCATCGTTTTTCATCAAAAAAATTATTTTTTCAACTGTTGAAAAAATTATTCAAAATGTCAAATGGATTATGCCTCATGTTGAATATCCACTTTTTGAAGCCCCACAGTGACCAAAATTGCCATTTTTACAGACTTTTACTCCTATTCAGAAGCTTCTATTTAGACCAATTTCTGGCAGAAAAATGACTCTAAACAACTCATTTTAGTTCCATACATGATAATGCACATTTAATAGTCATTTTTAGTCAAAAGAGATAACATTAAAAAATGACCATTTCTGACCATCTGGAGAAAGTTCGACAGGTCCAAGGTCATCGTTTTTCATCAAAAAATTTATTTTTTGAACTGTTGAAAAAATGATTCAAAATGTCAAATGGATTGTGCCTCATGTTGAATACCCACTTTTTAAAGCCCCACAGTGACCAAAATTGCCATTCTAACAGACTTTTCCTCCTACTCAGAAGCTTCTATTTCGACCAATTTCTGGCAGAAAAATTACTCTATACAACTCATTTTAGTTCCAAACATGATAATTCACATTTAACAGTTGTTTACAGTCAAAATGAGAAAACAATAAAAAAATGACAATTTCTGACCATCTGGAGAAAGTTCGACAGGTCCGGGGTCATCGTTTTTCATCAAAAAATGTATTTTTTGAACTGTTGAAAAATATTTCAAAATATCAAATGGATTGTGCCTCATGTTGAATACCCACTGTTTAAAGCCCCACAGTGACCAAAATTGCCATTTTTACAGACTGTTCCTCCTACTCAGAAGCTTCTATTTCTACCAATTTCTGGCAGAAAAATTACTCTAAACAACTCATTTTAGTTCCAAACATGATAATTCACATTTAACAGTTGTTTACAGTCAAAAGAGAAAACAATAAAAAAATTACCATTTCTGACCATCTGGAGAAAGTTCGACAGGTCCAAGGTCATCGTTTTTCATCAAAAAATTTATTTTTTGAACTGTTGAAAAAATGATTCAAAATGTCAAATGGATTGTGCCTCATGTTGAATACCCACTTTTTAAAGCCCCACAGTGACCAAAATTGCCATTCTAACAGACTTTTCCTCCTACTCAGAAGCTTCTATTTCGACCAATTTCTGGCAGAAAAATTACTCTATACAACTCATTTTAGTTCCAAACATGATAATTCACATTTAACAGTTGTTTACAGTCAAAATGAGAAAACAATAAAAAAATGACAATTTCTGACCATCTGGAGAAAGTTCGACAGTTCCGGGGTCATCGTTTTTCATCAAAAAATGTATTTTTTGAACTGTTGAAAAATAATTCAAAATATCAAATGGATTGTGCCTCATGTTGAATACCCACTTTTTAAATCCACAGTGATCAAAATTGCCATTTTAACAGACTTTTCCTCCTACTCAGAAGCTTCTATTTTGACCAATTACTGGCAGAAAAATGACTCTAAACAATTCATTTTAGTTCCAAACATGATAATTTACATTTAAATTAAGTTCAACAGGTCCGGGGTCATCGTTTTTCATCAAAAAACTTTATTTTTTGAACTGTTGATAAAATGATTCAAAATGTCAAATGGATTGTGCCTCATGTTGAATACCCACTTTTTAAAGCCCCACAGTGACCAAAATTGCCATTTTTACAGACTTTTCCTCCTACTCAGAAGCTTATATTTCTACCAATTTCTGGCAGAAAAATTACTCTAAACGACTCATTTTAGTTCCAAACATGATAATTCACATTTAACAGTTGTTTACAGTCAAAAGAGAAAACAATAAAAAAATGACCATTTCTGACCATCTGGAGAAAGTTCGACAGGTCCGGGGTCATCATTTTTAATCAAAAAATTAATTTTTTGAACTGTTGAAAAAAGTATCCAAAATGTCAAATGGATTGTGCCTCATATTGAATAACCACTTTTTAAAGCCCCACAGTGACCAAAATTGCCAATTTACAGACTTTTCCTCCTACTCAGAAGCTTCTATTTCGACCAATTTCTGGCAGAAAAAATGACTCTGAACAACTCATTTTAGTTCCTAACATGATAATTTACATTTAACAGTTGTTTACAGTCAAAAGAGAAAACATTAAAAAATGACCATTTCTGACCATCTGGAGAAAGTTCGAGAGGTCCGGGGTCATCGTTTTTCATCCAAAAATTATTTTTTTAACTGTTGAAAAAAGTATCCAAAATGTCAAATGGATTGTGCCTCATGTTGAATAAACACTTTTTGAAGCCCCAAAGTAACCAGAATTGCCATTTTTATAGACTTTTCCTCCTACTCAGAAGCTTCTATTTAGACCAATTTCTGGCAGAAAAATGACTCCAAACACTTATTTTAGTTCCAAACATGATAATTCACATTTAACAGTCGTTTACAGTCAAAAGAGAAAACATTAAAAAATGACCATTTCTGACCATCTGGAAAAAGTTCGACAGGTCTGGGGTCATCGTTTTTCATCAAAAAATTTATTTTTTGAACTGTTGAAAAAACGATTCAAAATGTCAAATGGATTGTGCCTCATGTTGAATACCCACTTTTTAAAGCCCCACAGTGACCAAAATTGCCATTTTTACAGACTTTTCCTCCTACTCAGAAGCTTATATTTCTACCAATTTCTGGCAGAAAAATTAATCTAAACAACTCATTTTACTTCCAAACATGATAATTCACATTTAACAGTTGTTTACAGTCAAAAGAGAAAACATTAAAAAATGACCATTTCTGACCATCTGGAAAAAGTTCGACAGGTCTGGGGTCATCGTTTTTCATCAAAAAATTTATTTTTTGAACTGTTGAAAAAATGATTCAAAATGTCAAATGGATTGGGCCTCATGTTGAATACCCACTTTTTAAAGCCCCACAGTGACCAAAATTACCATTTTAGCAGACTTTTCCTCCTACTCAGAAGCTTCTGTTTTGACCAATTTCTGGAAGAAAATTGACTCTAAACACTTATTTTAGTTCCAAACATGATAATTCACATTTAACAGTTGTTTACAGTCAAAAGAGAAAACATTAAAAAATGACCATTTCTGACCATCTGCAGAAAGTTCAACAGGTCCGGGGTCATCATTTTTCATCAAAAAATTTATTTTTTGAACTGTTGAAAACATTATTCAAAATGTCAAATGGATTGTGCCTCATGTTAAATAAACACTTTTTGAAGTCCCACAGTAACCAAAATTGCCATTTTTACAGACTTTTCCTCCTACTCAGAAGCTTCTATTTCGACCAATTTCTGGCAAAAAATGACTCTAAACACACTCATTTTAGTTCCAAACATGATAATCCACATTTAATAGTCATTTACAGTCAAAAGAGAAAACATTAAAAAATGACCATTTCTGACCATCTGGAAAAAGTTCGACAGGTCTGGGGTCATCGATTTTCATCAAAAAATTTATTTTTTGAACTGTTGAAAAAATGATTCAAAATGTCAAATGGATTGTGCCTCATGTTGAATACCCACTTTTTAAAGCCCCACAGTGACCAAAATTACCATTTTAGCAGACTTTTCCTCCTACTCAGAAGCTTCTATTTTGAGCAATTTCTGGAAGAAAATTGACTCTAAACATTTATTTTAGTTCCAAACATGATAATTCACATTTAACAGTCGTTTAGAGTCAAAAGAGAAAACATTAAAAAATGACCATTTCTGACCATCTGGAGAAAGTTCGACAGGTCCAGGGACATCGTTTTTCATCAAAAAATTTATTTTTTGAACTGTTGAAAAAATGATTCAAAATGTCAAATGGATTGTGCCTCATGTTGAATACCCACTTTTAAAAGCCCCACAGTGACCAAAATTGCAATTTTTACAGACTGTTCCTCCTACTCAGAAGCTTCTATTTCTACCAATTTCTGGCAGAAAAATTACTCTAAACAACTCATTTTAGTTCCAAACATGATAATTCACATTTAACAGTTGTTTACAGTCAAAAGAGAAAACAATAAAAAAATGACCATTTCTGACCATCTGGAGAAAGTTCGACAGGTCCGGGGTCATCATTTTTAATCAAAAAATTAATTTTTTGAACTGTTGAAAAAAGTATCCAAAATGTCAAATGGATTGTGCCTCATATTGAATAACCACTTTTTAAAGCCCCACAGTGACCAAAATTGCCAATTTACAGACTTTTCCTCCTACTCAGAAGCTTCTATTTCGACCAATTTCTGGCAGAAAAAATGACTCTGAACAACTCATTTTAGTTCCTAACATGATAATTTACATTTAACAGTTGTTTACAGTCAAAAGAGAAAACATTAAAAAATGACCATTTCTGACCATCTGGAGAAAGTTCGAGAGGTCCGGGGTCATCGTTTTTCATCCAAAAATTATTTTTTTAACTGTTGAAAAAAGTATCCAAAATGTCAAATGGATTGTGCCTCATGTTGAATAAACACTTTTTGAAGCCCCAAAGTAACCAGAATTGCCATTTTTATAGACTTTTCCTCCTACTCAGAAGCTTCTATTTAGACCAATTTCTGGCAGAAAAATGACTCCAAACACTTATTTTAGTTCCAAACATGATAATTCACATTTAACAGTCGTTTACAGTCAAAAGAGAAAACATTAAAAAATGACCATTTCTGACCATCTGGAAAAAGTTCGACAGGTCTGGGGTCATCGTTTTTCATCAAAAAATTTATTTTTTGAACTGTTGAAAAAACGATTCAAAATGTCAAATGGATTGTGCCTCATGTTGAATACCCACTTTTTAAAGCCCCACAGTGACCAAAATTGCCATTTTTACAGACTTTTCCTCCTACTCAGAAGCTTATATTTCTACCAATTTCTGGCAGAAAAATTAATCTAAACAACTCATTTTACTTCCAAACATGATAATTCACATTTAACAGTTGTTTACAGTCAAAAGAGAAAACATTAAAAAATGACCATTTCTGACCATCTGGAAAAAGTTCGACAGGTCTGGGGTCATCGTTTTTCATCAAAAAATTTATTTTTTGAACTGTTGAAAAAATGATTCAAAATGTCAAATGGATTGGGCCTCATGTTGAATACCCACTTTTTAAAGCCCCACAGTGACCAAAATTACCATTTTAGCAGACTTTTCCTCCTACTCAGAAGCTTCTGTTTTGACCAATTTCTGGAAGAAAATTGACTCTAAACACTTATTTTAGTTCCAAACATGATAATTCACATTTAACAGTTGTTTACAGTCAAAAGAGAAAACATTAAAAAATGACCATTTCTGACCATCTGCAGAAAGTTCAACAGGTCCGGGGTCATCATTTTTCATCAAAAAATTTATTTTTTGAACTGTTGAAAACATTATTCAAAATGTCAAATGGATTGTGCCTCATGTTAAATAAACACTTTTTGAAGTCCCACAGTAACCAAAATTGCCATTTTTACAGACTTTTCCTCCTACTCAGAAGCTTCTATTTCGACCAATTTCTGGCAAAAAATGACTCTAAACACACTCATTTTAGTTCCAAACATGATAATCCACATTTAATAGTCATTTACAGTCAAAAGAGAAAACATTAAAAAATGACCATTTCTGACCATCTGGAAAAAGTTCGACAGGTCTGGGGTCATCGATTTTCATCAAAAAATTTATTTTTTGAACTGTTGAAAAAATGATTCAAAATGTCAAATGGATTGTGCCTCATGTTGAATACCCACTTTTTAAAGCCCCACAGTGACCAAAATTGCCATTCTAACAGACTTTTCCTCCTACTCAGAAGCTTCTATTTCGACCAATTTCTGGCAGAAAAAATACTCTATACAACTCATTTTAGTTCCAAACATGATAATTCACATTTAACAGTTGTTTACAGTCAAAATGAGAAAACAATAAAAAAATGACAATTTCTGACCATCTGGAGAAAGTTCGACAGGTCCGGGGTCATCGTTTTTCATCAAAAAATGTATTTTTTGAACTGTTGAAAAATAATTCAAAATATCAAATGGATTGTGCCTCATGTTGAATACCCACTTTTAAAAGCCCCACAGTGACCAAAATTGCCATTTTTACAGACTTTTCCTCCTACTCAGAATCTTCTATTTCTACCAATTTCTAGCAGAAAAATGACTCTAAACAACACATTTTAGTTCCATACATGATAATGCACATTTAATAGTCATTTTTAGTCGAAAGAGAAAACATTAAAAAATGACCATTTCTGACCATCTGGAGAAAGTTCGACAGGTCCAGGGACATCGTTTTTCATCAAAAAATTTATTTTTTGAACTGTTGAAAAAATGATTCAAAATGTCAAATGGATTGTGCCTCATGTTGAATACCCACTGTTTAAAGCCCCACAGTGACCAAAATTGCAATTTTTACAGACTGTTCCTCCTACTCAGAAGCTTCTATTTCTACCGATTTCTGGCAGAAAAATTACTCTAAACAACTCATTTTAGTTCCAAACATGATAATTCACATTTAACAGTTGTTTACAGTCAAAAGAGAAAACAATAAAAAAATGACGATTTCTGACCATCTGGAGAAAGTTCGACAGGTCCAAGGTCATCGTTTTTCATCAAAAAATTTAATTTTTGAACTGTTGAAAAAATGATTCAAAATGTCAAATGGATTGTGCCTCATGTTGAATACCCACTGTTTAAAGCCCCACAGTGACCAAAATTGCCATTTAACAGACTTTTCCTCCTACTCAGAAGCTTCTATTTCGACCAATTTCTGGCAGAAAATTGACTCCAAACACTTATTTTAGTTCCAAACATGATAATTCACATTTAATAGTCATTTACAGTCAAAAGAGAAAACAATAAAACATTACCATTTCTGACCATCTGGAGAAAGTTCGACAGGTTCGGGGTCATCGTTTTTCATCAAAAAAATTATTTTTTCAACTGTTGAAAAAATTATTCAAAATGTCAAATGGATTATGCCTCATGTTGAATATCCACTTTTTGAAGCCCCACAGTGACCAAAATTGCCATTTTTACAGACTTTTACTCCTATTCAGAAGGTTCTATTTAGACCAATTTCTGGCAGAAAAATGACTCTAAACAACTCATTTTAGTTCCATACATGATAATGCACATTTAATAGTCATTTTTAGTCAAAAGAGATAACATTAAAAAAATGACCATTTCTGACCATCTGGAGAAAGTTCGACAGGTCCAGGGACATCGTTTTTCATCAAAAAATGTATTTTTTGAACTGTTGAAAAAATGATTCAAAATGTCAAATGGATTGTGCCTCATGTTGAATACCCACTGTTTAAAGCCCCACAGTGACCAAAATTGCCATTTTTACAGACTGTTCCTCCTACTCAGAAGCTTCTATTTCTACCAATTTCTGGCAGAAAAATTACTCTAAACAACTCATTTTAGTTCCAAACATGATAATTCACATTTAACAATTGTTTACAGTCAAAAGAGAAAACAATAAAAAAAATTACCATTTCTGACCATCTGGAGAAAGTTCGACAGGTCCAAGGTCATTGTTTTTCATCAAAAAATTTATTTTTTGAACTGTTGAAAAAATGATTCAAAATGTCAAATGGATTGTGCCTCATGTTGAATACCCACTTTTTAAAGCCCCACAGAGACCAAAATTGCCATTCTAACAGACTTTTCCTCCTACTCAGAAGCTTCTATTTCGACCAATTTCTGGCAGAAAAATTACTCTATACAACTCATTTTAGTTCCAAACATGATAATTCACATTTAACAGTTGTTTACAGTCAAAATGAGAAAACAATAAAAAAATGACAATTTCTGACCATCTGGAGAAAGTTCGACAGGTCCGGGGTCATCGTTTTTCATCAAAAAATTTATTTTTTGAACTGTTGAAAAATAATTCAAAATATCAAATGGATTGTGCCTCATGTTGAATACCCACTTTTAAAAGCCCCACAGTGACCAAAATTGCCACTTTTACAGACTTTTCCTCCTACTCAGAATCTTCTATTTCTACCAATTTCTAGCAGAAAAATGACTCTAAACAACACATTTTAGTTCCATACATGATAATGCACATTTAATAGTCATTTTTAGTCAAAAGAGAAAACATTAAAAAATGACCATTTCTGACCATCTGGAGAAAGTTCGACAGGTCCAGGGACATCGTTTTTCATCAAAAAATTTATTTTTTGAACTGTTGAAAAAATGATTCAAAATGTCAAATGGATTGTGCCTCATGTTGAATACCCACTGTTTAAAGCCCCACAGTGACCAAAATTGCAATTTTTACAGACTGTTCCTCCTACTCAGAAGCTTCTATTTCTACCAATTTCTGGCAGAAAAATTACTCTAAACAACTCATTTTAGTTCCAAACATGATAATTCACATTTAACAGTTGTTTACAGTCAAAAGAGAAAACAATAAAAAAATGACGATTTCTGACCATCTGGAGAAAGTTCGACAGGTCCAAGGTCATCGTTTTTCATCAAAAAATTTAATTTTTGAACTGTTGAAAAAATGATTCAAAATGTCAAATGGATTGTGCCTCATGCTGAATACCCACGTTTTAAAGCCCCACAGTGACCAAAATTGCCATTTAACAGACTTTTCCTCCTACTCAGAAGCTTCTATTTCGACCAATTTCTGGCAGAAAATTGACTCCAAACACTTATTTTAGTTCCAAACATGATAATTCACATTTAATAGTCATTTACAGTCAAAAGAGAAAACAATAAAACATTACCATTTCTGACCATCTGGAGAAAGTTCGACAGGTTCGGGGTCATCGTTTTTCATCAAAAAAATTATTTTTTCAACTGTTGAAAAAATTATTCAAAATGTCAAATGGATTATGCCTCATGTTGAATATCCACTTTTTGAAGCCCCACAGTGACCAAAGTTGCCATTTTTACAGACTTTTACTCCTATTCAGAAGCTTCTATTTAGACCAATTTCTGGCAGAAAAATGACTCTAACAACTCATTTTAGTTCCATACATGATAATGCACATTTAATAGTCATTTTTAGTCAAAAGAGATAACATTAAAAAATGACCATTTCTGACCATCTGGAGAAAGTTCGACAGGTCCAGGGACATCGTTTTTCATCAAAAAATGTATTTTTTGAACTGTTGAAAAAATGATTCAAAATGTCAAATGGATTGTGCCTCATGTTGAATACCCACTGTTTAAAGCCCCACAGCGACCAAAATTGCCATTTTTACAGACTGTTCCTCCTACTCAGAAGCTTCTATTTCTACCAATTTCTGGCAGAAAAATTACTCTAAACAACTCATTTTAGTTCCAAACATGATAATTCACATTTAACAATTGTTTACAGTCAAAAGAGAAAACAATAAAAAAATTACCATTTCTGACCATCTGGAGAAATTTCGACAGGTCCAAGGTCATTGTTTTTCATCAAAAAATTTATTTTTTGAACTGTTGAAAAAATGATTCAAAATGTCAAATGGATTGTGCCTCATGTTGAATACCCACTTTTTAAAGCCCCACAGTGACCAAAATTGCCATTCTAACAGACTTTTCCTCCTACTCAGGAGCTTCTATTTCGACCAATTTCTGGCTGAAAAATTACTCTATACAACTCATTTTAGTTCCAAACATGATAATTCACATTTAACAGTTGTTTACAGTCAAAATGAGAAAACAATAAAAAAATGACAATTTCTGACCATCTGGAGAAAGGTCATCGTTTTTCATCAAAAAATGTATTTTTTGAACTGTTGAAAAATAATTCAAAATATCAAATGGATTGTGCCTCATGTTGAATACCCACTTTTTAAAGCCCCACAGACCAAAATTGCCATTTTAACAGACTTTTCCTCATACTCAGAAGCTTCTATTTCTACAAATTTCTGGCAAAAAAATGACTCTAAACAACACATTTTAGTTCCATACATGATAATGCACATATAATAGTCGTTTACAGTCAAAAGAGAAAACATTAAAAAATGACCATTTCTGACCATCTGGAGAAAGTTCGACAGGTGACGGGGTCATCGTTTTTCATAAAAAAATCTATTTTTTGCACTGTTGAAAAAATTATTCAAAATGTTAAATGGATTGTGCCTCATGTTGAATACCCACTTTTTAAATCCACAGTGATCAAAATTGCCATTTTAACAGACTTTTCCTCCTACTCAGAAGCTTCTATTTTGACCAATTACTGGCAGAAAAATGACTCTAAACAATTCATTTTAGTTCCAAACATGATAATTTACATTTAAATTAAGTTCAACAGGTCCGAGGTCATCGTTTTTCATCAAAAAATTTATTTTTTGAACTGTTGATAAAATGATTCAAAATGTCAAATGGATTGTGCCTCATGTTGAATACCCACTTTTTAAAGCCCCACAGTGACCAAAATTGCCATTTTTACAGACTTTTCCTCCTACTCAGAAGCTTATATTTCTACCAATTTCTGGCAGAAAAATTACTCTAAACGACTCATTTTAGTTCCAAACATGATAATTCACATTTAACAGTTGTTTACAGTCAAAAGAGAAAACAATAAAAAAATGACCATTTCTGACCATCTGGAGAAAGTTCGACAGGTCCGGGGTCATCATTTTTAATCAAAAAATTAATTTTTTGAACTGTTGAAAAAAGTATCCAAAATGTCAAATGGATTGTGCCTCATGTTGAATAAACACTTTTTGAAGCCCCAAAGTAACCAGAATTGCCATTTTTACAGACTTTTCCTCCTACTCAGAAGCTTCTATTTCGACCAATTTCTGGCAAAAAATGACTCTAAACACACTCATTTTAGTTCCAAACATGATAATCCACATTTAATAGTCATTTACAGTCAAAAGAGAAAACATTAAAAAATGACCATTTCTGACCATCTGGAGAAAGTTCGACAGGTCCAGGGACATCGTTTTTCATCAAAAAATTTATTTTTTGAACTGTTGAAAAAATGATTCAAAATGTCAAATGGATTGTGCCTCATGTTGAATACCCACTTTTAAAAGCCCCACAGTGACCAAAATTGCAATTTTTACAGACTGTTCCTCCTACTCAGAAGCTTCTATTTCTACCAATTTCTGGCAGAAAAAATACTCTAAACAACTCATTTTAGTTCCAAACATGATAATTCACATGTAACAGTTGTTTACAGTCAAAAGAGAAAACAATAAAAAAATGACCATTTCTGACCATCTGGAGAAAGTTCGACAGGTCCAAGGTCATCGTTTTTCATCAAAAAATTTATTTTTTGAACTGTTGAAAAAATGATTCAAAATGTCATATGGATTGTGCCTCATGTTGAATACCCACTTTTTGAAGCCCCACAGTGACCAAAATTGCCATTTTTACAGACTTTTACTCCTATTCAGAAGCTTCTATTTCGTCCAATTTCTGGCAGAAAAATGAGACTAAACAACTCATTTTAGTTCCATACATGATAATGCACATTTAATAGTAATTTTTAGTCAAAAGAGAAAACATTAAAAAATGACAATTTCTGACCATCTGGAGAAAGTTCGACAGGTCCAGGGACATCGTTTTTCATCAAAAAATGTATTTTTTGAACTGTTGAAAAAATGATTTAAAATGTCAAATGGTTTGTGCCTCATGTTGAATACCCACTGTTTAAAGCCCCACGGTGACCAAAATTGCCGTTTTTACAGACTGTTCCTCCTACTCAGAAGCTTCTATTTCTACCAATTTCTGGCAGAAAAATTACTCTAAACAACTCATTTTAGTTCCAAACATGATAATTTACATTTAACAGTTGTTTACAGTCAAAAGAGAAAACAATAAACCATGACCATTTCTGACCATCTGGAGAGAGTTCGACAGGTCTGGGGTCATCGTTTTTCATCAAAAAAATTATTTTTTCAACTGTTGAAAAAATTATTCAAAATGTCAAATGGATTATGCCTCATGTTGAATAAACACTTTTTGAAGCCCCACAGTAACCAAAATTGCCATTTTTACAGACTTTTCCTCCTACTCAGAAGCTTCTATTTCTACCAATTTCTGGCAGAAAAATTATTCTAAACAACTCATTTTAGTTCCAAACATGATAATTTACATTTAACAGTTGTTTACAGTCAAAAGAGAAAACAATAAACCTTGACCATTTCTGACCATCTGGAGAGAGTTCGACAGGTCTGGGGTCATCGTTTTTCATCAAAAAATTCATTTTTTGAACTGTTGAAAAAATGATTCAAAATGTCAAAGGGATTGTGCCTCATGTTGAATACCAACTGTTTAAAGCCCCACAGTGACCAAAATTGCCATTTTTACAGACTGTTCCTCCTACTCAGAAGCTTCTATTTCTACCAATTTCTGGCAGAAAAATTACTCTAACAACTCATTTTAGTTCCAAACATGATAATTCACATTTAACAGTTGTTTACAGTCAAAAGAGAAAACAATAAGAAAATGACCATTTCTGACCATCTGGAGAAAGTTCGACAGGTCCAAGGTCATCGTTTTTCATCAAAAAAATTTTTGGGGAACTGTTGAATAAATGATTCAAAATGTCAAATGGATTGTGCCTCATGTTGAATACCCACTTTTTAAAGCCCCACAGTGACCAAAATTGCCATTCTAACAGACTTTTCCTCCTACTCAGAAGCTTCTATTTCGACCAATTTCTGGCAGAACAATTACTCTATACAACTCATTTTAGTTCCAAACATGATAATTCACATTTAACAGTTGTTTACAGTCAAAATGAGAAAACAATAAAAAAAAAATGACAATTTCTGACCATCTGGAGAAAGTTCGACAGGTCCGGGGTCATCGTTTTTAATAAAAAAATGTATTTTTTGAACTGTTGAAAAATAATTCAAAATATCAAATGGATTGTGCCTCATGTTGAATACCCACTTTTTAAGGCCCCACAGACCAAAATTGCCATTTTAACAGACTTTTCCTCATACTCAGAAGCTTCTATTTCTACAAATTTCTGGCAAAAAAATGACTCTAAACAACACATTTTAGTTCCATACATGATAATGCACATTTAATAGTCGTTTACAGTCAAAAGAGAAAACATTAAAAAATGACCATTTCTGACCATCTGGAGAAAGTTCGACAGGTGACGGGGTCATCGTTTTTCATCAACAAATTTATTTTTTGAACTGTTGAAAAAATTATTCAAAATGTTAAATGGATTGTGCCTCATGTTGAATACCCACTTTTTAAAGCCCCACAGTGACCAAAATTGCCATTTTAACAGACTTTTCCTCCTACTCAGAAGCTTCTATTTTGACCAATTACTGGCAGAAAAATGACTCTAAACAATTCATTTTAGTTCCAAACATGATAATTTACATTTAACAGTCGTTTACAGTCAAAAGAGAAAACAATAAAAAAATGACCATTTCTGACCATCTGGAGAAAGTTCAACAGGTCCGGGGGTCATCGTTTTTCATCAAAAAATTTCTTTTTTGAACTGTTGAAAAAATGATTCAAAATGTCAAAGGGATTGTTCCTCATGTTGAATAACAACTTTTTACAGCCCCACAGTGACCAAAATTGCCATTTTTACAGACTTTTCCTCCTACTCAGAAGCTTCTATTTCTACCAATTTCTGGCAGAAAAATGACTCTAAACAACACATTTTAGTTCCATACATGATAATGCACATTTAATAGTTGTTTACAGTCAAAAGAGAAAACAATACAAAAATGACCATTTCTGACCATCTGGAGAAAGTTCGACAGGTCCGGGGTCATCGTTTTTCATCAAAAAAAATTTTTTTTCAACTGTTGAAAAAATTATTCAAAATGTCAAATGGATTATGCCTCATGTTGAATATCCCCTTTTTGAAGCCCCACAGTGACCAAAATTGCCATTTTTTCAGACTTTTACTCCTATTCAGAAGCTTCTATTTTGACCAATTTCTGGCAGAAAAATGACTCTAAACAACTCATGTTAGTTCCATACATGATAATGCACATTTAATAGTCATTTTTAGTCAAAAGAGAAAACATAAAAAAATGACCATTTCTGACCATCTGGAGAAAGTTCGACAGGTCCAGGGACATCGTTTTTCATCAAAAAATGTCTTTTTTGAACTGTTGAAAAAATGATTCAAAATGTCAAATGAATTGTGCCTCATGTTGAATACCCACTGTTTAAAGCCCCACAGTGACCAAAATTGCCATTTTTACAGACTGTTCCTCCTACTCAGAAGCTTCTATTTCTACCAATTTCTGGCAGAAAAATTACTCTAAACAACTCATTTTAGTTCCAAACATGACAATTCACATTTAACAGTTGTTTACAGTCAAAAGAGAAAACAATAAAAAAATGACCATTTCTGACCATCTGGAGAAAGTTCGACAGGTCTAAGGTCATCGTTTTTCATCCAAAAATTAATTTTTTGAACTGTTGAAAAAATGATTCAAAATGTCAAATGGATTGTGCCTCATGTTGAATACCCACTTTTTAAAGCCCCACAGTGACCAAAATTG
Source organism: Lissotriton helveticus (assembly GCF_964261635.1). Lineage (NCBI taxonomy): Eukaryota > Metazoa > Chordata > Amphibia > Caudata > Salamandridae > Lissotriton > Lissotriton helveticus. The sequence continues at coordinate 1,077,873,867 of NC_136063.1, read as the reverse complement.
CCATTTAACAGACTTTTCCTCCTACTCAGAAGCTTCTATTTCGACCAATTTCTGGCAGAAAATTGACTCCAAACACTTATTTTAGTTCCAAACATGATAATTCACATTTAATAGTCATTTACAGTCAAAAGAGAAAACAATAAAACATTACCATTTCTGACCATCTGGAGAAAGTTCGACAGGTTCGGGGTCATCGTTTTTCATCAAAGAAATTATTTTTTCAACTGTTGAAAAAATTATTCAAAATGTCAAATGGATTATGCCTCATGTTGAATATCCACTTTTTGAAGCCCCACAGTGACCAAAATTGCCATTTTTACAGACTTTTACTCCTATTCAGAAGCTTCTATTTAGACCAATTTCTGGCAGAAAAATGACTCTAAACAACTCATTTTAGTTCCATACATGATAATGCACATTTAATAGTCATTTTTAGTCAAAAGAGATAACATTAAAAAATTACCATTTCTTACCATCTGGAGAAAGTTCGACAGGTCCAGGGACATCGTTTTTCATCAAAAAATGTATTTTTTGAACTGTTGAAAAAATGATTCAAAATGTCAAATGGATTGTGCCTCATGTTGAATACCCACTGTTTAAAGCCCCACAGTGACCAAAATTGCCATTTTTACAGACTGTTCCTCCTACTCAGAAGCTTCTATTTCTACCAATTTCTGGCAGAAAAATTACTCTAAACAACTCATTTTAGTTCCAAACATGATAATTCACATTTAACAATTGTTTACAGTCAAAAGAGAAAACAATAAAAAAAATTACCATTTCTGACCATCTGGAGAAAGTTCGACAGGTCCAAGGTCATTGTTTTTCATCAAAAAATTTATTTTTTGAAATGTTGAAAAAATGATTCAAAATGTCAAATGGATTGTGCCTCATGTTGAATACCCACTTTTTAAAGCCCCACAGTGACCAAAATTGCCATTCTAACAGACTTTTCCTCCTACTCAGAAGCTTCTATTTCGACCAATTTCTGGCAGAAAAATTACTCTATACAACTCATTTTAGTTCCAAACATGATAATTCACATTTAACAGTTGTTTACAGTCAAAATGAGAAAACAATAAAAAAATGACAATTTCTGACCATCTGGAGAAAGTTCGACAGGTCCGGGGTCATCGTTTTTCATCAAAAAATTTATTTTTTGAACTGTTGAAAAATAATTCAAAATATCAAATGGATTGTGCCTCATGTTGAATACCCACTTTTAAAAGCCCCACAGTGACCAAAATTGCCACTTTTACAGACTTTTCCTCCTACTCAGAATCTTCTATTTCTACCAATTTCTAGCAGAAAAATGACTCTAAACAACACATTTTAGTTCCATACATGATAATGCACATTTAATAGTCATTTTTAGTCAAAAGAGAAAACATTAAAAAATGACCATTTCTGACCATCTGGAGAAAGTTCGACAGGTCCAGGGACATCGTTTTTCATCAAAAAATTTATTTTTTGAACTGTTGAAAAAATGATTCAAAATGTCAAATGGATTGTGCCTCATGTTGAATACCCACTGTTTAAAGCCCCACAGTGACCAAAATTGCAATTTTTACAGACTGTTCCTCCTACTCAGAAGCTTCTATTTCTACCAATTTCTGGCAGAAAAATTACTCTAAACAACTCATTTTAGTTCCAAACATGATAATTCACATTTAACAGTTGTTTACAGTCAAAAGAGAAAACAATAAAAAAATGACGATTTCTGACCATCTGGAGAAAGTTCGACAGGTCCAAGGTCATCGTTTTTCATCAAAAAATTTAATTTTTGAACTGTTGAAAAAATGATTCAAAATGTCAAATGGATTGTGCCTCATGTTGAATACCCACGTTTTAAAGCCCCACAGTGACCAAAATTGCCATTTAACAGACTTTCCTCCTACTCAGAAGCTTCTATTTCGACCAATTTCTGGCAGAAAATTGACTCCAAACACTTATTTTAGTTCCAAACATGATAATTCACATTTAATAGTCATTTACAGTCAAAAGAGAAAACAATAAAACATTACCATTTCTGACCATCTGGAGAAAGTTCGACAGGTTCGGGGTCATCGTTTTTCATCAAAAAAATTATTTTTTCAACTGTTGAAAAAATTATTCAAAATGTCAAATGGATTATGCCTCATGTTGAATATCCACTTTTTGAAGCCCCACAGTGACCAAAGTTGCCATTTTTACAGACTTTTACTCCTATTCAGAAGCTTCTATTTAGACCAATTTCTGGCAGAAAAATGACTCTAACAACTCATTTTAGTTCCATACATGATAATGCACATTTAATAGTCATTTTTAGTCAAAAGAGATAACATTAAAAAATGACCATTTCTGACCATCTGGAGAAAGTTCGACAGGTCCAGGGACATCGTTTTTCATCAAAAAATGTATTTTTTGAACTGTTGAAAAAATGATTCAAAATGTCAAATGGATTGTGCCTCATGTTGAATACCCACTGTTTAAAGCCCCACAGCGACCAAAATTGCCATTTTTACAGACTGTTCCTCCTACTCAGAAGCTTCTATTTCTACCAATTTCTGGCAGAAAAATTACTCTAAACAACTCATTTTAGTTCCAAACATGATAATTCACATTTAACAATTGTTTACAGTCAAAAGAGAAAACAATAAAAAAATTACCATTTCTGACCATCTGGAGAAATTTCGACAGGTCCAAGGTCATTGTTTTTCATCAAAAAATTTATTTTTTGAACTGTTGAAAAAATGATTCAAAATGTCAAATGGATTGTGCCTCATGTTGAATACCCACTTTTTAAAGCCCCACAGTGACCAAAATTGCCATTCTAACAGACTTTTCCTCCTACTCAGGAGCTTCTATTTCGACCAATTTCTGGCTGAAAAATTACTCTATACAACTCATTTTAGTTCCAAACATGATAATTCACATTTAACAGTTGTTTACAGTCAAAATGAGAAAACAATAAAAAAATGACAATTTCTGACCATCTGGAGAAAGGTCATCGTTTTTCATCAAAAAATGTATTTTTTGAACTGTTGAAAAATAATTCAAAATATCAAATGGATTGTGCCTCATGTTGAATACCCACTTTTTAAAGCCCCACAGACCAAAATTGCCATTTTAACAGACTTTTCCTCATACTCAGAAGCTTCTATTTCTACAAATTTCTGGCAAAAAAATGACTCTAAACAACACATTTTAGTTCCATACATGATAATGCACATATAATAGTCGTTTACAGTCAAAAGAGAAAACATTAAAAAATGACCATTTCTGACCATCTGGAGAAAGTTCGACAGGTGACGGGGTCATCGTTTTTCATAAAAAAATCTATTTTTTGCACTGTTGAAAAAATTATTCAAAATGTTAAATGGATTGTGCCTCATGTTGAATACCCACTTTTTAAATCCACAGTGATCAAAATTGCCATTTTAACAGACTTTTCCTCCTACTCAGAAGCTTCTATTTTGACCAATTACTGGCAGAAAAATGACTCTAAACAATTCATTTTAGTTCCAAACATGATAATTTACATTTAAATTAAGTTCAACAGGTCCGAGGTCATCGTTTTTCATCAAAAAATTTATTTTTTGAACTGTTGATAAAATGATTCAAAATGTCAAATGGATTGTGCCTCATGTTGAATACCCACTTTTTAAAGCCCCACAGTGACCAAAATTGCCATTTTTACAGACTTTTCCTCCTACTCAGAAGCTTATATTTCTACCAATTTCTGGCAGAAAAATTACTCTAAACGACTCATTTTAGTTCCAAACATGATAATTCACATTTAACAGTTGTTTACAGTCAAAAGAGAAAACAATAAAAAAATGACCATTTCTGACCATCTGGAGAAAGTTCGACAGGTCCGGGGTCATCATTTTTAATCAAAAAATTAATTTTTTGAACTGTTGAAAAAAGTATCCAAAATGTCAAATGGATTGTGCCTCATGTTGAATAAACACTTTTTGAAGCCCCAAAGTAACCAGAATTGCCATTTTTACAGACTTTTCCTCCTACTCAGAAGCTTCTATTTCGACCAATTTCTGGCAAAAAATGACTCTAAACACACTCATTTTAGTTCCAAACATGATAATCCACATTTAATAGTCATTTACAGTCAAAAGAGAAAACATTAAAAAATGACCATTTCTGACCATCTGGAGAAAGTTCGACAGGTCCAGGGACATCGTTTTTCATCAAAAAATTTATTTTTTGAACTGTTGAAAAAATGATTCAAAATGGCAAATGGATTGTGCCTCATGTTGAATACCCACTTTTAAAAGCCCCACAGTGACCAAAATTGCAATTTTTACAGACTGTTCCTCCTACTCAGAAGCTTCTATTTCTACCAATTTCTGGCAGAAAAAATACTCTAAACAACTCATTTTAGTTCCAAACATGATAATTCACATGTAACAGTTGTTTACAGTCAAAAGAGAAAACAATAAAAAAAATGACCATTTCTGACCATCTGGAGAAAGTTCGACAGGTCCAAGGTCATCGTTTTTCATCAAAAAATTTATTTTTTCAACTGTTGAAAAAATGATTCAAAATGTCAAATGGATTGTGCCTCATGTTGAATACCCACTTTTTGAAGCCCCACAGTGACCAAAATTGCCATTTTTACAGACTTTTACTCCTATTCAGAAGCTCCAGAAGTCCAATTTCTGGCAGAAAAATGAGACTAAACAAAAAATTTATTTTTTGAACTGTTGAAAAAATGATTCAAAATGTCAAAGGGATTGTGCCTCATGTTGAATACCAACTGTTTAAAGCCCCACAGTGACCAAAATTGCCATTTTTACAGACTGTTCCTCCTACTCAGAAGCTTCTATTTCTACCAATTTCTGGCAGAAAAATTACTCTAAAAACTCATTTTAGTTCCAAACATGATAATTCACATTTAACAGTTGTTTACAGTCAAAAGAGAAAACAATAAGAAAATGACCATTTCTGACCATCTGGAGAAAGTTCGACAGGTCCGGGGTCATCGTTTTTCATCAAAAAATTTATTTTTTGAACTGTTGAAAAATAATTCAAAATATCAAATGGATTGTGCCTCATGTTGAATACCCACTTTTTAAAGCCCCACAGTGACCAAAATTGCCATTCTAACAGACTTTTCCTCCTACTCAGAAGCTTCTATTTCGACCAATTTCTGGCAGAACAATTACTCTATACAACTCATTTTAGTTCCAAACATGATAATTCACATTTAACAGTTGTTTACAGTCAAAATGAGAAAACAATAAAAAAAAAATGACAATTTCTGACCATCTGGAGAAAGTTCGACAGGTCCGGGGTCATCGTTTTTAATAAAAAAATGTATTTTTTGAACTGTTGAAAAATAATTCAAAATATCAAATGGATTGTGCCTCATGTTGAATACCCACTTTTTAAGGCCCCACAGACCAAAATTGCCATTTTAACAGACTTTTCCTCATACTCAGAAGCTTCTATTTCTACAAATTTCTGGCAAAAAAATGACTCTAAACAACACATTTTAGTTCCATACATGATAATGCACATTTAATAGTTGTTTACAGTCAAAAGAGAAAACAATAAAAAAATGACGATTTCTGACCATCTGGAGAAAGTTCGACAGGTCCAAGGTCATCGTTTTTCATCAAAAAATTTAATTTTTGAACTGTTGAAAAAATGATTCAAAATGTTAAATGGATTGTGCCTCATGTTGAATACCCACTTTTTAAAGCCCCACAGTGACCAAAATTGCCATTTAACAGACTTTTCCTCCTACTCAGAAGCTTCTATTTCGACCAATTTCTGGCAGAAAATTGACTCCAAACACTTATTTTAGTTCCAAACATGATAATTCACATTTAATAGTCATTTACAGTCAAAAGAGAAAACAATAAAACATTACCATTTCTGACCATCTGGAGAAAGTTCGACAGGTTCGGGGTCATCGTTTTTCATCAAAAAAATTATTTTTTCAACTGTTGAAAAAATTATTCAAAATGTCAAATGGATTATGCCTCATGTTGAATATCCACTTTTTGAAGCCCCACAGTGACCAAAATTGCCATTTTTACAGACTTTTACTCCTATTCAGAAGCTTCTATTTAGACCAATTTCTGGCAGAAAAATGACTCTAACAACTCATTTTAGTTCCATACATGATAATGCACATTTAATAGTCATTTTTAGTCAAAAGAGATAACATTAAAAAATGACCATTTCTGACCATCTGGAGAAAGTTCGACAGGTCCAGGGACATCGTTTTTCATCAAAAAATGTATTTTTTGAACTGTTGAAAAAATGATTCAAAATGTCAAATGGATTGTGCCTCATGTTGAATACCCACTGTTTAAAGCCCCACAGCGACCAAAATTGCCATTTTTACAGACTGTTCCTCCTACTCAGAAGCTTCTATTTCTACCAATTTCTGGCAGAAAAATTACTCTAAACAACTCATTTTAGTTCCAAACATGATAATTCACATTTAACAATTGTTTACAGTCAAAAGAGAAAACAATAAAAAAATTACCATTTCTGACCATCTGGAGAAATTTCGACAGGTCCAAGGTCATTGTTTTTCATCAAAAAATTTATTTTTTGAACTGTTGAAAAAATGATTCAAAATGTCAAATGGATTGTGCCTCATGTTGAATACCCACTTTTTAAAGCCCCACAGTGACCAAAATTGCCATTCTAACAGACTTTTCCTCCTACTCAGGAGCTTCTATTTCGACCAATTTCTGGCTGAAAAATTACTCTATACAACTCATTTTAGTTCCAAACATGATAATTCACATTTAACAGTTGTTTACAGTCAAAATGAGAAAACAATAAAAAAATGACAATTTCTGACCATCTGGAGAAAGGTCATCGTTTTTCATCAAAAAATGTATTTTTTGAACTGTTGAAAAATAATTCAAAATATCAAATGGATTGTGCCTCATGTTGAATACCCACTTTTTAAAGCCCCACAGACCAAAATTGCCATTTTAACAGACTTTTCCTCATACTCAGAAGCTTCTATTTCTACAAATTTCTGGCAAAAAAATGACTCTAAACAACACATTTTAGTTCCATACATGATAATGCACATATAATAGTCGTTTACAGTCAAAAGAGAAAACATTAAAAAATGACCATTTCTGACCATCTGGAGAAAGTTCGACAGGTGACGGGGTCATCGTTTTTCATAAAAAAATCTATTTTTTGCACTGTTGAAAAAAGTATTCAAAATGTTAAATGGATTGTGCCTCATGTTGAATACCCACTTTTTAAATCCACAGTGATCAAAATTGCCATTTTAACAGACTTTTCCTCCTACTCAGAAGCTTCTATTTTGACCAATTACTGGCAGAAAAATGACTCTAAACAATTCATTTTAGTTCCAAACATGATAATTTACATTTAAATTAAGTTCAACAGGTCCGAGGTCATCGTTTTTCATCAAAAAATTTATTTTTTGAACTGTTGATAAAATGATTCAAAATGTCAAATGGATTGTGCCTCATGTTGAATACCCACTTTTTAAAGCCCCACAGTGACCAAAATTGCCATTTTTACAGACTTTTCCTCCTACTCAGAAGCTTATATTTCTACCAATTTCTGGCAGAAAAATTACTCTAAACGACTCATTTTAGTTCCAAACATGATAATTCACATTTAACAGTTGTTTACAGTCAAAAGAGAAAACAATAAAAAAATGACCATTTCTGACCATCTGGAGAAAGTTCGACAGGTCCGGGGTCATCATTTTTAATCAAAAAATTAATTTTTTGAACTGTTGAAAAAAGTATCCAAAATGTCAAATGGATTGTGCCTCATGTTGAATAAACACTTTTTGAAGCCCCAAAGTAACCAGAATTGCCATTTTTACAGACTTTTCCTCCTACTCAGAAGCTTCTATTTCGACCAATTTCTGGCAAAAAATGACTCTAAACACACTCATTTTAGTTCCAAACATGATAATCCACATTTAATAGTCATTTACAGTCAAAAGAGAAAACATTAAAAAATGACCATTTCTGACCATCTGGAGAAAGTTCGACAGGTCCAGGGACATCGTTTTTCATCAAAAAATTTATTTTTTGAACTGTTGAAAAAATGATTCAAAATGGCAAATGGATTGTGCCTCATGTTGAATACCCACTTTTAAAAGCCCCACAGTGACCAAAATTGCAATTTTTACAGACTGTTCCTCCTACTCAGAAGCTTCTATTTCTACCAATTTCTGGCAGAAAAAATACTCTAAACAACTCATTTTAGTTCCAAACATGATAATTCACATGTAACAGTTGTTTACAGTCAAAAGAGAAAACAATAAAAAAAATGACCATTTCTGACCATCTGGAGAAAGTTCGACAGGTCCAAGGTCATCGTTTTTCATCAAAAAATTTATTTTTTGAACTGTTGAAAAAATGATTCAAAATGTCAAATGGATTGTGCCTCATGTTGAATACCCACTTTTTGAAGCCCCACAGTGACCAAAATTGCCATTTTTACAGACTTTTACTCCTATTCAGAAGCTCCAGAAGTCCAATTTCTGGCAGAAAAATGAGACTAAACAAAAAATTTATTTTTTGAACTGTTGAAAAAATGATTCAAAATGTCAAAGGGATTGTGCCTCATGTTGAATACCAACTGTTTAAAGCCCCACAGTGACCAAAATTGCCATTTTTACAGACTGTTCCTCCTACTCAGAAGCTTCTATTTCTACCAATTTCTGGCAGAAAAATTACTCTAAAAACTCATTTTAGTTCCAAACATGATAATTCACATTTAACAGTTGTTTACAGTCAAAAGAGAAAACAATAAGAAAATGACCATTTCTGACCATCTGGAGAAAGTTCGACAGGTCCAAGGTCATCGTTTTTCATCAAAAAATTTTTGGGGGAACTGTTGAATAAATGATTCAAAATGTCAAATGGATTGTGCCTCATGTTGAATACCCACTTTTTAAAGCCCCACAGTGACCAAAATTGCCATTCTAACAGACTTTTCCTCCTACTCAGAAGCTTCTATTTCGACCAATTTCTGGCAGAACAATTACTCTATACAACTCATTTTAGTTCCAAACATGATAATTCACATTTAACAGTTGTTTACAGTCAAAATGAGAAAACAATAAAAAAAAAATGACAATTTCTGACCATCTGGAGAAAGTTCGACAGGTCCGGGGTCATCGTTTTTAATAAAAAAATGTATTTTTTGAACTGTTGAAAAATAATTCAAAATATCAAATGGATTGTGCCTCATGTTGAATACCCACTTTTTAAGGCCCCACAGACCAAAATTGCCATTTTAACAGACTTTTCCTCATACTCAGAAGCTTCTATTTCTACAAATTTCTGGCAAAAAAATGACTCTAAACAACACATTTTAGTTCCATACATGATAATGCACATTTAATAGTCGTTTACAGTCAAAAGAGAAAACATTAAAAAATGACCATTTCTGACCATCTGGAGAAAGTTCGACAGGTGACGGGGTCATCGTTTTTCATCAACAAATTTATTTTTTGAACTGTTGAAAAAATTATTCAAAATGTTAAATGGATTGTGCCTCATGTTGAATACCCACTTTTTAAAGCCCCACAGTGACCAAAATTGCCATTTAACAGACTTTTCCTCCTACTCAGAAGCTTCTATTTCGACCAATTTCTGGCAGAAAATTGACTCCAAACACTTATTTTAGTTCCAAACATGATAATTCACATTTAATAGTCATTTACAGTCAAAAGAGAAAACAATAAAACATTACCATTTCTGACCATCTGGAGAAAGTTCGACAGGTTCGGGGTCATCGTTTTTCATCAAAGAAATTATTTTTTCAACTGTTGAAAAAATTATTCAAAATGTCAAATGGATTATGCCTCATGTTGAATATCCACTTTTTGAAGCCCCACAGTGACCAAAATTGCCATTTTTACAGACTTTTACTCCTATTCAGAAGCTTCTATTTAGACCAATTTCTGGCAGAAAAATGACTCTAAACAACTCATTTTAGTTCCATACATGATAATGCACATTTAATAGTCATTTTTAGTCAAAAGAGATAACATTAAAAAATTACCATTTCTTACCATCTGGAGAAAGTTCGACAGGTCCAGGGACATCGTTTTTCATCAAAAAATGTATTTTTTGAACTGTTGAAAAAATTATTCAAAATGTCAAATGGATTGTGCCTCATGTTGAATACCCACTGTTTAAAGCCCCACAGTGACCAAAATTGCCATTTTTACAGACTGTTCCTCCTACTCAGAAGCTTCTATTTCTACCAATTTCTGGCAGAAAAATTACTCTAAACAACTCATTTTAGTTCCAAACATGATAATTCACATTTAACAATTGTTTACAGTCAAAAGAGAAAACAATAAAAAAAATTACCATTTCTGACCATCTGGAGAAAGTTCGACAGGTCCAAGGTCATTGTTTTTCATCAAAAAATTTATTTTTTGAACTGTTGAAAAAATGATTCAAAATGTCAAATGGATTGTGCCTCATGTTGAATACCCACTTTTTAAAGCCCCACAGTGACCAAAATTGCCATTCTAACAGACTTTTCCTCCTACTCAGAAGCTTCTATTTCGACCAATTTCTGGCAGAAAAATTACTCTATACAACTCATTTTAGTTCCAAACATGATAATTCACATTTAACAGTTGTTTACAGTCAAAATGAGAAAACAATAAAAAAATGACAATTTCTGACCATCTGGAGAAAGTTCGACAGGTCCGGGGTCATCGTTTTTCATCAAAAAATTTATTTTTTGAACTGTTGAAAAATAATTCAAAATATCAAATGGATTGTGCCTCATGTTGAATACCCACTTTTAAAAGCCCCACAGTGACCAAAATTGCCACTTTTACAGACTTTTCCTCCTACTCAGAATCTTCTATTTCTACCAATTTCTAGCAGAAAAATGACTCTAAACAACACATTTTAGTTCCATACATGATAATGCACATTTAATAGTCATTTTTAGTCAAAAGAGAAAACATTAAAAAATGACCATTTCTGACCATCTGGAGAAAGTTCGACAGGTCCAGGGACATCGTTTTTCATCAAAAAATTTATTTTTTGAACTGTTGAAAAAATGATTCAAAATGTCAAATGGATTGTGCCTCATGTTGAATACCCACTGTTTAAAGCCCCACAGTGACCAAAATTGCAATTTTTACAGACTGTTCCTCCTACTCAGAAGCTTCTATTTCTACCAATTTCTGGCAGAAAAATTACTCTAAACAACTCATTTTAGTTCCAAACATGATAATTCACATTTAACAGTTGTTTACAGTCAAAAGAGAAAACAATAAAAAAATGACGATTTCTGACCATCTGGAGAAAGTTCGACAGGTCCAAGGTCATCGTTTTTCATCAAAAAATTTAATTTTTGAACTGTTGAAAAAATGATTCAAAATGTCAAATGGATTGTGCCTCATGTTGAATACCCACGTTTTAAAGCCCCACAGTGACTAAAATTGCCATTTAACAGACTTTTCCTCCTACTCAGAAGCTTCTATTTCGACCAATTTCTGGCAGAAAATTGACTCCAAACACTTATTTTAGTTCCAAACATGATAATTCACATTTAATAGTCATTTACAGTCAAAAGAGAAAACAATAAAACATTACCATTTCTGACCATCTGGAGAAAGTTCGACAGGTTCGGGGTCATCGTTTTTCATCAAAAAAATTATTTTTTCAACTGTTGAAAAAATTATTCAAAATGTCAAATGGATTATGCCTCATGTTGAATATCCACTTTTTGAAGCCCCACAGTGACCAAAGTTGCCATTTTTACAGACTTTTACTCCTATTCAGAAGCTTCTATTTAGACCAATTTCTGGCAGAAAAATGACTCTAACAACTCATTTTAGTTCCATACATGATAATGCACATTTAATAGTCATTTTTAGTCAAAAGAGATAACATTAAAAAATGACCATTTCTGACCATCTGGAGAAAGTTCGACAGGTCCAGGGACATCGTTTTTCATCAAAAAATGTATTTTTTGAACTGTTGAAAAAATGATTCAAAATGTCAAATGGATTGTGCCTCATGTTGAATACCCACTGTTTAAAGCCCCACAGCGACCAAAATTGCCATTTTTACAGACTGTTCCTCCTACTCAGAAGCTTCTATTTCTACCAATTTCTGGCAGAAAAATTACTCTAAACAACTCATTTTAGTTCCAAACATGATAATTCACATTTAACAATTGTTTACAGTCAAAAGAGAAAACAATAAAAAAATTACCATTTCTGACCATCTGGAGAAATTTCGACAGGTCCAAGGTCATTGTTTTTCATCAAAAAATTTATTTTTTGAACTGTTGAAAAAATGATTCAAAATGTCAAATGGATTGTGCCTCATGTTGAATACCCACTTTTTAAAGCCCCACAGTGACCAAAATTGCCATTCTAACAGACTTTTCCTCCTACTCAGGAGCTTCTATTTCGACCAATTTCTGGCTGAAAAATTACTCTATACAACTCATTTTAGTTCCAAACATGATAATTCACATTTAACAGTTGTTTACAGTCAAAATGAGAAAACAATAAAAAGATGACAATTTCTGACCATCTGGAGAAAGGTCATCGTTTTTCATCAAAAAATGTATTTTTTGAACTGTTGAAAAATAATTCAAAATATCAAATGGATTGTGCCTCATGTTGAATACCCACTTTTTAAAGCCCCACAGACCAAAATTGCCATTTTAACAGACTTTTCCTCATACTCAGAAGCTTCTATTTCTACAAATTTCTGGCAAAAAAATGACTCTAAACAACACATTTTAGTTCCATACATGATAATGCACATATAATAGTCGTTTACAGTCAAAAGAGAAAACATTAAAAAATGACCATTTCTGACCATCTGGAGAAAGTTCGACAGGTGACGGGGTCATCGTTTTTCATAAAAAAATCTATTTTTTGCACTGTTGAAAAAATTATTCAAAATGTTAAATGGATTGTGCCTCATGTTGAATACCCACTTTTTAAATCCACAGTGATCAAAATTGCCATTTTAACAGACTTTTCCTCCTACTCAGAAGCTTCTATTTTGACCAATTACTGGCAGAAAAATGACTCTAAACAATTCATTTTAGTTCCAAACATGATAATTTACATTTAAATTAAGTTCAACAGGTCCGAGGTCATCGTTTTTCATCAAAAAATTTATTTTTTGAACTGTTGATAAAATGATTCAAAATGTCAAATGGATTGTGCCTCATGTTGAATACCCACTTTTTAAAGCCCCACAGTGACCAAAATTGCCATTTTTACAGACTTTTCCTCCTACTCAGAAGCTTATATTTCTACCAATTTCTGGCAGAAAAATTACTCTAAACGACTCATTTTAGTTCCAAACATGATAATTCACATTTAACAGTTGTTTACAGTCAAAAGAGAAAACAATAAAAAAATGACCATTTCTGACCATCTGGAGAAAGTTCGACAGGTCCGGGGTCATCATTTTTAATCAAAAAATTAATTTTTTGAACTGTTGAAAAAAGTATCCAAAATGTCAAATGGATTGTGCCTCATGTTGAATAAACACTTTTTGAAGCCCCAAAGTAACCAGAATTGCCATTTTTACAGACTTTTCCTCCTACTCAGAAGCTTCTATTTCGACCAATTTCTGGCAAAAAATGACTCTAAACACACTCATTTTAGTTCCAAACATGATAATCCACATTTAATAGTCATTTACAGTCAAAAGAGAAAACATTAAAAAATGACCATTTCTGACCATCTGGAGAAAGTTCGACAGGTCCAGGGACATCGTTTTTCATCAAAAAATTTATTTTTTGAACTGTTGAAAAAATGATTCAAAATGGCAAATGGATTGTGCCTCATGTTGAATACCCACTTTTAAAAGCCCCACAGTGACCAAAATTGCAATTTTTACAGACTGTTCCTCCTACTCAGAAGCTTCTATTTCTACCAATTTCTGGCAGAAAAAATACTCTAAACAACTCATTTTAGTTCCAAACATGATAATTCACATGTAACAGTTGTTTACAGTCAAAAGAGAAAACAATAAAAAAAATGACCATTTCTGACCATCTGGAGAAAGTTCGACAGGTCCAAGGTCATCGTTTTTCATCAAAAAATTTATTTTTTGAACTGTTGAAAAAATGATTCAAAATGTCAAATGGATTGTGCCTCATGTTGAATACCCACTTTTTGAAGTCCCACAGTGACCAAAATTGCCATTTTTACAGACTTTTACTCCTATTCAGAAGCTCCAGAAGTCCAATTTCTGGCAGAAAAATGAGACTAAACAAAAAATTTATTTTTTGAACTGTTGAAAAAATGATTCAAAATGTCAAAGGGATTGTGCCTCATGTTGAATACCAACTGTTTAAAGCCCCACAGTGACCAAAATTGCCATTTTTACAGACTGTTCCTCCTACTCAGAAGCTTCTATTTCTACCAATTTCTGGCAGAAAAATTACTCTAAAAACTCATTTTAGTTCCAAACATGATAATTCACATTTAACAGTTGTTTACAGTCAAAAGAGAAAACAATAAGAAAATGACCATTTCTGACCATCTGGAGAAAGTTCGACAGGTCCAAGGTCATCGTTTTTCATCAAAAATTTTTTGGGGGAACTGTTGAATAAATGATTCAAAATGTCAAATGGATTGTGCCTCATGTTGAATACCCACTTTTTAAAGCCCCACAGTGACCAAAATTGCCATTCTAACAGACTTTTCCTCCTACTCAGAAGCTTCTATTTCGACCAATTTCTGGCAGAACAATTACTCTATACAACTCATTTTAGTTCCAAACATGATAATTCACATTTAACAGTTGTTTACAGTCAAAATGAGAAAACAATAAAAAAAAAATGACAATTTCTGACCATCTGGAGAAAGTTCGACAGGTCCGGGGTCATCGTTTTTAATAAAAAAAATTATTTTTTGAACTGTTGAAAAATAATTCAAAATATCAAATGGATTGTGCCTCATGTTGAATACCCACTTTTTAAGGCCCCACAGACCAAAATTGCCATTTTAACAGACTTTTCCTCATACTCAGAAGCTTCTATTTCTACAAATTTCTGGCAAAAAAATGACTCTAAACAACACATTTTAGTTCCATACATGATAATGCACATTTAATAGTCGTTTACAGTCAAAAGAGAAAACATTAAAAAATGACCATTTCTGACCATCTGGAGAAAGTTCGACAGGTGACGGGGTCATCGTTTTTCATCAACAAATTTATTTTTTGAACTGTTGAAAAAATTATTCAAAATGTTAAATGGATTGTGCCTCATGTTGAATACCCACTTTTTAAAGCCCCACAGTGACCAAAATTGCCATTTTAACAGACTTTTCCTCCTACTCAGAAGCTTCTATTTTGACCAATTACTGGCAGAAAAATGACTCTAAACAATTCATTTTAGTTCCAAACATGATAATTTACATCTAACAGTCGTTTACAGTCAAAAGAGAAAACAATAAAAAAATGACCATTTCTGACCATCTGGAGAAAGTTCAACAGGTCCGGGGGTCATCGTTTTTCATCAAAAAATTTCTTTTTTGAACTGTTGAAAAAATGATTCAAAATGTCAAAGGGATTGTTCCTCATGTTGAATAACAACTTTTTACAGCCCCACAGTGACCAAAATTGCCATTTTTACAGACTTTTCCTCCTACTCAGAAGCTTCTATTTCTACCAATTTCTGGCAGAAAAATGACTCTAAACAACACATTTTAGTTCCATACATGATAATGCACATTTAATAGTTGTTTACAGTCAAAAGAGAAAACATTAAAAAATGACCATTTCTGACCATCTGCAGAAAGTTCAACAGGTCCGGGGTCATCGTTTTTCATCAAAAAATTTATTTTTTGAACTGTTGATAAAATGATTCAAAATGTCAAATGGATTGTGCCTCATGTTGAATACCCACTTTTTAAAGCCCCACAGTGACCAAAATTGCCATTTTTACAGACTTTTCCTCCTACTCAGAAGCTTATATTTCTACCAATTTCTGGCAGAAAAATTACTCTAAACGACTCATTTTAGTTCCAAACATGATAATTCACATTTAACAGTTGTTTACAGTCAAAAGAGAAAACAATACAAAAATGACCATTTCTGACCATCTGGAGAAAGTTCGACAGGTCCGGGGTCATCGTTTTTCATCAAAAAAAAATTTTTTTCAACTGTTGAAAAAATTATTCAAAATGTCAAATGGATTATGCCTCATGTTGAATATCCCCTTTTTGAAGCCCCACAGTGACCAAAATTGCCATTTTTTCAGACTTTTACTCCTATTCAGAAGCTTCTATTTTGACCAATTTCTGGCAGAAAAATGACTCTAAACAACTCATGTTAGTTCCATACATGATAATGCACATTTAATAGTCATTTTTAGTCAAAAGAGAAAACATAAAAAAATGACCATTTCTGACCATCTGGAGAAAGTTCGACAGGTCCAGGGACATCGTTTTTCATCAAAAAATGTCTTTTTTGAACTGTTGAAAAAATGATTCAAAATGTCAAATGGATTGTGCCTCATGTTGAATACCCACTGTTTAAAGCCCCACAGTGACCAAAATTGCCATTTTTACAGACTGTTCCTCCTACTCAGAAGCTTCTATTTCTACCAATTTCTGGCAGAAAAATTACTCTAAACAACTCATTTTAGTTCCAAACATGACAATTCACATTTAACAGTTGTTTACAGTCAAAAGAGAAAACAATAAAAAAATGACCATTTCTGACCATCTGGAGAAAGTTCGACAGGTCTAAGGTCATCGTTTTTCATCCAAAAATTAATTTTTTGAACTGTTGAAAAAATTATTCAAAATGTCAAATGGATTGTGCCTCATGTTGAATACCCACTTTTTAAAGCCCCACAGTGACCAAAATTGCCATTTAACAGACTTTTCCTCCTACTCAGAAGCTTCTATTTCGACCAATTTCTGGCAGAAAATTGACTCCAAACACTTATTTTAGTTCCAAACATGATAATTCACATTTAATAGTCATTTACAGTCAAAAGAGAAAACAATAAAACATTACCATTTCTGACCATCTGGAGAAAGTTCGACAGGTTCGGGGTCATCGTTTTTCATCAAAAAAATTATTTTTTCAACTGTTGAAAAAATTATTCAAAATGTCAAATGGATTATGCCTCATGTTGAATATCCACTTTTTGAAGCCCCACAGTGACCAAAATTGCCATTTTTACAGACTTTTACTCCTATTCAGAAGCTTCTATTTCGACCAATTTCTGGCAGAAAAATGACTCTAAACAACTCATGTTAGTTCCATACATGATAATGCACATTTAATAGTCATTTTTAGTCAAAAGAGAAAACATAAAAAAATGACCATTTCTGACCATCTGGAGAAAGTTCGACAGGTCCAGGGACATCGTTTTTCATCAAAAAATGTCTTTTTTGAACTGTTGAAAAAATGATTCAAAATGTCAAATGGATTGTGCCTCATGTTGAATACCCACTGTTTAAAGCCCCACAGTGACCAAAATTGCCATTTTTACAGACTGTTCCTCCTACTCAGAAGCTTCTATTTCTACCAATTTCTGGCAGAAAAATTACTCTAAACAACTCATTTTAGTTCCAAGCATGACAATTCACATTTAACAGTTGTTTACAGTCAAAAGAGAAAACAATAAAAAAATGACCATTTCTGACCATCTGGAGAAAGTTCGACAGGTCTAAGGTCATCGTTTTTCATCCAAAAATTTATTTTTTGAACTGTTGAAAAAATGATTCAAAAATGTCAAATGGATTGTGCCTCATGTTGAATACCCACTTTTTAAAGCCCCACAGTGACCAAAATTGCCATTTAACAGACTTTTCCTCCTACTCAGAAGCTTCTATTTCGACCAATTTCTGGCAGAAAATTGACTCCAAACACTTATTTTAGTTCCAAACATGATAATTCACATTTAATAGTCATTTACAGTCAAAAGAGAAAACAATAAAACATTACCATTTCTGACCATCTGGAGAAAGTTCGACAGGTTCGGGGTCATCGTTTTTCATCAAAAAAATTATTTTTTCAACTGTTGAAAAAATTATTCAAAATGTCAAATGGATTATGCCTCATGTTGAATATCCACTTTTTGAAGCCCCACAGTGACCAAAATTGCCATTTTTACAGACTTTTACTCCTATTCAGAAGCTTCTATTTCGACCAATTTCTGGCAGAAAAATGACTCTAAACAACTCATGTTAGTTCCATACATGATAATGCACATTTAATAGTCATTTTTAGTCAAAAGAGAAAACATAAAAGAATGACCATTTCTGACCATCTGGAGAAAGTTCGACAGGTCCAGGGACATCGTTTTTCATCAAAAAATGTCTTTTTTGAACTGTTGAAAAAATGATTCAAAATGTCAAATGGATTGTGCCTCATGTTGAATACCCACTGTTTAAAGCCCCACAGTGACCAAAATTGCCATTTTTACAGACTGTTCCTCCTACTCAGAAGCTTCTATTTCTACCAATTTCTGGCAGAAAAATTACTCTAAACAACTCATTTTAGTTCCAAACATGACAATTCACATTTAACAGTTGTTTACAGTCAAAAGAGAAAACAATAAAAAAAATGACCATTTCTGACCATCTGGAGAAAGTTCGACAGGTCTAAGGTCATCGTTTTTCATCCAAAAATTTATTTTTTGAACTGTTGAAAAAATGATTCAAAATGTCAAATGGATTGTGCCTCATGTTGAATACCCACTTTTTAAAGCCCCACAGTGACCAAAATTGCCATTTAACAGACTTTTCCTCCTACTCAGAAGCTTCTATTTCGACCAATTTCTGGCAGAAAATTGACTCCAAACACTTATTTTAGTTCCAAACATGATAATTCACATTTAATAGTCATTTACAGTCAAAAGAGAAAACAATAAAACATTACCATTTCTGACCATCTGGAGAAAGTTCGACAGGTTCGGGGTCATCGTTTTTCATCAAAAAAATTATTTTTTCAACTGTTGAAAAAATTATTCAAAATGTCAAATGGATTATGCCTCATGTTGAATATCCACTTTTTGAAGCCCCACAGTGACCAAAATTGCCATTTTTACAGACTTTTACTCCTATTCAGAAGCTTCTATTTCGACCAATTTCTGGCAGAAAAATGACTCTAAACAACTCATTTTAGTTCCATACATGATAATGCACATTTAATAGTCATTTTTAGTCAAAAGAGAAAACATAAAAAAATGACCATTTCTGACCATCTGGAGAAAGTTCGACAGGTCCAGGGACATCGTTTTTCATCAAAAAATATCTTTTTTGAACTGTTGAAAAAATGATTCAAAATGTCAAATGGATTGTGCCTCATGTTGAATACCCACTGTTTAAAAAGCCCCACAGTGACCAAAATTGCCATTTTTACAGACTGTTCCTCCTACTCAGAAGCTTCTATTTCTACCAATTTCTGGCAGAAAAATTACTCTAAACAACTCATTTTAGTTCCAAACATGACAATTCACATTTAAAAGTTGTTTACAGTCAAAAGAGAAAACAATAAAAAAAATGACCATTTCTGACCATCTGGAGAAAGTTCGACAGGTCTAAGGTCATCGTTTTTCATCCAAAAATTTATTTTTTGAACTGTTGAAAAAATGATTCAAA
Organism: Lissotriton helveticus; assembly: GCF_964261635.1. Classification (NCBI taxonomy): domain Eukaryota; kingdom Metazoa; phylum Chordata; class Amphibia; order Caudata; family Salamandridae; genus Lissotriton; species Lissotriton helveticus. The sequence goes on along the minus strand of NC_136063.1, from coordinate 1,077,854,258 downwards.
ATGTCAAATGGATTGTGCCTCATGTTGAATACCCACTTTTTAAAGCCCCACAGTGACCAAAATTGCCATTTAACAGACTTTTCCTCCTACTCAGAAGCTTCTATTTCGACCAATTTCTGGCAGAAAATTGACTCCAAACACTTATTTTAGTTCCAAACATGATAATTCACATTTAATAGTCATTTACAGTCAAAAGAGAAAACAATAAAACATTACCATTTCTGACCATCTGGAGAAAGTTCGACAGGTTCGGGGTCATCGTTTTTCATCAAAAAAATTATTTTTTCAACTGTTGAAAAAATCATTCAAAATGTCAAATGGATTATGCCTCATGTTGAATATCCACTTTTTGAAGCCCCACAGTGACCAAAATTGCCATTTTTACAGACTTTTACTCCTATTCAGAAGCTTCTATTTCGACCAATTTCTGGCAGAAAAATGACTCTAAACAACTCATTTTACTTCCAAACATGATAATTCACATTTAACAGTCGTTTACAGTCAAAAGAGAAAAAATTAAAAAATGACCATTTCTGACCATCTGGAAAAAGTTCGACAGGTCTAGGGTCATCGTTTTTCATCAAAAAATTTATTTTTTGAACTGTTGAAAAAATGATTCAAAATGTCAAATGGATTGTGCCTCATGTTGAATACCCACTTTTTAAAACCCCACAGTGACCAAAATTGCAATTTTTACAGACTTTTCCTCCTACTCAGAAGCTTCTATTTCTACCAATTTCTGGCAGAAAAATTACTCTAAACAACTCATTTTAGTTCCAAACATGATAATTCACATTTAACAGTTGTTTACAGTCAAAAGAGAAAACAATAAGAAAATGACCATTTCTGACCATCTGGAGAAAGTTCGACAGGTCCAAGGTCATCGTTTTTCATCAAAAAATTGATTTTTTGAACTGTTGAAAAAATGATTCAAAATGTCAAATGGATTGTGCCTCATGTTGAATACCCACTTTTTAAAGCCCCACAGTGACCAAAATTGCCATTCTAACAGACTTTTCCTCCTACTCAGAAGCTTCTATTTCGACCAATTTCTGGCAGAACAATTACTCTATACAACTTATTTTAGTTCCAAACATGATAATTCACATTTAACAGTTGTTTACAGTCAAAATGAGAAAACAATAAAAAAAATGACAATTTCTGACCATCTGGAGAAAGTTCGACAGGTCCGAGGTCATCGTTTTTCATCAAAAAATTTATTTTTTGAACTGTTGAAAAATAATTCAAAATATCAAATGGATTGTGCCTCATGTTGAATACCCACTTTTTAAAGCCCCACAGACCAAAATTGCCATTTTAACAGACTTTTCCTCATACTCAGAAACTTCTATTTCTACAAATTTCTGGCAAAAAAATGACTCTAAACAACACATTTTAGTTCCATACATGATAATGCACATTTAACAGTCGTTTACAGTCAAAAGAGAAAACAATAAAAAATGACAATTTCTGACCATCTGGAGAAAGTTCAACAGGTCCGGGGTCATCGTTTTTCATCAAAAAATTTATTTTTTGAACTGTTGAAAAAACTATTCAAAATGTCAAATGGATTGTGCCTTATGTTGAATACCCACTTTTTAAAACCCCACAGTGACCAAAATTGCCATTTAACAGACTTTTCCTCATACTCAGAAGCTTCTATTTCGACCAATTTCTGGCAGAAAAATGACTCCAAACACTTATTTTAGTTCCAAACATGATAATTCACATTTAATAGTCATTTACAGTCAAAAGAGAAAACAATAAAAAGAATGACAATTTCTGACCATCTGGAGAAAGTTCAACAGGTCCGGGGGTCATCGTTTTTCATCAAAACATTCATTTTTTGAACTGTTGAAAAAATGATTCAAAATGTCAAAGGGATTGTTCCTCATGTTGAATAACAACTTTTTACAGCCCCACAGTGACCAAAATTGCCATTTTTACAGACTTTTCCTCCTACTCAGAAGCTTCTATTTCTACCAATTTCTGGCAGAAAAATGACTCTAAACAACACATTTTAGTTCCATACATGATAATGCACAATTAATATTCGTTTACAGTCAAAAGAGAAACCAATAAAAAAATGACCATTTCTGACCATCTGGAGAAAGTTCGACAGGTCCAAGGTCATCGTTTTTCATCCAAAAATTTCTTTTTTGAACTGTTGAAAAAATGATTCAAAATGTCAAATGGATTGTGCCTCATGTTGAATACCCACTTTTTAAAGCCCCACAGCGACCAAAATTGCCATTTAACAGACTTTTCCTCCTACTCAGAAGCTTCTATTTCGACCAATTTCTGGCAGAAAATTGACTCCAAACACTTATTTTAGTTCCAAACATGATAATTCACATTTAATAGTCATTTACAGTCAAAAGAGAAAACAATAAAACATTACCATTTCTGACCATCTGGAGAAAGTTCGACAGGTTCGGGGTCATGGTTTTTCATCAAAAAATTTATTTTTTGAACTGTTGAAAAAATGATTCAAAATGTCAAATGGATTGTGCCTCATGTTGAATACCCACTGTTTAAAGCCCCACAGTGACCAAAATTGCCATTTTTACAGACTGTTCCTCCTATTCAGAAACTTCTATTTCGACCAATTTCTGGCAGAAAAATGACTCTAAACAACTCATTTTAGTTCCATACATGATAATGCACATTTAATAGTCATTTTTAGTCAAAAGAGAAAACATTAAAAAATGACCATTTCTGACCATCTGGAGAAAGTTCGACAGGTCCAGGGACATCGTTTTTCATCAAAAAATGTCTTTTTTGAACTGTTGAAAAAATGATTTAAAATGTCAAATGGATTGTGCCTCATGTTGAATACCCACTGTTTAAAGCCCCACAGTGACCAAAATTGCCATTTTTACAGACTGTTCCTCCTACTCAGAAGCTTCTATTTCTACCAATTTCTGGCAGAAAAATTACTCTAAACAACTCATTTTAGTTCCAAACATGATAATTCACATTTAACAGTTGTTTACAGTCAAAAGAGAAAACAATAAAAAAATGACCATTTCTGACCATCTGGAGAAAGTTCGACAGGTCTAAGGTCATCGTTTTTCATCAAAAAAATTATTTTTTGAACTGTTGAAAAAATGATTCAAAATGTCAAATGGATTGTGCCTCATGTTGAATACCCACTTTTTAAAGCCCCACAGCGACCAAAATTGCCATTTAACAGACTTTTCCTCCTACTCAGAAGCTTCTATTTCGACCAATTTCTGGCAGAAAATTGACTCCAAACACTTATTTTAGTTCCAAACATGATAATTCACATTTAATAGTCATTTACAGTCAAAAGAGAAAACAATAAAACATTACCATTTCTGACCATCTGGAGAAAGTTCGACAGGTTCGGGGTCATGGTTTTTCATCAAAACATTTATTTTTTGAACTGTTGAAAAAATGATTCAAAATGTCAAATGGATTGTGCCTCATGTTGAATACCCACTTTTTAAAGCCCCACAGTGACCAAAATTACCATTTTAGCAGACTTTTCCTCCTACTCAGAAGCTTCTATTTTGACCAATTTCTGGAAGAAAATTGACTCTAAACACTTATTTTAGTTCCAAACATGATAATTCACATTTAACAGTCGTTTAGAGTCAAAAGAGAAAACATTAAAAAATGACCTTTTCTGACCATCTGGAGAAAGTTCGACAGGTCTGGAGTCATCGTTTTTCATCAAAAAATTCATTTTTTGAACTGTTGAAAAAATTATTCAAAATGTCAAAGGGATTGTTCCTCATGTTGAATAACAACTTTTTACAGCCCCACAGTGACCAACATTGCCATTTTTACAGACTTTTCCTCCTACTCAGAAGCTTCTATTTCTACCAATTTCTGGCAGAAAATGTCTCTAAACAACACATTTTAGTTCCATACATGATAATGCACATTTAATAGTTGTTTACAGTCAAAAGAGAAAACATTAAAAAATGACCATTTCTGACCATCTGCAGAAAGTTCAACAGGTCCGGGGTCATCGTTTTTCATCAAAAAATGTATTTTTTGAACTGTTGAAAAAATGATTCAAAATGTCAAATGGATTGTGTCTCATGTTGAATACCCACTTTTTAAAGCCCCACAGTGACCAAAATTGCCATTTTTACAGACTTTTCCTCCTACTCAGAAACTTCTATTTCTACCAATTTCTGGCAGAAAAATTACTCTAAACAACTCATTTTGGTTCCAAACATGATAATTCACATTTAACAGTTGTTTACAGTCAAAAGAGAAAACAATAAAAAAAATGACCATTTCTGACCATCTGGAGAAAGTTCAACAGGTCCGGGGTCATCATTTTTCATCAAAAAATTAATTTTTGGAACTATTGAAAAAATTATTCAAAATGTCAAAGGGATTGTGCCTCATATTGAATAATCACTTTTTAAAGCCCCAGAGTGACCAAAATTGCCAATTTACAGACTTTTCCTCCTACTCAGCAGCTTCTATTTCGACCAATTTCTGGCAGAAAAAAATGACTCTAAACAACTCATTTTAGTTCCTAACATGATAATTTACATTTAACAGTCGTTTACAGTCAAAAGAGAAAACATTAAAAATGACAATTTTTGACCATCTGGTGAAAGTTCGACAGGTCCAGGGTCATCGTTTTTCATCAAAAAATAGATTTTTTATAACTGTTGAAAAAATGATTTAAAATGTCAAATGGATTGTGCCTCATGTTGAATACCCACTTTTTAAAGCCCCACAGTGACCAAAATTGCCATTTTTACAGACTTTTCCTCCTACTCAGAAGCTTCTATTTCTACCAATTTCTGGCAGAAAAATTACTCTAAACCACTCATTTTAGTTCCATACATGATAATGCACATTTAATAGTCATTTTTTGTCAAAAGAGAAAACATTAAAAAATGACCATTTCTGACCATCTGGAGAAAGTTCGACAGGTCCAGGGACATCGTTTTTCATCAAAACATTTATTTTTTCAACTGTTGAAAAAATTATTCAAAATGTCAAATGGATTATGCCTCATGTTGAATATCCACTTTTTGAAGCCCCACAGTGACCAAAATTGCCATTTTTACAGACTTTTACTCCTATTCAGAAGCTCCAATTTCTGGCAGAAAAATGACTCTAAACAACTCATTTTACTTCCAAACATGATAATTCACATTTAACAGTCGTTTACAGTCAAAAGAGAAAAAATTAAAAAATGACCATTTCTGACCATCTGGAAAAAGTTCGACAGGTCTAGGGTCATGGTTTTTCATCAAAAAATTTATTTTTTGAACTGTTGAAAAAATGATTCAAAATGTCAAATGGATTGTGCCTCATGTTGAATACCCACTTTTTAAAACCCCACAGTGACCAAAATTGCAAATTTTACAGACTTTTCCTCCTACTCAGAAGCTTCTATTTCGACCAATTTCTGGCAGAAAAATGACTCTAAACAACTCATTTTAGTTCCAAACATGATAATTTACATTTAACAGTCGTTTACAGTCAAAAGAGAAAACAATAAACCATGACCATTTCTGACCATCTGGAGAGAGTTCGACAGGTCTGGGGTCATCGTTTTTCATCAAAAAATTCATTTTTTGAACTGTTGAAATTTTTTTTCAAAATGTCAAAGGGATTGTGCCTCATGTTGAATACCCACTTTTCAAAGCCCCACAGTGACCAAAATTGCCATTTTTACAGACTTTTCCTCCTACTCAGAAGCTTCTATTTCTACCAATTTCTGGCAGAAAGATTATTCTAAACAACTCATTTTAGTTCCATAAATGATAATGCACATTTAATAGTTGTTTACAGTCAAAAGAGAAAATATTAAAAAATGACCATTTCTGACCATCTGGAGAAAGTTCGACAGGTCCGGGGTCATGGTTTTTCATCAAAAAATTTATTTTTTGAACTGTTGAAAAAATGATTCAAAATGTCAAATGGATTGTGCCTCATGTTGAATACCCACTTTTTAAAGCCCCACAGTGACCAAAATTACCATTTTAGCAGACTTTTCCTCCTACTCAGAAGCTTCTATTTTGACCAATTTCTGGAAGAAAATTGACTCTAAACACTTATTTTAGTTCCAAACATGATAATTCACATTTAACAGTCGTTTAGAGTCAAAAGAGAAAACATTAAAAAATGACCTTTTCTGACCATCTGGAGAAAGTTCGACAGGTCTGGAGTCATCGTTTTTCATCAAAAAATTCATTTTTTGAACTGTTGAAAAAATTATTCAAAATGTCAATGGGATTGTTCCTCATGTTGAATAACAACTTTTTACAGCCCCACAGTGACCAACATTGCCAATTTTACAGACTTTTCCTCCTACTCAGAAGCTTCTATTTCTACCAATTTCTGGCAGAAAAATGACTCTAAAAAACACATTTTAGTTCCATACATGATAATGCACATTTAATAGTTGTTTACAGTCAAAAGAGAAAACATTAAAAAATGACCATTTCTGACCAACTGCAGAAAGTTCAACAGGTCCGGGGTCATCGTTTTTCATCAAAAAATGTATTTTTTGAACTGTTGAAAAAATGATTCAAAATGTCAAATGGATTGTGCCTCATGTTGAATACCCACTTTTTAAAGCCCCACAGTGACCAAAATTGCCATTTTTACAGACTTTTCCTCCTACTCAGAAACTTCTATTTCTACCAATTTCTGGCAGAAAAATTACTCTAAACAACTCATTTTAGTTCCAAACATGATAATTCACATTTACCAGTTGTTTACAGTCAAAAGAGAAAACAATAAAAAATGACCATTTCTGACCATCTGGAGAAAGTTCAACAGGTCCGGGGTCATCATTTTTCATCAAAAAATTAATTTTTTGAACTGTTGAAAAAATTATTCAAAATGTCAAAGGGATTGTGCCTCATATTGAATACCCACTTTTTAAAGCCCCACAGTGACCAAAATTGCAATTTTTACAGACTTTTCCTCCTACTCAGGAGCTTCTATTTTGACCAATTTCTGGCAGAAAAATGACTCTAAACAACACATTTTAGTTCCATACATGATAATGCACAATTAATATTCGTTTACAGTCAAAAGAGAAAACAATAAAAAAATGACCATTTCTGACCATCTGGAGAAAGTTCGACAGGTCCAGGGACATCGTTTTTCATCAAAACATTTATTTTTTCAACTGTTGAAAAAATTATTCAAAATGTCAAATGGATTATGCCTCATGTTGAATATCCACTTTTTGAAGCCCCACAGTGACCAAAATTGCCATTTTTACAGACTTTTACTCCTATTCAGAAGCTCCAATTTCTGGCAGAAAAATGACTCTAAACAACTCATTTTACTTCCAAACATGATAATTCACATTTAACAGTCGTTTACAGTCAAAAGAGAAAAAATTAAAAAATGACCATTTCTGACCATCTGGAAAAAGTTCGACAGGTCTAGGGTCATGGTTTTTCATCAAAAAATTTATTTTTTGAACTGTTGAAAAAATGATTCAAAATGTCAAATGGATTGTGCCTCATGTTGAATACCCACTTTTTAAAACCCCACAGTGACCAAAATTGCAAATTTTACAGACTTTTCCTCCTACTCAGAAGCTTCTATTTCGACCAATTTCTGGCAGAAAAATGACTCTAAACAACTCATTTTAGTTCCAAACATGATAATTTACATTTAACAGTCGTTTACAGTCAAAAGAGAAAACAATAAACCATGACCATTTCTGACCATCTGGAGAGAGTTCGACAGGTCTGGGGTCATCGTTTTTCATCAAAAAATTCATTTTTTGAACTGTTGAAATTTTTTTTCAAAATGTCAAAGGGATTGTGCCTCATGTTGAATACCCACTTTTCAAAGCCCCACAGTGACCAAAATTGCCATTTTTACAGACTTTTCCTCCTACTCAGAAGCTTCTATTTCTACCAATTTCTGGCAGAAAGATTATTCTAAACAACTCATTTTAGTTCCATAAATGATAATGCACATTTAATAGTTGTTTACAGTCAAAAGAGAAAATATTAAAAAATGACCATTTCTGACCATCTGGAGAAAGTTCGACAGGTCCGGGGTCATGGTTTTTCATCAAAAAATTTATTTTTTGAACTGTTGAAAAAATGATTCAAAATGTCAAATGGATTGTGCCTCATGTTGAATACCCACTTTTTAAAGCCCCACAGTGACCAAAATTACCATTTTAGCAGACTTTTCCTCCTACTCAGAAGCTTCTATTTTGACCAATTTCTGGAAGAAAATTGACTCTAAACACTTATTTTAGTTCCAAACATGATAATTCACATTTAACAGTCGTTTAGAGTCAAAAGAGAAAACATTAAAAAATGACCTTTTCTGACCATCTGGAGAAAGTTCGACAGGTCTGGAGTCATCGTTTTTCATCAAAAAATTCATTTTTTGAACTGTTGAAAAAATTATTCAAAATGTCAATGGGATTGTTCCTCATGTTGAATAACAACTTTTTACAGCCCCACAGTGACCAACATTGCCAATTTTACAGACTTTTCCTCCTACTCAGAAGCTTCTATTTCTACCAATTTCTGGCAGAAAAATGACTCTAAAAAACACATTTTAGTTCCATACATGATAATGCACATTTAATAGTTGTTTACAGTCAAAAGAGAAAACATTAAAAAATGACCATTTCTGACCAACTGCAGAAAGTTCAACAGGTCCGGGGTCATCGTTTTTCATCAAAAAATGTATTTTTTGAACTGTTGAAAAAATGATTCAAAATGTCAAATGGATTGTGCCTCATGTTGAATACCCACTTTTTAAAGCCCCACAGTGACCAAAATTGCCATTTTTACAGACTTTTCCTCCTACTCAGAAACTTCTATTTCTACCAATTTCTGGCAGAAAAATTACTCTAAACAACTCATTTTAGTTCCAAACATGATAATTCACATTTACCAGTTGTTTACAGTCAAAAGAGAAAACAATAAAAAATGACCATTTCTGACCATCTGGAGAAAGTTCAACAGGTCCGGGGTCATCATTTTTCATCAAAAAATTAATTTTTTGAACTGTTGAAAAAATTATTCAAAATGTCAAAGGGATTGTGCCTCATATTGAATACCCACTTTTTAAAGCCCCACAGTGACCAAAATTGCAATTTTTACAGACTTTTCCTCCTACTCAGGAGCTTCTATTTTGACCAATTTCTGGCAGAAAAATGACTCTAAACAACACATTTTAGTTCCATACATGATAATGCACAATTAATATTCGTTTACAGTCAAAAGAGAAAACAATAAAAAAATGACCATTTCTGACCATCTGGAGAAAGTTCGACAGGTCCAAGGTCATCGTTTTTCATCAAAATATTTATTTTTTGAACTGTTGAAAAAATGATTCAAAATGTCAAATGGATTGTGCCTCATGTTGAATACCCACTTTTTAAAGCCCCACAGTGACCAAAATTGCCATTTAACAGACTTTTCCTCCTATTCAGAAGCTTCTATTTCGACTAATTTCTGGAAGAAAAATTACTCTAAACAACTCATTTTAGTTCCATACATGATAATGCACATTTAATAGTCATTTTTAGTCAAAAGAGAAAACATTAAAAAATGACAATTTCTGACCATCTGGAGAAAGTTAGACAGGTCCAGGGACATCGTTTTTCATCAAAAAATGTATTTTTTGAACTGTTGAAAAAATGATTCAAAATGTCAAATGGATTGTGCCTCATGGTGAATACCCACTGTTTAAAGCCCCACAGTGACCAAAATTGCCATTTTTACGGACTGTTCCTCCTACTCAGAAGCTTCTATTTCTACCAATTTCTGGCAGAAAAATTACTCTAAACAACTCATTTTAGTTCCAAACATGATAATTCACATTTAACAGTTGTTTACAGTCAAAAGAGAAAACAATAAAAAAATGACCATTTCTGACCATCTGGAGAAAGTTCGACAGGTCTAAGGTCATCGTTTTTCATCCAAAAAATTTTTTTTTGAACTGTTGAAAAAATGATTCAAAATGTCAAATGGATTGTGCCTCATGTTGAATACCCACTTTTTAAAGCCCCAGAGCGACCAAAATTGCCATTTAACAGACTTTTCCTCCTACTCAGAAGCTTCTATTTCGACCAATTTCTGGCAGAAAATTGACTCCAAACACTTATTTTAGTTCCAAACATGATAATTCACATTTAATAGTCATTTACAGTCAAAAGAGAAAACAATAAAACATTACCATTTCTGACCATCTGGAGAAAGTTCGACAGGTTCGGGGTCATCGTTTTTCATCAAAAAAAATATTTTTTCAACTGTTGAAAAAATTATTCAAAATGTCAAATGGATTATGCCTCATGTTGAATATCCACTTTTTGAAGCCCCACAGTGACCAAAATTGCCATTTTTACAGACTTTTACTCCTATTCAGACGCTTCTATTTCGACCAATTTCTGGCAGAAAAATGACTCTAAACAACTCATTTTACTTCCAAACATGATAAATCACATTTAACAGTCGTTTACAGTCAAAAGAGAAAAAATTAAAAAATGACCATTTCTGACCATCTGGAAAAAGTTCGACAGGTCTCTAGGGTCATGGTTTTTCATCAAAAAATTTATTTTTTGAACTGTTGAAAAAATGATTCAAAATGTCAAATGGATTGTGCCTCATGTTGAATACCCACTTTTTAAAACCCCACAGTGACCAAAATTGCAATTTTTACAGACTTTTCCTCTTACTCAGAAGCTTCTATTTCTACCAATTTCTGGCAGAAAAATGACTCTAAAAAACACATTTTAGTTCCATACATGATAATGCACATTTAATAGTTGTTTACAGTCAAAAGAGAAAACATTAAAAAATGACCATTTCTGACCAGTTGCAGAAAGTTCAACAGGTCCGGGGTCATCGTTTTTCATCAAAAAATGTATTTTTTGAACTGTTGAAAAAATGATTCAAAATGTCAAATGGATTGTGCCTCATGTTGAATACCCACTTTTTAAAGCCCCACAGTGACCAAAATTGCCATTTTTACAGACTTTTCCTCCTACTCAGAAACTTCTATTTCTACCAATTTCTGGCAGAAAAATTACTCTAAACAACTCATTTTAGTTCCAAACATGATAATTCACATTTACCAGTTGTTTACAGTCAAAAGAGAAAACAATAAAAAAATGACCATTTCTGACCATCTGGAGAAAGTTCGACAGGTCCAAGGTCATCGTTTTTCATCAAAAAAATTATTTTTTGAACTGTTGAAAAAATGATTCAAAATGTCAAATGGATTGTGCCTCATGTTGAATACCCACTTTTTAAAGCCCCAGAGCGACCAAAATTGCCATTTAACAGACTTTTCCTCCTACTCAGAAGCTTCTATTTCGACCAATTTCTGGCAGAAAATTGACTCCAAACACTTATTTTAGTTCCAAACATGATAATTCACATTTAATAGTCATTTACAGTCAAAAGAGAAAACAATAAAACATTACCATTTCTGACCATCTGGAGAAAGTTCGACAGGTTCGGGGTCATCGTTTTTCATCAAAAAAAATATTTTTTCAACTGTTGAAAAAAATTATTCAAAATGTCAAATGGATTATGCCTCATGTTGAATATCCACTTTTTGAAGCCCCACAGTGACCAAAATTGCCATTTTTACAGACTTTTACTCCTATTCAGACGCTTCTATTTCGACCAATTTCTGGCAGAAAAATGACTCTAAACAACTCATTTTACTTCCAAACATGATAAATCACATTTAACAGTCGTTTACAGTCAAAAGAGAAAAAATTAAAAAATGACCATTTCTGACCATCTGGAAAAAGTTCGACAGGTCTCTAGGGTCATGGTTTTTCATCCAAAAATTTATTTTTTGAACTGTTGAAAAAACATTCAAAATGTCAAATGGATTGTGCCTCATGTTGAATACCCACTTTTTAAAACCCCACAGTGACCAAAATTGCAATTTTTACAGACTTTTCCTCTTACTCAGAAGCTTCTATTTCTACCAATTTCTGGCAGAAAAATGACTCTAAAAAACACATTTTAGTTCCATACATGATAATGCACATTTAATAGTTGTTTACAGTCAAAAGAGAAAACATTAAAAAATGACCATTTCTGACCAACTGCAGAAAGTTCAACAGGTCCGGGGTCATCGTTTTTCATCAAAAAATGTATTTTTTGAACTGTTGAAAAAATGATTCAAAATGTCAAATGGATTGTGCCTCATGTTGAATACCCACTTTTTAAAGCCCCACAGTGACCAAAATTGCCATTTTTACAGACTTTTCCTCCTACTCAGAAACTTCTATTTCTACCAATTTCTGGCAGAAAAATTACTCTAAACAACTCATTTTAGTTCCAAACATGATAATTCACATTTACCAGTTGTTTACAGTCAAAAGAGAAAACAATAAAAAAATGACCATTTCTGACCATCTGGAGAAAGTTCAACAGGTCCGGGGTCATCATTTTTCATCAAAAAATTAATTTTTTGAACTGTTGAAAAAATTATTCAAAATGTCAAAGGGATTGTGCCTCATATTGAATACCCACTTTTTAAAGCCCCACAGTGACCAAAATTGCAATTTTTACAGACTTTTCCTCCTACTCAGGAGCTTCTATTTTGACCAATTTCTGGCAGAAAAATGACTCTAAACAACACATTTTAGTTCCATACATGATAATGCACAATTAATATTCGTTTACAGTCAAAAGAGAAAACAATAAAAAAATGACCATTTCTGACCATCTGGAGAAAGTTCGACAGGTCCAAGGTCATCGTTTTTCATCAAAAAATTTATTTTTTGAACTGTTGAAAAAATGATTCAAAATGTCAAATGGATTGTGCCTCATGTTGAATACCCACTTTTTAAAGCCCCACAGTGACCAAAATTGCCATTTAACAGACTTTTCCTCCTACTCAGAAACTTCTATTTCGACCAATTTCTGGCAGAAAATTTACTCCAAACACTTATTTTAGTTCCAAACATGATAATTCACATTTAATAGTCATTTAGAGTCAAAAGAGAAAACAATAAAACATTACCATTTCTGACCATCTGGAGAAAGTTCAACAGGTCCGGGGTCATCGTTTTTCTTCCCAAAAATATTTTTTTAACTGTTGAAAAAATTATTCAAAATGTCAAATGGATTATGCCTCATGTTGAATATCCACTTTTTGAAGCCCCACAGTGACCAAAATTGCCATTTTTACAGACTTTTACTCCTATTCAGAAGCTTCTATTTCGACCAATTTCTGGCAGAAAAATGACTCTAAACAACACATTTTAGTTCCATACATGATAATGCACATTTAATAGTCATTTTTAGTCAAAAGAGAAAACATTAAAAAATGACCATTTCTGACCATCTGGAGAAAGTTCGACAGGTCCAGGGACATCGTTTTTCATCAAAAAATGTATTTTTTGAACTGTTGAAAAAATGATTCAAAATGTCAAATGGATTGTGCCTCATGGTGAATACCCACTGTTTAAAGCCCCACAGTGACCAAAATTTGCCATTTTTACAGACTGTTCCTCCTACTCAGAAGCTTCTATTTCTACCAATTTCTGGCAGAAAAATTACTCTAAAAAACTCATTTTAGTTCCAAACATGATAATTCACATTTAATAGTCATTTAGAGTCAAAAGAGAAAACAATAAAACATTACCATTTCTGACCATCTAGAGAAAGTTCGACAGGTTCGGGGTCATCGTTTTTCATCAAAAAAAATATTTTTTCAACTGTTGAAAAAATTATTCAAAATGTCAAATGGATTATGCCTCATGTTGAATATCCACTTTTTGAAGCCCCACAGTGACCAAAATTGCCATTTTTACAGACTTTTACTCCTATTCAGAAGCTTCTATTTCGACCAATTTCTGGCAGAAAAATGACTCTAAACAACTCATTTTACTTCCAAACATGATAATTCACATTTAACAGTCGTTTACAGTCAAAAGAGAAAAAATTAAAAAATGACCATTTCTGACCATCTGGAAAAAGTTCGACAGGTCTAGGGTCATGGTTTTTCATCAAAAGATTTATTTTTTGAACTGTTGAAAAAATGATTCAAAATGTCAAATGGATTGTGCCTCAAGTTGAATACCCACTTTTTAAAACCCCACAGTGACCAAAATTGCAATTTTTACAGACTTTTCCTCCTACTCAGAAGCTTCTATTTCTACCAATTTCTGGCAGAAAAATTATTCTAAACAACTCATTTTAGTTCCAAACATGATAATTTACATTTAACAGTCGTTTACAGTCAAAAGAGAAAACAATACACCATGACCATTTCTGACCATCTGGAGAGAGTTCGACAGGTCTGGGGTCATCGTTTTTCATCAAAAAATTCATTTTTTGAACTGTTGAAAAAATGTTTCAAAATATCAAAGGGATTGTGCCTCATGTTGAATACCCACTTTTTAAAGCCCCACAGTGACCAAAATTGCCATTTTTACAGACTTTTCCTCCTACTCAGAAGCTTCTATTTCTACCAATTTCTGGCAGAAAGATTATTCTAAACAACTCATTTTAGTTCCATAAATGATAATGCACATTTAATAGTTGTTTACAGTCAAAAGAGAAAACATTAAAAAATGACCATTTCTGACCATCTGGAGAAAGTTCGACAGGTCTGGAGTCATCGTTTTTCATCAAAAAAATTATTTTTTGAACTGTTGAAAAAATGATTCAAAATGTCAAATGGATTGTGCCTCATGTTGAATACCCACTTTTTAAAGCCCCACAGCGACCAAAATTGCCATTTAACAGACTTTTCCTCCTACTCAGAAGCTTCTATTTCGACCAATTTCTGGCAGAAAATTGACTCCAAACACTTATTTTAGTTCCAAACATGATAATTCACATTTAATAGTCATTTACAGTCAAAAGAGAAAACAATAAAACATTACCATTTCTGACCATCTGGAGAAAGTTCGACAGGCTCGGGGTCATCGTTTTTCATCAAAAAAAATATTTTTTCAACTGTTGAAAAAATTATTCAAAATGTCAAATGGATTATGCCTCATGTTGAATATCCACTTTTTGAAGCCCCACAGTGACCAAAATTGCCATTTTTACAGACTTTTACTCCTATTCAGAAGCTTCTATTTCGACCAATTTCTGGCAGAAAAATGACTCTAAACAACTCATTTTACTTCCAAACATGATAATTCACATTTAACAGTCGTTTACAGTCAAAAGAGAAAAAATAAAAAAATGACCATTTCTGACCATCTGGAAAAAGTTCGACAGGTCTAGGGTCATGGTTTTTCATCAAAAAATTTATTTTTTGAACTGTTGAAAAAATGATTCAAAATGTCAAATGGATTGTGCCTCATGTTGAATACCCACTTTTTAAAACCCCACAGTGACCAAAATTGCAATTTTTGCAGACTTTTCCTCCTACTCAGAAGCTTCTATTTCTACCAATTTCTGGCAGAAAAATTATTCTAAACAACTCATTTTAGTTCCAAACATGATAATTTACATTTAACAGTCGTTTACAGTCAAAAGAGAAAACAATAAACCATGACCATTTCTGACCATCTGGAGAGAGTTAGACAGGTCTGGGGTCATCGTTTTTCATCAAAAAATTCATTTTTTGAACTGTTGAAAAAATGTTTCAAAATGTCAAAGGGATTGTGCCTCATGTTGAATACCCACTTTTTAAAGCCTCACAGTGACCAAAATTGCCATTTTTACAGACTTTTCCTCCTACTCAGAAGCTTCTATTTCTACCAATTTCTGGCAGAAAGATTATTCTAAACAACTCATTTTAGTTCCATAAATGATAATGCACATTTAATAGTTGTTTACAGTCAAAAGAGAAAACATTAAAAAATGACCATTTCTGACCATCTGGAGAAAGTTCGACAGGTCTGGAGTCATGGTTTTTCATCAAAAAATTTATTTTTTGAACTGTTGAAAAAATGATTCAAAATGTCAAATGGATTGTGCCTCATGTTGAATACCCACGTTTTAAAGCCCCACAGTGACCAAAATTACCATTTTAGCAGACTTTTCCTCCTACTCAGAAGCTTCTATTTTGACCAATTTCTGGAAGAAAATTGACTCTAAACACTTATTTTAGTTCCAAACATGATAATTCACATTTAACAGTCGTTTAGAGTCAAAAGAGAAAACATTAAAAAATGACCTTTTCTGACCATCTGGAGAAAGTTCGACAGGTCTGGAGTCATCGTTTTTCATCAAAAAATTCATTTTTTGAACTGTTGAAAAAATTATTCAAAATGTCAAAGGGATTGTTCCTCATGTTGAATAACAACTTTTTACAGCCCCACAGTGACCAACATTGCCATTTTTACAGACTTTTCCTCCTACTCAGAAGCTTCTATTTCTACCAATTTCTGGCAGAAAAATGACTCTAAACAACACATTTTAGTTCCATACATGATAATTTACATTTAACAGTCGTTTACAGTCAAAAGAGAAAACAATACACCATGACCATTTCTGACCATCTGGAGAGAGTTCGACAGGTCTGGGGTCATCGTTTTTCATCAAAAAATTCATTTTTTGAACTGTTGAAAAAATGTTTCAAAATGTCAAAGGGATTGTGCCTCATGTTGAATACCCACTTTTTAAAGCCCCACAGTGACCAAAATTGCCATTTTTACAGACTTTTCCTCCTACTCAGAAGCTTCTATTTCTACCAATTTCTGGCAGAAAGATTATTCTAAACAACTCATTTTAGTTCCATAAATGATAATGCACATTTAATAGTTGTTTACAGTCAAAAGAGAAAACATTAAAAAATGACCATTTCTGACCATCTGGAGAAAGTTCGACAGGTCTGGAGTCATCGTTTTTCATCAAAAAAATTATTTTTTGAACTGTTGAAAAAATGATTCAAAATGTCAAATGGATTGTGCCTCATGTTGAATACCCACTTTTTAAAGGCCCACAGCGACCAAAATTGCCATTTAACAGACTTTTCCTCCTACTCAGAAGCTTCTATTTCGACCAATTTCTGGCAGAAAATTGACTCCAAACACTTATTTTAGTTCCAAACATGATAATTCACATTTAATAGTCATTTACAGTCAAAAGAGAAAACAATAAAACATTACCATTTCTGACCATCTGGAGAAAGTTCGACAGGCTCGGGGTCATCGTTTTTCATCAAAAAAAATATTTTTTCAACTGTTGAAAAAATTATTCAAAATGTCAAATGGATTATGCCTCATGTTGAATATCCACTTTTTGAAGCCCCACAGTGACCAAAATTGCCATTTTTACAGACTTTTACTCCTATTCAGAAGCTTCTATTTCGACCAATTTCTGGCAGAAAAATGACTCTAAACAACTCATTTTACTTCCAAACATGATAATTCACATTTAACAGTCGTTTACAGTCAAAAGAGAAAAAATTAAAAAATGACCATTTCTGACCATCTGGAAAAAGTTCGACAGGTCTAGGGTCATGGTTTTTCATCAAAAAATTTATTTTTTGAACTGTTGAAAAAATGATTCAAAATGTCAAATGGATTGTGCCTCATGTTGAATACCCACTTTTTAAAACCCCACAGTGACCAAAATTGCAATTTTTACAGACTTTTCCTCCTACTCAGAAGCTTCTATTTCTACCAATTTCTGGCAGAAAAATTATTCTAAACAACTCATTTTAGTTCCAAACATGATAATTTACATTTAACAGTCGTTTACAGTCAAAAGAGAAAACAATAAACCATGACCATTTCTGACCATCTGGAGAGAGTTAGACAGGTCTGGGGTCATCGTTTTTCATCAAAAAATTCATTTTTTGAACTGTTGAAAAAATGTTTCAAAATGTCAAAGGGATTGTGCCTCATGTTGAATACCCACTTTTTAAAGCCTCACAGTGACCAAAATTGCCATTTTTACAGACTTTTCCTCCTACTCAGAAGCTTCTATTTCTACCAATTTCTGGCAGAAAGATTATTCTAAACAACTCATTTTAGTTCCATAAATGATAATGCACATTTAATAGTTGTTTACAGTCAAAAGAGAAAACATTAAAAAATGACCATTTCTGACCATCTGGAGAAAGTTCGACAGGTCTGGAGTCATGGTTTTTCATCAAAAAATTTATTTTTTGAACTGTTGAAAAAATGATTCAAAATGTCAAATGGATTGTGCCTCATGTTGAATACCCACGTTTTAAAGCCCCACAGTGACCAAAATTACCATTTTAGCAGACTTTTCCTCCTACTCAGAAGCTTCTATTTTGACCAATTTCTGGAAGAAAATTGACTCTAAACACTTATTTTAGTTCCAAACATGATAATTCACATTTAACAGTCGTTTAGAGTCAAAAGAGAAAACATTAAAAAATGACCTTTTCTGACCATCTGGAGAAAGTTCGACAGGTCTGGAGTCATCGTTTTTCATCAAAAAATTCATTTTTTGAACTGTTGAAAAAATTATTCAAAATGTCAAAGGGATTGTTCCTCATGTTGAATAACAACTTTTTACAGCCCCACAGTGACCAACATTGCCATTTTTACAGACTTTTCCTCCTACTCAGAAGCTTCTATTTCTACCAATTTCTGGCAGAAAAATGACTCTAAACAACACATTTTAGTTCCATACATGATAATTTACATTTAACAGTCGTTTACAGTCAAAAGAGAAAACAATACACCATGACCATTTCTGACCATCTGGAGAGAGTTCGACAGGTCTGGGGTCATCGTTTTTCATCAAAAAATTCATTTTTTGAACTGTTGAAAAAATGTTTCAGAATGTCAAAGGGATTGTGCCTCATGTTGAATACCCACTTTTTAAAGCCCCACAGTGACCAAAATTGCCATTTTTACAGACTTTTCCTCCTACTCAGAAGCTTCTATTTCTACCAATTTCTGGCAGAAAGATTATTCTAAACAACTCATTTTAGTTCCATAAATGATAATGCACATTTAATAGTTGTTTACAGTCAAAAGAGAAAACATTAAAAAATGACCATTTCTGACCATCTGGAGAAAGTTCGACAGGTCTGGAGTCATCGTTTTTCATCAAAAAAATTATTTTTTGAACTGTTGAAAAAATGATTCAAAATGTCAAATGGATTGTGCCTCGTGTTGAATACCCACTTTTTAAAGCCCCACAGCGACCAAAATTGCCATTTAACAGACTTTTCCTCCTACTCAGAAGCTTCTATTTCGACCAATTTCTGGCAGAAAATTGACTCCAAACACTTA
Organism: Lissotriton helveticus; assembly: GCF_964261635.1. Lineage (NCBI taxonomy): Eukaryota > Metazoa > Chordata > Amphibia > Caudata > Salamandridae > Lissotriton > Lissotriton helveticus. The sequence continues at coordinate 1,077,835,108 of NC_136063.1, read as the reverse complement.
TTTTAGTTCCAAACATGATAATTCACATTTAATAGTCATTTACAGTCAAAAGAGAAAACAATAAAACATTACCATTTCTGACCATCTGGAGAAAGTTCGACAGGCTCGGGGTCATCGTTTTTCATCAAAAAAAATATTTTTTCAACTGTTGAAAAAATTATTCAAAATGTCAAATGGATTATGCCTCATGTTGAATATCCACTTTTTAAAGCCCCACAGTGACCAAAATTGCCATTTTTACAGACTTTTACTCCTATTCAGAAGCTTCTATTTCGACCAATTTCTGGCAGAAAAATGACTCTAAACAACTCATTTTACTTCCAAACATGATAATTCACATTTAACAGTCGTTTACAGTCAAAAGAGAAAAAATAAAAAAATGACCATTTCTGACCATCTGGAAAAAGTTCGACAGGTCTAGGGTCATGGTTTTTCATCAAAAAATGTATTTTTTGAACTGTTGAAAAAATGATTCAAAATGTCAAATGGATTGTGCCTCATGTTGAATACCCACTTTTTAAAACCCCACAGTGACCAAAATTGCAATTTTTACAGACTTTTCCTCCTACTCAGAAGCTTCTATTTCTACCAATTTCTGGCAGAAAAATTATTCTAAACAACTCATTTTAGTTCCAAACATGATAATTTACATTTAACAGTCGTTTACAGTCAAAAGAGAAAACAATAAACCATGACCATTTCTGACCATCTGGAGAGAGTTAGACAGGTCTGGGGTCATCGTTTTTCATCAAAAAATTCATTTTTTGAACTGTTGAAAAAATGTTTCAAAATGTCAAAGGGATTGTGCCTCATGTTGAATACCCACTTTTTAAAGCCTCACAGTGACCAAAATTGCCATTTTTACAGACTTTTCCTCCTACTCAGAAGCTTCTATTTCTACCAATTTCTGGCAGAAAGATTATTCTAAACAACTCATTTTAGTTCCATAAATGATAATGCACATTTAATAGTTGTTTACAGTCAAAAGAGAAAACATTAAAAAATGACCATTTCTGACCATCTGGAGAAAGTTCGACAGGTCCGGGGTCATGGTTTTTCATCAAAAAATTTATTTTTTGAACTGTTGAAAAAATGATTCAAAATGTCAAATGGATTGTGCCTCATGTTGAATACCCACGTTTTAAAGCCCCACAGTGACCAAAATTACCATTTTAGCAGACTTTTCCTCCTACTCAGAAGCTTCTATTTTGACCAATTTCTGGAAGAAAATTGACTCTAAACACTTATTTTAGTTCCAAACATGATAATTCACATTTAACAGTCGTTTAGAGTCAAAAGAGAAAACATTAAAAAATGACCTTTTCTGACCATCTGGAGAAAGTTCGACAGGTCTGGAGTCATCGTTTTTCATCAAAAAATTCATTTTTTGAACTGTTGAAAAAATTATTCAAAATGTCAAAGGGATTGTTCCTCATGTTGAATAACAACTTTTTACAGCCCCACAGTGACCAACATTGCCATTTTTACAGACTTTTCCTCCTACTCAGAAGCTTCTATTTCTACCAATTTCTGGCAGAAAAATGACTCTAAACAACACATTTTAGTTCCATACATGATAATGCACATTTAATAGTTGTTTACAGTCAAAAGAGAAAACATTAAAAAATGACCATTTCTGACCATCTGCAGAAAGTTCAACAGGTCCGGGGTCATCGTTTTTCATCAAAAAATGTATTTTTTGAACTGTTGAAAAAATGATTCAAAATGTCAAATGGATTGTGCCTCATGTTGAATACCCACTTTTTGAAGCCCCACAGTGACCAAAATTGCCATTTTTACAGACTTTTCCTTCTACTCAGAAACTTCTATTTCTACCAATTTCTGGCAGAAAAATTACTCTAAACAACTCATTTTAGTTCCATACATGATAATGCACATTTAATAGTTGTTTACAGTCAAAAGAGAAAACAATAAAAAAATGACCATTTCTGACCATCTGGAGAAAGTTCAACAGGTCCGGGGTCATCATTTTTCATCAAAAAATTAATTTTTTGAACTGTTGAAAAAATTATTCAAAATGTCAAAGGGATTGTGCCTCATATTGAATAATCACTTTTTAAAGCCCCACAGTGACCAAAATTGCCAATTTACAGACTTTTCCTCCTACTCAGCAGCTTCTATTTCGACCAATTTCTGGCAGAAAAAAATGACTCTAAACAACTCATTTTAGTTCCTAACATGATAATTTACATTTAACAGTCGTTTACAGTCAAAAGAGAAAACATTAAAAATGACAATTTTTGACCATCTGGTGAAAGTTCGACAGGTCCAGGGTCATCGTTTTCCATCAAAAAATTGATTTTTTATAACTGTTGAAAAAATGATTTAAAATGTCAAATGGATTGTGCCTCATGTTGAATACCCACTTTTTAAAGCCCCACAGTGACCAAAATTGCCATTTTTACAGACTTTTCCTCCTACTCAGAAGCTTCTATTTCTACCTATTTCTGGCAGAAAAATTATTCTAAACTACTAATTTTAGTTCCAAACATGATAATTTACATTTAACAGTCATTTACAGTCAAAAGAGAAAACAATAAAACATGACCATTTCTGACCATCTGGAGAGAGTTCGACAGGTCTGGGGTCATCGTTTTTCATCAAAAAATTTATTTTTTGAACTGTTGAAAAAATGATTCAAAATGTCAAAGGGATTGTGCCTCATGTTGAATACCCACTTTTTAAAGCCCCACAGTGACCAAAATTGCCATTTAACAGACTTTCCTCCTACTCAGAAGCATCTATTTCGACCAAATTCTGGCAGAAAAATTACTTAAAACAACTCATTTTAGTTCCAAATATGATAATTCACATTTAACAGTTGTTTAGAGTCAAAAGAGAAAACAATAAAAAAATGACAATTTCTGACCATCTGGAGAAAGTTCGAAAGGTCCGGGGTCATCGTTTTTCATCAAAAAATGTATTTTTTGAACTGTTGAAAAATGATTCAAAATGTCAAATGGATTGTGCCTCATGTTGAATACCCATTTTTTAAAGCCCCACAGACCAAAATTGCCATTTTAACAGACTTTTCCTCCTACTCAGAAGCTTCTTTTTTGACCAATTTCTGGCAGAAAAATGAATCTAAACAACTCATTTTAGTTCCAAACATGATAATTCACATTTAACAGTTGTTTACAGTCAAAAGAGAATACAATAAAAAATGACAATTTCTGACCATCAGGAGAAAGTTCGACAGGTCGGGGGTCATCGTTTTTCATCAGAAAATTAATTTTGTGAATGTTTGACAAAATGATTCAATATGTCAAATGGATTGTGCCTCATGTTGAATGCCCATTTTTTAAAGCCCCACAGACCAAAATTGCCATTTTAACAGACTTTTCCTCCTACTCAGAAGCTTCTTTTTTGACCAATTTCTGGCAGAAAAATGACTCTAAACAACACATTTTAGTTCCATACATGATAATGCACATTTAATAGTTGTTTACAGTCAAAAGAGAAAACATAAAAAAATGACCATTTCTGACCATCTGCAGAAAGTTCAACAGGTCCGGGGTCATTGTTTTTCATCAAAAATCTATTTTTCAAATGTAGAAAAAATTATTCAAAATGTCAAATGGATTGTGCCTCATGATGAATAACCACTTTTTAAAGCCCCACAGTGACCAAAATTGCTATTTTAACAGACTTTTCTTCCTACTCAGAAGCTTCTCTTTCGACCAATTTCTGGCAGAAAAATTACTCTAAACAACTAATTTTAGTTCTAAACATGATAATTTACATTTAACAGTCGTTTACACTCAAAAGAGAAAACATTAAAAAAATGACCATTTCTGACCATCTGGAGAAAGTTCGACAGGTCCAGGGTCATCGTTTTTCATCAAAAAATTGATTTTTTTCAACTGTTGAAAAAATGATTCAAAATGTCAAATGGATTATGCCTCATGTTGAATATCCACTTTTTGAAGCTCCACAGTGACCAAAATTGCCATTTTTGCAGACTTTTACTGCTATTCAGAAGCTTCTATTGGCAGAAAAATTACTCTAAACAACTCATTTTACTTCCAAACATGATAATTCACATTTAACAGTCGTTTACAGTCAAAAGAGAAAACATTAAAAAATCACCATTTCTGACCATCTGGAGAAAGTTTGACAGGTCTGGGGTCATCGTTTTTCATCAAAAAATTCATTTTTTGAACTGTTGAAAAAATGATTCAAAATGTCAAAGGGACTGTGCCTCATGTTGAATAACTACTTTTTAAAGCCCCACAGTGACCAAAATTGCTATTTTAAAAGACTTTTCTTCCTACTCAGAAGCTTCTCTTTCGACCAATTTCTGGCAGAAAAATTACTCTAAACAACTCATTTTAGTTCCAAACATGATAATTTACATTTAACAGTCGTTTTCACTCAAAAGTGAAAACATTAAAAAAATGACCATTTCTGACCATCCGGAGAAAGTTCGACAGGTCCGGGGTCATCGTTTTTCATCAAAAAATAAATTTTTTCAACTGTTGAAAAAATGATTCAAAATGTCAAATGGATTGTGCCTCATGTTGAATACCCACTTTTTAAAGCCCCACAGTGACCAAAATTGCCATTTTAGCAGACTTTTCCTCCTACTCAGAAGCTTCTATTTTGACCAATTTCTGGATGAAAAATGACTCTAAACACTTATTTTAGTTCCAAACATGATAATTCACATTTAACAGTCATTTACAGTCAAAAGAGAATACATTAAAAAATGACCTTTTCTGACCATCTGGAGAAAGTTCGACAGGTCTGGGGTCATCGTTTTTCATCAAAAAATTCATTTTTTGAACTGTTGAAAAAATGATTCAAAATGTCAAAGGGACTTGCCTCATGTTGAATAACCACTTTTTAAAGCCCCACAGTGACCAAAATTGCCATTTTTACAGACTTTTCCTCCTACTCAGAAGCTTCTATTTCTACCAATTTCTGGCAGAAAAATTACTCTAAACAACTCATTTTAGTTCCAAACATGATAATTCACATTTAACAGTTGTTTACAGTCAAAAGAGAAAACAATTAAAAAAATGACCATTTCTGACCATCTGGAGAAAGTTCGACAGGTCCGGGGTCATCGTTTTTCATCAAAAAATGTATTTTTTGAACTGTTGAAAAATGATTCAAAATATCAATTGGATTGTGCCTCATGTTGAATAACCACTTTTTAAAGCCCCACAGTGACCAAAATTGCTATTTTAAGACCTTTCTTCCTACTCAGAAGCTTCTCTTTCGACCAATTTCTGGCAGAAAAATTACTCTAAAACTCATTTTAGTTCCAAACATGATAATTCACATTTAACAGTTGTTTACAGTCAAAAGAGAAAACAATAAAAAAATGACCATTTCTGACCATCTGGAGAAAGTTCAACAGGTCCGGGGTCATCGTTTTTCATCCCCCAAATTTTTTTTTTAACTGTTGAAAAAAGTATCCAAAATGTCAAATGGATTGTGCCTCATGTTGAATAAACACTTTTTGAAGCCCCACAGTAACCAAAATTGCAATTTTTACAGTCTTTTCCTCCTACTCAGAAGCTTCTATTTCGACCAATTTCTGGCAAAAAATGACTCTAAACACACTCATTTTAGTTCCAAACATGATAATGCACATTTTATAGTCGTCTACAGTCAAAAGAGAAAACATTAAAAAATGACCATTTCTGACCATCTGGAGAAAGTTTGACAGGTCCGGGGTCATCGTTTTTCATCAAAAAATCTATTTTTTCAAATGTAGAAAAAATTATTCAAAATGTCAAATGGATTGTGCCTCATGTTGAATAACCACTTTTTAAAGCCCCACAGTGACCAAAATTGCTATTTTAACAGACTTTTCTTCCTACTCAGAAGCTTCTCTTTCGACCAATTTCTGGCAGAATAATTACTCTAAACAACTCATTTTAGTTCCAAACATGATAATTTAAATTTAACAGTCGTTTACACTAAAAAGAGAAAACATTAAAAAAATGACCATTTCTGACCATCTGGAGAAAGTTCGACAGGTCCGGGGTCATCGTTTTTCATCAAAAAATTAATTTTTTGAACTGTTGAAAGAATTATTCAAAATGTCAAAGGGATTGTGCCTCATATTGAATAACCACTTTTTAAAGCCCCACAGTGACCAAAATTGCCAATTTACAGACTTTTCTTCCTACTCAGAAGCTTCTCTTTCGACCAATTTCTGGCAGAAAAAATGACTCTAAACAACTCATTTTAGTTCCTAACATGATAATTTACATTTAACAGTCGTTTACAGTCAAAAGAGAAAACATTAAAAATGACAATTTTTGACCATCTGGTGAAAGTTCGACAGGTCCAGGGTCATCGTTTTTCATCAAAAATTGATTTTTTTCAACTGTTGAAAAAATGATTCAAAATGTCAAATGGATTGTGCCTCATGTTGAATACCCACTTTTTAAAGCCCCACAGTGACCAAAATTGCCATTTAACAGACTTTTCCTCCTACTCAGAAGCTTCTATTTCGACCAATTTCTGGCAGAAAAATGACTCCAAACACTTATTTTAGTTCCAAACATGATAATTCACATTTAATAGTCATTTACAGTCAAAAGAGAAAACAATAAAACATTACCATTTCTGACCATCTGGAGAAAGTTCGACAGGTTCGGGGTCATCGTTTTTCATCAAAAAATCTATTGTTTCAAATGTAGAAAAAAATATTCAAAATGTCAAATGGATTGTGCCTCATGTTGAATACCCACTTTTTAAAGCCCCACAGTGACCAAAATTGCCATTTAACAGACTTTTCCTCCTACTCAGAAGCTTCTATTTCGACCAATTTCTGGCAGAAAAATGACTCCAAACACTTATTTTAGTTCCAAACATGATAATTCACATTTAATAGTCATTTACAGTCAAAAGAGAAAACAATAAAACATTACCATTTTTGACCATCTGGAGAAAGTTCGACAGGTTCGGGGTCATCGTTTTTCATCAAAAAAGTTATATTTTCAATTGTAGAAAAAATTATTCAAAATGTCAAATGGATTGTGCCTCATGTTGAATACCCACTTTTAAAGCCCCACAGTGACCAAAATTGCCATTTTTACAGACTGTTCCTCCTACTCAGAAGCTTCTCTTTCGACCAATTTCTGGCAGAAAAATGAATAAACAACTCATTTTAGTTCCAAACATGATAATTCACATTTAACAGTCGTTTACAGTCAAAAGAGAAAACATTAAAAAATGACCATTTCTGACCATCTGGAGAAAGTTCGACAGGTCCAGGGTCATCGTTTTTCATCAAAAATTGAATTTTTTTCAACTGTTGAAAAAATGATTCAAAATGTCAAATGGAATGTGCCTCATGTTGAATACCCACTTTTTAAAGCCCCACAGTGACCAAAATTGCCATTTAACAGACTTTTCCTCCTACTCAGAAGCTTCTATTTCGACCAATTTCTGGCAGAAAAATGACTCCAAACACTTATTTTAGTTCCAAACACGATAATTCACATTTAATAGTCATTTACAGTCAAAAGAGAAAACAATAAAACATTACCATTTCTGACCATCTGAAGAAAGTTCGACAGGTTCGGGGTCATCGTTTTTCATCAAAAAAATTATTTTTTCAACTGTTGAAAAAATGATTCAAAATGTCAAATGGATTATGCCTCATGTTAAATATCCACTTTTTGAAGCCCCACAGTGACCAAAATTGCCATTTTTACAGACTTTTACTGCTATTCAGAAGCTTCTATTTCTACCAATTTCTGGCAGAAAAATGACTCTAAACAACACATTTTAGTTCCATACATGATAATGCACAGTTAATAGTCGTTTACAGTCAAAAGAGAAAACATTAAAAAATGGCCATTTCTGACCATCTGGAGAAAGTTTGACAAGTCCGGGGTCATCGTTTTTCATAAAAAAATCTATTTTTTCAAATGTAGAAAAAATTATTCAAAATGTCAAATGGATTGTGGCTCATGTTGAATAACCACTTTTTAAAGCCCCACAGTGACCAAAATTGCCAATTTACAGACATTTCTTCCTACTCAGAAGCTTCTCTTTCGACCAATTTCTGGCAGAAAAATTACTCTAAACAACTCAATTAGTTCCAAACATGATAATTTACATTTAACAGTCGTTTACACTCAAAAGAGAAAACATTAAAAAATGACCATTTCTGACCATCTGAAGAAAGTTCGACAGGTCTGGGGTCATCGTTTTTCATCAAAAAATTCATTTTTTGAACTGTTGAAAAAATGATTCAAAATGTCAAATGGATTGTGCCTCATATTGAATAACCACTTTTTAAAGCCCCACAGTGACCAAAATTGCCAATTTACAGACATTTCTTCCTACTCAGAAGCTTCTCTTTCGACCAATTTCTGGCAGAAAAATTACTCTAAACAACTCAATTAGTTCCAAACATGATAATTTACATTTAACAGTCGTTTACACTCAAAAGAGAAAACATTACAAAAATGACCATTTCTGACCATCTGGAGAAAGTTCGACAGGTCCGGGGTCATCTTTTTTCATCAAAAAAGTAATTTTTTGAACTGTTGAAAAAATTATTCAAAATGTCAAAGGGATTGTGCCTCATATTGAATAACCACTTTTTAAAGCCCCACAGTGACCAAAATTGCCAATTTACAGACTTTTCTTCCTACTCAGAAGCTTCTATTTCGACCAATTTCTGGCAGAAAAAATGACTCTAAACAACTCATTTTAGTTCCTAACATGATAATTTACATTTAACAGTCGTTTACAGTCAAAAGAGAAAACATTAAAAATGACAATTTTTGACCATCTGGTGAAAGTTCGACAGGTCCAGGGTCATCGTTTTTTTCAACTGTTGAAAAAATGATTCAAAATGTAAAAAGGATTTTGCCTCATGTTGAATACCCACTTTTTAAAGCCCCACAGTGACCAAAATTGCCATTTAACAGACTTTTCCTCCTACTCAGAAGCTTCTATTTCGACCAATTTCTGGCAGAAAAATGACTCCAAACACTTATTTTAGTTCCAAACATGATAATTCACATTTAATAGTCATTTACAGTCAAAAGAGAAAACAATAAAACATTACCATTTCTGACCATCTGGAGAAAGTTCAACAGGTTCGGGGTCATCGTTTTTCATCAAAAAAATTATTTTTTCAACTGTTGAAAAAATGATTCAAAATGTCAAATGGATTATGCCTCATGTTAAATATCCACTTTTTGAAGCCCCACAGTGACCAAAATTGCCATTTTTACAGACTTTTACTGCTATTCAGAAGCTTCTATTTCTACCAATTTCTGGCAGAAAAATGACTCTAAACAACACATTTTAGTTCCATACATGATAATGCACAGTTAATAGTTGTTTACAGTCAAAAGAGAAAACATTAAAAAATGGCCATTCCTGACCATCTGGAGAAAGTTTGACAGGTCCGGGGTCATCGTTTTTCATAAAAAAATCTATTTTTTCAAATGTAGAAAAAATTATTCAAAATGTCAAATGGATTGTGCCTCATGTTGAATAACCACTTTTTAAAGCCCCACAGTGACCAAAATTGCCATTTTTACAGACTTTTACTGCTATTCAGAAGCTTCTATTTCGACCAATTTCTGGCAGAAAAATGACTCTAAACAACTCATTTTACTTCCAAACATGATAATTCACATTTAACAGTCGTTTACAGTCAAAAGAGAAAACATTAAAAAATGACCATTTCTGACCATCTGAAGAAAGTTCGACAGGTCTGGGGTCATCGTTTTTCATCAAAAAATTCATTTTTTGAACTGTTGAAAAAATGATTCAAAATGTCAAAGGGACTGTGCCTCATGTTGAATAACCACTTTTTAAAGCCCCACAGTGACCAAAATTGCCATTTTCACAGACTTTTCCTCCTACTCAGAAGCTTCTATTTCTACCAATTTCTGGCAGAAAAATGACTCTAAACTACACATTTTAGTTCCAAACATGATAATTCACATTTATTAGTCATTTACTGTCAAAAGAGAAAACAATAAAACATTACCATTTCTGACCATCTGGAGAAAGTTCGACAGGTCCAGGGTCATCGTTTTTCATCAAAAATTGATTTTTTTCAACTGTTGAAAAAATGATTCAAAATGTCAAATGGATTGTGCCTCGTGTTGAATACCCACTTTTTAAAGCCCCACAGTGACCAAAATTGCCATTTAACAGACTTTTCCTCCTACTCAGAAGCTTCTATTTCGACCAATTTCTGGCAGAAAAATGACTCCAAACACTTATTTTAGTTCCTAACATGATAATTTACATTTAACAGTCGTTTACAGTCAAAAGAGAAAACATTAAAAATGACAATTTTTGACCATCTGGTGAAAGTTCGACAGGTCCAGGGTCATCGTTTTTCATCAAAACTTGATTTTTTTCAACTGTTGAAAAAATGATTCAAAATGTCAAATGGATTGTGCCTCATGTTGAATACCCACTTTTTAAATCCCCACAGTGAGCAAAATTGCCATTTAACAGACTTTTCCTCCTACTCAGAAGCTTCTATTTTGACCAATTTCTGGCAGAAAAATGACTCCAAACACTTATTTTAGTTCCAAACACGATAATTCACATTTAATAGTCATTTACAGTCAAAAGAGAAAACAATAAAACATTACCATTTCTGACCATCTGGAGAAAGTTCGACAGGTTCGGGGTCATCGTTTTTCATCAAAAAAATTATTTTTTCAACTGTTGAAAAAATGATTCAAAATGTCAAATGGATTATGCCTCATGTTAAATATCCACTTTTTGAAGCCCCACAGTGACCAAAATTGCCATTTTTACAGACTTTTACTGCTATTCAGAAGCTTCTATTTCTACCAATTTCTGGCAGAAAAATGACTCTAAACAACACATTTTAGTTCCATACATGATAATGCACAGTTAATAGTTGTTTACAGTCAAAAGAGAAAACATTAAAAAATGGCCATTTCTGACCATCTGGAGAAAGTTTGACAGGTCCGGGGTCATCGTTTTTCATAAAAAAATCTATTTTTTCAAATGTAGAAAAAATTATTCAAAATGTCAAATGGATTGTGCCTCATGTTGAATAACCACTTTTTAAAGCCCCACAGTGACCAAAATTGCCATTTTTACAGACTTTTACTGCTATTCAGAAGCTTCTATTTCGACCAATTTCTGGCAGAAAAATGACTCTAAACAACTCATTTTACTTCCAAACATGATAATTCACATTTAACAGTCGTTTACAGTCAAAAGAGAAAACATTAAAAAAATGACCGTTTCTGACCATCTGAAGAAAGTTCGACAGGTCTGGGGTCATCGTTTTTCATCAAAAAATTCATTTTTTGAACTGTTGAAAAAATGATTCAAAATGTCAAATGGATTGTGCCTCATGTTGAATACCCACTTTTTAAAGCCCCAAAGTGACCAAAATTGCCATTTTAGCAGACTTTTCCTCCTACTCAGAAGCTTCTATTTTGACCAATTTCTGGATGAAAAATGACTCTAAACACTTATTTTAGTTCCAAACATGATAATTCACATTTAACAGTCATTTACAGTCAAAAGAGAATACATGAAAAAATGACCTTTTCTGACCATCTGGAGAAAGTTCGACATGTCTGGGGTCATCGTTTTTCATCAAAAAATTCATTTTTTGAACTGTTGAAAAAATGATTCAAAATGTCAAAGGGACTGTGCCTCATGTTGAATAACCACTTTTTAAAGCCCCACAGTGACCAAAATTGCCATTTTTACAGACTTTTCCTCCTACTCAGAAGCTTCTATTTCTACCAATTTCTGGCAGAAAAATTACTCTAAACTACACATTTTAGTTCCAAACATGATAATTCACATTTAATAGTCATTTACTGTCAAAAGAGAAAACAATAAAACATTACCATTTCTGACCATCTGGAGAAAGTTCGACAGGTCCAGGGTCATCGTTTTTCATCAAAAATTGATTTTTTTCAACTGTTGAAAAAATGATTCAAAATGTCAAATGGATTGTGCCTCGTGTTGAATACCCACTTTTTAAAGCCCCACAGTGACCAAAATTGCCATTTAACAGACTTTTCCTCCTACTCAGAAGCTTCTATTTCGACCAATTTCTGGCAGAAAAATGACTCCAAACACTTATTTTAGTTCCTAACATGATAATTTACATTTAACAGTCATTTACAGTCAAAAGAGAAAACATTAAAAATGAAAATTTTTGACCATCTGGTGAAAGTTCGACAGGTCCAGGGTCATCGTTTTTCATCAAAAATTGATTTTTTTCAACTGTTGAAAAAATGATTCAAAATGTCAAATGGATTGTGCCTCATGTTGAATACCCACTTTTTAAAGCCCCACAGTGACCAAAATTGCCATTTAACAGACTTTTCCTCCTACTCAGAAGCTTCTATTTCGACCAATTTCTGGCAGAAAAATGACTCCAAACACTTATTTTAGTTCCAAACACGATAATTCACATTTAATAGTCATTTACAGTCAAAAGAGAAAACAATAAAACATTACCATTTCTGACCATCTGGAGAAAGTTCGACAGGTTCGGGGTCATCGTTTTTCATCAAAAAAATTATTTTTTCAACTGTTGAAAAAATGATTCAAAATGTCAAATGGATTATGCCTCATGTTAAATATCCACTTTTTGAAGCCCCACAGTGACCAAAATTGCCATTTTTACAGACTTTTACTGCTATTCAGAAGCTTCTATTTCTACCAATTTCTGGCAGAAAAATGACTCTAAACAACACATTTTAGTTCCATACATGATAATGCACAGTTAATAGTCGTTTACAGTCAAAAGAGAAAACATTAAAAAATGGCCATTTCTGACCATCTGGAGAAAGTTTGACAGGTCCGGGGTCATCGTTTTTCATAAAAAATCTATTTTTTCAAATGTAGAAAAAATTATTCAAAATGTCAAATGGATTGTGCCTCATGTTGAATAAGCACTTTTTAAAGCCCCACAGTGACCAAAATTGCCATTTTTACAGACTTTTACTGCTATTCAGAAGCTTCTATTTCGACCAATTTCTGGCAGAAAAATGACTCTAAACAACTCATTTTACTTCCAAACATGATAATTCACATTTAACAGTCGTTTACAGTCAAAAGAGAAAACATTAAAAAATGACCATTTTTGACCATCTGAAGAAAGTTCGACAGGTCTGGGGTCATCGTTTTTCATCAAAAAATTCATTTTTTGAACTGTTGAAAAAATGATTCAAAATGTCAAATGGATTGTGCCTCATATTGAATAACCACTTTTTAAAGCCCCACAGTGACCAAAATTGCCAATTTACAGACATTTCTTCCTACTCAGAAGCTTCTCTTTCGACCAATTTCTGGCAGAAAAATTACTCTAAACAACTCAATTAGTTCCAAACATGATAATTTACATTTAACAGTCGTTTACACTCAAAAGAGAAAACATTACAAAAATGACCATTTCTGACCATCTGGAGAAAGTTCGACAGGGCCGGGGTCATCGTTTTTCATCAAAAAATTAATTTTTTGAACTGTTGAAAAAATTATTCAAAATGTCAAAGGGATTGTGCCTCATATTGAATAACCACTTTTTAAAGCCCCACAGTGACCAAAATTGCCAATTTACAGACTTTTCTTCCTACTCAGAAGCTTCTATTTCGACCAATTTCTGGCAGAAAAAAATTACTCTAAACAACTCATTTTAGTTCCTAACATGATAATTTACATTTAACAGTCGTTTACAGTCAAAAGAGAAAACATTAAAAATGACAATTTTTGACCATCTGGTGAAAGTTCGACAGGTCCAGGGTCATCGTTTTTCATCAAAAAATTAATTTTTTGAACTGTTGAAAAAATGATTCAAAATGTCAAATGGATTGTGCCTCATGTTGAATACCCACTTTTTAAAGCCCCACAGTGACCAAAATTGCCATTTAACAGACTTTTCCTCCTACTCAGAAGCTTCTATTTCGACCAATTTCTGGCAGAAAAATGACTCCAAACACTTATTTTAGTTCCAAACATGATAATTCACATTTAATAGTCATTTACAGTCAAAAGAGAAAACAATAAAACATTACCATTTCTGACCATCTGGAGAAAGTTCGACAGGTTCGGGGTCATCGTTTTTCATCAAAAAAATTATTTTTTCAACTGTTGAAAAAATGATTGAAAATGTCAAATGGATTATGCCTCATGTTAAATATCCACTTTTTGAAGCCCCACAGTGACCAAAATTGCCATTTTTACAGACTTTTACTGCTATTCAGAAGCTTCTATTTCTACCAATTTCTGGCAGAAAAATGACTCTAAACAACACATTTTAGTTCCATACATGATAATGCACAGTTAATAGTCGTTTACAGTCAAAAGAGAAAACATTAAAAAATGGCCATTTCTGACCATCTGGAGAAAGTTTGACAGGTCCGGGGTCATCGTTTTTCATAAAAAATCTATTTTTTCAAATGTAGAAAAAATTATTCAAAATGTCAAATGGATTGTGCCTCATGTTGAATAACCACTTTTTAAAGCCCCACAGTGACCAAAATTGCCATTTTTACAGACTTTTACTGCTATTCAGAAGCTTCTATTTCGACCAATTTCTGGCAGAAAAATGACTCTAAACAACTCATTTTACTTCCAAACATGATAATTCACATTTAACAGTCGTTTACACTCAAAAGAGAAAACATTACAAAAATGACCATTTCTGACCATCTGGAGAAAGTTCGACAGGGCCGGGGTCATCGTTTTTCATCAAAAAATTAATTTTTTGAACTGTTGAAAAAATTATTCAAAATGTCAAAGGGATTGTGCCTCATATTGAATAACCACTTTTTAAAGCCCCACAGTGACCAAAATTGCCAATTTACAGACTTTTCTTCCTACTCAGAAGCTTCTATTTCGACCAATTTCTGGCAGAAAAAATGACTCTAAACAACTCATTTTAGTTCCTAACATGATAATTTACATTTAACAGTCGTTTACAGTCAAAAGAGAAAACATTAAAAATGACAATTTTTGACCATCTGGTGAAAGTTCGACAGGTCCAGGGTCATCGTTTTTCATCAAAAATTGTTTTTTTTCAACTGTTGAAAAAATGATTCAAAATGTCAAATGGATTGTGCCTCATGTTGAATACCCACTTTTTAAAGCCCCACAGTGACCAAAATTGCCATTTAACAGACTTTTCCTCCTACTCAGAAGCTTCTATTTCGACCAATTTCTGGCAGAAAAATGACTCCAAACACTTATTTTAGTTCCAAACATGATAATTCACATTTAATAGTCATTTACAGTCAAAAGAGAAAACAATAAAACATTACCATTTCTGACCATCTGGAGAAAGTTCGACAGGTTCGGGGTCATCGTTTTTCATCAAAAAAATTATTTTTTCAACTGTTGAAAAAATGATTCAAAATGTCAAATGGATTATGCCTCATGTTAAATATCCACTTTTTGAAGCCCCACAGTGACCAAAATTGCCATTTTTACAGACTTTTACTGCTATTCAGAAGCTTCTATTTCTACCAATTTCTGGCAGAAAAATGACTCTAAACAACACATTTTAGTTCCATACATGATAATGCACAGTTAATAGTCGTTTACAGTCAAAAGAGAAAACATTAAAAAATGGCCATTTCTGACCATCTGGAGAAAGTTTGACAGGTCCGGGGTCATCGTTTTTCATAAAAAATCTATTTTTTCAAATGTAGAAAAAATTATTCAAAATGTCAAATGGATTGTGCCTCATGTTGAATAACCACTTTTTAAAGCCCCACAGTGACCAAAATTGCCATTTTTACAGACTTTTACTGCTATTCAGAAGCTTCTATTTCGACCAATTTCTGGCAGAAAAATGACTCTAAACAACTCATTTTACTTCCAAACATGATAATTCACATTTAACAGTCGTTTTCAGTCAAAAGAGAAAACATTAAAAAATGACCATTTCTGACCATCTTAAGAAAGTTCGACAGGTCTGGGGTCATCGTTTTTAATCAAAAAATTCATTTTTTGAACTGTTGAAAAAATGATTCAAAATGTCAAATGGATTGTGCCTCATGTTGAATACCCACTTTTTAAAGCCCCACAGTGACCAAAATTGCCATTTTAGCAGACTTTTCCTCCTACTCAGAAGCTTCTATTTTGACCAATTTCTGGTTGAAAAATGACTCTAAACACTTATTTTAGTTCCAAACATGATAATTCACATTTAACAGTCATTTACAGTCAAAAGAGAATACATGAAAAAATGACCTTTTCTGACCATCTGGAGAAAGTTCGACATGTCTGGGGTCATCGTTTTTCATCAAAAAATTCATTTTTTGAACTGTTGAAAAAATGATTCAAAATGTCAAAGGGACTGTGCCTCATGTTGAATAACCACTTTTTAAAGCCCCACAGTGACCAAAATTGCCATTTTTACAGACTTTTCCTCCTACTCAGAAGCTTCTATTTCTACCAATTTCTGGCAGAAAAATGACTCTAAACTACACATTTTAGTTCCAAACATGATAATTCACATTTAATAGTCATTTACTGTCAAAAGAGAAAACAATAAAACATTACCATTTCTGACCATCTGGAGAAAGTTCGACAGGTCCAGGGTCATCGTTTTTCATCAAAAATTGTTTTTTTTCAACTGTTGAAAAAATGATTCAAAATGTCAAATGGATTGTGCCTCATGTTGAATACCCACTTTTTAAAGCCCCACAGTGACCAAAATTGCCATTTAACAGACTTTTCCTCCTACTCAGAAGCTTCTATTTCGACCAATTTCTGGCAGAAAAATTACTCCAAACACTTATTTTAGTTCCAAACATTGATAATTCACATTTAATAGTCATTTACAGTCAAAAGAGAAAACAATAAAACATTACCATTTCTGACCATCTGGAGAAAGTTCGACAGGTTCGGGGTCATCGTTTTTCATCAAAAAAATTATTTTTTCAACTGTTGAAAAAATGATTCAAAATGTCAAATGGATTATGCCTCATGTTAAATATCCACTTTTTGAAGCCCCACAGTGACCAAAATTGCCATTTTTACAGACTTTTACTGCTATTCAGAAGCTTCTATTTCTACCAATTTCTGGCAGAAAAATGACTCTAAACAACACATTTTAGTTCCATACATGATAATGCACAGTTAATAGTCGTTTACAGTCAAAAGAGAAAACATTCAAAAATGGCCATTTCTGACCATCTGGAGAAAGTTTGACAGGTCCGGGGTCATCGTTTTTCATAAAAAATCTATTTTTTCAAATGTAGAAAAAATTATTCAAAATGTCAAATGGATTGTGCCTCATGTTGAATAACCACTTTTTAAAGCCCCACAGTGACCAAAATTGCCATTTTTACAGACTTTTACTGCTATTCAGAAGCTTCTATTTCGACCAATTTCTGGCAGAAAAATGACTCTAAACAACTCATTTTACTTCCAAACATGATAATTCACATTTAACAGTCGTTTACAGTCAAAAGAGAAAACATTAAAAAAATGACCATTTCTGACCATCTGAAGAAAGTTCGACAGGTCTGGGGTCATCGTTTTTCATCAAAAAATTCATTTTTTGAACTGTTGAAAAAATGATTCAAAATGTCAAATGGATTGTGCCTCATGTTGAATACCTACTTTTTAAAGCCCCACAGTGACCAAAATTGCCATTTTAGCAGACTTTTCCTCCTACTCAGAAGCTTCTATTTTGACCAATTTCTGGATGAAAAATGACTCTAAACACTTATTTTAGTTCCAAACATGATAATTCACATTTAACAGTCATTTACAGTCAAAAGAGAATACATGAAAAAATGACCTTTTCTGACCATCTGGAGAAAGTTCGACATGTCTGGGGTCATCGTTTTTCATCAAAAAATTCATTTTTTGAACTGTTGAAAAAATGATTCAAAATGTCAAAGGGACTGTGCCTCATGTTGAATAACCACTTTTTAAAGCCCCACAGTGACCAAAATTGCCATTTTTACAGACTTTTCCTCCTACTCAGAAGCTTCTATTTCTACCAATTTCTGGCAGAAAAATGACTCTAAACTACACATTTTAGTTCCAAACATGATAATTCACATTTAATAGTCATTTACTGTCAAAAGAGAAAACAATAAAACATTACCATTTCTGACCATCTGGAGAAAGTTCGACAGGTCCAGGGTCATCGTTTTTCATCAAAAATCGATTTTTTTCAACTGTTGAAAAAATGATTCAAAATGTCAAATGGATTGTGCCTCGTGTTGAATACCCACTTTTTAAAGCCCCACAGTGACCAAAATTGCCATTTAACAGACTTTTCCTCCTACTCAGAAGCTTCTATTTCGACCAATTTCTGGCAGAAAAATGACTCCAAACACTTATTTTAGTTCCTAACATGATAATTTACATTTAACAGTCGTTTACAGTCAAAAGAGAAAACATTAAAAATGACAATTTTTGACCATCTGGTGAAAGTTCGACAGGTCCAGGGTCATCGTTTTTCATCAAAAATTGATTTTTTTCAACTGTTGAAAAAATGATTCAAAATGTCAAATGGATTGTGCCTCATGTTGAATACCCACTTTTTAAAGCCCCACAGTGACCAAAATTGCCATTTAACAGACTTTTCCTCCTACTCAGAAGCTTCTATTTCGACCAATTTCTGGCAGAAAAATGACTCCAAACACTTATTTTAGTTCCAAACACGATAATTCACATTAATAGTCATTTACAGTCAAAAGAGAAAACAATAAAACATTACCATTTCTGACCATCTGGAGAAAGTTCGACAGGTTCGGGGTCATCGTTTTTCATCAAAAAAATTATTTTTTCAACTGTTGAAAAAATGATTCAAAATGTCAAATGGATTATGCCTCATGTTAAATATCCACTTTTTGAAGCCCCACAGTGACCAAAATTGCCATTTTTACAGACTTTTACTGCTATTCAGAAGCTTCTATTTCTACCAATTTCTGGCAGAAAAATGACTCTAAACAACACATTTTAGTTCCATACATGATAATGCACAGTTAATAGTTGTTTACAGTCAAAAGAGAAAACATTACAAAATGGCCATTTCTGACCATCTGGAGAAAGTTTGACAGGTCCGGGGTCATCGTTTTTCATAAAAAAATCTATTTTTTCAAATGTAGAAAAAATTATTCAAAATGTCAAATGGATTGTGCCTCATGTTGAATAACCACTTTTTAAAGCCCCACAGTGACCAAAATTGCCATTTTTACAGACTTTTACTGCTATTCAGAAGCTTCTATTTCGACCAATTTCTGGCAGAAAAATGACTCTAAACAACTCATTTTACTTCCAAACATGATAATTCACATTTAACAGTCGTTTACAGTCAAAAGAGAAAACATTAAAAAATGACCATTTCTGACCATCTGAAGAAAGTTCGACAGGTCTGGGGTCATCGTTTTTCATCAAAAAATTCATTTTTTGAACTGTTGAAAAAATGATTCAAAATGTCAAATGGATTGTGCCTCATATTGAATAACCACTTTTTAAAGCCCCACAGTGACCAAAATTGCCAATTTACAGACATTTCTTCCTACTCAGAAGCTTCTCTTTCGACCAATTTCTGGCAGAAAAATTACTCTAAACAACTCAATTAGTTCCAAACATGATAATTTACATTTAACAGTCGTTTACACTCAAAAGAGAAAACATTACAAAAATGACCATTTCTGACCATCTGGAGAAAGTTCGACAGGGCCGGGGTCATCGTTTTTCATCAAAAAATTAATTTTTTGAACTGTTGAAAAAATTATTCAAAATGTCAAAGGGATTGTGCCTCATATTGAATAACCACTTTTTAAAGCCCCACAGTGACCAAAATTGCCAATTTACAGACTTTTCTTCCTACTCAGAAGCTTCTATTTCGACCAATTTCTGGCAGAAAAAATGACTCTAAACAACTCATTTTAGTTCCTAACATGATAATTTACATTTAACAGTCGTTTACAGTCAAAAGAGAAAACATTAAAAATGACAATTTTTGACCATCTGGTGAAAGTTCGACAGGTCCAGGGTCATCGTTTTTCATCAAAAATTGTTTTTTTTCAACTGTTGAAAAAATGATTCAAAATGTCAAATGGATTGTGCCTCATGTTGAATACCCACTTTTTAAAGCCCCACAGTGACCAAAATTGCCATTTAACAGACTTTTCCTCCTACTCAGAAGCTTCTATTTCGACCAATTTCTGGCAGAAAAATGACTCCAAACACTTATTTTAGTTCCAAACACGATAATTCACATTTAATAGTCATTTACAGTCAAAAGAGAAAACAATAAAACATTACCATTTCTGACCATCTGGAGAAAGTTCGACAGGTTCGGGGTCATCGTTTTTCATCAAAAAAATTATTTTTTCAACTGTTGAAAAAATGATTCAAAATGTCAAATGGATTATGCCTCATGTTAAATATCCACTTTTTGAAGCCCCACAGTGACCAAAATTGCCATTTTTACAGACTTTTACTGCTATTCAGAAGCTTCTATTTCTACCAATTTCTGGCAGAAAAATGACTCTAAACAACACATTTTAGTTCCATACATGATAATGCACAGTTAATAGTTGTTTACAGTCAAAAGAGAAAACATTAAAAAATGGCCATTTCTGACCATCTGGAGAAAGTTTGACAGGTCCGGGGTCATCATTTTTCATAAAAAAATCTATTTTTTCAAATGTAGAAAAAATTATTCAAAATGTCAAATGGATTGTGCCTCATGTTGAATAACCACTTTTTAAAGCCCCACAGTGACCAAAATTGCCATTTTTACAGACTTTTACTGCTATTCAGAAGCTTCTATTTCGACCAATTTCTGGCAGAAAAATGACTCTAAACAACTCATTTTACTTCCAAACATGATAATTCACATTTAACAGTCGTTTACAGTCAAAAGAGAAAACATTAAAAAATGACCATTTCTGACCATCTGAAGAAAGTTCGACAGGTCTGGGGTCATCGTTTTTCATCAAAAAATTCATTTTTTGAACTGTTGAAAAAATGATTCAAAATGTCAAATGGATTGTGCCTCATGTTGAATACCCACTTTTTAAAGCCCCACAGTGACCAAAATTGCCATTTTAGCAGACTTTTCCTCCTACTCAGAAGCTTCTATTTTGACCAATTTCTGGATGAAAAATGACTCTAAACACTTATTTTAGTTCCAAACATGATAATTCACATTTAACAGTCATTTACAGTCAAAAGAGAATACATGAAAAAATGACCTTTTCTGACCATCTGGAGAAAGTTCGACATGTCTGGGGTCATCGTTTTTCATCAAAAAATTCATTTTTTGAACTGTTGAAAAAATGATTCAAAATGTCAAAGGGACTGTGCCTCATGTTGAATAACCACTTTTTAAAGCCCCACAGTGACCAAAATTGCCATTTTTACAGACTTTTCCTCCTACTCAGAAGCTTCTATTTCTACCAATTTCTGGCAGAAAAATTACTCTAAACTACACATTTTAGTTCCAAACATGATAATTCACATTTAATAGTCATTTACTGTCAAAAGAGAAAACAATAAAACATTACCATTTCTGACCATCTGGAGAAAGTTCGACAGGTCTGGGGTCATCGTTTTTCATCAAAAAATTCATTTTTTGAACTGTTGAAAAAATGATTCAAAATGTCAAATGGATTGTGCCTCATATTGAATAACCACTTTTTAAAGCCCCACAGTGACCAAAATTGCCAATTTACAGACATTTCTTCCTACTCAGAAGCTTCTCTTTCGACCAATTTCTGGCAGAAAAATTACTCTAAACAACTCAATTAGTTCCAAACATGATAATTTACATTTAACAGTCGTTTACACTCAAAAGAGAAAACATTACAAAAATGACCATTTCTGACCATCTGGAGAAAGTTCGACAGGGCCGGGGTCATCGTTTTTCATCAAAAAATTAATTTTTTGAACTGTTGAAAAAATTATTCAAAATGTCAAAGGGATTGTGCCTCATATTGAATAACCACTTTTTAAAGCCCCACAGTGACCAAAATTGCCAATTTACAGACTTTTCTTCCTACTCAGAAGCTTCTATTTCGACCAATTTCTGGCAGAAAAAAATTACTCTAAACAACTCATTTTAGTTCCTAACATGATAATTTACATTTAACAGTCGTTTACAGTCAAAAGAGAAAACATTAAAAATGACAATTTTTGACCATCTGGTGAAAGTTCGACAGGTCCAGGGTCATCGTTTTTCATCAAAAATTGTTTTTTTTCAACTGTTGAAAAAATGATTCAAAATGTCAAATGGATTGTGCCTCATGTTGAATACCCACTTTTTAAAGCCCCACAGTGACCAAAATTGCCATTTAACAGACTTTTCCTCCTACTCAGAAGCTTCTATTTCGACCAATTTCTGGCAGAAAAATGACTCCAAACACTTATTTTAGTTCCAAACATGATAATTCACATTTAATAGTCATTTACAGTCAAAAGAGAAAACAATAAAACATTACCATTTCTGACCATCTGGAGAAAGTTCGACAGGTTCGGGGTCATCGTTTTTCATCAAAAAAATTATTTTTTCAACTGTTGAAAAAATGATTCAAAATGTCAAATGGATTATGCCTCATGTTAAATATCCACTTTTTGAAGCCCCACAGTGACCAAAATTGCCATTTTTACAGACTTTTACTGCTATTCAGAAGCTTCTATTTCTACCAATTTCTGGCAGAAAAATGACTCTAAACAACACATTTTAGTTCCATACATGATAATGCACAGTTAATAGTCGTTTACAGTCAAAAGAGAAAACATTAAAAAATGGCCATTTCTGACCATCTGGAGAAAGTTTGACAGGTCCGGGGTCATCGTTTTTCATAAAAAATCTATTTTTTCAAATGTAGAAAAAATTATTCAAAATGTCAAATGGATTGTGCCTCATGTTGAATAACCACTTTTTAAAGCCCCACAGTGACCAAAATTGCCATTTTTACAGACTTTTACTGCTATTCAGAAGCTTCTATTTCGACCAATTTCTGGCAGAAAAATGACTCTAAACAACTCATTTTACTTCCAAACATGATAATTCACATTTAACAGTCGTTTTCAGTCAAAAGAGAAAACATTAAAAAAAGACCATTTCTGACCATCTTAAGAAAGTTCGACAGGTCTGGGGTCATCGTTTTTAATCAAAAAATTCATTTTTTGAACTGTTGAAAAAATGATTCAAAATGTCAAATGGATTGTGCCTCATGTTGAATAACCACTTTTTAAAGCCCCACAGTGACCAAAATTGCCAATTTACAGACATTTCTTCCTACTCAGAAGCTTCTCTTTCGACCAATTTCTGGCAGAAAAATTACTCTAAACAACTCAATTAGTTCCAAACATGATAATTTACATTTAACAGTCGTTTACACTCAAAAGAGAAAACATTACAAAAATGACCATTTCTGACCATCTGGAGAAAGTTCGACAGGGCCGGGGTCATCGTTTTTCATCAAAAAATTTATTTTTTGTACTGTTGAAAAAATTATTCAAAATGTCAAAGGGATTGTGCCTCATATTGAATAACCACTTTTTAAAGCCCCACAGTGACCAAAATTGCCAATTTACAGACTTTTCTTCCTACTCAGAAGCTTCTATTTCGACCAATTTCTGGCAGAAAAAATGACTCTAAACAACTCATTTTAGTTCCTAACATGATAATTTACATTTAACAGTCGTTTACAGTCAAAAGAGAAAACATTAAAAATGACAATTTTTGACCATCTGGTGAAAGTTCGACAGGTCCAGGGTCATCGTTTTTCATCAAAAATTGTTTTTTTTCAACTGTTGAAAAAATGATTCAAAATGTCAAATGGATTGTGCCTCATGTTGAATACCCACTTTTTAAAGCCCCACAGTGACCAAAATTGCCATTTAACAGACTTTTCCTCCTACTCAGAAGCTTCTATTTCGACCAATTTCTGGCAGAAAAATGACTCCAAACACTTATTTTAGTTCCAAACATGATAATTCACATTTAATAGTCATTTACAGTCAAAAGAGAAAACAATAAAACATTACCATTTCTGACCATCTGGAGAAAGTTCGACAGGTTCGGGGTCATCGTTTTTCATCAAAAAAATTATTTTTTCAACTGTTGAAAAAATGATTCAAAATGTCAAATGGATTATGCCTCATGTTAAATATCCACTTTTTGAAGCCCCACAGTGACCAAAATTGCCATTTTTACAGACTTTTACTGCTATTCAGAAGCTTCTATTTCTACCAATTTCTGGCAGAAAAATGACTCTAAACAACACATTTTAGTTCCATACATGATAATGCACAGTTAATAGTCGTTCACAGTCAAAAGAGAAAACATTAAAAAATGGCCATTTCTGACCATCTGGAGAAAGTTTGACAGGTCCGGGGTCATCGTTTTTCATAAAAAATCTATTTTTTCAAATGTAGAAAAAATTATTCAAAATGTCAAATGGATTGTGCCTCATGTTGAATAACCACTTTTTAAAGCCCCACAGTGACCAAAATTGCCATTTTTACAGACTTTTACTGCTATTCAGAAGCTTCTATTTCGACCAATTTCTGGCAGAAAAATGACTCTAAACAACTCATTTTACTTCCAAACATGATAATTCACATTTAACAGTCGTTTTCAGTCAAAAGAGAAAACATTAAAAAATGACCATTTCTGACCATCTTAAGAAAGTTCGACAGGTCTGGGGTCATCGTTTTTAATCAAAAAATTCATTTTTTGAACTGTTGAAAAAATGATTCAAAATGTCAAATGGATTGTGCCTCATGTTGAATACCCACTTTTTAAAGCCCCACAGTGACCAAAATTGCCATTTTAGCAGACTTTTCCTCCTACTCAGAAGCTTCTATTTTGACCAATTTCTGGTTGAAAAATGACTCTAAACACTTATTTTAGTTCCAAACATGATAATTCACATTTAACAGTCATTTACAGTCAAAAGAGAATACATGAAAAAATGACCTTTTCTGACCATCTGGAGAAAGTTCGACATGTCTGGGGTCATCGTTTTTCATCAAAAAATGCATTTTTTGAACTGTTGAAAAAATGATTCAAAATGTCAAAGGGACTGTGCCTCATGTTGAATAACCACTTTTTAAAGCCCCACAGTGACCAAAATTGCCATTTTTACAGACTTTTCCTCCTACTCAGAAGCTTCTATTTCTACCAATTTCTGGCAGAAAAATTACTCTAAACTACACATTTTAGTTCCAAACATGATAATTCACATTTAATAGTCATTTACTGTCAAAAGAGAAAACAATAAAACATTACCATTTCTGACCATCTGGAGAAAGTTCGACAGGTCTGGGGTCATCGTTTTTCATCAAAAAATTCATTTTTTGAACTGTTGAAAAAATGATTCAAAATGTCAAATGGATTGTGCCTCATATTGAATAACCACTTTTTAAAGCCCCACAGTGACCAAAATTGCCAATTTACAGACATTTCTTCCTACTCAGAAGCTTCTCTTTCGACCAATTTCTGGCAGAAAAATTACTCTAAACAACTCAATTAGTTCCAAACATGATAATTTACATTTAACAGTCGTTTACACTCAAAAGAGAAAACATTACAAAAATGACCATTTCTGACCATCTGGAGAAAGTTCGACAGGGCCGGGGTCATCGTTTTTCATCAAAAAATTAATTTTTTGAACTGTTGAAAAAATTATTCAAATGTCAAAGGGATTGTGCCTCATATTGAATAACCACTTTTTAAAGCCCCACAGTGACCAAAATTGCCAATTTACAGACTTTTCTTCCTACTCAGAAGCTTCTATTTCGACCAATTTCTGGCAGAAAAATTACTCTAAACAACTCATTTTAGTTCCTAACATGATAATTTACATTTAACAGTCGTTTACAGTCAAAAGAGAAAACATTAAAAATGACAATTTTTGACCATCTGGTGAAAGTTCGACAGGTCCAGGGTCATCGTTTTTCATCAAAAATTGTTTTTTTTCAACTGTTGAAAAAATGATTCAAAATGTCAAATGGATTGTGCCTCATGTTGAATACCCACTTTTTAAAGCCCCACAGTGACCAAAATTGCCATTTAACAGACTTTTCCTCCTACTCAGAAGCTTCTATTTCGACCAATTTCTGGCAGAAAAATGACTCCAAACACTTATTTTAGTTCCAAACATGATAATTCACATTTAATAGTCATTTACAGTCAAAAGAGAAAACAATAAAACATTACCATTTCTGACCATCTGGAGAAAGTTCGACAGGTTCGGGGTCATCGTTTTTCATCAAAAAAATTATTTTTTCAACTGTTGAAAAAATGATTCAAAATGTCAAATGGATTATGCCTCATGTTAAATATCCACTTTTTGAAGCCCCACAGTGACCAAAATTGCCAATTTACAGACATTTCTTCCTACTCAGAAGCTTCTCTTTCGACCAATTTCTGGCAGAAAAATTACTCTAAACAACTCAATTAGTTCCAAACATGATAATTTACATTTAACAGTCGTTTACACTCAAAAGAGAAAACATTACAAAAATGACCATTTCTGACCATCTGGAGAAAGTTCGACAGGGCCGGGGTCATCGTTTTTCATCAAAAAATTTATTTTTTGAACTGTTGAAAAAATTATTCAAAATGTCAAAGGGATTGTGCCTCATATTGAATAACCACTTTTTAAAGCCCCACAGTGACCAAAATTGCCAATTTACAGACTTTTCTTCCTACTCAGAAGCTTCTATTTCGACCAATTTCTGGCAGAAAAAATGACTCTAAACAACTCATTTTAGTTCCTAACATGATAATTTACATTTAACAGTCGTTTACAGTCAAAAGAGAAAACATTAAAAATGACAATTTTTGACCATCTGGTGAAAGTTCGACAGGTCCAGGGTCATCGTTTTTCATCAAAAATTGTTTTTTTTCAACTGTTGAAAAAATGATTCAAAATGTCAAATGGATTGTGCCTCATGTTGAATACCCACTTTTTAAAGCCCCACAGTGACCAAAATTGCCATTTAACAGACTTTTCCTCCTACTCAGAAGCTTCTATTTCGACCAATTTCTGGCATAAAAATGACTCCAAACACTTATTTTAGTTCCAAACATGATAATTCACATTTAATAGTCATTTACAGTCAAAAGAGAAAACAATAAAACATTACCATTTCTGACCATCTGGAGAAAGTTCGACAGGTTCGGGGTCATCGTTTTTCATCAAAAAAATTATTTTTTCAACTGTTGAAAAAATGATTCAAAATGTCAAATGGATTATGCCTCATGTTAAATATCCACTTTTTGAAGCCCCACAGTGACCAAAATTGCCATTTTTACAGACTTTTACTGCTATTCAGAAGCTTCTATTTCTACCAATTTCTGGCAGAAAAATGACTCTAAACAACACATTTTAGTTCCATACATGATAATGCACAGTTAATAGTTGTTTACAGTCAAAAGAGAAAACATTAAAAAATGGCCATTTCTGACCATCTGGAGAAAGTTTGACAGGTCCGGGGTCATCGTTTTTCATAAAAAATCTATTTTTTCAAATGTAGAAAAAATTATTCAAAATGTCAAATGGATTGTGCCTCATGTTGAATAACCACTTTTTAAAGCCCCACAGTGACCAAAATTGCCATTTTTACAGACTTTTACTGCTATTCAGAAGCTTCTATTTCGACCAATTTCTGGCAGAAAAATGACTCTAAACAACTCATTTTACTTCCAAACATGATAATTCACATTTAACAGTCGTTTACAGTCAAAAGAGAAAACATTAAAAAATGACCATTTCTGACCATCTGAAGAAAGTTCGACAGGTCTGGGGTCATCGTTTTTCATCAAAAAATTCATTTTTTGAACTGTTGAAAAAATGATTCAAAATGTCAAATGGATTGTGCCTCATGTTGAATACCTACTTTTTAAAGCCCCACAGTGACCAAAATTGCAATTTTAGCAGACTTTTCCTCCTACTCAGAAGCTTCTATTTTGACCAATTTCTGGATGAAAAATGACTCTAAACACTTATTTTAGTTCCAAACATGATAATTCACATTTAACAGTCATTTACAGTCAAAAGAGAATACATGAAAAAATGACCTTTTCTGACCATCTGGAGAAAGTTCGACATGTCTGGGGTCATCGTTTTTCATCAAAAAATTCATTTTTTGAACTGTTGAAAAAATGATTCAAAATGTCAAAGGGACTGTGCCTCATGTTGAATAACCACTTTTTAAAGCCCCACAGTGACCAAAATTGCCATTTTTACAGACTTTTCCTCCTACTCAGAAGCTTCTATTTCTACCAATTTCTGGCAGAAAAATGACTCTAAACTACACATTTTAGTTCCAAACATGATAATTCACATTTAATAGTCATTTACTGTCAAAAGAGAAAACAATAAAACATTACCATTTCTGACCATCTGGAGAAAGTTCGACAGGTCCAGGGTCATCGTTTTTCATCAAAAATTGATTTTTTTCAACTGTTGAAAAAATGATTCAAAATGTCAAATGGATTGTGCCTCGTGTTGAATACCCACTTTTTAAAGCCCCACAGTGACCAAAATTGCCATTTAACAGACTTTTCCTCCTACTCAGAAGCTTCTATTTCGACCAATTTCTGGCAGAAAAATGACTCCAAACACTTATTTTAGTTCCTAACATGATAATTTACATTTAACAGTCGTTTACAGTCAAAAGAGAAAACATTAAAAATGACAATTTTTGACCATCTGGTGAAAGTTCGACAGGTCCAGGGTCATCGTTTTTCATCAAAAATTGATTTTTTTCAACTGTTGAAAAAATGATTCAAAATGTCAAATGGATTGTGCCTCATGTTGAATACCCACTTTTTAAAGCCCCACAGTGACCAAAATTGCCATTTAACAGACTTTTCCTCCTACTCAGAAGCTTCTATTTCGACCAATTTCTGGCAGAAAAATGACTCCAAACACTTATTTTAGTTCCAAACACGATAATTCACATTAATAGTCATTTACAGTCAAAAGAGAAAACAATAAAACATTACCATTTCTGACCATCTGGAGAAAGTTCGACAGGTTCGGGGTCATCGTTTTTCATCAAAAAAATTATTTTTTCAACTGTTGAAAAAATGATTCAAAATGTCAAATGGATTATGCCTCATGTTAAATATCCACTTTTTGAAGCCCCACAGTGACCAAAATTGCCATTTTTACAGACTTTTACTGCTATTCAGAAGCTTCTATTTCTACCAATTTCTGGCAGAAAAATGACTCTAAACAACACATTTTAGTTCCATACATGATAATGCACAGTTAATAGTTGTTTACAGTCAAAAGAGAAAACATTAAAAAATGGCCATTTCTGACCATCTGGAGAAAGTTTGACAGGTCCGGGGTCATCGTTTTTCATAAAAAAATCTATTTTTTCAAATGTAGAAAAAATTATTCAAAATGTCAAATGGATTGTGCCTCATGTTGAATAACCACTTTTTAAAGCCCCACAGTGACCAAAATTGCCATTTTTACAGACTTTTACTGCTATTCAGAAGCTTCTATTTCGACCAATTTCTGGCAGAAAAATGACTCTAAACAACTCATTTTACTTCCAAACATGATAATTCACATTTAACAGTCGTTTACAGTCAAAAGAGAAAACATTAAAAAATGACCATTTCTGACCATCTGAAGAAAGTTCGACAGGTCTGGGGTCATCGTTTTTCATCAAAAAATTCATTTTTTGAACTGTTGAAAAAATGATTCAAAATGTCAAATGGATTGTGCCTCATATTGAATAACCACTTTTTAAAGCCCCACAGTGACCAAAATTGCCAATTTACAGACATTTCTTCCTACTCAGAAGCTTCTCTTTCGACCAATTTCTGGCAGAAAAATTACTCTAAACAACTCAATTAGTTCCAAACATGATAATTTACATTTAACAGTCGTTTACACTCAAAAGAGAAAACATTACAAAAATGACCATTTCTGACCATCTGGAGAAAGTTCGACAGGGCCGGGGTCATCGTTTTTCATCAAAAAATTAATTTTTTGAACTGTTGAAAAAATTATTCAAAATGTCAAAGGGATTGTGCCTCATATTGAATAACCACTTTTTAAAGCCCCACAGTGACCAAAATTGCCAATTTACAGACTTTTCTTCCTACTCAGAAGCTTCTATTTCGACCAATTTCTGGCAGAAAAAATGACTCTAAACAACTCATTTTAGTTCCTAACATGATAATTTACATTTAACAGTCGTTTACAGTCAAAAGAGAAAACATTAAAAATGACAATTTTTGACCATCTGGTGAAAGTTCGACAGGTCCAGGGTCATCGTTTTTCATCAAAAATTGTTTTTTTTCAACTGTTGAAAAAATGATTCAAAATGTCAAATGGATTGTGCCTCATGTTGAATACCCACTTTTTAAAGCCCCACAGTGACCAAAATTGCCATTTAACAGACTTTTCCTCCTACTCAGAAGCTTCTATTTCGACCAATTTCTGGCAGAAAAATGACTCCAAACACTTATTTTAGTTCCAAACATGATAATTCACATTTAATAGTCATTTACAGTCAAAAGAGAAAACAATAAAACATTACCTTTTCTGACCATCTGGAGAAAGTTCGACATGTCTGGGGTCATCGTTTTTCATCAAAAAATTCATTTTTTGAACTGTTGAAAAAATGATTCAAAATGTCAAATGGATTATGCCTCATGTTAAATATCCACTTTTTGAAGCCCCACAGTGACCAAAATTGCCATTTTTACAGACTTTTACTGCTATTCAGAAGCTTCTATTTCTACCAATTTCTGGCAGAAAAATGACTCTAAACAACACATTTTAGTTCCATACATGATAATGCATAGTTAATAGTTGTTTACAGTCAAAAGAGAAAACATTAAAAAATGGCCATTTCTGACCATCTGGAGAAAGTTTGACAGGTCCGGGGTCATCGTTTTTCATAAAAAAATCTATTATTTCAAATGTAGAAAAAATTATTCAAAATGTCAAATGGATTGTGCCTCATATTGAATAACCACTTTTTAAAGCCCCACAGTGACCAAAATTGCCATTTTTACAGACTTTTACTGCTATTCAGAAGCTTCTATTTCGACCAATTTCTGGCAGAAAAATGACTCTAAACAACTCATTTTACTTCCAAACATGATAATTCACATTTAACAGTCGTTTACAGTCAAAAGAGAAAACATTAAAAAATGACCATTTCTGACCATCTGAAGAAAGTTCGACAGGTCTGGGGTCATCGTTTTTCATCAAAAAATTCATTTTTTGAACTGTTGAAAAAATGATTCAAAATGTCAAATGGATTGTGCCTCATGTTGAATACCCACTTTTTAAAGCCCCACAGTGACCAAAATTGCCATTTTAGCAGACTTTTCCTCCTACTCAGAAGCTTCTATTTTGACCAATTTCTGGATGAAAAATGACTCTAAACACTTATTTTAGTTCCAAACATGATAATTCACATTTAACAGTCATTTACAGTCAAAAGAGAATACATGAAAAAATGACCTTTTCTGACCATCTGGAGAAAGTTCGACATGTCTGGGGTCATCGTTTTTCATCAAAAAATTCATTTTTTGAACTGTTGAAAAAATGATTCAAAATGTCAAAGGGACTGTGCCTCATGTTGAATAACCACTTTTTAAAGCCCCACAGTGACCAAAATTGCCATTTTTACAGACTTTTCCTCCTACTCAGAAGCTTCTATTTCTACCAATTTCTGGCAGAAAAATGACTCTAAACTACACATTTTAGTTCCAAACATGATAATTCACATTTAATAGTCATTTACTGTAAAAAGAGAAAACAATAAAACATTACCATTTCTGACCATCTGGAGAAAGTTCGACAGGTCCAGGGTCATCGTTTTTCATCAAAAATTGATTTTTTTCAACTGTTGAAAAAATGATTCAAAATGTCAAATGGATTGTGCCTCGTGTTGAATACCCCCTTTTTAAAGCCCCACAGTGACCAAAATTGCCATTTAACAGACTTTTCCTCCTACTCAGAAGCTTCTATTTCGACCAATTTCTGGCAGAAAAATGACTCCAAACACTTATTTTAGTTCCTAACATGATAATTTACATTTAACAGTCGTTTACAGTCAAAAGAGAAAATATTAAAAATGACAATTTTTGACCATCTGGTGAAAGTTCGACAGGTCCAGGGTCATCGTTTTTCATCAAAAATTGATTTTTTTCAACTGTTGAAAAAATGATTCAAAATGTCAAATGGATTGTGCCTCATGTTGAATACCCACTTTTTAAAGCCCCACAGTGACCAAAATTGCCATTTAACAGACTTTTCCTCCTACTCAGAAGCTTCTATTTCGACCAATTTCTGGCAGAAAAATGACTCCAAACACTTATTTTAGTTCCAAACACGATAATTCACATTTAATAGTCATTTACAGTCAAAAGAGAAAACAATAAAACATTACCATTTCTGACCATCTGGAGAAAGTTCGACAGGTTCGGGGTCATCGTTTTTCATCAAAAAAAATATTTTTTCAACTGTGTAAAAAATGATTCAAAATGTCAAATGGATTATGCCTCATGTTAAATATCCACTTTTTGAAGCCCCACAGTGACCAAAATTGCCATTTTTACAGACTTTTACTGCTATTCAGAAGCTTCTATTTCTACCAATTTCTGGCAGAAAAATGACTCTAAACAACACATTTTAGTTCCATACATGATAATGCACAGTTAATAGTCGTTTACAGTCAAAAGAGAAAACATTAAAAAATGGCCATTTCTGACCATCTGGAGAAAGTTTGACAGGTCCGGGGTCATCGTTTTTCATAAAAAAATCTATTTTTTCAAATGTAGAAAAAATTATTCAAAATGTCAAATGGATTGTGCCTCATGTTGAATAACCACTTTTTAAAGCCCCACAGTGACCAAAATTGCCATTTTTACAGACTTTTACTGCTATTCAGAAGCTTCTATTTCGACCAATTTCTGGCAGAAAAATGACTCTAAACAACTCATTTTACTTCCAAACATGATAATTCACATTTAACAGTCGTTTACAGTCAAAAGAGAAAACATTAAAAAATGACCATTTCTGACCATCTGAAGAAAGTTCGACAGGTCTGGGGTCATCGTTTTTCATCAAAAAATTCATTTTTTGAACTGTTGAAAAAATGATTCAAAATGTCAAATGGATTGTGCCTCATATTGAATAACCACTTTTTAAAGCCCCACAGTGACCAAAATTGCCAATTTACAGACATTTCTTCCTACTCAGAAGCTTCTCTTTCGACCAATTTCTGGCAGAAAAATTACTCTAAACAACTCAATTAGTTCCAAACATGATAATTTACATTTAACAGTCGTTTACACTCAAAAGAGAAAACATTACAAAAATGACCATTTCTGACCATCTGGAGAAAGTTCGACAGGGCCGGGGTCATCGTTTTTCATCAAAAAATTAATTTTTTGAACTGTTGAAAAAATTATTCAAAATGTCAAAGGGATTGTGCCTCGTGTTGAATACCCCCTTTTTAAAGCCCCACAGTGACCAAAATTGCCATTTAACAGACTTTTCCTCCTACTCAGAAGCTTCTATTTCGACCAATTTCTGGCAGAAAAATGACTCCAAACACTTATTTTAGTTCCTAACATGATAATTTACATTTAACAGTCGTTTACAGTCAAAAGAGAAACCATTAAAAATGACAATTTTTGACCATCTGGTGAAAGTTCGACAGGTCCAGGGTCATCGTTTTTCATCAAAAATTGATTTTTTTCAACTGTTGAAAAAATGATTCAAAATGTCAAATGGATTGTGCCTCATGTTGAATACCCACTTTTTAAAGCCCCACAGTGACCAAAATTGCCATTTAACAGACTTTTCCTCCTACTCAGAAGCTTCTATTTCGACCAATTTCTGGCAGAAAAATGACTCCAAACACTTATTTTAGTTCCAAACACGATAATTCACATTTAATAGTCATTTACAGTCAAAAGAGAAAACAATAAAACATTACCATTTCTGACCATCTGGAGAAAGTTCGACAGGTTCGGGGTCATCGTTTTTCATCAAAAAAAATATTTTTTCAACTGTGTAAAAAATGATTCAAAATGTCAAATGGATTATGCCTCATGTTAAATATCCACTTTTTGAAGCCCCACAGTGACCAAAATTGCCATTTTTACAGACTTTTACTGCTATTCAGAAGCTTCTATTTCTACCAATTTCTGGCAGAAAAATGACTCTAAACAACACATTTTAGTTCCATACATGATAATGCACAGTTAATAGTCGTTTACAGTCAAAAGAGAAAACATTAAAAAATGGCCATTTCTGACCATCTGGAGAAAGTTTGACAGGTCCGGGGTCATCGTTTTTCATAAAAAAATCTATTTTTTCAAATGTAGAAAAAATTATTCAAAATGTCAAATGGATTGTGCCTCATGTTGAATAACCACTTTTTAAAGCCCCACAGTGACCAAAATTGCCATTTTTACAGACTTTTACTGCTATTCAGAAGCTTCTATTTCGACCAATTTCTGGCAGAAAAATGACTCTAAACAACTCATTTTACTTCCAAACATGATAATTCACATTTAACAGTCGTTTACAGTCAAAAGAGAAAACATAAAAAAATGACCATTTCTGACCATCTGAAGAAAGTTCGACAGGTCTGGGGTCATCGTTTTTCATCAAAAAATTCATTTTTTGAACTGTTGAAAAAATGATTCAAAATGTCAAATGGATTGTGCCTCATATTGAATAACCACTTTTTAAAGCCCCACAGTGACCAAAATTGCCAATTTACAGACATTTCTTCCTACTCAGAAGCTTCTCTTTCGACCAATTTCTGGCAGAAAAATTACTCTAAACAACTCAATTAGTTCCAAACATGATAATTTACATTTAACAGTCGTTTACACTCAAAAGAGAAAACATTACAAAAATGACCATTTCTGACCATCTGGAGAAAGTTCGACAGGGCCGGGGTCATCGTTTTTCATCAAAAAATTAATTTTTTGAACTGTTGAAAAAATTATTCAAAATGTCAAAGGGATTGTGCCTCATATTGAATACCCCCTTTTTAAAGCCCCACAGTGACCAAAATTGCCATTTAACAGACTTTTCCTCCTACTCAGAAGCTTCTATTTCGACCAATTTCTGGCAGAAAAATGACTCCAAACACTTATTTTAGTTCCTAACATGATAATTTACATTTAACAGTCGTTTACAGTCAAAAGAGAAACCATTAAAAATGACAATTTTTGACCATCTGGTGAAAGTTCGACAGGTCCAGGGTCATCGTTTTTCATCAAAAATTGATTTTTTTCAACTGTTGAAAAAATGATTCAAAATGTCAAATGGATTGTGCCTCATGTTGAATACCCACTTTTTAAAGCCCCACAGTGACCAAAATTGCCATTTAACAGACTTTTCCTCCTACTCAGAAGCTTCTATTTCGACCAATTTCTGGCAGAAAAATGACTCCAAACACTTATTTTAGTTCCAAACACGATAATTCACATTTAATAGTCATTTACAGTCAAAAGAGAAAACAATAAAACATTACCATTTCTGACCATCTGGAGAAAGTTCGACAGGTTCGGGGTCATCGTTTTTCATCAAAAAAAATATTTTTTCAACTGTGTAAAAAATGATTCAAAATGTCAAATGGATTATGCCTCATGTTAAATATCCACTTTTTGAAGCCCCACAGTGACCAAAATTGCCATTTTTACAGACTTTTACTGCTATTCAGAAGCTTCTATTTCTACCAATTTCTGGCAGAAAAATGACTCTAAACAACACATTTTAGTTCCATACATGATAATGCACAGTTAATAGTCGTTTACAGTCAAAAGAGAAAACATTAAAAAATGGCCATTTCTGACCATCTGGAGAAAGTTTGACAGGTCCGGGGTCATCGTTTTTCATAAAAAAATCTATTTTTTCAAATGTAGAAAAAATTATTCAAAATGTCAAATGGATTGTGCCTCATGTTGAATAACCACTTTTTAAAGCCCCACAGTGACCAAAATTGCCATTTTTACAGACTTTTACTGCTATTCAGAAGCTTCTATTTCGACCAATTTCTGGCAGAAAAATGACTCTAAACAACTCATTTTACTTCCAAACATGATAATTCACATTTAACAGTCGTTTACAGTCAAAAGAGAAAACATAAAAAAATGACCATTTCTGACCATCTGAAGAAAGTTCGACAGGTCTGGGGTCATCGTTTTTCATCAAAAAATTCATTTTTTGAACTGTTGAAAAAATGATTCAAAATGTCAAATGGATTGTGCCTCATATTGAATAACCA
Organism: Lissotriton helveticus; assembly: GCF_964261635.1. Taxonomy (NCBI): domain Eukaryota; kingdom Metazoa; phylum Chordata; class Amphibia; order Caudata; family Salamandridae; genus Lissotriton; species Lissotriton helveticus. The sequence goes on along the minus strand of NC_136063.1, from coordinate 1,077,798,850 downwards.
CTTTTTAAAGCCCCACAGTGACCAAAATTGCCAATTTACAGACATTTCTTCCTACTCAGAAGCTTCTCTTTCGACCAATTTCTGGCAGAAAAATTACTCTAAACAACTCAATTAGTTCCAAACATGATAATTTACATTTAACAGTCGTTTACACTCAAAAGAGAAAACATTACAAAAATGACCATTTCTGACCATCTGGAGAAAGTTCGACAGGGCCGGGGTCATCGTTTTTCATCAAAAAATTAATTTTTTGAACTGTTGAAAAAATTATTCAAAATGTCAAAGGGATTGTGCCTCATATTGAATAACCACTTTTTAAAGCCCCACAGTGACCAAAATTGCCAATTTACAGACTTTTCTTCCTACTCAGAAGCTTCTATTTCGACCAATTTCTGGCAGAAAAAATGACTCTAAACAACTCATTTTAGTTCCTAACATGATAATTTACATTTAACAGTCGTTTACAGTCAAAAGAGAAAACATTAAAAATGACAATTTTTGACCATCTGGTGAAAGTTCGACAGGTCCAGGGTCATCGTTTTTCATCAAAAATTGTTTTTTTTCAACTGTTGAAAAAATGATTCAAAATGTCAAATGGATTGTGCCTCATGTTGAATACCCACTTTTTAAAGCCCCACAGTGACCAAAATTGCCATTTAACAGACTTTTCCTCCTACTCAGAAGCTTCTATTTCGACCAATTTCTGGCAGAAAAATGACTCCAAACACTTATTTTAGTTCCAAACATGATAATTCACATTTAACAGTCATTTACAGTCAAAAGAGAAAACAATAAAACATTACCTTTTCTGACCATCTGGAGAAAGTTCGACATGTCTGGGGTTATCTTTTTTCATCAAAAAATTCATTTTTTGAACTGTTGAAAAAATGATTCAAAATGTCAAAGGGACTGTGCCTCATTTTGAATAACCACTTTTTAAAGCCCCACAGTGACCAAAATTGCCATTTTTACAGACTTTTCCTCCTACTCAGAAGCTTCTATTTCTACCAATTTCTGGCAGAAAAATGACTCTAAACTACACATTTTAGTTCCAAACATGATAATTCACATTTAATAGTCATTTACTGTCAAAAGAGAAAACAATAAAACATTACCATTTCTGACCATCTGGAGAAAGTTCGACAGGTCCAGGGTCATCGTTTTTCATCAAAAATTGATTTTTTTCAACTGTTGAAAAAATGATTCAAAATGTCAAATGGATTGTGCCTCGTGTTGAATACCCCCTTTTTAAAGCCCCACAGTGACCAAAATTGCCATTTAACAGACTTTTCCTCCTACTCAGAAGCTTCTATTTCGACCAATTTCTGGCAGAAAAATGACTCCAAACACTTATTTTAGTTCCTAACATGATAATTTACATTTAACAGTCGTTTACAGTCAAAAGAGAAACCATTAAAAATGACAATTTTTGACCATCTGGTGAAAGTTCGACAGGTCCAGGGTCATCGTTTTTCATCAAAAATTGATTTTTTTCAACTGTTGAAAAAATGATTCAAAATGTCAAATGGATTGTGCCTCATGTTGAATACCCACTTTTTAAAGCCCCACAGTGACCAAAATTGCCATTTAACAGACTTTTCCTCCTACTCAGAAGCTTCTATTTCGACCAATTTCTGGCAGAAAAATGACTCCAAACACTTATTTTAGTTCCAAACACGATAATTCACATTTAATAGTCATTTACAGTCAAAAGAGAAAACAATAAAACATTACCATTTCTGACCATCTGGAGAAAGTTCGACAGGTTCGGGGTCATCGTTTTTCATCAAAAAAAATATTTTTTCAACTGCGTAAAAAATGATTCAAAATGTCAAATGGATTATGCCTCATGTTAAATATCCACTTTTTGAAGCCCCACAGTGACCAAAATTGCCATTTTTACAGACTTTTACTGCTATTCAGAAGCTTCTATTTCTACCAATTTCTGGCAGAAAAATGACTCTAAACAACACATTTTAGTTCCATACATGATAATGCACAGTTAATAGTCGTTTACAGTCAAAAGAGAAAACATTAAAAAATGGCCATTTCTGACCATCTGGAGAAAGTTTGACAGGTCCGGGGTCATCGTTTTTCATAAAAAAATCTATTTTTTCAAATGTAGAAAAAATTATTCAAAATGTCAAATGGATTGTGCCTCATGTTGAATAACCACTTTTTAAAGCCCCACAGTGACCAAAATTGCCATTTTTACAGATTTTTACTGCTATTCAGAAGCTTCTATTTCGACCAATTTCTGGCAGAAAAATGACTCTAAACAACTCATTTTACTTCCAAACATGATAATTCACATTTAACAGTCGTTTACAGTCAAAAGAGAAAACATAAAAAAATGACCATTTCTGACCATCTGAAGAAAGTTCGACAGGTCTGGGGTCATCGTTTTTCATCAAAAAATTCATTTTTTGAACTGTTGAAAAAATGATTCAAAATGTCAAATGGATTGTGCCTCATATTGAATAACCACTTTTTAAAGCCCCACAGTGACCAAAATTGCCAATTTACAGACATTTCTTCCTACTCAGAAGCTTCTCTTTCGACCAATTTCTGGCAGAAAAATTACTCTAAACAACTCAATTAGTTCCAAACATGATAATTTACATTTAACAGTCGTTTACACTCAAAAGAGAAAACATTACAAAAATGACCATTTCTGACCATCTGGAGAAAGTTCGACAGGGCCGGGGTCATCGTTTTTCATCAAAAAATTAATTTTTTGAACTGTTGAAAAAATTATTCAAAATGTCAAAGGGATTGTGCCTCATATTGAATAACCACTTTTTAAAGCCCCACAGTGACCAAAATTGCCAATTTACAGACTTTTCTTCCTACTCAGAAGCTTCTATTTCGACCAATTTCTGGCAGAAAAAATGACTCTAAACAACTCATTTTAGTTCCTAACATGATAATTTACATTTAACAGTCGTTTACAGTCAAAAGAGAAAACATTAAAAATGACAATTTTTGACCATCTGGTGAAAGTTCGACAGGTCCAGGGTCATCGTTTTTCATCAAAAATTGTTTTTTTTCAACTGTTGAAAAAATGATTCAAAATGTCAAATGGATTGTGCCTCATGTTGAATACCCACTTTTTAAAGCCCCACAGTGACCAAAATTGCCATTTAACAGACTTTTCCTCCTACTCAGAAGCTTCTATTTCGACCAATTTCTGGCAGAAAAATGACTCCAAACACTTATTTTAGTTCCAAACATGATAATTCACATTTAACAGTCATTTACAGTCAAAAGAGAAAACAATAAAACATTACCTTTTCTGACCATCTGGAGAAAGTTCGACATGTCTGGGGTCATCTTTTTTCATCAAAAAATTCATTTTTTGAACTGTTGAAAAAATGATTCAAAATGTCAAAGGGACTGTGCCTCATGTTGAATAACCACTTTTTAAAGCCCCACAGTGACCAAAATTGCCATTTTTACAGACTTTTCCTCCTACTCAGAAGCTTCTATTTCTACCAATTTCTGGCAGAAAAATGACTCTAAACAACACATTTTAGTTCCAAAAATGATAATTCACATTTAATAGTCATTTACTGTCAAAAGAGAAAACAATAAAAAAATTACCATTTCTGACCATCTGGAGAAAGTTCGACAGGTCCAGGGTCATCGTTTTTCATCAAAAATTGATTTTTTTCAACTGTTGAAAAAATGATTCAAAATGTCAAATGGATTGTGCCTCGTGTTGAATACCCACTTTTTAAAGCCCCACAGTGACCAAAATTGCCATTTAACAGACTTTTCCTCCTACTCAGAAGCTTCTATTTCGACCAATTTCTGGCAGAAAAATGACTCCAAACACTTATTTTAGTTCCTAACATGATAATTTACATTTAACAGTCGTTTACAGTCAAAAGAGAAAACATTAAAAATGACAATTTTTGACCATCTGGTGAAAGTTCGACAGGTCCAGGGTCATCGTTTTTCATCAAAAATTGATTTTTTCAACTGTTGAAAAAATGATTCAAAATGTCAAATGGATTGTGCCTCATGTTGAATACCCACTTTTTAAAGCCCCACAGTGACCAAAATTGCAATTTAACAGACTTTTCCTCCTACTCAGAAGCTTCTATTTCGACCAATTTCTGGCAGAAAAATGACTCCAAACACTTATTTTAGTTCCAAACATGATAATTCACATTTAATAGTCATTTACAGTCAAAAGAGAAAACAATAAAACATTACCATTTCTGACCATCTGGAGAAAGTTTGACAGGTTCGGGGTCATCGTTTTTCATCAAAAAAATTATTTTTTCAACTGTTGAAAAAATTATTCAAAATGTCAAATGGATTATGCCTCATGTTAAATATCCACTTTTTGAAGCCCCACGGTGACCAAAATTGCCATTTTTACAGACTTTTACTGCTATTCAGAAGCTTCTATTTCGACCAATTTCTGGCAGAAAAATGACTCTAAACAACACATTTTAGTTCCATACATGATAATGCACAGTTAATAGTCGTTTACAGTCAAAAGAGAAAACCATAAAAAATGGCCATTTCTGACCATATGGAGAAAGTTTGACAGGTCCGGGGTCATCGTTTTTCATAAAAAAATCAATTTTTTCAAATGTAGAAAAAATTATTCAAAATGTCAAATGGATTGTGCCTCATGTTGAATAACCACTTTTTAAAGCCCCACAGTGACCAAAATTGCCATTTTTACAGACTTTTACTGCTATTCAGAAGCTTCTATTTCGACCAATTTCTGGCAGAAAAATGACTCTAAACAACTCATTTTACTTCCAAACGTGATAATTCACATTTAACAGTCGTTTACAGTCAAAAGAGAAAACATTAAAAAATGACCATTTCTGACCATCTGAAGAAAGTTCGACAGGTCTGGGGTCATCGTTTTTCATCAAAAAATTCATTTTTTGAACTGTTGAAAAAATGATTCAAAATGTCAAATGGATTGTGCCTCATGTTGAATACCCACTTTTTAAAGCCCCGCAGTGACCAAAATTGCCATTTTAGCAGACTTTTCCTCCTACTCAGAAGCTTCTATTTTGACCAATTTCTGGATGAAAAATGACTCTAAACACTTATTTTAGTTCCAAACATGATAATTCACATTTAACAGTCATTTACAGTCAAAAGAGAATACATTAAAAAATGACCTTTTCTGACCATCTGGAGAAAGTTCGACAGGTCTGGGGTCATCGTTTTTCATCAAAAAATTCATTTTTTGAACTGTTGAAAAAATGATTCAAAATGTCAAAGGGACTGTGCCTCATGTTGAATAACCACTTTTTAAAGCCCCACAGTGACCAAAATTGCCATTTTTACAGACTTTTCCTCCTACTCAGAAGCTTCTATTTCTACCAATTTCTGGCAGAAAAATGACTCTAAACAACACATTTTAGTTCCAAACATGATAATGCACATTTAATAGTCGTTTACAGTCAAAAGAGAAAACATAAAAAAATGGCCATTTCTGACCATCTGGAGAAAGTTTGACAGGTCCGGGGTCATCGTTTTTCATCAAAAAATCTATTTTTTCAAATGTAGAAAAAATTATTCAAAATGTCAAATGGATTGTGCCTCATGTTGAATAACCACTTTTTAAAGCCCCACAGTGACCAAAATTGCTATTTTAAGACCTTTCTTCCTACTCAGAAGCTTCTCTTTCGACCAATTTCTGGCAGAAAAATTACTCTAAACAACTCATTTTAGTTCCAAACATGATAATTCACATTTAACAGTTGTTTACAGTCAAAAGAGAAAACAATAAAAAAATGACCATTTCTGACCATCTGGAGAAAGTTGGACAGGTCCGGGGTCATCGTTTTTCATCAAAAAATTTATTTTTTGAACTGTTGAAAAAATGATTCTAAATGTCAAAGGGACTGTGCCTCATGTTGAATAACCACTTTTTAAAGTCCCACAGTGACCAAAATTGCCATTTTTACAGACTTTTACTGCTATTCAGAAGCTTCTATTTCTACCAATTTCTGGCAGAAAAATGACTCTAAACAACACATTTTAGTTCCATACATGATAATGCACAGTTAATAGTCGTTTACAGTCAAAAGAGAAAACATTAAAAAATGGCCATTTCTGACCATCTGGAGAAAGTTTGACAGGTCCGGGGTCATCGTTTTTCATAAAAAAATCTATTTTTTCAAATGTAGAAAAAATTATTCAAAATGTCAAATGGATTGTGCCTCATGTTGAATAACCACTTTTTAAAGCCCCACAGTGACCAAAATTGACATTTTTACAGACTTTTACTGCTATTCAGAAGCTTCTATTTCGACCAATTTCTGGCAGAAAAAAGACTCTAAACAACTCATTTTACTTCCAAACATGATAATTCACATTTAACAGTCGTTTACAGTCAAAAGAGAACACATTAAAAAATGACCATTTCTGACCATCTGAAGAAAGTTCGACAGGTCTGGGGTCATCGTTTTTCATCAAAAAATTCATTTTTTGAACTGTTGAAAAAATGATTCAAAATGTCAAATGGATTGTGCCTCATGTTGAATACCCACTTTTTAAAGCCCCACAGTGACCAAAATTGCCATTTTAGCAGACTTTTCCTCCTACTCAGAAGCTTCTATTTTGACCAATTTCTGGATGAAAAATGACTCTAAACACTTATTTTAGTTCCAAACATGATAATTCACATTTAACAGTCATTTACAGTCAAAAGAGAATACATTAAAAATGACCTTTTCTGACCATCTGGAGAAAGTTCGACAGGTCTGGGGTCATCGTTTTTCATCAAAAAATTCATTTTTTGAACTGTTGAAAAAATGATTCAAAATGTCAAAGGGACTGTGCCTCATGTTGAATAACCACTTTTTAAAGCCCCACAGTGACCAAAATTGCCATTTTTACAGACTTTTCCTCCTACTCAGAAGCTTCTATTTCTACCAATTTCTGGCAGAAAAATGACTCTAAACAACACATTTTAGTTCCAAACATGATAATGCACATTTAATAGTCGTTTACAGTCAAAAGAGAAAACATTAAAAAATGGCCATTTCTGACCATCTGGAGAAGGTTTGACAGGTCCGGGGTCATCGTTTTTCATCAAAAAATCTATTTTTTCAAATGTAGAAAAAATTATTCAAAATGTCAAATGGATTGTGCCTCATGTTGATAACCACTTTTTAAAGCCCCACAGTGACCAAAATTGCTATTTTAAGACCTTTCTTCCTACTCAGAAGCTTCTATTTCGACCAATTTCTGGCAGAAAAATTACTCTAAACAACTCATTTTAGTTCCAAACATGATAATTCACATTTAACAGTTGTTTACAGTCAAAAGAGAAAACAATAAAAAAAATGACCATTTCTGACCATCTGGAGAAAGTTGGACAGGTCCGGGGTCATCGTTTTTCATCAAAAAATGTATTTTTTGAACTGTTGAAAAAATGATTCTAAATGTCAAAGGGACTGTGCCTCATGTTGAATAACCACTTTTTAAAGTCCCACAGTGACCAAAATTGCCATTTTTACAGACTTTTACTGCTATTCAGAAGCTTCTATTTCTACCAATTTCTGGCAGAAAAATGACTCTAAACAACACATTTTAGTTCCATACATGATAATGCACAGTTAATAGTCGTTTACAGTCAAAAGAGAAAACATTAAAAAATGGCCATTTCTGACCATCTGGAGAAAGTTTGACAGGTCCGGGGTCATCGTTTTTCATAAAAAAATCTATTTTTTCAAATGTAGAAAAAATTATTCAAAATGTCAAATGGATTGTGCCTCATGTTGAATAACCACTTTTTAAAGCCCCACAGTGACCAAAATTGCCATTTTTACAGACTTTTACTGCTATTCAGAAGCTTCTATTTCGACCAATTTCTGGCAGAAAAATGACTCTAAACAACTCATTTTACTTCCAAACATGATAATTCACATTTAACAGTCGTTTACAGTCAAAAGAGAAAACATAAAAAAATGACCATTTCTGACCATCTGAAGAAAGTTCGACAGGTCTGGGGTCATCGTTTTTCATCAAAAAATTCATTTTTTGAACTGTTGAAAAAATGATTCAAAATGTCAAATGGATTGTGCCTCATGTTGAATACCCACTTTTTAAAGCCCCACAGTGACCAAAATTGCCATTTTAGCAGACTTTTCCTCCTACTCAGAAGCTTCTATTTTGACCAATTTCTGGATGAAAAATGACTCTAAACACTTATTTTAGTTCCAAACATGATAATTCACATTTAACAGTCATTTACAGTCAAAAGAGAATACATTAAAAAATGGCCATTTCTGACCATCTGGAGAAGGTTTGACAGGTCCGGGGTCATCGTTTTTCATCAAAAAATCTATTTTTTCAAATGTAGAAAAAATTATTCAAAATGTCAAATGGATTGTGCCTCATGTTGATAACCACTTTTTAAAGCCCCACAGTGACCAAAATTGCTATTTTAAGACCTTTCTTCCTACTCAGAAGCTTCTATTTCGACCAATTTCTGGCAGAAAAATTACTCTAAACAACTCATTTTAGTTCCAAACATGATAATTCACATTTAACAGTTGTTTACAGTCAAAAGAGAAAACAATAAAAAAATGACCATTTCTGACCATCTGGAGAAAGTTGGACAGGTCCGGGGTCATCGTTTTTCATCAAAAAATGTATTTTTTGAACTGTTGAAAAAATGATTCTAAATGTCAAAGGGACTGTGCCTCATGTTGAATAACCACTTTTTAAAGTCCCACAGTGACCAAAATTGCCATTTTTACAGACTTTTACTGCTATTCAGAAGCTTCTATTTCTACCAATTTCTGGCAGAAAAATGACTCTAAACAACACATTTTAGTTCCATACATGATAATGCACAGTTAATAGTCGTTTACAGTCAAAAGAGAAAACATTAAAAAATGGCCATTTCTGACCATCTGGAGAAAGTTTGACAGGTCCGGGGTCATCGTTTTTCATAAAAAAATCTATTTTTTCAAATGTAGAAAAAATTATTCAAAATGCCAAATGGATTGTGCCTCATGTTGAATAACCACTTTTTAAAGCCCCACAGTGACCAAAATTGCCATTTTTACAGACTTTTACTGCTATTCAGAAGCTTCTATTTCGACCAATTTCTGGCAGAAAAATTACTCTAAACAACTCATTTTACTTCCAAACATGATAATTCACATTTAACAGTCGTTTACAGTCAAAAGAGAAAACATTAAAAAATGACCATTTCTGACCATCTGAAGAAAGTTCGACAGGTCTGGGGTCATCGTTTTTCATCAAAAAAATTTCTTTTTTCAACTGTTGAAAAAATGATTCAAAATGTCAAATGGATTGTGCCTCATGTTGAATACCCACTTTTTAAAGCCCCACAGTGACCAAAATTGCCATTTTAGCAGACTTTTCCTCCTACTCAGAAGCTTCTATTTTGACCAATTTCTGGATGAAAAATTACTCTAAACACTTATTTTAGTTCCAAACATGATAATTCACATTTAACAGTCATTTACAGTCAAAAGAGAATACATTAAAAAATGACCTTTTCTGACCATCTGGAGAAAGTTCGACAGGTCTGGGGTCATCGTTTTTCATCAAAAAATGCATTTTTTGAACTGTTGAAAAAATGATTCAAAATGTCAAAGGGACTGTGCCTCATGTTGAATAACCACTTTTTAAAGCCCCACAGTGACCAAAATTGCCATTTTTACAGACTTTTCCTCCTACTCAGAAGCTTCTATTTCTACCAATTTCTGGCAGAAAAATGACTCTAAACAACACATTTTAGTTCCAAACATGATAATGCACATTTAATAGTCGTTTACAGTCAAAAGAGAAAACATTAAAAAATGGCCATTTCTGACCATCTGGAGAAGGTTTGACAGGTCCGGGGTCATCGTTTTTCATCAAAAAATCTATTTTTTCAAATGTAGAAAAAATTATTCAAAATGTCAAATGGATTGTGCCTCATGTTGATAACCACTTTTTAAAGCCCCACAGTGACCAAAATTGCTATTTTAAGACCTTTCTTCCTACTCAGAAGCTTCTATTTCGACCAATTTCTGGCAGAAAAATTACTCTAAACAACTCATTTTAGTTCCAAACATGATAATTCACATTTAACAGTTGTTTACAGTCAAAAGAGAAAACAATAAAAAAATGACCATTTCTGACCATCTGGAGAAAGTTGGACAGGTCCGGGGTCATCGTTTTTCATCAAAAAATGTATTTTTTGAACTGTTGAAAAAATGATTCTAAATGTCAAAGGGACTGTGCCTCATGTTGAATAACCACTTTTTAAAGTCCCACAGTGACCAAAATTGCCATTTTTACAGACTTTTACTGCTATTCAGAAGCTTCTATTTCTACCAATTTCTGGCAGAAAAATGACTCTAAACAACACATTTTAGTTCCATACATGATAATGCACAGTTAATAGTCGTTTACAGTCAAAAGAGAAAACATTAAAAAATGGCCATTTCTGACCATCTGGAGAAAGTTTGACAGGTCCGGGGTCATCGTTTTTCATAAAAAAATCTATTTTTTCAAATGTAGAAAAAATTATTCAAAATGTCAAATGGATTGTGCCTCATGTTGAATAACCACTTTTTAAAGCCCCACAGTGACCAAAATTGCCATTTTTACAGACTTTTACTGCTATTCAGAAGCTTCTATTTCGACCAATTTCTGGCAGAAAAATGACTCTAAACAACTCATTTTACTTCCAAACATGATAATTCACATTTAACAGTCGTTTACAGTCAAAAGAGAAAACATAAAAAAATGACCATTTCTGACCATCTGAAGAAAGTTCGACAGGTCTGGGGTCATCGTTTTTCATCAAAAAATTCATTTTTTGAACTGTTGAAAAAATGATTCAAAATGTCAAATGGATTGTGCCTCATGTTGAATACCCACTTTTTAAAGCCCCACAGTGACCAAAATTGCCATTTTAGCAGACTTTTCCTCCTACTCAGAAGCTTCTATTTTGACCAATTTCTGGATGAAAAATGACTCTAAACACTTATTTTAGTTCCAAACATGATAATTCACATTTAACAGTCATTTACAGTCAAAAGAGAATACATTAAAAAATGGCCATTTCTGACCATCTGGAGAAGGTTTGACAGGTCCGGGGTCATCGTTTTTCATCAAAAAATCTATTTTTTCAAATGTAGAAAAAATTATTCAAAATGTCAAATGGATTGTGCCTCATGTTGATAACCACTTTTTAAAGCCCCACAGTGACCAAAATTGCTATTTTAAGACCTTTCTTCCTACTCAGAAGCTTCTATTTCGACCAATTTCTGGCAGAAAAATTACTCTAAACAACTCATTTTAGTTCCAAACATGATAATTCACATTTAACAGTTGTTTACAGTCAAAAGAGAAAACAATAAAAAAATGACCATTTCTGACCATCTGGAGAAAGTTGGACAGGTCCGGGGTCATCGTTTTTCATCAAAAAATGTATTTTTTGAACTGTTGAAAAAATGATTCTAAATGTCAAAGGGACTGTGCCTCATGTTGAATAACCACTTTTTAAAGTCCCACAGTGACCAAAATTGCCATTTTTACAGACTTTTACTGCTATTCAGAAGCTTCTATTTCTACCAATTTCTGGCAGAAAAATGACTCTAAACAACACATTTTAGTTCCATACATGATAATGCACAGTTAATAGTCGTTTACAGTCAAAAGAGAAAACATTAAAAAATGGCCATTTCTGACCATCTGGAGAAAGTTTGACAGGTCCGGGGTCATCGTTTTTCATAAAAAAATCTATTTTTTCAAATGTAGAAAAAATTATTCAAAATGCCAAATGGATTGTGCCTCATGTTGAATAACCACTTTTTAAAGCCCCACAGTGACCAAAATTGCCATTTTTACAGACTTTTACTGCTATTCAGAAGCTTCTATTTCGACCAATTTCTGGCAGAAAAATTACTCTAAACAACTCATTTTACTTCCAAACATGATAATTCACATTTAACAGTCGTTTACAGTCAAAAGAGAAAACATTAAAAAATGACCATTTCTGACCATCTGAAGAAAGTTCGACAGGTCTGGGGTCATCGTTTTTCATCAAAAAAATTTCTTTTTTCAACTGTTGAAAAAATGATTCAAAATGTCAAATGGATTGTGCCTCATGTTGAATACCCACTTTTTAAAGCCCCACAGTGACCAAAATTGCCATTTTAGCAGACTTTTCCTCCTACTCAGAAGCTTCTATTTTGACCAATTTCTGGATGAAAAATTACTCTAAACACTTATTTTAGTTCCAAACATGATAATTCACATTTAACAGTCATTTACAGTCAAAAGAGAATACATTAAAAAATGACCTTTTCTGACCATCTGGAGAAAGTTCGACAGGTCTGGGGTCATCGTTTTTCATCAAAAAATGCATTTTTTGAACTGTTGAAAAAATGATTCAAAATGTCAAAGGGACTGTGCCTCATGTTGAATAACCACTTTTTAAAGCCCCACAGTGACCAAAATTGCCATTTTTACAGAGTTTTACTGCTATTCAGAAGCTTCTATTTCTACCATTTTCTGGCAGAAAAATGACTCTAAACAACACATTTTAGTTCCAAACATGATAATGCACATTTAATAGTTGTTTACAGTCAAAAGAGAAAACATTAAAAAATGGCCATTTCTGACCATCTGGAGAAGGTTTGACAGGTCCGGGGTCATCGTTTTTCATCCAAAAATCTATTTTTTCAAATGTAGAAAAAATTATTCAAAATGTCAAATGGATTGTGCCTCATGTTGAATAACCACTTTTTAAAGCCCCACAGTGACCAAAATTGCTATTTTAAGACCTTTCTTCCTACTCAGAAGCTTCTATTTCGACCAATTTCTGGCAGAAAAATTACTCTAAACAACTCATTTTAGTTCCAAACATGATAATTCACATTTAACAGTTGTTTACAGTCAAAAGAGAAAACAATAAAAAAATGACCATTTCTGACCATCTGGAGAAAGTTGGACAGGTCCGGGGTCATCGTTTTTCATCAAAAAATTTATTTTTTGAACTGTTGAAAAAATGATTCTGAATGTCAAAGGGACTGTGCCTCATGTTGAATAACAACTTTTTAAAGTCCCACAGTGACCAAAATTGCCATTTTTACAGACTTTTCCTCCTACTCAGAAGCTTCTATTTCTACCAATTTCTGGCAGAAAAATAACTCTAAACAACACATTTTAGTTCCATACATGATAATGCACATTTAAAGTTGTTTACAGTCAAAAGAGAAAACATAAAAAAATGACCATTTCTGACCATCTGGAGAAAGTTGGACAGGTCCGGGGTCATCGTTTTTCATCAATTTTTTTTTTTTTTAACTGTTGAAAAAAGTATCCAAAATGTCAAATGGATTGTGCCTCATGTTGAATAAACACTTTTTGAAGCCCCACAGTAACCAAAATTGCAATTTTTACAGTCTTTTCCTCCTACTCAGAAGCTTCTATTTCGACCAATTTCTGGCAAAAAATGACTCTAAACACACTCATTTTAGTTCCAAACATGATAATGCACATTTAATAGTCATTTACAGTCAAAAGAGAAAACATTAAAAAATGACCATTTCTGACCATCTGGAGAAAGTTTGACAGGTCCGGGGTCATCGTTTTTCATCAAAAAATCTATTTTTTCAAATGTAGAAAAAATTATTCAAAATGTCAAATGGATTGTGCCTCATGTTGAATAACGACTTTTTAAAGCCCCACAGTGACCAAAATTGCTATTTTAACAGACTTTTCTTCCTACTCACAAGCTTCTCTTTCGACCAATTTCTGGCAGAAAAATTACTCTAAACAACTCATTTTAGTTCCAAACATGATAATTTAAATTTAACAGTCGTTTACACTCAAAAGAGAAAACATTAAAAAAATGACCATTTCTGACCATCTGGAGAAAGTTCGACAGGTCATCTTTTTTCATCAAAAAATTAATTTTTTGAACTGTTGAAAAAATGTATTCAAAATGTCAAAGGGATTGTGCCTCATATTGAATAACCACTTTTTAAAGCCCCACAGTGACCAAAATTGCCAATTTACAGACTTTTCTTCCTACTCAGAAGCTTCTCTTTCGACCAATTTCTGGCAGAAAAATTACTCTAAAGAACTCAATTAGTTCCAAACATGATAATTTACATTTAACAGTCGTTTACACTCAAAAGAGAAAACATTACAAAAATGACCATTTCTGACCATCTGGAGAAAGTTCGACAGGGCCGGGGTCATCGTTTTTCATCCAAAAATTCATTTTTTGAACTGTTGAAAAAATGATTCAAAATGTCAAATGGATTGTGCCTCATGTTGAATACCCACTTTTTAAAGCCCCACAGTGACCAAAATTGCCATTTAACAGACTTTTCCTCCTACTCAGAAGCTTCTATTTCGACCAATTTCTGGCAGAAAAATGACTCCAAACACTTATTTTAGTTCCTAACATGATAATTTACATTTAACAGTCGTTTACAGTCAAAAGAGAAAACATTAAAAATGACAATTTTTGACCATCTGGTGAAAGTTCGACAGGTCCAGGGTCATCGTTTTTCATCAAAAATTGATTTTTTTCAACTGTTGAAAAAATGATTCAAAATGTCAAATGGATTGTGCCTCATGTTGAATACCCACTTTTTAAAGCCCCACAGTGACCAAAATTGCCATTTAACAGACTTTTCCTCCTACTCAGAAGCTTCTATTTCTACCAATTTCTGGCAGAAAAATGACTCTAAACAACACATTTTAGTTCCATACATGATAATTTACATTTAACAGTCGTTTACAGTCAAAAGAGAAAACATTAAAAATGACAATTTTTGACCATCTGGTGAAAGTTCGACAGGTCCAGGGTCATCGTTTTTCATCAAAAATTGATTTTTTTCAACTGTTGAAAAAATGATTCAAAATGTCAAATGGATTGTGCCTCATGTTGAATACCCACTTTTTAAAGCCCCACAGTGACCAAAATTGCCATTTAACAGACTTTTCCTCCTACTCAGAAGCTTCTATTTCGACCAATTTCTGGCAGAAAAATGACTCCAAACACTTATTTTAGTTCCAAACATGATAATTCACATTTAATAGTCATTTACAGTCAAAAGAGAAAACAATAAAACATTACCATTTCTGACCATCTGGAGAAAGTTCGACAGGTTCGGGGTCATCGTTTTTCATCAAAAAAATTATTTTTTCAACTGTTGAAAAAATGATTTAAAATGTCAAATGGATTATGCCTCATGTTAAATATCCACTTTTTGAAGCCCCACAGTGACCAAAATTGCCAATTTTACAGACTTTTCCTCCTACTCAGAAGCTTCTATTTCGACCAATTTCTGGCAGAAAAATGACTCTAAACACTTATTTTAGTTCCAAACATGATAATTCACATTTAATAGTCATTTACAGTCAAAAGAGAAAACAATAAAACATTACCATTTCTGACCATCTGGAGAAAGTTCGACAGGTTCGGGGTCATCGTTTATCATCAAAAAAATTATTTTTTCAACTGTTGAAAAAATGATTCAAAATGTCAAATGGATTATGCCGCATGTTAAATATCCACTTTTTGAAGCCCCACAGTGACCAAAATTGCCATTTTTACAGACTTTTACTGCTATTCAGAAGCTTCTATTTCTACCAATTTCTGCCAGAAAAATGACTCTAAACAACACATTTTAGATCCATACATGATAATGCACAGTTAATAGTCGTTTACAGTCAAAAGAGAAAACATAAAAAAATGGCCATTTCTGACCATCTGGAGAAAGTTTGACAGGTCCGGGGTCATCGTTTTTCATAAAAAAATCTATTTTTTCAAATGTAGAAAAAATATTATTCAAAATGTCAAATGGATTGTGCCTCATGTTGAATAACCACTTTTTAAAGCCCCACAGTGACCAAAATTGCTATTTTAAGACCTTTCTTCCTACTCAGAAGCTTCTCTTTCGACCAATTTCTGGCAGAAAAATTACTCTAAACAACTCATTTTAGTTCCAAACATGATAATTCACATTTAACAGTTGTTTACAGTCAAAAGAGAAAACAATAAAAAAATGACAATTTCTGACCATCTGGAGAAAGTTCGACAGGTCCGGGGTCATCGTTTTTCATCAAAAAATGTATTTTTTGAACTGTTGAAAAAATGATTCAAAATGTCAAATGGATTGTGCCTCATAATGAATACCCACTTTTTAAAGCCCCACAGTGACCAAAATTGCCATTTTAGCAGACTTTTCCTCCTACTCAGAAGCTTCTATTTGACCAATTTCTGGAAGAAAAATGACTCTAAACACTTATTTTAGTTCCAAACATGAGAATTCACATTTAACAGTCATTTACAGTCAAAAGAGAATACATTAAAAAATTACCTTTTCTGACCATCTGGAGAAAGTTCGACAGGTCTGGGGTCATCGTTTTTCATCAAAAAATTCATTTTTTGAACTGTTGAAAAAATGATTCAAAATGTCAAAGGGACTGTGCCTCATGTTGAATAACCACTTTTTAAAGCCCCACAGTGACCAAAATTGCCATTTTTACAGACTTTTCCTCCTACTCAGAAGCTTCTATTTCTACCAATTTCTGGCAGAAAAATGACTCTAAACAACACATTTTAGTTCTATACATGATAATGCACATTTAATAGTCGTTTACAGTCAAAAGAGAAAACATTAAAAAATGACCATTTCTGACCATCTGGAGAAAGTTTGACAGGTCCGGGGTCATCGTTTTTCATCAAAAAATCTATTTTTTCAAATGTAGAAAAAATTATTCAAAATGTCAAATGGATTGTGCCTCATTATGAATAACCACTTTTTAAAGCCCCACAGTGACCAAAATTGCCATTTTTACAGACTTTTCCTCCTACTCAGAAGCTTCTATTTCTACCAATTTCTGGCAGAAAAATTACTCTAAACAACACATTTTAGTTCCATACATGATAATGCACATTTAATAGTTGTTTACAGTCAAAAGAGAAAACATTAAAAAATGACCATTTCTGACCATCTGGAGAAAGTTCGACAGGTCCGGGGTCATCGTTTTTCATCCAAAAATTATTTTTTCAAATGTAGAAAAAATTATTCAAAATGTCAAATGGATTGTGCCTCATGTTGAATAACCACTTTTTAAAGCCCCACAGTGACCAAAATTGCTATTTTAACAGACTTTTCTTCCTACTCAGAAGCTTCTCTACCAATTTCTGGCAGAAAAATTACTCTAAACAACTCATTTTAGTTCCAAACATGATAATTCACATTTAACAGTTGTTTACAGTCAGAAGAGAAAACAATAAAAAAAATGACCATTTCTGACAATCTGGAGAAAGTTCGACAGGTCCGGGGTCATCGTTTTTCATCAAAAAATTTATTTTTTGAACTGTTGAAAAAATGATTCAAAATGTCAAATGGATTGTGCCTCATGTTGAATACCCACTTTTTAAAAGCCCCACAGTGACCAAAATTGCCATTTTAGCAGACTTTTCCTCCTACTCAGAAGCTTCTATTTGACCAATTTCTGGAAGAAAAATGACTCTAAACACTTATTTTAGTTCCAAACATGATAATTCACATTTAACAGTCATTTACAGTCAAAAGAGAATACATTAAAAAATTACCTTTTCTGACCATCTGGAGAAAGTTCGACAGGTCTGGGGTCATCGTTTTTCATCAAAAAATTCATTTTTTGAACTGTTGAAAAAATGATTCAAAATGTCAAAGGGACTGTGCCTCATGTTGAATAACGACTTTTTAAAGCCCCACAGTGACCAAAATTGCCATTTTTACAGACTTTTCCTCCTACTCAGAAGCTTCTATTTCTACCAATTTCTGGCAGAAAAATGACTCTAAACAACACATTTTAGTTCTATACATGATAATGCACATTTAATAGTCGTTTACAGTCAAAAGAGAAAACATTAAAAAATGACCATTTCTGACCATCTGGAGAAAGTTTGACAGGTCCGGGGTCATCGTTTTTCATCAAAAAATCTATTTTTTCAAATGTAGAAAAAATTATTCAAAATGTCAAATGGATTGTGCCTCATTATGAATAACCACTTTTTAAAGCCCCACAGTGACCAAAATTGCCATTTTTACGGACTTTTCCTCCTACTCAGAAGCTTCTATTTCTACCAATTTCTGGCAGAAAAATTACTCTAAACAACACATTTTAGTTCCATACATGATAATTCACATTTAATAGTCGTTTACAGTCAAAAGAGAAAACATTAAAAAATGACCATTTCTGACCATCTGGAGAAAGTTCGACAGGTCCGGGGTCATCGTTTTTCATGCAAAAATTATTTTTTCAAATGTAGAAAAAATTATTCAAAATGTCAAATGGATTGTGCCTCATGTTGAATAACCACTTTTTAAAGCCCCACAGTGACCAAAATTGCTATTTTAACAGACTTTTCTTCCTACTCAGAAGCTTCTCTACCAATTTCTGGCAGAAAAATTACTCTAAATAACTCATTTTAGTTCCAAACATGATAATTCACATTTAACAGTTGTTTACAGTCAGAAGAGAAAACAATAAAAAAATGACCATTTCTGACCATCTGGAGAAAGTTCGACAGGTCCGGGGTCATCGTTTTTCATCCAAAAATTTATTTTTTGAACTGTTGAAAAAATGATTCAAAATGTCAAATGGATTGTGCCTCATGTTGAATACCCACTTTTTAAAGCCCCACAGTGACCAAAATTGCCATTTTAGCAGACTTTTCCTCCTACTCAGAAGCTTCTATTTTGACCAATTTCTGGAAGAAAAATGACTCTAAACACTCATTTTAGATCCAAACATGATAATTCACATTTAACAGTCATTTACAGTCAAAAGAGAATACATTAAAAAATTACCTTTTCTGACCATCTGGAGAAAGTTCGACAGGTCTGGGGTCATCGTTTTTCATCAAGAAATTCATTTTTTGAACTGTTGAAAAAATGATTCAAAATGTCAAAGGGACTGTGCCTCATGTTGAATAACCACTTTTTAAAGCCCCACAGTGACCAAAATTGCCATTTTTACAGACTTTTCCTCCTACTCAGAAGCTTCCATGTCTACCAATTTCTGGCAGAAAAATGACTCTAAACAACTCATTTTAGTTCCATACATGATAATGCACATTTAATAGTCGTTTACAGTCAAAAGAGAAAACATTAAAAAATGACCATTTCTGACCATCTGGAGAAAGTTTGACAGGTCCGGGGTCATCGTTTTTCATCAAAAAATCTATTTTTTCAAATGTAGAAAAAATTATTCAAAATGTCAAATGGATTGTGCCTCATGTTGAATAACCACTTTTTAAAGCCCCACAGTGACCAAAATTGCCATTTTAACAGACTTTTCCTCCTACTCAGAAGCTTCTATTTCTACCAATTTCTGGCAGAAAAATGACTCTAAACAACACATTTTAGTTCCATACATGATAATGCACATTTAATAGTTGTTTACAGTCAAAAGAGAAAACATTAAACAATGACCATTTCTGACCATCTGGAGAAAGTTCGACAGGTCCGTGGTCATTGTTTTTCATCAAAAAATTAATTTTTTGAACTGTTGAAAAAATTATTCAAAATGTCAAAGGGATTGTGCCTCATATTGAATAACCACTTTTTAAAGCCCCACAGTGACCAAAATTGCCATTTTAACAGACTTTTCCTCCTACTCAGAAGCTTCTCCACCAATTTCTGGCAGAAAAATTACTCTAAACAACTCATTTTAGTTCCAAACATGATAATTTACATTTAACAGTCGTTTACAGTCAAAAGAGAAAACTTTAAAAATGACAATTTTTGACCATCTGGTGAAAGTTCGACAGGTCCAGGGTCATCGTTTTTCATCAAAAATTGATTTTTTTCAACTGTTGAAAAAATGATTCAAAATGTCAAATGGATTGTGCCTCATGTTGAATACCCACTTTTTAAAGCCCCACAGTGGTTAAAATTGCCATTTAACAGACTTTTCCTCCTACTCAGAAGCTTCTATTTCGACCAATTTCTGGCAGAAAAATGACCCCAAACCACTTATTTTAGTTCCAAACATGATAATTTACATTTAATAGTCATTTACAGTCAAAAGAGAAAACAATAAAACATTACCATTTTTGACCATCTGGTGAAAGTTCGACAGGTCCAGGGTCATCGTTTTTCATCAAAAATTGATTTTTTTCAACTGTTGAAAAAATGATTCAAAATGTCAAATGGATTATGCCTCATGTTGAATATCCACTTTTTGAAGCCCCACAGTGACCAAAATTGCCATTTTTACAGACTTTTACTGCTATTCAGAAGCTTCTATTTCTACCAATTTCTGGCAGAAAAATGACTCTAAACTACACATTTTAGTTCCATACATGATAATGCACAGTTAATAGTCGTTTACAGTCAAAAGAGAAAACATTAAAAAATGGCCATTTCTGACCATCTGGAGAAAGTTTGACAGGTCCGGGGTCATCGTTTTTCATCAAAAAATCTATTTTTTCAAATGTAGAAAAAATTATTCAAAATGTCAAATGGATTGTGCCTCATGTTGAATAACCACTTTTTAAAGCCCCACAGTGACCAAAATTGCTATTTTAAGACCTTTCTTCCTATTCAGAAACTTCTCTTTCGACCAATTTCTGGCGGAAAAATGACTCCAAACACTTGTTTTAGTTTTAAACATGATAATTCACATTTAATAGTCATTTACAGTCAAAAGAGAAAACATTAAAAAATGGCCATTTCTGACCATCTGGAGAAAGTTCGACAGGTCTGGGGTCATCGTTTTTCATCAAGAAATTCATTTTTTGAACTGTTGAAAAAATGATTCAAAATGTCAAAGGGACTGTGCCTCATGTTGAATAACCACTTTTTAAAGCCCCACAGTGACCAAAATTGCCATTTTTACAGACTTTTCCTCCTACTCAGAAGCTTCCATGTCTACCAATTTCTGGCAGAAAAATGACTCTAAACAACTCATTTTAGTTCCATACATGATAATGCACATTTAATAGTCGTTTACAGTCAAAAGAGAAAACATTAAAAAATGACCATTTCTGACCATCTGGAGAAAGTTTGACAGGTCCGGGGTCATCGTTTTTCATCAAAAAATCTATTTTTTCAAATGTAGAAAAAATTATTCAAAATGTCAAATGGATTGTGCCTCATGTTGAATAACCACTTTTTAAAGCCCCACAGTGACCAAAATTGCCATTTTAACAGACTTTTCCTCCTACTCAGAAGCTTCTATTTCTACCAATTTCTGGCAGAAAAATGACTCTAAACAACACATTTTAGTTCTATACATGATAATTCACATTTAACAGTCATTTACAGTCAAAAGAGAATACATGAAAAAATGACCTTTTCTGACCATCTGGAGAAAGTTCGACATGTCTGGGGTCATCGTTTTTCATCAAAAAATTCATTTTTTGAACTGTTGAAAAAATGATTCAAAATGTCAAAGGGACTGTGCCTCATGTTGAATAACCACTTTTTAAAGCCCCACAGTGACCAAAATTGCCATTTTTAAAGACTTTTCCTCCTACTCAGAAGCTTCTATTTCTACCAATTTCTGGCAGAAAAATGACTCTAAACTACACATTTTAGTTCCAAACATGATAATTCACATTTAATAGTCATTTACTGTCAAAAGAGAAAACAATAAAACATTACCATTTCTGACCATCTGGAGAAAGTTCGACAGGTCCAGGGTCATCGTTTTTCATCAAAAATCGATTTTTTTCAACTGTTGAAAAAATGATTCAAAATGTCAAATGGATTGTGCCTCGTGTTGAATACCCACTTTTTAAAGCCCCACAGTGACCAAAATTGCCATTTAACAGACTTTTCCTCCTACTCAGAAGCTTCTATTTCGACCAATTTCTGGCAGAAAAATGACTCCAAACACTTATTTTAGTTCCTAACATGATAATTTACATTTAACAGTCGTTTACAGTCAAAAGAGAAAACATTAAAAATGACAATTTTTGACCATCTGGTGAAAGTTCGACAGGTCCAGGGTCATCGTTTTTGATCAAAAATTGATTTTTTTCAACTGTTGAAAAAATGATTCAAAATGTCAAATGGATTGTGCCTCATGTTGAATACCCACTTTTTAAAGCCCCACAGTGACCAAAATTGCCATTTAACAGACTTTTCCTCCTACTCAGAAGCTTCTATTTCGACCAATTTCTGGCAGAAAAATGACTCCAAACACTTATTTTAGTTCCAAACACGATAATTCACATTAATAGTCATTTACAGTCAAAAGAGAAAACAATAAAACATTACCATTTCTGACCATCTGGAGAAAGTTCGACAGGTTCGGGGTCATCGTTTTTCATCAAAAAAATTATTTTTTCAACTGTTGAAAAAATGATTCAAAATGTCAAATGGATTATGCCTCATGTTAAATATCCACTTTTTGAAGCCCCACAGTGACCAAAATTGCCATTTTTACAGACTTTTACTGCTATTCAGAAGCTTCTATTTCTACCAATTTCTGGCAGAAAAATGACTCTAAACAACACATTTTAGTTCCATACATGATAATGCACAGTTAATAGTTGTTTACAGTCAAAAGAGAAAACATTACAAAATGGCCATTTCTGACCATCTGGAGAAAGTTTGACAGGTCCGGGGTCATCGTTTTTCATAAAAAAATCTATTTTTTCAAATGTAGAAAAAATTATTCAAAATGTCAAATGGATTGTGCCTCATGTTGAATAACCACTTTTTAAAGCCCCACAGTGACCAAAATTGCCATTTTTACAGACTTTTACTGCTATTCAGAAGCTTCTATTTCGACCAATTTCTGGCAGAAAAATGACTCTAAACAACTCATTTTACTTCCAAACATGATAATTCACATTTAACAGTCGTTTACAGTCAAAAGAGAAAACATTAAAAAATGACCATTTCTGACCATCTGAAGAAAGTTCGACAGGTCTGGGGTCATCGTTTTTCATCAAAAAATTCATTTTTTGAACTGTTGAAAAAATGATTCAAAATGTCAAATGGATTGTGCCTCATATTGAATAACCACTTTTTAAAGCCCCACAGTGACCAAAATTGCCAATTTACAGACATTTCTTCCTACTCAGAAGCTTCTCTTTCGACCAATTTCTGGCAGAAAAATTACTCTAAACAACTCAATTAGTTCCAAACATGATAATTTACATTTAACAGTCGTTTACACTCAAAAGAGAAAACATTACAAAAATGACCATTTCTGACCATCTGGAGAAAGTTCGACAGGGCCGGGGTCATCGTTTTTCATCAAAAAATTAATTTTTTGAACTGTTGAAAAAATTATTCAAAATGTCAAAGGGATTGTGCCTCATATTGAATAACCACTTTTTAAAGCCCCACAGTGACCAAAATTGCCAATTTACAGACTTTTCTTCCTACTCAGAAGCTTCTATTTCGACCAATTTCTGGCAGAAAAAATGACTCTAAACAACTCATTTTAGTTCCTAACATGATAATTTACATTTAACAGTCGTTTACAGTCAAAAGAGAAAACATTAAAAATGACAATTTTTGACCATCTGGTGAAAGTTCGACAGGTCCAGGGTCATCGTTTTTCATCAAAAATTGTTTTTTTTCAACTGTTGAAAAAATGATTCAAAATGTCAAATGGATTGTGCCTCATGTTGAATACCCACTTTTTAAAGCCCCACAGTGACCAAAATTGCCATTTAACAGACTTTTCCTCCTACTCAGAAGCTTCTATTTCGACCAATTTCTGGCAGAAAAATGACTCCAAACACTTATTTTAGTTCCAAACACGATAATTCACATTTAATAGTCATTTACAGTCAAAAGAGAAAACAATAAAACATTACCATTTCTGACCATCTGGAGAAAGTTCGACAGGTTCGGGGTCATCGTTTTTCATCAAAAAAATTATTTTTTCAACTGTTGAAAAAATGATTCAAAATGTCAAATGGATTATGCCTCATGTTAAATATCCACTTTTTGAAGCCCCACAGTGACCAAAATTGCCATTTTTACAGACTTTTACTGCTATTCAGAAGCTTCTATTTCTACCAATTTCTGGCAGAAAAATGACTCTAAACAACACATTTTAGTTCCATACATGATAATGCACAGTTAATAGTTGTTTACAGTCAAAAGAGAAAACATTAAAAAATGGCCATTTCTGACCATCTGGAGAAAGTTTGACAGGTCCGGGGTCATCATTTTTCATAAAAAAATCTATTTTTTCAAATGTAGAAAAAATTATTCAAAATGTCAAATGGATTGTGCCTCATGTTGAATAACCACTTTTTAAAGCCCCACAGTGACCAAAATTGCCATTTTTACAGACTTTTACTGCTATTCAGAAGCTTCTATTTCGACCAATTTCTGGCAGAAAAATGACTCTAAACAACTCATTTTACTTCCAAACATGATAATTCACATTTAACAGTCGTTTACAGTCAAAAGAGAAAACATTAAAAAATGACCATTTCTGACCATCTGAAGAAAGTTCGACAGGTCTGGGGTCATCGTTTTTCATCAAAAAATTCATTTTTTGAACTGTTGAAAAAATGATTCAAAATGTCAAATGGATTGTGCCTCATGTTGAATACCCACTTTTTAAAGCCCCACAGTGACCAAAATTGCCATTTTAGCAGACTTTTCCTCCTACTCAGAAGCTTCTATTTTGACCAATTTCTGGATGAAAAATGACTCTAAACACTTATTTTAGTTCCAAACATGATAATTCACATTTAACAGTCATTTACAGTCAAAAGAGAATACATGAAAAAATGACCTTTTCTGACCATCTGGAGAAAGTTCGACATGTCTGGGGTCATCGTTTTTCATCAAAAAATTCATTTTTTGAACTGTTGAAAAAATGATTCAAAATGTCAAAGGGACTGTGCCTCATGTTGAATAACCACTTTTTAAAGCCCCACAGTGACCAAAATTGCCATTTTTACAGACTTTTCCTCCTACTCAGAAGCTTCTATTTCTACCAATTTCTGGCAGAAAAATTACTCTAAACTACACATTTTAGTTCCAAACATGATAATTCACATTTAATAGTCATTTACTGTCAAAAGAGAAAACAATAAAACATTACCATTTCTGACCATCTGGAGAAAGTTCGACAGGTCTGGGGTCATCGTTTTTCATCAAAAAATTCATTTTTTGAACTGTTGAAAAAATGATTCAAAATGTCAAATGGATTGTGCCTCATATTGAATAACCACTTTTTAAAGCCCCACAGTGACCAAAATTGCCAATTTACAGACATTTCTTCCTACTCAGAAGCTTCTCTTTCGACCAATTTCTGGCAGAAAAATTACTCTAAACAACTCAATTAGTTCCAAACATGATAATTTACATTTAACAGTCGTTTACACTCAAAAGAGAAAACATTACAAAAATGACCATTTCTGACCATCTGGAGAAAGTTCGACAGGGCCGGGGTCATCGTTTTTCATCAAAAAATTAATTTTTTGAACTGTTGAAAAAATTATTCAAAATGTCAAAGGGATTGTGCCTCATATTGAATAACCACTTTTTAAAGCCCCACAGTGACCAAAATTGCCAATTTACAGACTTTTCTTCCTACTCAGAAGCTTCTATTTCGACCAATTTCTGGCAGAAAAAAATTACTCTAAACAACTCATTTTAGTTCCTAACATGATAATTTACATTTAACAGTCGTTTACAGTCAAAAGAGAAAACATTAAAAATGACAATTTTTGACCATCTGGTGAAAGTTCGACAGGTCCAGGGTCATCGTTTTTCATCAAAAATTGTTTTTTTTCAACTGTTGAAAAAATGATTCAAAATGTCAAATGGATTGTGCCTCATGTTGAATACCCACTTTTTAAAGCCCCACAGTGACCAAAATTGCCATTTAACAGACTTTTCCTCCTACTCAGAAGCTTCTATTTCGACCAATTTCTGGCAGAAAAATGACTCCAAACACTTATTTTAGTTCCAAACATGATAATTCACATTTAATAGTCATTTACAGTCAAAAGAGAAAACAATAAAACATTACCATTTCTGACCATCTGGAGAAAGTTCGACAGGTTCGGGGTCATCGTTTTTCATCAAAAAAATTATTTTTTCAACTGTTGAAAAAATGATTCAAAATGTCAAATGGATTATGCCTCATGTTAAATATCCACTTTTTGAAGCCCCACAGTGACCAAAATTGCCATTTTTACAGACTTTTACTGCTATTCAGAAGCTTCTATTTCTACCAATTTCTGGCAGAAAAATGACTCTAAACAACACATTTTAGTTCCATACATGATAATGCACAGTTAATAGTCGTTTACAGTCAAAAGAGAAAACATTAAAAAATGGCCATTTCTGACCATCTGGAGAAAGTTTGACAGGTCCGGGGTCATCGTTTTTCATAAAAAATCTATTTTTTCAAATGTAGAAAAAATTATTCAAAATGTCAAATGGATTGTGCCTCATGTTGAATAACCACTTTTTAAAGCCCCACAGTGACCAAAATTGCCATTTTTACAGACTTTTACTGCTATTCAGAAGCTTCTATTTCGACCAATTTCTGGCAGAAAAATGACTCTAAACAACTCATTTTACTTCCAAACATGATAATTCACATTTAACAGTCGTTTTCAGTCAAAAGAGAAAACATTAAAAAAAGACCATTTCTGACCATCTTAAGAAAGTTCGACAGGTCTGGGGTCATCGTTTTTAATCAAAAAATTCATTTTTTGAACTGTTGAAAAAATGATTCAAAATGTCAAATGGATTGTGCCTCATGTTGAATAACCACTTTTTAAAGCCCCACAGTGACCAAAATTGCCAATTTACAGACATTTCTTCCTACTCAGAAGCTTCTCTTTCGACCAATTTCTGGCAGAAAAATTACTCTAAACAACTCAATTAGTTCCAAACATGATAATTTACATTTAACAGTCGTTTACACTCAAAAGAGAAAACATTACAAAAATGACCATTTCTGACCATCTGGAGAAAGTTCGACAGGGCCGGGGTCATCGTTTTTCATCAAAAAATTTATTTTTTGTACTGTTGAAAAAATTATTCAAAATGTCAAAGGGATTGTGCCTCATATTGAATAACCACTTTTTAAAGCCCCACAGTGACCAAAATTGCCAATTTACAGACTTTTCTTCCTACTCAGAAGCTTCTATTTCGACCAATTTCTGGCAGAAAAAATGACTCTAAACAACTCATTTTAGTTCCTAACATGATAATTTACATTTAACAGTCGTTTACAGTCAAAAGAGAAAACATTAAAAATGACAATTTTTGACCATCTGGTGAAAGTTCGACAGGTCCAGGGTCATCGTTTTTCATCAAAAATTGTTTTTTTTCAACTGTTGAAAAAATGATTCAAAATGTCAAATGGATTGTGCCTCATGTTGAATACCCACTTTTTAAAGCCCCACAGTGACCAAAATTGCCATTTAACAGACTTTTCCTCCTACTCAGAAGCTTCTATTTCGACCAATTTCTGGCAGAAAAATGACTCCAAACACTTATTTTAGTTCCAAACATGATAATTCACATTTAATAGTCATTTACAGTCAAAAGAGAAAACAATAAAACATTACCATTTCTGACCATCTGGAGAAAGTTCGACAGGTTCGGGGTCATCGTTTTTCATCAAAAAAATTATTTTTTCAACTGTTGAAAAAATGATTCAAAATGTCAAATGGATTATGCCTCATGTTAAATATCCACTTTTTGAAGCCCCACAGTGACCAAAATTGCCATTTTTACAGACTTTTACTGCTATTCAGAAGCTTCTATTTCTACCAATTTCTGGCAGAAAAATGACTCTAAACAACACATTTTAGTTCCATACATGATAATGCACAGTTAATAGTCGTTCACAGTCAAAAGAGAAAACATTAAAAAATGGCCATTTCTGACCATCTGGAGAAAGTTTGACAGGTCCGGGGTCATCGTTTTTCATAAAAAATCTATTTTTTCAAATGTAGAAAAAATTATTCAAAATGTCAAATGGATTGTGCCTCATGTTGAATAACCACTTTTTAAAGCCCCACAGTGACCAAAATTGCCATTTTTACAGACTTTTACTGCTATTCAGAAGCTTCTATTTCGACCAATTTCTGGCAGAAAAATGACTCTAAACAACTCATTTTACTTCCAAACATGATAATTCACATTTAACAGTCGTTTTCAGTCAAAAGAGAAAACATTAAAAAATGACCATTTCTGACCATCTTAAGAAAGTTCGACAGGTCTGGGGTCATCGTTTTTAATCAAAAAATTCATTTTTTGAACTGTTGAAAAAATGATTCAAAATGTCAAATGGATTGTGCCTCATGTTGAATACCCACTTTTTAAAGCCCCACGGTGACCAAAATTGCCATTTTAGCAGACTTTTCCTCCTACTCAGAAGCTTCTATTTTGACCAATTTCTGGTTGAAAAATGACTCTAAACACTTATTTTAGTTCCAAACATGATAATTCACATTTAACAGTCATTTACAGTCAAAAGAGAATACATGAAAAAATGACCTTTTCTGACCATCTGGAGAAAGTTCGACATGTCTGGGGTCATCGTTTTTCATCAAAAAATGCATTTTTTGAACTGTTGAAAAAATGATTCAAAATGTCAAAGGGACTGTGCCTCATGTTGAATAACCACTTTTTAAAGCCCCACAGTGACCAAAATTGCCATTTTTACAGACTTTTCCTCCTACTCAGAAGCTTCTATTTCTACCAATTTCTGGCAGAAAAATTACTCTAAACTACACATTTTAGTTCCAAACATGATAATTCACATTTAATAGTCATTTACTGTCAAAAGAGAAAACAATAAAACATTACCATTTCTGACCATCTGGAGAAAGTTCGACAGGTCTGGGGTCATCGTTTTTCATCAAAAAATTCATTTTTTGAACTGTTGAAAAAATGATTCAAAATGTCAAATGGATTGTGCCTCATATTGAATAACCACTTTTTAAAGCCCCACAGTGACCAAAATTGCCAATTTACAGACATTTCTTCCTACTCAGAAGCTTCTCTTTCGACCAATTTCTGGCAGAAAAATTACTCTAAACAACTCAATTAGTTCCAAACATGATAATTTACATTTAACAGTCGTTTACACTCAAAAGAGAAAACATTACAAAAATGACCATTTCTGACCATCTGGAGAAAGTTCGACAGGGCCGGGGTCATCGTTTTTCATCAAAAAATTAATTTTTTGAACTGTTGAAAAAATTATTCAAATGTCAAAGGGATTGTGCCTCATATTGAATAACCACTTTTTAAAGCCCCACAGTGACCAAAATTGCCAATTTACAGACTTTTCTTCCTACTCAGAAGCTTCTATTTCGACCAATTTCTGGCAGAAAAATTACTCTAAACAACTCATTTTAGTTCCTAACATGATAATTTACATTTAACAGTCGTTTACAGTCAAAAGAGAAAACATTAAAAATGACAATTTTTGACCATCTGGTGAAAGTTCGACAGGTCCAGGGTCATCGTTTTTCATCAAAAATTGTTTTTTTTCAACTGTTGAAAAAATGATTCAAAATGTCAAATGGATTGTGCCTCATGTTGAATACCCACTTTTTAAAGCCCCACAGTGACCAAAATTGCCATTTAACAGACTTTTCCTCCTACTCAGAAGCTTCTATTTCGACCAATTTCTGGCAGAAAAATGACTCCAAACACTTATTTTAGTTCCAAACATGATAATTCACATTTAATAGTCATTTACAGTCAAAAGAGAAAACAATAAAACATTACCATTTCTGACCATCTGGAGAAAGTTCGACAGGTTCGGGGTCATCGTTTTTCATCAAAAAAATTATTTTTTCAACTGTTGAAAAAATGATTCAAAATGTCAAATGGATTATGCCTCATGTTAAATATCCACTTTTTGAAGCCCCACAGTGACCAAAATTGCCAATTTACAGACATTTCTTCCTACTCAGAAGCTTCTCTTTCGACCAATTTCTGGCAGAAAAATTACTCTAAACAACTCAATTAGTTCCAAACATGATAATTTACATTTAACAGTCGTTTACACTCAAAAGAGAAAACATTACAAAAATGACCATTTCTGACCATCTGGAGAAAGTTCGACAGGGCCGGGGTCATCGTTTTTCATCAAAAAATTTATTTTTTGAACTGTTGAAAAAATTATTCAAAATGTCAAAGGGATTGTGCCTCATATTGAATAACCACTTTTTAAAGCCCCACAGTGACCAAAATTGCCAATTTACAGACTTTTCTTCCTACTCAGAAGCTTCTATTTCGACCAATTTCTGGCAGAAAAAATGACTCTAAACAACTCATTTTAGTTCCTAACATGATAATTTACATTTAACAGTCGTTTACAGTCAAAAGAGAAAACATTAAAAATGACAATTTTTGACCATCTGGTGAAAGTTCGACAGGTCCAGGGTCATCGTTTTTCATCAAAAATTGTTTTTTTTCAACTGTTGAAAAAATGATTCAAAATGTCAAATGGATTGTGCCTCATGTTGAATACCCACTTTTTAAAGCCCCACAGTGACCAAAATTGCCATTTAACAGACTTTTCCTCCTACTCAGAAGCTTCTATTTCGACCAATTTCTGGCATAAAAATGACTCCAAACACTTATTTTAGTTCCAAACATGATAATTCACATTTAATAGTCATTTACAGTCAAAAGAGAAAACAATAAAACATTACCATTTCTGACCATCTGGAGAAAGTTCGACAGGTTCGGGGTCATCGTTTTTCATCAAAAAAATTATTTTTTCAACTGTTGAAAAAATGATTCAAAATGTCAAATGGATTATGCCTCATGTTAAATATCCACTTTTTGAAGCCCCACAGTGACCAAAATTGCCATTTTTACAGACTTTTACTGCTATTCAGAAGCTTCTATTTCTACCAATTTCTGGCAGAAAAATGACTCTAAACAACACATTTTAGTTCCATACATGATAATGCACAGTTAATAGTTGTTTACAGTCAAAAGAGAAAACATTAAAAAATGGCCATTTCTGACCATCTGGAGAAAGTTTGACAGGTCCGGGGTCATCGTTTTTCATAAAAAATCTATTTTTTCAAATGTAGAAAAAATTATTCAAAATGTCAAATGGATTGTGCCTCATGTTGAATAACCACTTTTTAAAGCCCCACAGTGACCAAAATTGCCATTTTTACAGACTTTTACTGCTATTCAGAAGCTTCTATTTCGACCAATTTCTGGCAGAAAAATGACTCTAAACAACTCATTTTACTTCCAAACATGATAATTCACATTTAACAGTCGTTTACAGTCAAAAGAGAAAACATTAAAAAATGACCATTTCTGACCATCTGAAGAAAGTTCGACAGGTCTGGGGTCATCGTTTTTCATCAAAAAATTCATTTTTTGAACTGTTGAAAAAATGATTCAAAATGTCAAATGGATTGTGCCTCATGTTGAATACCTACTTTTTAAAGCCCCACAGTGACCAAAATTGCAATTTTAGCAGACTTTTCCTCCTACTCAGAAGCTTCTATTTTGACCAATTTCTGGATGAAAAATGACTCTAAACACTTATTTTAGTTCCAAACATGATAATTCACATTTAACAGTCATTTACAGTCAAAAGAGAATACATGAAAAAATGACCTTTTCTGACCATCTGGAGAAAGTTCGACATGTCTGGGGTCATCGTTTTTCATCAAAAAATTCATTTTTTGAACTGTTGAAAAAATGATTCAAAATGTCAAAGGGACTGTGCCTCATGTTGAATAACCACTTTTTAAAGCCCCACAGTGACCAAAATTGCCATTTTTACAGACTTTTCCTCCTACTCAGAAGCTTCTATTTCTACCAATTTCTGGCAGAAAAATGACTCTAAACTACACATTTTAGTTCCAAACATGATAATTCACATTTAATAGTCATTTACTGTCAAAAGAGAAAACAATAAAACATTACCATTTCTGACCATCTGGAGAAAGTTCGACAGGTCCAGGGTCATCGTTTTTCATCAAAAATTGATTTTTTTCAACTGTTGAAAAAATGATTCAAAATGTCAAATGGATTGTGCCTCGTGTTGAATACCCACTTTTTAAAGCCCCACAGTGACCAAAATTGCCATTTAACAGACTTTTCCTCCTACTCAGAAGCTTCTATTTCGACCAATTTCTGGCAGAAAAATGACTCCAAACACTTATTTTAGTTCCTAACATGATAATTTACATTTAACAGTCGTTTACAGTCAAAAGAGAAAACATTAAAAATGACAATTTTTGACCATCTGGTGAAAGTTCGACAGGTCCAGGGTCATCGTTTTTCATCAAAAATTGATTTTTTTCAACTGTTGAAAAAATGATTCAAAATGTCAAATGGATTGTGCCTCATGTTGAATACCCACTTTTTAAAGCCCCACAGTGACCAAAATTGCCATTTAACAGACTTTTCCTCCTACTCAGAAGCTTCTATTTCGACCAATTTCTGGCAGAAAAATGACTCCAAACACTTATTTTAGTTCCAAACACGATAATTCACATTAATAGTCATTTACAGTCAAAAGAGAAAACAATAAAACATTACCATTTCTGACCATCTGGAGAAAGTTCGACAGGTTCGGGGTCATCGTTTTTCATCAAAAAAATTATTTTTTCAACTGTTGAAAAAATGATTCAAAATGTCAAATGGATTATGCCTCATGTTAAATATCCACTTTTTGAAGCCCCACAGTGACCAAAATTGCCATTTTTACAGACTTTTACTGCTATTCAGAAGCTTCTATTTCTACCAATTTCTGGCAGAAAAATGACTCTAAACAACACATTTTAGTTCCATACATGATAATGCACAGTTAATAGTTGTTTACAGTCAAAAGAGAAAACATTAAAAAATGGCCATTTCTGACCATCTGGAGAAAGTTTGACAGGTCCGGGGTCATCGTTTTTCATAAAAAAATCTATTTTTTCAAATGTAGAAAAAATTATTCAAAATGTCAAATGGATTGTGCCTCATGTTGAATAACCACTTTTTAAAGCCCCACAGTGACCAAAATTGCCATTTTTACAGACTTTTACTGCTATTCAGAAGCTTCTATTTCGACCAATTTCTGGCAGAAAAATGACTCTAAACAACTCATTTTACTTCCAAACATGATAATTCACATTTAACAGTCGTTTACAGTCAAAAGAGAAAACATTAAAAAATGACCATTTCTGACCATCTGAAGAAAGTTCGACAGGTCTGGGGTCATCGTTTTTCATCAAAAAATTCATTTTTTGAACTGTTGAAAAAATGATTCAAAATGTCAAATGGATTGTGCCTCATATTGAATAACCACTTTTTAAAGCCCCACAGTGACCAAAATTGCCAATTTACAGACATTTCTTCCTACTCAGAAGCTTCTCTTTCGACCAATTTCTGGCAGAAAAATTACTCTAAACAACTCAATTAGTTCCAAACATGATAATTTACATTTAACAGTCGTTTACACTCAAAAGAGAAAACATTACAAAAATGACCATTTCTGACCATCTGGAGAAAGTTCGACAGGGCCGGGGTCATCGTTTTTCATCAAAAAATTAATTTTTTGAACTGTTGAAAAAATTATTCAAAATGTCAAAGGGATTGTGCCTCATATTGAATAACCACTTTTTAAAGCCCCACAGTGACCAAAATTGCCAATTTACAGACTTTTCTTCCTACTCAGAAGCTTCTATTTCGACCAATTTCTGGCAGAAAAAATGACTCTAAACAACTCATTTTAGTTCCTAACATGATAATTTACATTTAACAGTCGTTTACAGTCAAAAGAGAAAACATTAAAAATGACAATTTTTGACCATCTGGTGAAAGTTCGACAGGTCCAGGGTCATCGTTTTTCATCAAAAATTGTTTTTTTTCAACTGTTGAAAAAATGATTCAAAATGTCAAATGGATTGTGCCTCATGTTGAATACCCACTTTTTAAAGCCCCACAGTGACCAAAATTGCCATTTAACAGACTTTTCCTCCTACTCAGAAGCTTCTATTTCGACCAATTTCTGGCAGAAAAATGACTCCAAACACTTATTTTAGTTCCAAACATGATAATTCACATTTAATAGTCATTTACAGTCAAAAGAGAAAACAATAAAACATTACCTTTTCTGACCATCTGGAGAAAGTTCGACATGTCTGGGGTCATCGTTTTTCATCAAAAAATTCATTTTTTGAACTGTTGAAAAAATGATTCAAAATGTCAAATGGATTATGCCTCATGTTAAATATCCACTTTTTGAAGCCCCACAGTGACCAAAATTGCCATTTTTACAGACTTTTACTGCTATTCAGAAGCTTCTATTTCTACCAATTTCTGGCAGAAAAATGACTCTAAACAACACATTTTAGTTCCATACATGATAATGCATAGTTAATAGTTGTTTACAGTCAAAAGAGAAAACATTAAAAAATGGCCATTTCTGACCATCTGGAGAAAGTTTGACAGGTCCGGGGTCATCGTTTTTCATAAAAAAATCTATTATTTCAAATGTAGAAAAAATTATTCAAAATGTCAAATGGATTGTGCCTCATATTGAATAACCACTTTTTAAAGCCCCACAGTGACCAAAATTGCCATTTTTACAGACTTTTACTGCTATTCAGAAGCTTCTATTTCGACCAATTTCTGGCAGAAAAATGACTCTAAACAACTCATTTTACTTCCAAACATGATAATTCACATTTAACAGTCGTTTACAGTCAAAAGAGAAAACATTAAAAAATGACCATTTCTGACCATCTGAAGAAAGTTCGACAGGTCTGGGGTCATCGTTTTTCATCAAAAAATTCATTTTTTGAACTGTTGAAAAAATGATTCAAAATGTCAAATGGATTGTGCCTCATGTTGAATACCCACTTTTTAAAGCCCCACAGTGACCAAAATTGCCATTTTAGCAGACTTTTCCTCCTACTCAGAAGCTTCTATTTTGACCAATTTCTGGATGAAAAATGACTCTAAACACTTATTTTAGTTCCAAACATGATAATTCACATTTAACAGTCATTTACAGTCAAAAGAGAATACATGAAAAAATGACCTTTTCTGACCATCTGGAGAAAGTTCGACATGTCTGGGGTCATCGTTTTTCATCAAAAAATTCATTTTTTGAACTGTTGAAAAAATGATTCAAAATGTCAAAGGGACTGTGCCTCATGTTGAATAACCACTTTTTAAAGCCCCACAGTGACCAAAATTGCCATTTTTACAGACTTTTCCTCCTACTCAGAAGCTTCTATTTCTACCAATTTCTGGCAGAAAAATGACTCTAAACTACACATTTTAGTTCCAAACATGATAATTCACATTTAATAGTCATTTACTGTAAAAAGAGAAAACAATAAAACATTACCATTTCTGACCATCTGGAGAAAGTTCGACAGGTCCAGGGTCATCGTTTTTCATCAAAAATTGATTTTTTTCAACTGTTGAAAAAATGATTCAAAATGTCAAATGGATTGTGCCTCGTGTTGAATACCCCCTTTTTAAAGCCCCACAGTGACCAAAATTGCCATTTAACAGACTTTTCCTCCTACTCAGAAGCTTCTATTTCGACCAATTTCTGGCAGAAAAATGACTCCAAACACTTATTTTAGTTCCTAACATGATAATTTACATTTAACAGTCGTTTACAGTCAAAAGAGAAAATATTAAAAATGACAATTTTTGACCATCTGGTGAAAGTTCGACAGGTCCAGGGTCATCGTTTTTCATCAAAAATTGATTTTTTTCAACTGTTGAAAAAATGATTCAAAATGTCAAATGGATTGTGCCTCATGTTGAATACCCACTTTTTAAAGCCCCACAGTGACCAAAATTGCCATTTAACAGACTTTTCCTCCTACTCAGAAGCTTCTATTTCGACCAATTTCTGGCAGAAAAATGACTCCAAACACTTATTTTAGTTCCAAACACGATAATTCACATTTAATAGTCATTTACAGTCAAAAGAGAAAACAATAAAACATTACCATTTCTGACCATCTGGAGAAAGTTCGACAGGTTCGGGGTCATCGTTTTTCATCAAAAAAAATATTTTTTCAACTGTGTAAAAAATGATTCAAAATGTCAAATGGATTATGCCTCATGTTAAATATCCACTTTTTGAAGCCCCACAGTGACCAAAATTGCCATTTTTACAGACTTTTACTGCTATTCAGAAGCTTCTATTTCTACCAATTTCTGGCAGAAAAATGACTCTAAACAACACATTTTAGTTCCATACATGATAATGCACAGTTAATAGTCGTTTACAGTCAAAAGAGAAAACATTAAAAAATGGCCATTTCTGACCATCTGGAGAAAGTTTGACAGGTCCGGGGTCATCGTTTTTCATAAAAAAATCTATTTTTTCAAATGTAGAAAAAATTATTCAAAATGTCAAATGGATTGTGCCTCATGTTGAATAACCACTTTTTAAAGCCCCACAGTGACCAAAATTGCCATTTTTACAGACTTTTACTGCTATTCAGAAGCTTCTATTTCGACCAATTTCTGGCAGAAAAATGACTCTAAACAACTCATTTTACTTCCAAACATGATAATTCACATTTAACAGTCGTTTACAGTCAAAAGAGAAAACATTAAAAAATGACCATTTCTGACCATCTGAAGAAAGTTCGACAGGTCTGGAGTCATCGTTTTTCATCAAAAAATTCATTTTTTGAACTGTTGAAAAAATGATTCAAAATGTCAAATGGATTGTGCCTCATATTGAATAACCACTTTTTAAAGCCCCACAGTGACCAAAATTGCCAATTTACAGACATTTCTTCCTACTCAGAAGCTTCTCTTTCGACCAATTTCTGGCAGAAAAATTACTCTAAACAACTCAATTAGTTCCAAACATGATAATTTACATTTAACAGTCGTTTACACTCAAAAGAGAAAACATTACAAAAATGACCATTTCTGACCATCTGGAGAAAGTTCGACAGGGCCGGGGTCATCGTTTTTCATCAAAAAATTAATTTTTTGAACTGTTGAAAAAATTATTCAAAATGTCAAAGGGATTGTGCCTCGTGTTGAATACCCCCTTTTTAAAGCCCCACAGTGACCAAAATTGCCATTTAACAGACTTTTCCTCCTACTCAGAAGCTTCTATTTCGACCAATTTCTGGCAGAAAAATGACTCCAAACACTTATTTTAGTTCCTAACATGATAATTTACATTTAACAGTCGTTTACAGTCAAAAGAGAAACCATTAAAAATGACAATTTTTGACCATCTGGTGAAAGTTCGACAGGTCCAGGGTCATCGTTTTTCATCAAAAATTGATTTTTTTCAACTGTTGAAAAAATGATTCAAAATGTCAAATGGATTGTGCCTCATGTTGAATACCCACTTTTTAAAGCCCCACAGTGACCAAAATTGCCATTTAACAGACTTTTCCTCCTACTCAGAAGCTTCTATTTCGACCAATTTCTGGCAGAAAAATGACTCCAAACACTTATTTTAGTTCCAAACACGATAATTCACATTTAATAGTCATTTACAGTCAAAAGAGAAAACAATAAAACATTACCATTTCTGACCATCTGGAGAAAGTTCGACAGGTTCGGGGTCATCGTTTTTCATCAAAAAAAATATTTTTTCAACTGTGTAAAAAATGATTCAAAATGTCAAATGGATTATGCCTCATGTTAAATATCCACTTTTTGAAGCCCCACAGTGACCAAAATTGCCATTTTTACAGACTTTTACTGCTATTCAGAAGCTTCTATTTCTACCAATTTCTGGCAGAAAAATGACTCTAAACAACACATTTTAGTTCCATACATGATAATGCACAGTTAATAGTCGTTTACAGTCAAAAGAGAAAACATTAAAAAATGGCCATTTCTGACCATCTGGAGAAAGTTTGACAGGTCCGGGGTCATCGTTTTTCATAAAAAAATCTATTTTTTCAAATGTAGAAAAAATTATTCAAAATGTCAAATGGATTGTGCCTCATGTTGAATAACCACTTTTTAAAGCCCCACAGTGACCAAAATTGCCATTTTTACAGACTTTTACTGCTATTCAGAAGCTTCTATTTCGACCAATTTCTGGCAGAAAAATGACTCTAAACAACTCATTTTACTTCCAAACATGATAATTCACATTTAACAGTCGTTTACAGTCAAAAGAGAAAACATAAAAAAATGACCATTTCTGACCATCTGAAGAAAGTTCGACAGGTCTGGGGTCATCGTTTTTCATCAAAAAATTCATTTTTTGAACTGTTGAAAAAATGATTCAAAATGTCAAATGGATTGTGCCTCATATTGAATAACCACTTTTTAAAGCCCCACAGTGACCAAAATTGCCAATTTACAGACATTTCTTCCTACTCAGAAGCTTCTCTTTCGACCAATTTCTGGCAGAAAAATTACTCTAAACAACTCAATTAGTTCCAAACATGATAATTTACATTTAACAGTCGTTTACACTCAAAAGAGAAAACATTACAAAAATGACCATTTCTGACCATCTGGAGAAAGTTCGACAGGGCCGGGGTCATCGTTTTTCATCAAAAAATTAATTTTTTGAACTGTTGAAAAAATTATTCAAAATGTCAAAGGGATTGTGCCTCATATTGAATACCCCCTTTTTAAAGCCCCACAGTGACCAAAATTGCCATTTAACAGACTTTTCCTCCTACTCAGAAGCTTCTATTTCGACCAATTTCTGGCAGAAAAATGACTCCAAACACTTATTTTAGTTCCTAACATGATAATTTACATTTAACAGTCGTTTACAGTCAAAAGAGAAACCATTAAAAATGACAATTTTTGACCATCTGGTGAAAGTTCGACAGGTCCAGGGTCATCGTTTTTCATCAAAAATTCATTTTTTTCAACTGTTGAAAAAATGATTCAAAATGTCAAATGGATTGTGCCTCATGTTGAATACCCACTTTTTAAAGCCCCACAGTGACCAAAATTGCCATTTAACAGACTTTTCCTCCTACTCAGAAGCTTCTATTTCGACCAATTTCTGGCAGAAAAATGACTCCAAACACTTATTTTAGTTCCAAACACGATAATTCACATTTAATAGTCATTTACAGTCAAAAGAGAAAACAATAAAACATTACCATTTCTGACCATCTGGAGAAAGTTCGACAGGTTCGGGGTCATCGTTTTTCATCAAAAAAAATATTTTTTCAACTGTGTAAAAAATGATTCAAAATGTCAAATGGATTATGCCTCATGTTAAATATCCACTTTTTGAAGCCCCACAGTGACCAAAATTGCCATTTTTACAGACTTTTACTGCTATTCAGAAGCTTCTATTTCTACCAATTTCTGGCAGAAAAATGACTCTAAACAACACATTTTAGTTCCATACATGATAATGCACAGTTAATAGTCGTTTACAGTCAAAAGAGAAAACATTAAAAAATGGCCATTTCTGACCATCTGGAGAAAGTTTGACAGGTCCGGGGTCATCGTTTTTCATAAAAAAATCTATTTTTTCAAATGTAGAAAAAATTATTCAAAATGTCAAATGGATTGTGCCTCATGTTGAATAACCACTTTTTAAAGCCCCACAGTGACCAAAATTGCCATTTTTACAGACTTTTACTGCTATTCAGAAGCTTCTATTTCGACCAATTTCTGGCAGAAAAATGACTCTAAACAACTCATTTTACTTCCAAACATGATAATTCACATTTAACAGTCGTTTACAGTCAAAAGAGAAAACATAAAAAAATGACCATTTCTGACCATCTGAAGAAAGTTCGACAGGTCTGGGGTCATCGTTTTTCATCAAAAAATTCATTTTTTGAACTGTTGAAAAAATGATTCAAAATGTCAAATGGATTGTGCCTCATATTGAATAACCACTTTTTAAAGCCCCACAGTGACCAAAATTGCCAATTTACAGACATTTCTTCCTACTCAGAAGCTTCTCTTTCGACCAATTTCTGGCAGAAAAATTACTCTAAACAACTCAATTAGTTCCAAACATGATAATTTACATTTAACAGTCGTTTACACTCAAAAGAGAAAACATTACAAAAATGACCATTTCTGACCATCTGGAGAAAGTTCGACAGGGCCGGGGTCATCGTTTTTCATCAAAAAATTAATTTTTTGAACTGTTGAAAAAATTATTCAAAATGTCAAAGGGATTGTGCCTCATATTGAATAACCACTTTTTAAAGCCCCACAGTGACCAAAATTGCCAATTTACAGACTTTTCTTCCTACTCAGAAGCTTCTATTTCGACCAATTTCTGGCAGAAAAAATGACTCTAAACAACTCATTTTAGTTCCTAACATGATAATTTACATTTAACAGTCGTTTACAGTCAAAAGAGAAAACATTAAAAATGACAATTTTTGACCATCTGGTGAAAGTTCGACAGGTCCAGGGTCATCGTTTTTCATCAAAAATTGTTTTTTTTCAACTGTTGAAAAAATGATTCAAAATGTCAAATGGATTGTGCCTCATGTTGAATACCCACTTTTTAAAGCCCCACAGTGACCAAAATTGCCATTTAACAGACTTTTCCTCCTACTCAGAAGCTTCTATTTCGACCAATTTCTGGCAGAAAAATGACTCCAAACACTTATTTTAGTTCCAAACATGATAATTCACATTTAACAGTCATTTACAGTCAAAAGAGAAAACAATAAAACATTACCTTTTCTGACCATCTGGAGAAAGTTCGACATGTCTGGGGTCATCTTTTTTCATCAAAAAATTCATTTTTTGAACTGTTGAAAAAATGATTCAAAATGTCAAAGGGACTGTGCCTCATTTTGAATAACCACTTTTTAAAGCCCCACAGTGACCAAAATTGCCATTTTTACAGACTTTTCCTCCTACTCAGAAGCTTCTATTTCTACCAATTTCTGGCAGAAAAATGACTCTAAACTACACATTTTAGTTCCAAACATGATAATTCACATTTAATAGTCATTTACTGTCAAAAGAGAAAACAATAAAACATTACCATTTCTGACCATCTGGAGAAAGTTCGACAGGTCCAGGGTCATCGTTTTTCATCAAAAATTGATTTTTTTCAACTGTTGAAAAAATGATTCAAAATGTCAAATGGATTGTGCCTCGTGTTGAATACCCCCTTTTTAAAGCCCCACAGTGACCAAAATTGCCATTTAACAGACTTTTCCTCCTACTCAGAAGCTTCTATTTCGACCAATTTCTGGCAGAAAAATGACTCCAAACACTTATTTTAGTTCCTAACATGATAATTTACATTTAACAGTCGTTTACAGTCAAAAGAGAAACCATTAAAAATGACAATTTTTGACCATCTGGTGAAAGTTCGACAGGTCCAGGGTCATCGTTTTTCATCAAAAATTGATTTTTTTCAACTGTTGAAAAAATGATTCAAAATGTCAAATGGATTGTGCCTCATGTTGAATACCCACTTTTTAAAGCCCCACAGTGACCAAAATTGCCATTTAACAGACTTTTCCTCCTACTCAGAAGCTTCTATTTCGACCAATTTCTGGCAGAAAAATGACTCCAAACACTTATTTTAGTTCCAAACACGATAATTCACATTTAATAGTCATTTACAGTCAAAAGAGAAAACAATAAAACATTACCATGTCTGACCATCTGGAGAAAGTTCGACAGGTTCGGGGTCATCGTTTTTCATCAAAAAAAATATTTTTTCAACTGCGTAAAAAATGATTCAAAATGTCAAATGGATTATGCCTCATGTTAAATATCCACTTTTTGAAGCCCCACAGTGACCAAAATTGCCATTTTTACAGACTTTTACTGCTATTCAGAAGCTTCTATTTCTACCAATTTCTGGCAGAAAAATGACTCTAAACAACACATTTTAGTTCCATACATGATAATGCACAGTTAATAGTCGTTTACAGTCAAAAGAGAAAACATTAAAAAATGGCCATTTCTGACCATCTGGAGAAAGTTTGACAGGTCCGGGGTCATCGTTTTTCATAAAAAAATCTATTTTTTCAAATGTAGAAAAAATTATTCAAAATGTCAAATGGATTGTGCCTCATGTTGAATAACCACTTTTTAAAGCCCCACAGTGACCAAAATTGCCATTTTTACAGATTTTTACTGCTATTCAGAAGCTTCTATTTCGACCAATTTCTGGCAGAAAAATGACTCTAAACAACTCATTTTACTTCCAAACATGATAATTCACATTTAACAGTCGTTTACAGTCAAAAGAGAAAACATAAAAAAATGACCATTTCTGACCATCTGAAGAAAGTTCGACAGGTCTGGGGTCATCGTTTTTCATCAAAAAATTCATTTTTTGAACTGTTGAAAAAATGATTCAAAATGTCAAATGGATTGTGCCTCATATTGAATAACCACTTTTTAAAGCCCCACAGTGACCAAAATTGCCAATTTACAGACATTTCTTCCTACTCAGAAGCTTCTCTTTCGACCAATTTCTGGCAGAAAAATTACTCTAAACAACTCAATTAGTTCCAAACATGATAATTTACATTTAACAGTCGTTTACACTCAAAAGAGAAAACATTACAAAAATGACCATTTCTGACCATCTGGAGAAAGTTCGACAGGGCCGGGGTCATCGTTTTTCATCAAAAAATT
The DNA here is from genome assembly GCF_964261635.1 of Lissotriton helveticus. NCBI lineage: Eukaryota > Metazoa > Chordata > Amphibia > Caudata > Salamandridae > Lissotriton > Lissotriton helveticus. Next base: position 1,077,756,311 of record NC_136063.1, on the reverse strand, counting down.
AATTTTTTGAACTGTTGAAAAAATTATTCAAAATGTCAAAGGGATTGTGCCTCATATTGAATAACCACTTTTTAAAGCCCCACAGTGACCAAAATTGCCAATTTACAGACTTTTCTTCCTACTCAGAAGCTTCTATTTCGACCAATTTCTGGCAGAAAAAATGACTCTAAACAACTCATTTTAGTTCCTAACATGATAATTTACATTTAACAGTCGTTTACAGTCAAAAGAGAAAACATTAAAAATGACAATTTTTGACCATCTGGTGAAAGTTCGACAGGTCCAGGGTCATCGTTTTTCATCAAAAATTGTTTTTTTTCAACTGTTGAAAAAATGATTCAAAATGTCAAATGGATTGTGCCTCATGTTGAATACCCACTTTTTAAAGCCCCACAGTGACCAAAATTGCCATTTAACAGACTTTTCCTCCTACTCAGAAGCTTCTATTTCGACCAATTTCTGGCAGAAAAATGACTCCAAACACTTATTTTAGTTCCAAACATGATAATTCACATTTAACAGTCATTTACAGTCAAAAGAGAAAACAATAAAACATTACCTTTTCTGACCATCTGGAGAAAGTTCGACATGTCTGGGGTCATCTTTTTTCATCAAAAAATTCATTTTTTGAACTGTTGAAAAAATGATTCAAAATGTCAAAGGGACTGTGCCTCATGTTGAATAACCACTTTTTAAAGCCCCACAGTGACCAAAATTGCCATTTTTACAGACTTTTCCTCCTACTCAGAAGCTTCTATTTCTACCAATTTCTGGCAGAAAAATGACTCTAAACAACACATTTTAGTTCCAAAAATGATAATTCACATTTAATAGTCATTTACTGTCAAAAGAGAAAACAATAAAAAAATTACCATTTCTGACCATCTGGAGAAAGTTCGACAGGTCCAGGGTCATCGTTTTTCATCAAAAATTGATTTTTTTCAACTGTTGAAAAAATGATTCAAAATGTCAAATGGATTGTGCCTCGTGTTGAATACCCACTTTTTAAAGCCCCACAGTGACCAAAATTGCCATTTAACAGACTTTTCCTCCTACTCAGAAGCTTCTATTTCGACCAATTTCTGGCAGAAAAATGACTCCAAACACTTATTTTAGTTCCTAACATGATAATTTACATTTAACAGTCGTTTACAGTCAAAAGAGAAAACATTAAAAATGACAATTTTTGACCATCTGGTGAAAGTTCGACAGGTCCAGGGTCATCGTTTTTCATCAAAAATTGATTTTTTCAACTGTTGAAAAAATGATTCAAAATGTCAAATGGATTGTGCCTCATGTTGAATACCCACTTTTTAAAGCCCCACAGTGACCAAAATTGCAATTTAACAGACTTTTCCTCCTACTCAGAAGCTTCTATTTCGACCAATTTCTGGCAGAAAAATGACTCCAAACACTTATTTTAGTTCCAAACATGATAATTCACATTTAATAGTCATTTACAGTCAAAAGAGAAAACAATAAAACATTACCATTTCTGACCATCTGGAGAAAGTTTGACAGGTTCGGGGTCATCGTTTTTCATCAAAAAAATTATTTTTTCAACTGTTGAAAAAATTATTCAAAATGTCAAATGGATTATGCCTCATGTTAAATATCCACTTTTTGAAGCCCCACGGTGACCAAAATTGCCATTTTTACAGACTTTTACTGCTATTCAGAAGCTTCTATTTCGACCAATTTCTGGCAGAAAAATGACTCTAAACAACACATTTTAGTTCCATACATGATAATGCACAGTTAATAGTCGTTTACAGTCAAAAGAGAAAACCATAAAAAATGGCCATTTCTGACCATATGGAGAAAGTTTGACAGGTCCGGGGTCATCGTTTTTCATAAAAAAATCAATTTTTTCAAATGTAGAAAAAATTATTCAAAATGTCAAATGGATTGTGCCTCATGTTGAATAACCACTTTTTAAAGCCCCACAGTGACCAAAATTGCCATTTTTACAGACTTTTACTGCTATTCAGAAGCTTCTATTTCGACCAATTTCTGGCAGAAAAATGACTCTAAACAACTCATTTTACTTCCAAACGTGATAATTCACATTTAACAGTCGTTTACAGTCAAAAGAGAAAACATTAAAAAATGACCATTTCTGACCATCTGAAGAAAGTTCGACAGGTCTGGGGTCATCGTTTTTCATCAAAAAATTCATTTTTTGAACTGTTGAAAAAATGATTCAAAATGTCAAATGGATTGTGCCTCATGTTGAATACCCACTTTTTAAAGCCCCGCAGTGACCAAAATTGCCATTTTAGCAGACTTTTCCTCCTACTCAGAAGCTTCTATTTTGACCAATTTCTGGATGAAAAATGACTCTAAACACTTATTTTAGTTCCAAACATGATAATTCACATTTAACAGTCATTTACAGTCAAAAGAGAATACATTAAAAAATGACCTTTTCTGACCATCTGGAGAAAGTTCGACAGGTCTGGGGTCATCGTTTTTCATCAAAAAATTCATTTTTTGAACTGTTGAAAAAATGATTCAAAATGTCAAAGGGACTGTGCCTCATGTTGAATAACCACTTTTTAAAGCCCCACAGTGACCAAAATTGCCATTTTTACAGACTTTTCCTCCTACTCAGAAGCTTCTATTTCTACCAATTTCTGGCAGAAAAATGACTCTAAACAACACATTTTAGTTCCAAACATGATAATGCACATTTAATAGTCGTTTACAGTCAAAAGAGAAAACATAAAAAAATGGCCATTTCTGACCATCTGGAGAAAGTTTGACAGGTCCGGGGTCATCGTTTTTCATCAAAAAATCTATTTTTTCAAATGTAGAAAAAATTATTCAAAATGTCAAATGGATTGTGCCTCATGTTGAATAACCACTTTTTAAAGCCCCACAGTGACCAAAATTGCTATTTTAAGACCTTTCTTCCTACTCAGAAGCTTCTCTTTCGACCAATTTCTGGCAGAAAAATTACTCTAAACAACTCATTTTAGTTCCAAACATGATAATTCACATTTAACAGTTGTTTACAGTCAAAAGAGAAAACAATAAAAAAATGACCATTTCTGACCATCTGGAGAAAGTTGGACAGGTCCGGGGTCATCGTTTTTCATCAAAAAATTTATTTTTTGAACTGTTGAAAAAATGATTCTAAATGTCAAAGGGACTGTGCCTCATGTTGAATAACCACTTTTTAAAGTCCCACAGTGACCAAAATTGCCATTTTTACAGACTTTTACTGCTATTCAGAAGCTTCTATTTCTACCAATTTCTGGCAGAAAAATGACTCTAAACAACACATTTTAGTTCCATACATGATAATGCACAGTTAATAGTCGTTTACAGTCAAAAGAGAAAACATTAAAAAATGGCCATTTCTGACCATCTGGAGAAAGTTTGACAGGTCCGGGGTCATCGTTTTTCATAAAAAAATCTATTTTTTCAAATGTAGAAAAAATTATTCAAAATGTCAAATGGATTGTGCCTCATGTTGAATAACCACTTTTTAAAGCCCCACAGTGACCAAAATTGACATTTTTACAGACTTTTACTGCTATTCAGAAGCTTCTATTTCGACCAATTTCTGGCAGAAAAAAGACTCTAAACAACTCATTTTACTTCCAAACATGATAATTCACATTTAACAGTCGTTTACAGTCAAAAGAGAACACATTAAAAAATGACCATTTCTGACCATCTGAAGAAAGTTCGACAGGTCTGGGGTCATCGTTTTTCATCAAAAAATTCATTTTTTGAACTGTTGAAAAAATGATTCAAAATGTCAAATGGATTGTGCCTCATGTTGAATACCCACTTTTTAAAGCCCCACAGTGACCAAAATTGCCATTTTAGCAGACTTTTCCTCCTACTCAGAAGCTTCTATTTTGACCAATTTCTGGATGAAAAATGACTCTAAACACTTATTTTAGTTCCAAACATGATAATTCACATTTAACAGTCATTTACAGTCAAAAGAGAATACATTAAAAATGACCTTTTCTGACCATCTGGAGAAAGTTCGACAGGTCTGGGGTCATCGTTTTTCATCAAAAAATTCATTTTTTGAACTGTTGAAAAAATGATTCAAAATGTCAAAGGGACTGTGCCTCATGTTGAATAACCACTTTTTAAAGCCCCACAGTGACCAAAATTGCCATTTTTACAGACTTTTCCTCCTACTCAGAAGCTTCTATTTCTACCAATTTCTGGCAGAAAAATGACTCTAAACAACACATTTTAGTTCCAAACATGATAATGCACATTTAATAGTCGTTTACAGTCAAAAGAGAAAACATTAAAAAATGGCCATTTCTGACCATCTGGAGAAGGTTTGACAGGTCCGGGGTCATCGTTTTTCATCAAAAAATCTATTTTTTCAAATGTAGAAAAAATTATTCAAAATGTCAAATGGATTGTGCCTCATGTTGATAACCACTTTTTAAAGCCCCACAGTGACCAAAATTGCTATTTTAAGACCTTTCTTCCTACTCAGAAGCTTCTATTTCGACCAATTTCTGGCAGAAAAATTACTCTAAACAACTCATTTTAGTTCCAAACATGATAATTCACATTTAACAGTTGTTTACAGTCAAAAGAGAAAACAATAAAAAAAATGACCATTTCTGACCATCTGGAGAAAGTTGGACAGGTCCGGGGTCATCGTTTTTCATCAAAAAATGTATTTTTTGAACTGTTGAAAAAATGATTCTAAATGTCAAAGGGACTGTGCCTCATGTTGAATAACCACTTTTTAAAGTCCCACAGTGACCAAAATTGCCATTTTTACAGACTTTTACTGCTATTCAGAAGCTTCTATTTCTACCAATTTCTGGCAGAAAAATGACTCTAAACAACACATTTTAGTTCCATACATGATAATGCACAGTTAATAGTCGTTTACAGTCAAAAGAGAAAACATTAAAAAATGGCCATTTCTGACCATCTGGAGAAAGTTTGACAGGTCCGGGGTCATCGTTTTTCATAAAAAAATCTATTTTTTCAAATGTAGAAAAAATTATTCAAAATGTCAAATGGATTGTGCCTCATGTTGAATAACCACTTTTTAAAGCCCCACAGTGACCAAAATTGCCATTTTTACAGACTTTTACTGCTATTCAGAAGCTTCTATTTCGACCAATTTCTGGCAGAAAAATGACTCTAAACAACTCATTTTACTTCCAAACATGATAATTCACATTTAACAGTCGTTTACAGTCAAAAGAGAAAACATAAAAAAATGACCATTTCTGACCATCTGAAGAAAGTTCGACAGGTCTGGGGTCATCGTTTTTCATCAAAAAATTCATTTTTTGAACTGTTGAAAAAATGATTCAAAATGTCAAATGGATTGTGCCTCATGTTGAATACCCACTTTTTAAAGCCCCACAGTGACCAAAATTGCCATTTTAGCAGACTTTTCCTCCTACTCAGAAGCTTCTATTTTGACCAATTTCTGGATGAAAAATGACTCTAAACACTTATTTTAGTTCCAAACATGATAATTCACATTTAACAGTCATTTACAGTCAAAAGAGAATACATTAAAAAATGGCCATTTCTGACCATCTGGAGAAGGTTTGACAGGTCCGGGGTCATCGTTTTTCATCAAAAAATCTATTTTTTCAAATGTAGAAAAAATTATTCAAAATGTCAAATGGATTGTGCCTCATGTTGATAACCACTTTTTAAAGCCCCACAGTGACCAAAATTGCTATTTTAAGACCTTTCTTCCTACTCAGAAGCTTCTATTTCGACCAATTTCTGGCAGAAAAATTACTCTAAACAACTCATTTTAGTTCCAAACATGATAATTCACATTTAACAGTTGTTTACAGTCAAAAGAGAAAACAATAAAAAAATGACCATTTCTGACCATCTGGAGAAAGTTGGACAGGTCCGGGGTCATCGTTTTTCATCAAAAAATGTATTTTTTGAACTGTTGAAAAAATGATTCTAAATGTCAAAGGGACTGTGCCTCATGTTGAATAACCACTTTTTAAAGTCCCACAGTGACCAAAATTGCCATTTTTACAGACTTTTACTGCTATTCAGAAGCTTCTATTTCTACCAATTTCTGGCAGAAAAATGACTCTAAACAACACATTTTAGTTCCATACATGATAATGCACAGTTAATAGTCGTTTACAGTCAAAAGAGAAAACATTAAAAAATGGCCATTTCTGACCATCTGGAGAAAGTTTGACAGGTCCGGGGTCATCGTTTTTCATAAAAAAATCTATTTTTTCAAATGTAGAAAAAATTATTCAAAATGCCAAATGGATTGTGCCTCATGTTGAATAACCACTTTTTAAAGCCCCACAGTGACCAAAATTGCCATTTTTACAGACTTTTACTGCTATTCAGAAGCTTCTATTTCGACCAATTTCTGGCAGAAAAATTACTCTAAACAACTCATTTTACTTCCAAACATGATAATTCACATTTAACAGTCGTTTACAGTCAAAAGAGAAAACATTAAAAAATGACCATTTCTGACCATCTGAAGAAAGTTCGACAGGTCTGGGGTCATCGTTTTTCATCAAAAAAATTTCTTTTTTCAACTGTTGAAAAAATGATTCAAAATGTCAAATGGATTGTGCCTCATGTTGAATACCCACTTTTTAAAGCCCCACAGTGACCAAAATTGCCATTTTAGCAGACTTTTCCTCCTACTCAGAAGCTTCTATTTTGACCAATTTCTGGATGAAAAATTACTCTAAACACTTATTTTAGTTCCAAACATGATAATTCACATTTAACAGTCATTTACAGTCAAAAGAGAATACATTAAAAAATGACCTTTTCTGACCATCTGGAGAAAGTTCGACAGGTCTGGGGTCATCGTTTTTCATCAAAAAATGCATTTTTTGAACTGTTGAAAAAATGATTCAAAATGTCAAAGGGACTGTGCCTCATGTTGAATAACCACTTTTTAAAGCCCCACAGTGACCAAAATTGCCATTTTTACAGACTTTTCCTCCTACTCAGAAGCTTCTATTTCTACCAATTTCTGGCAGAAAAATGACTCTAAACAACACATTTTAGTTCCAAACATGATAATGCACATTTAATAGTCGTTTACAGTCAAAAGAGAAAACATTAAAAAATGGCCATTTCTGACCATCTGGAGAAGGTTTGACAGGTCCGGGGTCATCGTTTTTCATCAAAAAATCTATTTTTTCAAATGTAGAAAAAATTATTCAAAATGTCAAATGGATTGTGCCTCATGTTGATAACCACTTTTTAAAGCCCCACAGTGACCAAAATTGCTATTTTAAGACCTTTCTTCCTACTCAGAAGCTTCTATTTCGACCAATTTCTGGCAGAAAAATTACTCTAAACAACTCATTTTAGTTCCAAACATGATAATTCACATTTAACAGTTGTTTACAGTCAAAAGAGAAAACAATAAAAAAATGACCATTTCTGACCATCTGGAGAAAGTTGGACAGGTCCGGGGTCATCGTTTTTCATCAAAAAATGTATTTTTTGAACTGTTGAAAAAATGATTCTAAATGTCAAAGGGACTGTGCCTCATGTTGAATAACCACTTTTTAAAGTCCCACAGTGACCAAAATTGCCATTTTTACAGACTTTTACTGCTATTCAGAAGCTTCTATTTCTACCAATTTCTGGCAGAAAAATGACTCTAAACAACACATTTTAGTTCCATACATGATAATGCACAGTTAATAGTCGTTTACAGTCAAAAGAGAAAACATTAAAAAATGGCCATTTCTGACCATCTGGAGAAAGTTTGACAGGTCCGGGGTCATCGTTTTTCATAAAAAAATCTATTTTTTCAAATGTAGAAAAAATTATTCAAAATGTCAAATGGATTGTGCCTCATGTTGAATAACCACTTTTTAAAGCCCCACAGTGACCAAAATTGCCATTTTTACAGACTTTTACTGCTATTCAGAAGCTTCTATTTCGACCAATTTCTGGCAGAAAAATGACTCTAAACAACTCATTTTACTTCCAAACATGATAATTCACATTTAACAGTCGTTTACAGTCAAAAGAGAAAACATAAAAAAATGACCATTTCTGACCATCTGAAGAAAGTTCGACAGGTCTGGGGTCATCGTTTTTCATCAAAAAATTCATTTTTTGAACTGTTGAAAAAATGATTCAAAATGTCAAATGGATTGTGCCTCATGTTGAATACCCACTTTTTAAAGCCCCACAGTGACCAAAATTGCCATTTTAGCAGACTTTTCCTCCTACTCAGAAGCTTCTATTTTGACCAATTTCTGGATGAAAAATGACTCTAAACACTTATTTTAGTTCCAAACATGATAATTCACATTTAACAGTCATTTACAGTCAAAAGAGAATACATTAAAAAATGGCCATTTCTGACCATCTGGAGAAGGTTTGACAGGTCCGGGGTCATCGTTTTTCATCAAAAAATCTATTTTTTCAAATGTAGAAAAAATTATTCAAAATGTCAAATGGATTGTGCCTCATGTTGATAACCACTTTTTAAAGCCCCACAGTGACCAAAATTGCTATTTTAAGACCTTTCTTCCTACTCAGAAGCTTCTATTTCGACCAATTTCTGGCAGAAAAATTACTCTAAACAACTCATTTTAGTTCCAAACATGATAATTCACATTTAACAGTTGTTTACAGTCAAAAGAGAAAACAATAAAAAAATGACCATTTCTGACCATCTGGAGAAAGTTGGACAGGTCCGGGGTCATCGTTTTTCATCAAAAAATGTATTTTTTGAACTGTTGAAAAAATGATTCTAAATGTCAAAGGGACTGTGCCTCATGTTGAATAACCACTTTTTAAAGTCCCACAGTGACCAAAATTGCCATTTTTACAGACTTTTACTGCTATTCAGAAGCTTCTATTTCTACCAATTTCTGGCAGAAAAATGACTCTAAACAACACATTTTAGTTCCATACATGATAATGCACAGTTAATAGTCGTTTACAGTCAAAAGAGAAAACATTAAAAAATGGCCATTTCTGACCATCTGGAGAAAGTTTGACAGGTCCGGGGTCATCGTTTTTCATAAAAAAATCTATTTTTTCAAATGTAGAAAAAATTATTCAAAATGCCAAATGGATTGTGCCTCATGTTGAATAACCACTTTTTAAAGCCCCACAGTGACCAAAATTGCCATTTTTACAGACTTTTACTGCTATTCAGAAGCTTCTATTTCGACCAATTTCTGGCAGAAAAATTACTCTAAACAACTCATTTTACTTCCAAACATGATAATTCACATTTAACAGTCGTTTACAGTCAAAAGAGAAAACATTAAAAAATGACCATTTCTGACCATCTGAAGAAAGTTCGACAGGTCTGGGGTCATCGTTTTTCATCAAAAAAATTTCTTTTTTCAACTGTTGAAAAAATGATTCAAAATGTCAAATGGATTGTGCCTCATGTTGAATACCCACTTTTTAAAGCCCCACAGTGACCAAAATTGCCATTTTAGCAGACTTTTCCTCCTACTCAGAAGCTTCTATTTTGACCAATTTCTGGATGAAAAATTACTCTAAACACTTATTTTAGTTCCAAACATGATAATTCACATTTAACAGTCATTTACAGTCAAAAGAGAATACATTAAAAAATGACCTTTTCTGACCATCTGGAGAAAGTTCGACAGGTCTGGGGTCATCGTTTTTCATCAAAAAATGCATTTTTTGAACTGTTGAAAAAATGATTCAAAATGTCAAAGGGACTGTGCCTCATGTTGAATAACCACTTTTTAAAGCCCCACAGTGACCAAAATTGCCATTTTTACAGAGTTTTACTGCTATTCAGAAGCTTCTATTTCTACCATTTTCTGGCAGAAAAATGACTCTAAACAACACATTTTAGTTCCAAACATGATAATGCACATTTAATAGTTGTTTACAGTCAAAAGAGAAAACATTAAAAAATGGCCATTTCTGACCATCTGGAGAAGGTTTGACAGGTCCGGGGTCATCGTTTTTCATCCAAAAATCTATTTTTTCAAATGTAGAAAAAATTATTCAAAATGTCAAATGGATTGTGCCTCATGTTGAATAACCACTTTTTAAAGCCCCACAGTGACCAAAATTGCTATTTTAAGACCTTTCTTCCTACTCAGAAGCTTCTATTTCGACCAATTTCTGGCAGAAAAATTACTCTAAACAACTCATTTTAGTTCCAAACATGATAATTCACATTTAACAGTTGTTTACAGTCAAAAGAGAAAACAATAAAAAAATGACCATTTCTGACCATCTGGAGAAAGTTGGACAGGTCCGGGGTCATCGTTTTTCATCAAAAAATTTATTTTTTGAACTGTTGAAAAAATGATTCTGAATGTCAAAGGGACTGTGCCTCATGTTGAATAACAACTTTTTAAAGTCCCACAGTGACCAAAATTGCCATTTTTACAGACTTTTCCTCCTACTCAGAAGCTTCTATTTCTACCAATTTCTGGCAGAAAAATAACTCTAAACAACACATTTTAGTTCCATACATGATAATGCACATTTAAAGTTGTTTACAGTCAAAAGAGAAAACATAAAAAAATGACCATTTCTGACCATCTGGAGAAAGTTGGACAGGTCCGGGGTCATCGTTTTTCATCAATTTTTTTTTTTTTTAACTGTTGAAAAAAGTATCCAAAATGTCAAATGGATTGTGCCTCATGTTGAATAAACACTTTTTGAAGCCCCACAGTAACCAAAATTGCAATTTTTACAGTCTTTTCCTCCTACTCAGAAGCTTCTATTTCGACCAATTTCTGGCAAAAAATGACTCTAAACACACTCATTTTAGTTCCAAACATGATAATGCACATTTAATAGTCATTTACAGTCAAAAGAGAAAACATTAAAAAATGACCATTTCTGACCATCTGGAGAAAGTTTGACAGGTCCGGGGTCATCGTTTTTCATCAAAAAATCTATTTTTTCAAATGTAGAAAAAATTATTCAAAATGTCAAATGGATTGTGCCTCATGTTGAATAACGACTTTTTAAAGCCCCACAGTGACCAAAATTGCTATTTTAACAGACTTTTCTTCCTACTCACAAGCTTCTCTTTCGACCAATTTCTGGCAGAAAAATTACTCTAAACAACTCATTTTAGTTCCAAACATGATAATTTAAATTTAACAGTCGTTTACACTCAAAAGAGAAAACATTAAAAAAATGACCATTTCTGACCATCTGGAGAAAGTTCGACAGGTCATCTTTTTTCATCAAAAAATTAATTTTTTGAACTGTTGAAAAAATGTATTCAAAATGTCAAAGGGATTGTGCCTCATATTGAATAACCACTTTTTAAAGCCCCACAGTGACCAAAATTGCCAATTTACAGACTTTTCTTCCTACTCAGAAGCTTCTCTTTCGACCAATTTCTGGCAGAAAAATTACTCTAAAGAACTCAATTAGTTCCAAACATGATAATTTACATTTAACAGTCGTTTACACTCAAAAGAGAAAACATTACAAAAATGACCATTTCTGACCATCTGGAGAAAGTTCGACAGGGCCGGGGTCATCGTTTTTCATCCAAAAATTCATTTTTTGAACTGTTGAAAAAATGATTCAAAATGTCAAATGGATTGTGCCTCATGTTGAATACCCACTTTTTAAAGCCCCACAGTGACCAAAATTGCCATTTAACAGACTTTTCCTCCTACTCAGAAGCTTCTATTTCGACCAATTTCTGGCAGAAAAATGACTCCAAACACTTATTTTAGTTCCTAACATGATAATTTACATTTAACAGTCGTTTACAGTCAAAAGAGAAAACATTAAAAATGACAATTTTTGACCATCTGGTGAAAGTTCGACAGGTCCAGGGTCATCGTTTTTCATCAAAAATTGATTTTTTTCAACTGTTGAAAAAATGATTCAAAATGTCAAATGGATTGTGCCTCATGTTGAATACCCACTTTTTAAAGCCCCACAGTGACCAAAATTGCCATTTAACAGACTTTTCCTCCTACTCAGAAGCTTCTATTTCTACCAATTTCTGGCAGAAAAATGACTCTAAACAACACATTTTAGTTCCATACATGATAATTTACATTTAACAGTCGTTTACAGTCAAAAGAGAAAACATTAAAAATGACAATTTTTGACCATCTGGTGAAAGTTCGACAGGTCCAGGGTCATCGTTTTTCATCAAAAATTGATTTTTTTCAACTGTTGAAAAAATGATTCAAAATGTCAAATGGATTGTGCCTCATGTTGAATACCCACTTTTTAAAGCCCCACAGTGACCAAAATTGCCATTTAACAGACTTTTCCTCCTACTCAGAAGCTTCTATTTCGACCAATTTCTGGCAGAAAAATGACTCCAAACACTTATTTTAGTTCCAAACATGATAATTCACATTTAATAGTCATTTACAGTCAAAAGAGAAAACAATAAAACATTACCATTTCTGACCATCTGGAGAAAGTTCGACAGGTTCGGGGTCATCGTTTTTCATCAAAAAAATTATTTTTTCAACTGTTGAAAAAATGATTTAAAATGTCAAATGGATTATGCCTCATGTTAAATATCCACTTTTTGAAGCCCCACAGTGACCAAAATTGCCAATTTTACAGACTTTTCCTCCTACTCAGAAGCTTCTATTTCGACCAATTTCTGGCAGAAAAATGACTCTAAACACTTATTTTAGTTCCAAACATGATAATTCACATTTAATAGTCATTTACAGTCAAAAGAGAAAACAATAAAACATTACCATTTCTGACCATCTGGAGAAAGTTCGACAGGTTCGGGGTCATCGTTTATCATCAAAAAAATTATTTTTTCAACTGTTGAAAAAATGATTCAAAATGTCAAATGGATTATGCCGCATGTTAAATATCCACTTTTTGAAGCCCCACAGTGACCAAAATTGCCATTTTTACAGACTTTTACTGCTATTCAGAAGCTTCTATTTCTACCAATTTCTGCCAGAAAAATGACTCTAAACAACACATTTTAGATCCATACATGATAATGCACAGTTAATAGTCGTTTACAGTCAAAAGAGAAAACATAAAAAAATGGCCATTTCTGACCATCTGGAGAAAGTTTGACAGGTCCGGGGTCATCGTTTTTCATAAAAAAATCTATTTTTTCAAATGTAGAAAAAATATTATTCAAAATGTCAAATGGATTGTGCCTCATGTTGAATAACCACTTTTTAAAGCCCCACAGTGACCAAAATTGCTATTTTAAGACCTTTCTTCCTACTCAGAAGCTTCTCTTTCGACCAATTTCTGGCAGAAAAATTACTCTAAACAACTCATTTTAGTTCCAAACATGATAATTCACATTTAACAGTTGTTTACAGTCAAAAGAGAAAACAATAAAAAAATGACAATTTCTGACCATCTGGAGAAAGTTCGACAGGTCCGGGGTCATCGTTTTTCATCAAAAAATGTATTTTTTGAACTGTTGAAAAAATGATTCAAAATGTCAAATGGATTGTGCCTCATAATGAATACCCACTTTTTAAAGCCCCACAGTGACCAAAATTGCCATTTTAGCAGACTTTTCCTCCTACTCAGAAGCTTCTATTTGACCAATTTCTGGAAGAAAAATGACTCTAAACACTTATTTTAGTTCCAAACATGAGAATTCACATTTAACAGTCATTTACAGTCAAAAGAGAATACATTAAAAAATTACCTTTTCTGACCATCTGGAGAAAGTTCGACAGGTCTGGGGTCATCGTTTTTCATCAAAAAATTCATTTTTTGAACTGTTGAAAAAATGATTCAAAATGTCAAAGGGACTGTGCCTCATGTTGAATAACCACTTTTTAAAGCCCCACAGTGACCAAAATTGCCATTTTTACAGACTTTTCCTCCTACTCAGAAGCTTCTATTTCTACCAATTTCTGGCAGAAAAATGACTCTAAACAACACATTTTAGTTCTATACATGATAATGCACATTTAATAGTCGTTTACAGTCAAAAGAGAAAACATTAAAAAATGACCATTTCTGACCATCTGGAGAAAGTTTGACAGGTCCGGGGTCATCGTTTTTCATCAAAAAATCTATTTTTTCAAATGTAGAAAAAATTATTCAAAATGTCAAATGGATTGTGCCTCATTATGAATAACCACTTTTTAAAGCCCCACAGTGACCAAAATTGCCATTTTTACAGACTTTTCCTCCTACTCAGAAGCTTCTATTTCTACCAATTTCTGGCAGAAAAATTACTCTAAACAACACATTTTAGTTCCATACATGATAATGCACATTTAATAGTTGTTTACAGTCAAAAGAGAAAACATTAAAAAATGACCATTTCTGACCATCTGGAGAAAGTTCGACAGGTCCGGGGTCATCGTTTTTCATCCAAAAATTATTTTTTCAAATGTAGAAAAAATTATTCAAAATGTCAAATGGATTGTGCCTCATGTTGAATAACCACTTTTTAAAGCCCCACAGTGACCAAAATTGCTATTTTAACAGACTTTTCTTCCTACTCAGAAGCTTCTCTACCAATTTCTGGCAGAAAAATTACTCTAAACAACTCATTTTAGTTCCAAACATGATAATTCACATTTAACAGTTGTTTACAGTCAGAAGAGAAAACAATAAAAAAAATGACCATTTCTGACAATCTGGAGAAAGTTCGACAGGTCCGGGGTCATCGTTTTTCATCAAAAAATTTATTTTTTGAACTGTTGAAAAAATGATTCAAAATGTCAAATGGATTGTGCCTCATGTTGAATACCCACTTTTTAAAAGCCCCACAGTGACCAAAATTGCCATTTTAGCAGACTTTTCCTCCTACTCAGAAGCTTCTATTTGACCAATTTCTGGAAGAAAAATGACTCTAAACACTTATTTTAGTTCCAAACATGATAATTCACATTTAACAGTCATTTACAGTCAAAAGAGAATACATTAAAAAATTACCTTTTCTGACCATCTGGAGAAAGTTCGACAGGTCTGGGGTCATCGTTTTTCATCAAAAAATTCATTTTTTGAACTGTTGAAAAAATGATTCAAAATGTCAAAGGGACTGTGCCTCATGTTGAATAACGACTTTTTAAAGCCCCACAGTGACCAAAATTGCCATTTTTACAGACTTTTCCTCCTACTCAGAAGCTTCTATTTCTACCAATTTCTGGCAGAAAAATGACTCTAAACAACACATTTTAGTTCTATACATGATAATGCACATTTAATAGTCGTTTACAGTCAAAAGAGAAAACATTAAAAAATGACCATTTCTGACCATCTGGAGAAAGTTTGACAGGTCCGGGGTCATCGTTTTTCATCAAAAAATCTATTTTTTCAAATGTAGAAAAAATTATTCAAAATGTCAAATGGATTGTGCCTCATTATGAATAACCACTTTTTAAAGCCCCACAGTGACCAAAATTGCCATTTTTACGGACTTTTCCTCCTACTCAGAAGCTTCTATTTCTACCAATTTCTGGCAGAAAAATTACTCTAAACAACACATTTTAGTTCCATACATGATAATTCACATTTAATAGTCGTTTACAGTCAAAAGAGAAAACATTAAAAAATGACCATTTCTGACCATCTGGAGAAAGTTCGACAGGTCCGGGGTCATCGTTTTTCATGCAAAAATTATTTTTTCAAATGTAGAAAAAATTATTCAAAATGTCAAATGGATTGTGCCTCATGTTGAATAACCACTTTTTAAAGCCCCACAGTGACCAAAATTGCTATTTTAACAGACTTTTCTTCCTACTCAGAAGCTTCTCTACCAATTTCTGGCAGAAAAATTACTCTAAATAACTCATTTTAGTTCCAAACATGATAATTCACATTTAACAGTTGTTTACAGTCAGAAGAGAAAACAATAAAAAAATGACCATTTCTGACCATCTGGAGAAAGTTCGACAGGTCCGGGGTCATCGTTTTTCATCCAAAAATTTATTTTTTGAACTGTTGAAAAAATGATTCAAAATGTCAAATGGATTGTGCCTCATGTTGAATACCCACTTTTTAAAGCCCCACAGTGACCAAAATTGCCATTTTAGCAGACTTTTCCTCCTACTCAGAAGCTTCTATTTTGACCAATTTCTGGAAGAAAAATGACTCTAAACACTCATTTTAGATCCAAACATGATAATTCACATTTAACAGTCATTTACAGTCAAAAGAGAATACATTAAAAAATTACCTTTTCTGACCATCTGGAGAAAGTTCGACAGGTCTGGGGTCATCGTTTTTCATCAAGAAATTCATTTTTTGAACTGTTGAAAAAATGATTCAAAATGTCAAAGGGACTGTGCCTCATGTTGAATAACCACTTTTTAAAGCCCCACAGTGACCAAAATTGCCATTTTTACAGACTTTTCCTCCTACTCAGAAGCTTCCATGTCTACCAATTTCTGGCAGAAAAATGACTCTAAACAACTCATTTTAGTTCCATACATGATAATGCACATTTAATAGTCGTTTACAGTCAAAAGAGAAAACATTAAAAAATGACCATTTCTGACCATCTGGAGAAAGTTTGACAGGTCCGGGGTCATCGTTTTTCATCAAAAAATCTATTTTTTCAAATGTAGAAAAAATTATTCAAAATGTCAAATGGATTGTGCCTCATGTTGAATAACCACTTTTTAAAGCCCCACAGTGACCAAAATTGCCATTTTAACAGACTTTTCCTCCTACTCAGAAGCTTCTATTTCTACCAATTTCTGGCAGAAAAATGACTCTAAACAACACATTTTAGTTCCATACATGATAATGCACATTTAATAGTTGTTTACAGTCAAAAGAGAAAACATTAAACAATGACCATTTCTGACCATCTGGAGAAAGTTCGACAGGTCCGTGGTCATTGTTTTTCATCAAAAAATTAATTTTTTGAACTGTTGAAAAAATTATTCAAAATGTCAAAGGGATTGTGCCTCATATTGAATAACCACTTTTTAAAGCCCCACAGTGACCAAAATTGCCATTTTAACAGACTTTTCCTCCTACTCAGAAGCTTCTCCACCAATTTCTGGCAGAAAAATTACTCTAAACAACTCATTTTAGTTCCAAACATGATAATTTACATTTAACAGTCGTTTACAGTCAAAAGAGAAAACTTTAAAAATGACAATTTTTGACCATCTGGTGAAAGTTCGACAGGTCCAGGGTCATCGTTTTTCATCAAAAATTGATTTTTTTCAACTGTTGAAAAAATGATTCAAAATGTCAAATGGATTGTGCCTCATGTTGAATACCCACTTTTTAAAGCCCCACAGTGGTTAAAATTGCCATTTAACAGACTTTTCCTCCTACTCAGAAGCTTCTATTTCGACCAATTTCTGGCAGAAAAATGACCCCAAACCACTTATTTTAGTTCCAAACATGATAATTTACATTTAATAGTCATTTACAGTCAAAAGAGAAAACAATAAAACATTACCATTTTTGACCATCTGGTGAAAGTTCGACAGGTCCAGGGTCATCGTTTTTCATCAAAAATTGATTTTTTTCAACTGTTGAAAAAATGATTCAAAATGTCAAATGGATTATGCCTCATGTTGAATATCCACTTTTTGAAGCCCCACAGTGACCAAAATTGCCATTTTTACAGACTTTTACTGCTATTCAGAAGCTTCTATTTCTACCAATTTCTGGCAGAAAAATGACTCTAAACTACACATTTTAGTTCCATACATGATAATGCACAGTTAATAGTCGTTTACAGTCAAAAGAGAAAACATTAAAAAATGGCCATTTCTGACCATCTGGAGAAAGTTTGACAGGTCCGGGGTCATCGTTTTTCATCAAAAAATCTATTTTTTCAAATGTAGAAAAAATTATTCAAAATGTCAAATGGATTGTGCCTCATGTTGAATAACCACTTTTTAAAGCCCCACAGTGACCAAAATTGCTATTTTAAGACCTTTCTTCCTATTCAGAAACTTCTCTTTCGACCAATTTCTGGCGGAAAAATGACTCCAAACACTTGTTTTAGTTTTAAACATGATAATTCACATTTAATAGTCATTTACAGTCAAAAGAGAAAACATTAAAAAATGGCCATTTCTGACCATCTGGAGAAAGTTCGACAGGTCTGGGGTCATCGTTTTTCATCAAGAAATTCATTTTTTGAACTGTTGAAAAAATGATTCAAAATGTCAAAGGGACTGTGCCTCATGTTGAATAACCACTTTTTAAAGCCCCACAGTGACCAAAATTGCCATTTTTACAGACTTTTCCTCCTACTCAGAAGCTTCCATGTCTACCAATTTCTGGCAGAAAAATGACTCTAAACAACTCATTTTAGTTCCATACATGATAATGCACATTTAATAGTCGTTTACAGTCAAAAGAGAAAACATTAAAAAATGACCATTTCTGACCATCTGGAGAAAGTTTGACAGGTCCGGGGTCATCGTTTTTCATCAAAAAATCTATTTTTTCAAATGTAGAAAAAATTATTCAAAATGTCAAATGGATTGTGCCTCATGTTGAATAACCACTTTTTAAAGCCCCACAGTGACCAAAATTGCCATTTTAACAGACTTTTCCTCCTACTCAGAAGCTTCTATTTCTACCAATTTCTGGCAGAAAAATGACTCTAAACAACACATTTTAGTTCCATACATGATAATGCACATTTAATAGTTGTTTACAGTCAAAAGAGAAAACATTAAACAATGACCATTTCTGACCATCTGGAGAAAGTTCGACAGGTCCGTGGTCATTGTTTTTCATCAAAAAATTAATTTTTTGAACTGTTGAAAAAATTATTCAAAATGTCAAAGGGATTGTGCCTCATATTGAATAACCACTTTTTAAAGCCCCACAGTGACCAAAATTGCCATTTTAACAGACTTTTCCTCCTACTCAGAAGCTTCTCCACCAATTTCTGGCAGAAAAATTACTCTAAACAACTCATTTTAGTTCCAAACATGATAATTTACATTTAACAGTCGTTTACAGTCAAAAGAGAAAACTTTAAAAATGACAATTTTTGACCATCTGGTGAAAGTTCGACAGGTCCAGGGTCATCGTTTTTCATCAAAAATTGATTTTTTTCAACTGTTGAAAAAATGATTCAAAATGTCAAATGGATTGTGCCTCATGTTGAATACCCACTTTTTAAAGCCCCACAGTGGTTAAAATTGCCATTTAACAGACTTTTCCTCCTACTCAGAAGCTTCTATTTCGACCAATTTCTGGCAGAAAAATGACCCCAAACCACTTATTTTAGTTCCAAACATGATAATTTACATTTAATAGTCATTTACAGTCAAAAGAGAAAACAATAAAACATTACCATTTTTGACCATCTGGTGAAAGTTCGACAGGTCCAGGGTCATCGTTTTTCATCAAAAATTGATTTTTTTCAACTGTTGAAAAAATGATTCAAAATGTCAAATGGATTATGCCTCATGTTGAATATCCACTTTTTGAAGCCCCACAGTGACCAAAATTGCCATTTTTACAGACTTTTACTGCTATTCAGAAGCTTCTATTTCTACCAATTTCTGGCAGAAAAATGACTCTAAACTACACATTTTAGTTCCATACATGATAATGCACAGTTAATAGTCGTTTACAGTCAAAAGAGAAAACATTAAAAAATGGCCATTTCTGACCATCTGGAGAAAGTTTGACAGGTCCGGGGTCATCGTTTTTCATCAAAAAATCTATTTTTTCAAATGTAGAAAAAATTATTCAAAATGTCAAATGGATTGTGCCTCATGTTGAATAACCACTTTTTAAAGCCCCACAGTGACCAAAATTGCTATTTTAAGACCTTTCTTCCTATTCAGAAACTTCTCTTTCGACCAATTTCTGGCGGAAAAATGACTCCAAACACTTGTTTTAGTTTTAAACATGATAATTCACATTTAATAGTCATTTACAGTCAAAAGAGAAAACATTAAAAAATGGCCATTTCTGACCATCTGGAGAAAGTTCGACAGGTCTGGGGTCATCGTTTTTCATCAAAAAAGTCATTTTTTGAACTGTTGAAAAAATGATTCAAAATGTCAAATAGATTGTGCCTCATGTTGAATACCCACTTTTTAAAGCCCCACAGTGACCAAAATTGCTATTTTAAGACCTTTCTTCCTATTCAGAAACTTCTCTTTCGACCAATTTCTGGCGGAAAAATGACTCCAAACACTTGTTTTAGTTTTAAACATGATAATTCACATTTAATAGTCATTTACAGTCAAAAGAGAAAACATTAAAAAATGGCCATTTCTGACCATCTGGAGAAAGTTCGACAGGTCTGGGGTCATCGTTTTTCATCAAAAAAGTCATTTTTTGAACTGTTGAAAAAATGATTCAAAATGTCAAATGGATTGTGCCTCATGTTGAATACCCACTTTTTAAAGCCCCACAGTGAACAAAATTGCCATTTTAGCAGACTTTTCCTCCTACTCAGAAGCTTCTATTTTGATCAATTTCTGGAAGAAAAATGACTCTAAACACTTGTCCTAGTTCTGGGACACCCCCGCGCCGCACGGCCACCAGCTGCTGTGTGCGCTCACCCTGCCTGACTGCCTCGTAGCTGCCTCGCTGATCCGCGTGACCACGCCCCCCTGCCTTCGCGCGGCGGGGCCGTGCTCGCCTGACCGGCCTCGGTAGTTTTTGCCTTCTGCATTCTTCTCCGTTTGTTTTGTTTTGTTTTGCCATTCTTTACTGCCTGTATCTTTTTACCCCGTGTTGTTAGTGCCTTCTAGTGCTGCTCTGCCCGTCGTCCCCCTCCCCGCTTCCCGCCACCGCCGATTGCCCTGCCCCTTTTGCTTTCTGTACCCTCCCCGCTCCCGCCTCCCAGCTGCTCCGCCCACCCGCGCACTTCGCCATATATGGCGACCGTGCGAACGCGCAGCGTTGACGCGCAGCGGGCGCGCCGATTGTGCGCCAAAGGTGCGCCAAAGGTAAGCCCGTCTGCACCCGTCCGCGCCTGGACCGCGCCCAGTGCCAGGACCCCTGGCCCCCACCGACGGAAGCCGCCCCGACGATCCTACAACGCCGCCGAACTCTTCGCACTCAACACCAGCGGCATCCCAGGATGCCACCGAGCCACCCCGAAGAACACCCA
Organism: Lissotriton helveticus; assembly: GCF_964261635.1. NCBI lineage: Eukaryota > Metazoa > Chordata > Amphibia > Caudata > Salamandridae > Lissotriton > Lissotriton helveticus. The sequence continues at coordinate 1,077,735,313 of NC_136063.1, read as the reverse complement.
CGGACCCTTCAGCTGCCACGCCTGCAAGTTCTCCTGCATCCGGACCTACCCTGCACCAACACCCGCCAAGCCGATCACCAGCAGCAACCACCTCAAGTGCATCCTGCTCAACACCCGCTCCGTCCACAGACACGCCATCGAACTCTGGAACCTCCTCGACACCACAGCCCCTGACGTCGCCTTCCTCACTGAGACCTGGATGAACGCCTCCTCAGCGCCCGACATCGCCATCGCCATCCCAAAGGGCTACAAGATCACACGAAGGGACCGCACCGCCAACCAGACGGGAGGAGGCATCGCCATCATCCACAGAGACACCATCCGCATCACGACCAACACCGAGGACACCCTAACCACCGCTGAACACCTGCACTTCCAGATCCACACGGACCCCAGGACAACCCTCAGAGGCACCCTGATCTACCGACCCCCAGGAACACGCACACGATTCAGCGAGGACATCGCCGACTTCATCAGCCCGCATGCCCTCCCCTCCGCCGACTACATCCTCCTGGGGGACCTCAACTTCCACCTGGAGAACAACAGCGACCGCAACACCACCACCCTGCTCGACAACCTCGCCAACCTCGGACTCAAGCAGCTGGTGACCACCCCCACCCACCTCGCCGGACACACTCTCGACGCCGTCTTCTCATCCAGCAAAGACATCGCCTTCAGCCACGCCACAGGACTCCACTGGACGGACCACAGCTGCGTCCACTTCACCTTCAAAAGAACGACGATCCACCACCACCAGCAACAGGTCGCCCGAAGAAGCTGGAACAAGATCACAGCCGACCAGCTCACCGCCTCCCTGAGCCAGCACCCTCCCGCCGGCTCAGCGAACCCCAGCCAGGCCGCCGACAACCTCACCAAGTGGATCAGCAACTGCGCGGACGAACTCGCCCCTCTGAGGACCCCGCCCAGCAGACCCGGCAGCAGAAAAACCCCATGGTTCACCGACAAACTCAAGAGCTCCAAGAAGAACTGCCGAGCCCTCGAGAAAGCGTGGAGAAGGGAACCAACAATGGACAACATGACCAACCTCAAGCGCGCCACCCGGAAACACCACCAACTGATCCGCGCCACCAAGAAAAATGCCTACAAGGACCGGCTAGACAACAACGCACACAACTGCAAGGAACTCTTCAACATCATGAAAGAGCTCTCCAACCCCAACGCCGGGAACAACGACATCACCCCGTCGCAAGACCTCTGCAACTCCCTCGCCTCATTCTTCCACAACAAGATCGCGGACATACACAACAGTTTCAGCATCCAACCGACGCACGCCACGACCACAGCAACGCCACCCACCACCACCCTCCGCGCCTGGACTCCGATCAGCACCGAAGACACCATCCGCACCATGAACTCCATCCACTCCGGATCTCCAACCGACCCCTGCCCTCATCACGCCTTCAACAAGGCCGACGCTGTCATCGCACCCCACCTGCGGGACATCATCAACACCTCCTTCGACACCGCCACCTTCCCGGAGAGCTGGAAGCACGCGGAACTCAGCGCTCTACTCAAGAAACCTACAGCGGACCCCACCGAACTCAAGAATTACCGTCCCATCTCGCTCCTCCTGTTCCCGGCCAAAGTCATCGAAAAGACCGTCAACAAACAGCTGGCCGCCTTCCTCGAGACGAATGGATCCCTCGACCCCTCACAGTCTGGCTTCCGAGCCAACCACAGCACAGAGACCGCCCTCATCGCTGCCACTGATGACATCCGAACCCTGATGGACAACGGAGAAACAGCGGCCCTCATCCTCCTAGACCTCTCCGCGGCGTTCGACACTGTCTGCCACCGCACCCTAGTACAGCGCCTCGGCAACATCGGAATCCAGGAGAAGGCACTAGAATGGATCACCTCCTTCCTCGACGGAAGAACACAAAGAGTCCGCCTACCACCGTACAAATCAGAGGCCACCAAAGTCATCTGCGGCGTCCCCCAAGGATCCTCGCTGAGCCCCACCCTCTTCAACGTCTACATGAGTCCCCTCGCAGGCATCGCACGCAAACACAACCTCAACATAATCTCCTACGCCGACGACACCCAGCTGATCCTCTCCCTGACCAACGACCCCGATGCCGCCAGAACCAACCTGCACGAAGGGATGAGAGATGTAGCCGAGTGGATGACTAGCAGCCGCCTGAAACTGAACTCAGACAAGACGGAGGTCCTCATCCTGGGCTCCTCGCCCTCCGCCTGGGATGACTCCTGGTGGCCCCCCGCCCTGGGCACCGCACCCAAACCGACGGACCACGCACGCAACCTGGGCTTCATCCTGGACTCCTCCCTCTCCATGACCAGACAACTCAACGCCGTCTCCTCGTCATGCTTCAACATCCTACGCATGCTACGGAAGATCTTCTGGTGGATCCCCACCGAGACCAGGAAGACCGTCACCCAGGCCCTCGTCACCAGCCGACTGGACTACGGCAACGCCCTCTACGCCGGAACCACCGCCAAGCTCCAGAAGAGACTCCAGCGGATACAGAATGCCTCAGCCAGACTCATCCTCGACCTCCCACGAAACAGCCACATCTCCGGACACCTGAGAGACCTGCACTGGCTCCCCGTCAGGAAAAGAATCACCTTCCGTCTCCTCACCCACGCACACAAAGCCCTGCACGACCAAGGCCCGAGCTACCTCAACAACCGAATCAACTTCTACGCTCCCAAACGCCACCTCAGATCAACCAGCCACGCCCTCGCCGAGGTCCCACGCATCCGAAGACCGACAACAGGAGGAAGGTCCTTCTCCTACCTAGCCGCCAAGACCTGGAACTCCCTCCCGACCGACCTTCGCCTGACCCAAGACCACCTCACCTTCAGGAAGAAGCTCAAGACCTGGCTGTTCGAGCAGTAACGGCACCCCCCCTCCTAGCGCCTTGAGACCCTACGGGTGAGTAGTGCGCTATATAAATGTACTGATTGATTGATTGATTTTTTTAGTTCCAAACATGATAATTCACATTTAACAGTCATTTACAGTCAAAAGAGAATACATTAAAAAATGACCTTTTCTGACCATCTGGAGAAAGTTCGACAGGTCTGGGGTCATCGTTTTTCATCAAAAAAATAATTTTTTGAACTGTTGAAAAAATGATTCAAAATGTCAAAGGGACTGTGCCTCATGTTGAATAACCACTTTTTAAAGCCCCACAGTGACCAAAATTGCCATTTTTACAGACTTTTCCTCCTACTCAGAAGCTTCTATTTCTACCAATTTCTGGCAGAAAAAATTACTCTAAACAACTAATTTTAGTTCCAAACATGATAATTCACATTTAACAGTTGTTTACAGTCAGAAGAGAAAACAATAAAAAAATGACCATTTCTGAACATCTGGAGAAAGTTCGACAGGTCCGGGGTCATTGTTTTTCATCAAAAAATTTATTTTTTGAACTGTTGAAAAAATGATTCAAAATGTCAAATGGATTGTGCCTCATGTTGAATACCCACTTTTTAAAGCCCCACAGTGACCAAAATTGCCATTTAACAGACTTTTCCTCCTACTCAGAAGCTTCTATTTCGACCAATTTCTGGCAGAAAAATGACTCCAAACACTTATTTTAGTTCCAAACATGATAATTCACATTTAATAGTCATTTACAGTCAAAAGAGAAAACAATAAAACATTACCATTTCTGACCATCTGGAGAAAGTTCGACAGGTTCAGGGTCATTGTTTTTCATCAAAAAAATTATTTTTTCAACTGTTGAAAAAATGATTCAAAATGTCAAATGGATTATGCCTCATGTTGAATATCCACTTTTTGAAGCCCCACAGTGACCAAAATTGCCATTTTTACAGACTTTTACTGCTATTCTGAAGCTTCTATTTCGACCAATTTCTGGCAGAAAAATTACTCTAAACAACTCATTTTACTTCCAAACATGATAATTCACATTTAACAGTCGTTTACAGTTAAAAGAGAAAACATTAAAAAATTACCATTTCTGACCATCTGGAGAAAGTTCGACAGGTCTGGGGTCATCGTTTTTCATCAAAAAAGTCATTTTTTGAACTGTTGAAAAAATGATTCAAAATGTCAAAGGGACTGTGCCTCATGTTGAATAACCACTTTTTAAAACCCCACAGTGACCAAAATTGCCATTTTTACAGACTTTTCCTCCTACTCAGAAGCTTCTAATTCTACCAATTTCTGGTAGAAAAATGACTCTAAACAAAACATTTTAGTTCCATACATGATAATGCACATTTAATAGTCGTTTACAGTCAAAAGAGAAAACATTAAAAAATGACCATTTCTAACCATCTGGAGAAAGTTTGACAGGTCCGGGGTCATCGATTTTCATCAAAAAAAATCTATTTTTTGAAATGTAGAAAAAATTATTACAAATGTCAAATGGATTGTGCCTCATGTTGAATAACCTCTTTTTAAAGCCCCACAGTGACCAAAATTGCAATTTTAAGAGACTTTTCTTCCTACTCAGAAGCTTCTCTTTCGACCAATTTCTGGCAGAAAAATTACTCTAAACAACTCAATTAGTTCCAAACATGATAATTTACATTTAACAGTCGTTTACACTCAAAAGAGAAAACATTACAAAAATGTCCATTTCGACCATCTGGAGAAAGTTCGACAGGTCCGGGGTCATCGTTTTTCATCAAAAAATTAATTTTTTGAACTGTTGAAAAAATTATTCAAAATGTCAAAGGGATTGTGCCTCATATTGAATAACCACTTTTTAAAGCCCCACAGTGACCAAAATTGCCAATTTACAGACTTTTCTTCCTACTCAGAAGCTTCTATTTCGACCAATTTCTGGCAGAAAAAGTGACTCTAAACAACTCATTTTAGTTCCTAACATGATAATTTACATTTAACAGTCGTTTACAGTCAAAAGAGAAAACATTAAAAATGACAATTTTTGACCATCTGGTGAAAGTTCGACAGGTCCAGGGTCATCGTTTTTCATCAAAAATTGATTTTTTTCAACTGTTGAAAAAATGATTCAAAATGTCAAATGGATTGTGCCTCATGTTGAATACCCACTTTTTAAAGCCCCACAGTGACCAAAATTGCCAATTAACAGACTTTTCCTCCTACTCAGCAGCTTCTATTTCGACCAATTTCTGGCAGAAAAATTACTCCAAACACTTATTTTAGTTCCAAACATGATAATTCACATTTAATAGTCATTTACAGTCAAAAGAGAAAACAATAAAATATTACCATTTCTGACCATCTGGAGAAAGTTCGACAGGTTCGGGGTCATCGTTTTTCATCAAAAAAATTATTTTTTCAACTGTTGAAAAAACTGATTCAAAATGTCAAATGGATTATGCCTCATGTTGAATATCCACTTTTTGAAGCCCCACAGTGACCAAAATTGCCATTTTTACAGACTTTTACTGCTATTCAGAAGCTTCTATTTCTACCAATTTCTGGCAGAAAAATGACTCTAAACAACACATTTTAGTTCCAAACATGATAATTCACATTTAACAGTTGTTTACAGTCAAAAGAGAAAACATTAAAAAAATGACAATTTCTGACCATCTGGAGAAAGTTCGACAGGTCCGGGGTCATCGTTTTTCATCAAAAAATGTATTTTTTGAACTGTTGAAAAAATGATTCTAAATGTCAAATGGATTGTGCCTCATGTTGAATACCCACTTTTTAAAGCCCCAGAGTGACCAAAATTGCCATTTAACAGACTTTTCCTCCTACTCAGAAGCTTCTATTTCGACCAATTTCTGGCAGAAAAATGACTCCAAACACTTGTTTTAGTATTAAACATGATAATTCACATTTAATAGTCATTTACAGTCAAAAGAGAAAACAATAAAACATTACCATTTCTGACCATCTGGAGAAAGTTCGACAGGTTCGGGGTCATTGTTTTTCATCAAAAAAAATATTTTTTCAACTGTTGAAAAAATGATTCAAAATGTCAAATGGATTATGCCTCATGTTGAATATCCACTTTTTGAAGCCCCACAGTGACCAAAATTGCCATTTTTACAGACTTTTACTGCTATTCAGAAGCTTCTATTTCGACCAATTTCTGGAAGAAAACTGACTCTAAACACTTATTTTAGTTCCAAACATGATAATTCACATTTAACAGTCATTTACAGTCAAAAGAGAATACATTAAAAAATGACCTTTTCTGACCATCTGGAGAAAGTTCGACAGGTCTGGGGTCATCGTTTTTCATTAAAAAAGTAATTTTTTGAACTGTTGAAAAAATGATTCAAAATGTCAAAGGGACTGTGCCTCATGTTGAATAACCACTTTTTGAAGCCCCACAGTGACCAAAATTGCCATTTTTACAGACTTTTCCTTCTACTCAGAAGCTTCTATTTCTACCAATTTCTGGCAGAAAAATTACTCTAAACAACACATTTTAGTTCCATACATGATAATGCACATTTAATAGTTGTTTACAGTCAAAAGAGAAAACATTAAAAAATGACCATTTCTGACCATCTGGAGAAAGTTCGACAGGTCCGGGGTCATCGTTTTTCATCCAAAAATTTATTTTTTGAACTGTTGAAAAAATGATTCAAAATGTCAAATGGATTGTGCCTCATGTTGAATACCCACTTTTTAAAGCCCCACAGTGACCAAAATTGCCATTTAACAGACTTTTCCTCCTACTCAGAAGCTTCTATTTCGACCAATTTCTGGCAGAAAAATGACTCCAAACACTTATTTTAGTTCCAAACATGATAATTCACATTTAATAGTCATTACAGTCAAAAGAGAAAACAATAAAACATTACCATTTCTGACCATCTGGAGAAAGTTCGACAGGTTCGGGGTCATTGTTTTTCATCAAAAACATTATTTTTTCAACTGTTGAAAAAATGATTCAAAATGTCAAATGGATTATGCCTCATGTTGAATATCCACTTTTTGAAGCCCCACAGTGACCAAAATTGCAATTTTTACAGACTTTTACTGCTATTCAGAAGCTTCTATTTCGACCAATTTCTGGCAGAAAACATGACTCTAAACAACTCATTTTAGTTCCATACATGATAATGCACATTTTATAGTCGTTTACAATAAAAAGAGAATACATTAAAAAATGACCATTTCTGACCATCTGGAGAAAGTTTGACAGGTCCGGGGTCATCGTTTTTCATCAAAAAATCTATTTTTTCAAATGTAGAAAAAATTATTCAAAATGTCAAATGGATTGTGCCTCATGTTGAATACCCACTTTTTAAAGCCCCACAGTGACCAAAATTGCCATTTAACAGACTTTTCCTCCTACTCAGAAGCTTCTATTTCGACCAATTTCTGGCAGAAAAATGACTCCAAACACTTATTTTAGTTCCAAACATGATAATTCACATTTAATAGTCATTTACAGTCAAAAGAGAAAACAATAAAACATTACCATTTCTGACCATCTGGAGAAAGTTCGACAGGTTCGGGGTCATTGTTTTTCATCAAAAACATTATTTTTTCAACTGTTGAAAAAATGATTCAAAATGTCAAATGGATTATGCCTCATGTTGAATATCCACTTTTTGAAGCCCCACAGTGACCAAAATTGCAATTTTTACAGACTTTTACTGCTATTCAGAAGCTTCTATTTCGACCAATTTCTGGCAGAAAACATGACTCTAAACAACTCATTTTAGTTCCATACATGATAATGCACATTTTATAGTCGTTTACAATAAAAAGAGAATACATTAAAAAATGACCATTTCTGACCATCTGGAGAAAGTTTGACAGGTCCGGGGTCATCGTTTTTCATCAAAAAATCTATTTTTTCAAATGTAGAAAAAATTATTCAAAATGTCAAATGGATTGTGCCTCATTTTGAATAACCACTTTTTAATGTCCCACAGTGACCAAAATTGCCATTTTTACAGACTTTTCCTCCTACTCAGAAGCTTCTATTTCTACAAATTTCTGGCAGAAAATGACTCTAAACAACACATTTTAGTTCCATACATGATAATGCACATTTAATAGTTGTTTACAGTCAAAAGAGAAAACATTAAAAAATGACCATTTCTGACCATCTGGAGAAAGTTCGACAGGTCCGGGGTCATCGTTTTTCATCCAAAAATTATTTTTTCAAATGTAGAAAAAATTATTCAAAATGTCAAATGGATTGTGCCTCATGTTGAATAACCACTTTTTAAAGCCCCACAGTGACCAAAATTGCTATTTTAACAGACTTTTCTTCCTACTCAGAAGCTTTTTTACCAATTTCTGGCAGAAAAATTACTCTAAACAACTCATTTTAGTTTCAAACATGATAATTCACATTTAACAGTTGTTTACAGTCAGAAGAGAAAACAATAAAAAAATGACCATTTCTGACCATCTGGAGAAAGTTCGACAGGTCCGGGGTCATCGTTTTTCATCAAAAATTTTTTTTTTGAACTGTTGAAAAAATGATTCAAAATGTCAAATGGATTGTGCCTCATGTTGAATACCCACTTTTTAAAGCCCCACAGTGACCAAAATTGCCATTTTAGAAGACTTTTCCTCCTACTCAGAAGCTTCTATTTTGACCAATTTCTGGAAGAAAAATGACTCTAAACACTTATTTTAGTTCCAAACATGATAATTCACATTTAACAGTCATTTATAGTCAAAAGAGAATACATTAAAAAATTACCTTCTCTGACCATCTGGAGAAAGTTCGACAGGTCTGGGGTCATCGTTTTTCATCAAAAAATTCATTTTTTGAACTGTTGAAAAAATGATTCAAAATGTCAAAGGGACTGTGCCTCATGTTGAATAACCACTTTTTAAAGCCCCACAGTGACCAAAATTGCCATTTTTACAGACTTTTCCTCCTACTCAGAAGCTTCTATTTCTACCAATTTCTGGCAGAAAAATGACTCTAAACAACACATTTTAGTTCCATACATGATAATGCACATTTAATAGTCATTTACAGTCAAAAGAGAAAACATTAAAAATGACCATTTCTGACCATCTGGAGAAAGTTTGACAGGTCCGGGGTCATCGTTTTTCATCAAAAAATCTATTTTTTCAAATGTAGAAAAAATTATTCAAAATGTCAAATGGATTGTGCCTCATGTTGAATACCCACTTTTTAAAGCCCCACAGTGACCAAAATTGCCATTTAACAGACTTTTCCTCCTACTCAGAAGCTTCTATTTCGACCAATTTCTGGCAGAAAAATGACTCCAAACACTTATTTTAGTTCCAAACATGATAATTCACATTTAATAGTCATTTACAGTCAAAAGAGAAAACAATAAAACATTACCATTTCTGACCATCTGGAGAAAGTTCGACAGGTTCGGGGTCATTGTTTTTCATCAAAAACATTATTTTTTCAACTGTTGAAAAAATGATTCAAAATGTCAAATGGATTATGCCTCATGTTGAATATCCACTTTTTGAAGCCCCACAGTGACCAAAATTGCAATTTTTACAGACTTTTACTGCTATTCAGAAGCTTCTATTTCGACCAATTTCTGGCAGAAAACATGACTCTAAACAACTCATTTTAGTTCCATACATGATAATGCACATTTTATAGTCGTTTACAATAAAAAGAGAATACATTAAAAAATGACCATTTCTGACCATCTGGAGAAAGTTTGACAGGTCCGGGGTCATCGTTTTTCATCAAAAAATCTATTTTTTCAAATGTAGAAAAAATTATTCAAAATGTCAAATGGATTGTGCCTCATTTTGAATAACCACTTTTTAATGTCCCACAGTGACCAAAATTGCCATTTTTACAGACTTTTCCTCCTACTCAGAAGCTTCTATTTCTACAAATTTCTGGCAGAAAATGACTCTAAACAACACATTTTAGTTCCATACATGATAATGCACATTTAATAGTTGTTTACAGTCAAAAGAGAAAACATTAAAAAATGACCATTTCTGACCATCTGGAAAAAGTTCGACAGGTCCGGGGTCATCGTTTTTCATCCAAAAATTATTTTTTCAAATGTAGAAAAAATTATTCAAAATGTCAAATGGATTGTGCCTCATGTTGAATAACCACTTTTTAAAGCCCCACAGTGACCAAAATTGCTATTTTAACAGACTTTTCTTCCTACTCAGAAGCTTTTTTACCAATTTCTGGCAGAAAAATTACTCTAAACAACTCATTTTAGTTTCAAACATGATAATTCACATTTAACAGTTGTTTACAGTCAGAAGAGAAAACAATAAAAAAATGACAATTTCTGACCATCTGGAGAAAGTTCGACAGGTCCGGGGTCATCGTTTTTCATCAAAAATTTTTTTTTTGAACCGTTGAAAAAATGATTCAAAATGTCAAATGGATTGTGCCTCATGTTGAATACCCACTTTTTAAAGCCCCACAGTGACCAAAATTGCCATTTTAGAAGACTTTTCCTCCTACTCAGAAGCTTCTATTTTGACCAATTTCTGGAAGAAAAATGACTCTAAACACTTATTTTAGTTCCAAACATGATAATTCACATTTAACAGTCATTTATAGTTAAAAGAGAATACATTAAAAAATTACCTTTTCTGACCATCTGGAGAAAGTTCGACAGGTCTGGGGTCATCGTTTTTCATCAAAAAATTCATTTTTTGAACTGTTGAAAAAATGATTCAAAATGTCAAAGGGACTGTGCCTCATGTTGAATAACCACTTTTTAAAGCCCCACAGTGACCAAAATTGCCATTTTTACAGACTTTTCCTCCTACTCAGAAGCTTCTATTTCTACCAATTTCTGGCAGAAAAATGACTCTAAACAACACATTTTAGTTCCATACATAATAATGCACATTTAATAGTTGTTTACAGTCAAAAGAGAAAACATTAAAAAATGACCATTTCTGACCATCTGGAGAAAGTTTGACAGGTCCGGGGTCATCGTTTTTCATCAAAAAATCTATTTTTTCAAATGTAGAAAAAATTATTCAAAATGTCAAATGGATTGTGCCTCATGTTGAATAACCACTTTTTAAAGCCCCACAGTGACCAAAATTGCCATTTTTACAGACTTTTCCTCCTACTCAGAAGCTTCTATTTCTACCAATTTCTGGCAGAAAAATGACTCTAAACAACACATTTTAGTTCCATACATGATAATGCACATTTTATATTTGTTTACAGTCAAAAGAGAAAACATTAAAAAATGACCATTTCTGACTATCTGGAGAAAGTTCGACAGGTCCGGGGTCATCGTTTTTCATCCAAAAATTATTTTTTCAAATGTAGAAAAAATTATTCAAAATGTCAAATGGATTGTGCCTCATGTTGAATAACCACTTTTTAAAGCCCCACAGTGACCAAAATTGCTATTTTAACAGACTTTTCTTCCTACTCAGAAGCTTCCCTACCAATTTCTGGCAGAAAAATTACTCTAAACAACTCATTTTAGTTCCAAACATGATAATTCACATTTAACAGTTGTTTACAGTCAGAAGAGAAAACAATAAAACATTACCATTTCTGACCATCTGGAGAAAGTTTGACAGGTCCGGGGTCATTGTTTTTCATCAAAAAATTTATTTTTTGAACTGTTGAAAAAATGATTCAATATGTCAAATGGATTGTGCCTCATGTTGAATACCCACTTTTTAACCTTTTCGGTGCGACCGCGTTTCCCCCTCCGGTGCTGGGCCGTAATAGAAAAGGGCGTGGTCATGACGGAACGGTTCCGTCATGAGCACTGCTCAACCGACGCTCATGACGGAACCGCTCCATCATGAGCACCGAAGGGGTTAAAGCCCCACAGTGACCAAAATTGCCATTTAACAGACTTTTCCTCCTACTCAGAAGCTTCTATTTTGACCAATTACTGGAAGAAAAATGACTCTAAACACTTATTTTGGTTCCAAACATGATAATTCACATTTAACAGTCATTTACAGTCAAAAGAGAATACATTAAAAAAATTACCTTTTCTGACCATCTGGAGAAAGTTCGACAGGTCTGGGGTCATCGTTTTTCATCAAAAAATTCATTTTTGGAACTGTTGAAAAAATGATTCAAAATGTCAAAGGGACTGTGCCTCATGTTGAATAACCACTTTTTAAAGCCCCACAGTGACCAAAATTGCCATTTTTACAGACTTTTCCTCCTACTCAGAAGCTTCTATTTCTACCAATTTCTGGCAGAAAAATGACTCTAAACAACACATTTTAGTTCCATACATGATAATGCACATTTAATAGTCATTTACAGTCAAAAGAGAAAACATTAAAAAATGACCATTTCTGACCATCTGGAGAAAGTTTGACAGGTCCGGGGTCATCGTTTTTCATCAAAAAATCTATTTTTTCAAATGTAGAAAAAATTATTAAAAATGTCAAATGGATTGTGCCTCAGGTTGAATAACCACTTTTAAGGCCCCACAGTGACCAAAATTGCTATTTTAAGAGACTTTTCTTCCTACTCAGAAGCTTCTCTTTCGACCAATTTCTGGCAGAAAAATTACTCTAAACAACTCATTTTAGTTCCAAACATGATAATTCACATTTAACAGTTGTTTACAGTCGAAAGATAAAACAATAAAAAATGACCATTTCTGACCATCTGGAGAAAGTTCGACAGGTCCGGGGTCATCGTTTTTCATCAAAAAATTTATTTTTTGAACTGTTGAAAAAATGATTCAAAATGTCAAATGGATTGTGCCTCATGTTGAATGCCCACTTTTTAAAGCCCCACAGTGACCAAAATTGCCATTTAAAAGACTTTTCCTCCTACTCAGAAGCTTCTATTTCGACCAATTTCTGGCAGAAAAATTACTCCAAACACTTATTTTAGTTCCAAACATGATAATTCACATTTAATAGTCATTTACAGTCAAAAGAGAAAACAATAAAATATTACCATTTCTGACCATCTGGAGAAAGTTCGACAGGTTCGGGGTCATCGTTTTTCATCAAAAAAATTATTTTTTCAACTGTTGAAAAAACTGATTCAAAATGTCAAATGGATTGTGCCTCATGTTGAATATCCACTTTTTGAAGCCCCACAGTGACCAAAATTGCCATTTTTACAGACTTTTACTGCTATTCAGAAGCTTCTATTTCTACCAATTTCTGGCAGAAAAATGACTCTAAACAACACATTTTAGTTCCAAACATGATAATTCACATTTAACAGTTGTTTACAGTCAAAAGAGAAAACATTAAAAAAATGACAATTTCTGACCATCTGGAGAAAGTTCGACAGGTCCGGGTTCATCGTTTTTCATCAAAAAATGTATTTTTTGAACTGTTGAAAAAATGATTCTAAATGTCAAATGGATTGTGCCTCATGTTGAATACCCACTTTTTAAAGCCCCAGAGTGACCAAAATTGCCATTTAACAGACTTTTCCTCCTACTCAGAAGCTTCTATTTCGACCAATTTCTGGCAGAAAAATGACTCCAAACACTTGTTTTAGTATTAAACATGATAATTCACATTTAATAGTCATTTACAGTCAAAAGAGAAAACAATAAAACATTACCATTTCTGACCATCTGGAGAAAGTTCGACAGGTTCGGGGTCATTGTTTTTCATCAAAATAAATATTTTTTCAACTGTTGAAAAAATGATTCAAAATGTCAAATGGATTATGCCTCATGTTGAATATCCACTTTTTGAAGCCCCACAGTGACCAAAATTGCCATTTTTACAGACTTTTCCTTCTACTCAGAAGCTTCTATTTCTACCAATTTCTGGCAGAAAAATTACTCTAAACAACACATTTTAGTTCCATACATGATAATGCACATTTAATAGTTGTTTACAGTCAAAAGAGAAAACATTAAAAAATGACCATTTCTGACCATCTGGAGAAAGTTCGACAGGTCCGGGGTCATCGTTTTTCATCCAAAAATTAATTTTTTGAACTGTTGAAAAAATGATTCAAAATGTCAAATGGATTGTGCCTCATGTTGAATACCCACTTTTTAAAGCCCCACAGTGACCAAAATTGCCATTTAACAGACTTTTCCTCCTACTCAGAAGCTTCTATTTCGACCAATTTCTGGCAGAAAAATGACTCCAAACACTTATTTTAGTTCCAAACATGATAATTCACATTTAATAGTCATTTACAGTCAAAAGAGAAAACAATAAAACATTACCATTTCTGACCATCTGGAGAAAGTTCGACAGGTCTGGGGTCATCGTTTTTCATTAAAAAAGTAATTTTTTGAACTGTTGAAAAAATGATTCAAAATGTCAAAGGGACTGTGCCTCATGTTGAATAACCACTTTTTAAAGCCCCACAGTGACCAAAATTGCCATTTTTACAGACTTTTCCTTCTACTCAGAAGCTTCTATTTCTACCAATTTCTGGCAGAAAAATTACTCTAAACAACACATTTTAGTTCCATACATGATAATGCACATTTAATAGTTGTTTACAGTCAAAAGAGAAAACATTAAAAAATGACCATTTCTGACCATCTGGAGAAAGTTCGACAGGTCCGGGGTCATCGTTTTTCATCCAAAAATTAATTTTTTGAACTGTTGAAAAAATGATTCAAAATGTCAAATGGATTGTGCCTCATGTTGAATACCCACTTTTTAAAGCCCCACAGTGACCAAAATTGCCATTTAACAGACTTTTCCTCCTACTCAGAAGCTTCTATTTCGACCAATTTCTGGCAGAAAAATGACTCCAAACACTTATTTTAGTTCCAAACATGATAATTCACATTTAATAGTCATTTACAGTCAAAAGAGAAAACAATAAAACATTACCATTTCTGACCATCTGGAGAAAGTTCGACAGGTCTGGGGTCATCGTTTTTCATTAAAAAAGTAATTTTTTGAACTGTTGAAAAAATGATTCAAAATGTCAAAGGGACTGTGCCTCATGTTGAATAACCACTTTTTAAAGCCCCACAGTGACCAAAATTGCCATTTTTACAGACTTTTCCTTCTACTCAGAAGCTTCTATTTCTACCAATTTCTGGCAGAAAAATTACTCTAAACAACACATTTTAGTTCCATACATGATAATGCACATTTAATAGTTGTTTACAGTCAAAAGAGAAAACATTAAAAAATGACCATTTCTGACCATCTGGAGAAAGTTCGACAGGTCCGGGGTCATCGTTTTTCATCCAAAAATAAATTTTTTGAACTGTTGAAAAAATGATTCAAAATGTCAAATGGATTGTGCCTCATGTTGAATACCCACTTTTTAAAGCCCCACAGTGACCAAAATTGCCATTTAACAGACTTTTCCTCCTACTCAGAAGCTTCTATTTCGACCAATTTCTGGCAGAAAAATGACTCCAAACACTTATTTTAGTTCCAAACATGATAATTCACATGTAATAGTCATTTACAGTCAAAAGAGAAAACAATAAAACATTACCATTTCTGACCATCTGGAGAAAGTTCGACAGGTTCGGGGTCATTGTTTTTCATCAAAAACATTATTTTTTCAACTGTTGAAAAAATGATTCAAAATGTCAAATGGATTATGCCTCATGTTGAATATCCACTTTTTGAAGCCCCACAGTGACCAAAATTGCAATTTTGACAGACTTTTACTGCTATTCAGAAGCTTCTATTTCGACCAATTTCTGGCAGAAAACATGACTCTAAACAACTCATTTTAGTTCCATACATGATAATGCACATTTTATAGTCTTTTACAATAAAAAGAGAATACATTAAAAAATGACCATTTCTGACCATCTGGAGAAAGTTTGACAGGTCCGGGGTCATCGTTTTTCATCAAAAAATCAATTTTTTCAAATGTAGAAAAAATTATTCAAAATGTCAAATGGATTGTGCCTCATTTTGAATAACCACTTTTTAATGCCCCACAGTGACCAAAATTGCCATTTTTACAGACTTTTCCTCCTACTCAGAAGCTTCTATTTCTACCCATTTCTGGCAGAAAAATGACTCTAAACAACACATTTTAGTTCCATACATGATAATGCACATTTAATAGTTGTTTACAGTCAAAAGAGAAAACATTAAAAAATGACCATTTCTGACCATCTGGAGAAAGTTCGACAGGTCCGGGGTCATCGTTTTTCATCCAAAAATTATTTTTTCAAATGTAGAAAAAATTATTCAAAATGTCAAATGGATTGTGCCTCATGTTGAATAACCACTTTTTAAAGCCCCACAGTGACCAAAATTGCTATTTTAACAGACTTTTCTTCCTACTCAGAAGCTTTTTTACCAATTTCTGGCAGAAAAATTACTCTAAACAACTCATTTTAGTTCCAAACATGATAATTCACATTTAACAGTTGTTTACAGTCAGAAGAGAAAACAATAAAAAAATGACCATTTCTGACCATCTGGAGAAAGTTCGACAGGTCCGGGGTCATCGTTTTTCATCAAAAAAATTTTTTTTTGAACTGTTGAAAAAATGATTCAAAATGTCAAATGGATTGTGCCTCATGTTGAATACCCACTTTTTAAAGCCCCACAGTGACCAAAATTGCCATTTTAGAAGACTTTTCCTCCTACTCAGAAGCTTCTATTTTGACCAATTTCTGGAAGAAAAATGACTCTAAACACTTATTTTAGTTCCAAACATGATAATTCACATTTAACAGTCATTTATAGTCAAAAGAGAATACATTAAAAAATTACCTTCTCTGACCATCTGGAGAAAGTTCGACAGGTCTGGGGTCATCGTTTTTCATCAAAAAATTCATTTTTTGAACTGTTGAAAAAATGATTCAAAATGTCAAAGGGACTGTGCCTCATGTTGAATAACCACTTTTTAAAGCCCCACAGTGACCAAAATTGCCATTTTTACAGACTTTTCCTCCTACTCAGAAGCTTCTATTTCTACCAATTTCTGGCAGAAAAATGACTCTAAACAACACATTTTAGTTCCATACATGATAATGCACATTTAATAGTCATTTACAGTCAAAAGAGAAAACATTAAAAATGACCATTTCTGACCATCTGGAGAAAGTTTGACAGGTCCGGGGTCATCGTTTTTCATCAAAAAATCTATTTTTTCAAATGTAGAAAAAATTATTCAAAATGTCAAATGGATTGTGCCTCATGTTGAATACCCACTTTTTAAAGCCCCACAGTGACCAAAATTGCCATTTAACAGACTTTTCCTCCTACTCAGAAGCTTCTATTTCGACCAATTTCTGGCAGAAAAATGACTCCAAACACTTATTTTAGTTCCAAACATGATAATTCACATTTAATAGTCATTTACAGTCAAAAGAGAAAACAATAAAACATTACCATTTCTGACCATCTGGAGAAAGTTCGACAGGTTCGGGGTCATTGTTTTTCATCAAAAACATTATTTTTTCAACTGTTGAAAAAATGATTCAAAATGTCAAATGGATTATGCCTCATGTTGAATATCCACTTTTTGAAGCCCCACAGTGACCAAAATTGCAATTTTTACAGACTTTTACTGCTATTCAGAAGCTTCTATTTCGACCAATTTCTGGCAGAAAACATGACTCTAAACAACTCATTTTAGTTCCATACATGATAATGCACATTTTATAGTCGTTTACAATAAAAAGAGAATACATTAAAAAATGACCATTTCTGACCATCTGGAGAAAGTTTGACAGGTCCGGGGTCATCGTTTTTCATCAAAAAATCTATTTTTTCAAATGTAGAAAAAATTATTCAAAATGTCAAATGGATTGTGCCTCATTTTGAATAACCACTTTTTAATGTCCCACAGTGACCAAAATTGCCATTTTTACAGACTTTTCCTCCTACTCAGAAGCTTCTATTTCTACAAATTTCTGGCAGAAAATGACTCTAAACAACACATTTTAGTTCCATACATGATAATGCACATTTAATAGTTGTTTACAGTCAAAAGAGAAAACATTAAAAAATGACCATTTCTGACCATCTGGAGAAAGTTCGACAGGTCCGGGGTCATCGTTTTTCATCCAAAAATTATTTTTTCAAATGTAGAAAAAATTATTCAAAATGTCAAATGGATTGTGCCTCATGTTGAATAACCACTTTTTAAAGCCCCACAGTGACCAAAATTGCTATTTTAACAGACTTTTCTTCCTACTCAGAAGCTTTTTTACCAATTTCTGGCAGAAAAATTACTCTAAACAACTCATTTTAGTTTCAAACATGATAATTCACATTTAACAGTTGTTTACAGTCAGAAGAGAAAACAATAAAAAAATGACAATTTCTGACCATCTGGAGAAAGTTCGACAGGTCCGGGGTCATCGTTTTTCATCAAAAAATTTTTTTTTGAACCGTTGAAAAAATGATTCAAAATGTCAAATGGATTGTGCCTCATGTTGAATACCCACTTTTTAAAGCCCCACAGTGACCAAAATTGCCATTTTAGAAGACTTTTCCTCCTACTCAGAAGCTTCTATTTTGACCAATTTCTGGAAGAAAAATGACTCTAAACACTTATTTTAGTTCCAAACATGATAATTCACATTTAACAGTCATTTATAGTTAAAAGAGAATACATTAAAAAATTACCTTTTCTGACCATCTGGAGAAAGTTCGACAGGTCTGGGGTCATCGTTTTTCATCAAAAAATTCATTTTTTGAACTGTTGAAAAAATGATTCAAAATGTCAAAGGGACTGTGCCTCATGTTGAATAACCACTTTTTAAAGCCCCACAGTGACCAAAATTGCCATTTTTACAGACTTTTCCTCCTACTCAGAAGCTTCTATTTCTACCAATTTCTGGCAGAAAAATGACTCTAAACAACACATTTTAGTTCCATACATAATAATGCACATTTAATAGTTGTTTACAGTCAAAAGAGAAAACATTAAAAAATGACCATTTCTGACCATCTGGAGAAAGTTTGACAGGTCCGGGGTCATCGTTTTTCATCAAAAAATCTATTTTTTCAAATGTAGAAAAAATTATTCAAAATGTCAAATGGATTGTGCCTCATGTTGAATAACCACTTTTTAAAGCCCCACAGTGACCAAAATTGCCATTTTTACAGACTTTTCCTCCTACTCAGAAGCTTCTATTTCTACCAATTTCTGGCAGAAAAATGACTCTAAACAACACATTTTAGTTCCATACATGATAATGCACATTTTATATTTGTTTACAGTCAAAAGAGAAAACATTAAAAAATGACCATTTCTGACTATCTGGAGAAAGTTCGACAGGTCCGGGGTCATCGTTTTTCATCCAAAAATTATTTTTTCAAATGTAGAAAAAATTATTCAAAATGTCAAATGGATTGTGCCTCATGTTGAATAACCACTTTTTAAAGCCCCACAGTGACCAAAATTGCTATTTTAACAGACTTTTCTTCCTACTCAGAAGCTTCCCTACCAATTTCTGGCAGAAAAATTACTCTAAACAACTCATTTTAGTTCCAAACATGATAATTCACATTTAACAGTTGTTTACAGTCAGAAGAGAAAACAATAAAACATTACCATTTCTGACCATCTGGAGAAAGTTCGACAGGTCCGGGGTCATTGTTTTTCATCAAAAAATTTATTTTTTGAACTGTTGAAAAAATGATTCAATATGTCAAATGGATTGTGCCTCATGTTGAATACCCACTTTTTAACCTTTTCGGTGCGACCGCGTTTCCCCCTCCGGTGCTGGGCCGTAATAGAAAAGGGCGTGGTCATGACGGAACGGTTCCGTCATGAGCACTGCTCAACCGACGCTCATGACGGAACCGCTCCATCATGAGCACCGAAGGGGTTAAAGCCCCACAGTGACCAAAATTGCCATTTAACAGACTTTTCCTCCTACTCAGAAGCTTCTATTTCAACCAATTTCTGGCAGAAAAATGACTCCATACACTTATTTTAGTTCCAAACATGATAATTCACATTTAATAGTCATTTACAGTCAAAAGAGAAAACAATAAAACATTACCATTTCTGACCATCTGGAGAAAGTTCGACAGGTTCGGGGACATTGTTTTTCATCAAAAAAATTATTTTTCCAACTGTTGAAAAAATGATTCAAAATGTCAAATGGATTGTGCCTCATGTTGAATACCCACTTTTTAAAGCCCCACAGTGACCAAAATTGCCATTTTAGCAGATTTTTCCTCCTACTAAGAAGCTTCTATTTTGACCAATTACTGGAAGAAAAATGACTCTAAACACTTATTTTGGTTCCAAACATGATAATTCACATTTAACAGTCATTTACAGTCAAAAGAGAATACATTAAAAAAATTACCTTTTCTGACCATCTGGAGAAAGTTCGACAGGTCCGGGGTCATCGTTTTTCATCAAAAAATTTATTTTTTGAACTGTTGAAAAAATGATTCAAAATGTCAAATGGATTGTGCCTCATGTTGAATGCCCACTTTTTAAAGCCCCACAGTGACCAAAATTGCCATTTAACAGACTTTTCCTCCTACTCAGAAGCTTCTATTTCGACCAATTTCTGGCAGAAAAATTACTCCAAACACTTATTTTAGTTCCAAACATGATAATTCACATTTAATAGTCATTTACAGTCAAAAGAGAAAACAATAAAATATTACCATTTCTGACCATCTGGAGAAAGTTCGACAGGTTCGGGGTCATCGTTTTTCATCAAAAAAATTATTTTTTCAACTGTTGAAAAAACTGATTCAAAATGTCAAATGGATTGTGCCTCATGTTGAATATCCACTTTTTGAAGCCCCACAGTGACCAAAATTGCCATTTTTACAGACTTTTACTGCTATTCAGAAGCTTCTATTTCTACCAATTTCTGGCAGAAAAATGACTCTAAACAACACATTTTAGTTCCAAACATGATAATTCACATTTAACAGTTGTTTACAGTCAAAAGAGAAAACATTAAAAAAATGACAATTTCTGACCATCTGGAGAAAGTTCGACAGGTCCGGGTTCATCGTTTTTCATCAAAAAATGTATTTTTTGAACTGTTGAAAAAATGATTCTAAATGTCAAATGGATTGTGCCTCATGTTGAATACCCACTTTTTAAAGCCCCAGAGTGACCAAAATTGCCATTTAACAGACTTTTCCTCCTACTCAGAAGCTTCTATTTCGACCAATTTCTGGCAGAAAAATGACTCCAAACACTTGTTTTAGTATTAAACATGATAATTCACATTTAATAGTCATTTACAGTCAAAAGAGAAAACAATAAAACATTACCATTTCTGACCATCTGGAGAAAGTTCGACAGGTTCGGGGTCATTGTTTTTCATCAAAATAAATATTTTTTCAACTGTTGAAAAAATGATTCAAAATGTCAAATGGATTATGCCTCATGTTGAATATCCACTTTTTGAAGCCCCACAGTGACCAAAATTGCCATTTTTACAGACTTTTCCTTCTACTCAGAAGCTTCTATTTCTACCAATTTCTGGCAGAAAAATTACTCTAAACAACACATTTTAGTTCCATACATGATAATGCACATTTAATAGTTGTTTACAGTCAAAAGAGAAAACATTAAAAAATGACCATTTCTGACCATCTGGAGAAAGTTCGACAGGTCCGGGGTCATCGTTTTTCATCCAAAAATTAATTTTTTGAACTGTTGAAAAAATTATTCAAAATGTCAAATGGATTGTGCCTCATGTTGAATACCCACTTTTTAAAGCCCCACAGTGACCAAAATTGCCATTTAACAGACTTTTCCTCCTACTCAGAAGCTTCTATTTCGACCAATTTCTGGCAGAAAAATGACTCCAAACACTTATTTTAGTTCCAAACATGATAATTCACATTTAATAGTCATTTACAGTCAAAAGAGAAAACAATAAAACATTACCATTTCTGACCATCTGGAGAAAGTTCGACAGGTCTGGGGTCATCGTTTTTCATTAAAAAAGTAATTTTTTGAACTGTTGAAAAAATGATTCAAAATGTCAAAGGGACTGTGCCTCATGTTGAATAACCACTTTTTAAAGCCCCACAGTGACCAAAATTGCCATTTTTACAGACTTTTCCTTCTACTCAGAAGCTTCTATTTCTACCAATTTCTGGCAGAAAAATTACTCTAAACAACACATTTTAGTTCCATACATGATAATGCACATTTAATAGTTGTTTACAGTCAAAAGAGAAAACATTAAAAAATGACCATTTCTGACCATCTGGAGAAAGTTTGACAGGTCCGGGGTCATCGTTTTTCATCAAAAAATCAATTTTTTCAAATGTAGAAAAAATTATTCAAAATGTCAAATGGATTGTGCCTCATTTTGAATAACCACTTTTTAATGCCCCACAGTGACCAAAATTGCCATTTTTACAGACTTTTCCTCCTACTCAGAAGCTTCTATTTCTACCCATTTCTGGCAGAAAAATGACTCTAAACAACACATTTTAGTTCCATACATGATAATGCACATTTAATAGTTGTTTACAGTCAAAAGAGAAAACATTAAAAAATGACCATTTCTGACCATCTGGAGAAAGTTCGACAGGTCCGGGGTCATCGTTTTTCATCCAAAAATTATTTTTTCAAATGTAGAAAAAATTATTCAAAATGTCAAATGGATTGTGCCTCATGTTGAATAACCACTTTTTAAAGCCCCACAGTGACCAAAATTGCTATTTTAACAGACTTTTCTTCCTACTCAGAAGCTTTTTTACCAATTTCTGGCAGAAAAATTACTCTAAACAACTCATTTTAGTTCCAAACATGATAATTCACATTTAACAGTTGTTTACAGTCAGAAGAGAAAACAATAAAAAAATGACCATTTCTGACCATCTGGAGAAAGTTCGACAGGTCCGGGGTCATCGTTTTTCATCAAAAATTTTTTTTTTTGAACTGTTGAAAAAATGATTCAAAATGTCAAATGGATTGTGCCTCATGTTGAATACCCACTTTTTAAAGCCCCACAGTGACCAAAATTGCCATTTTAGAAGACTTTTCCTCCTACTCAGAAGCTTCTATTTTGACCAATTTCTGGAAGAAAAATGACTCTAAACACTTATTTTAGTTCCAAACATGATAATTCACATTTAACAGTCATTTATAGTCAAAAGAGAATACATTAAAAAATTACCTTCTCTGACCATCTGGAGAAAGTTCGACAGGTCTGGGGTCATCGTTTTTCATCCAAAAATTCATTTTTTGAACTGTTGAAAAAATGATTCAAAATGTCAAAGGGACTGTGCCTCATGTTGAATAACCACTTTTTAAAGCCCCACAGTGACCAAAATTGCCATTTTTACAGACTTTTCCTCCTACTCAGAAGCTTCTATTTCTACCAATTTCTGGCAGAAAAATGACTCTAAACAACACATTTTAGTTCCATACATGATAATGCACATTTAATAGTCATTTACAGTCAAAAGAGAAAACATTAAAAATGACCATTTCTGACCATCTGGAGAAAGTTTGACAGGTCCGGGGTCATCGTTTTTCATCAAAAAATCTATTTTTTCAAATGTAGAAAAAATTATTAAAAATGTCAAATGGATTGTGCCTCATGTTGAATAACCACTTTTAAAGCCCCACAGTGACCAAAATTGCTATTTTAAGAGACTTTTCTTCCTACTCAGAAGCTTCTCTTTCGACCAATTTCTGGCAGAAAAATTACTCTAAACAACTCATTTTAGTTCCAAACATGATAATTCACATTTAACAGTTGTTTACAGTCAAAAGATAAAACAATAAAAAATGACCATTTCTGACCATCTGGAGAAAGTTCGACAGGTCCGGGGTCATCGTTTTTCATAAAAAAAATTATTTTTTGAACTGTTGAAAAAATGATTCAAAATGTCAAATGGATTGTGCCTCATGTTGAATGCCCACTTTTTAAAGCCCCACAGTGACCAAAATTGCCATTTAACAGACTTTTCCTCCTATCAGAAGCTTCTATTTCGACCAATTTCTGGCAGAAAAATTACTCCAAACACTTATTTTAGTTCCAAACATGATAATTCACATTTAATAGTCATTTACAGTCAAAAGAGAAATCAATAAAATATTACCATTTCTGACCATCTGGAGAAAGTTCGACAGGTTCGGGGTCATCGTTTTTCATCAAAAAACATTATTTTTTCAACTGTTGAAAAAACTGATTCAAAATGTCAAATGGATTATGCCTCATGTTGAATATCCACTTTTTGAAGCCCCACAGTGACCAAAATTGCCATTTTTACAGACTTTTACTGCTATTCAGAAGCTTCTATTTCTACCAATTTCTGGCAGAAAAATGACTCTAAACAACACATTTTAGTTCCAAACATGATAATTCACATTTAACAGTTGTTTACAGTCAAAAGAGAAAACATTAAAAAAATGACAATTTCTGACCATCTGGAGAAAGTTCGACAGGTCCGGGGTCATCGTTTTTCATCAAAAAATGTATTTTTTGAACTGTTGAAAAAATGATTCTAAATGTCAAATGGATTGTGCCTCATGTTGAATACCCACTTTTTAAAGCCCCAGAGTGACCAAAATTGCCATTTAACAGACTTTTCCTCCTACTCAGAAGCTTCTATTTCGACCAATTTCTGGCCGAAAAATGACTCCAAACACTTGTTTTAGTATTAAACATGATAATTCACATTTAATAGTCATTTACAGTCAAAAGAGAAAACAATAAAACATTACCATTTCTGACCATCTGGAGAAAGTTCGACAGGTTCGGGGTCATTGTTTTTCATCAAAAAAAATATTTTTTCAACTGTTGAAAAAATTATTCAAAATGTCAAATGGATTATGCCTCATGTTGAATATCCACTTTTTGAAGCCCCACAGTGACCAAAATTGCAATTTTTACAGACTTTTACTGCTATTCAGAAGCTTCTATTTCGACCAATTTCTGGCAGAAAACATGACTCTAAACAACTCATTTTAGTTCCATACATGATAATGCACATTTTATAGTCGTTTACAATAAAAAGAGAATACATTAAAAAATGACCATTTCTGACCATCTGGAGAAAGTTTGACAGGTCCGGGGTCATCGTTTTTCATCCAAAAATTAATTTTTTGAACTGTTGAAAAAATGATTCAAAATGTCAAATGGATTGTGTCTCATGTTGAATACCCACTTTTTAAAGCCCCACAGTGACCAAAATTGCCATTTAACAGACTTTTCCTCCTACTCAGAAGCTTCTATTTCGACCAATTTCTGGCAGAAAAATGACTCCAAACACTTATTTTAGTTCCAAACATGATAATTCACATTTAATAGTCATTTACAGTCAAAAGAGAAAACAATAAAACATTACCATTTCTGACCATCTGGAGAAAGTTCGACAGGTCTGGGGTCATCGTTTTTCATTAAAAAAGTAATTTTTTGAACTGTTGAAAAAATGATTCAAAATGTCAAAGGGACTGTGCCTCATGTTGAATAACCACTTTTTAAAGCCCCACAGTGACCAAAATTGCCATTTTTACAGACTTTTCCTTCTATTCAGAAGCTTCTATTTCGACCAATTTCTGGCAGAAAACATGACTCTAAACAACTCATTTTAGTTCCATACATGATAATGCACATTTTATAGTCGTTTACAATAAAAAGAGAATACATTAAAAAATGACCATTTCTGACCATCTGGAGAAAGTTTGACAGGTCCGGGGTCATCGTTTTTCATCAAAAAATCTATTTTTTCAAATGTAGAAAAAATTATTAAAAATGTCAAATGGATTGTGCCTCATGTTGAATAACCACTTTTTAAAGCCCCACAGTGACCAAAATTGCTATTTTAAGAGACTTTTATTCCTACTCAGAAGCTTCTCTTTCGACCAATTTCTGGCAGAAAAATTACTCTATACAACTCATTTTAGTTCCATACATGATAATTCACATTTAACAGTTGTTTACAGTCAAAAGATAAAACAATAAAAAATGACCATTTCTGACCATCTGGAGAAAGTTCGACAGGTCCGGGGTCATCGTTTTTCATCAAAAAATTTATTTTTTGAACTGTTGAAAAAATGATTCAAAATGTCAAATGGATTGTGCCTCATGTTGAATGCCCACTTTTTAAAGCCCCACAGTGACCAAAATTGCCATTTAACAGACTTTTCCTCCTACTCAGAAGCTTCTATTTCGACCAATTTCTGGCAGAAAAATGACTCCAAACACTTATTTTAGTTTTAAACATGATAATTCACATTTAATAGTCATTTACAGTCAAAAGAGAAAACAATAAAACATTACCATTTCTGACCATCTGGAGAAAGTTCGACAGGTTCAGGGTCATCGTTTTTCATCAAAAAAATATTTTTTCAACTATTGAAAAAATGATTCAAAATGTCAAATGGATTATGCCTCATGTTGAATATCCACTTTTTGAAGCCCCACAGTGACCAAAATTGCCATTTTTACAGACTTTTACTGCTATTCAGAAGCTTCTATTTCGACCAATTTCTGGCAGAAAAACGACTCTAAACAACTCATTTTAGTTCCAAACATGATAATTCACATTTAACAGTTGTTTACAGTCAAAAGAGAAAACAATAAAACATTACAATTTCTGACCATCTGGAGAAAGTTCGACAGGTCCGGGGTCATCGTTTTTCATCCAAAAATTTATTTTTTGAACTGTTGAAAAAATGATTCAAAATGTCAAATGGACTGTGTCTCATGTTGAATACCCACTTTTTAAAGCCCCACAATGACCAGAATTGCCATTTTTACAGACTTTTCTTACTATTCAGAAGCTTCTATTTCGACCAATTTCTGGCAGAAAAATGACTCTAAACAACTCATTTTAGTTCCAAACATGATAATTTACATTTAACAGTCATTTACAGTCAAAAGAGAAAACATTAAAAATGACAATTTTTGACCATCTGGTGAAAGTTCGACAGGTCCGGTGTCATCGTTTTTCATCAAAAAATTGATTTTTTCAACTGTTGAAAAAATGATTCAAAATGTCAAATGGATTGTGCCTTATCTTGAATAAATACTTTTAGAAGCCCCACAGTGACCAAAATTGCCATTTTTACAGACTTTTCCTCCTACTCAGAAGCTTCTATTTTGACCAGTTTCTGGCAAAAAATGACTCTAAACACACTCATTTTAGTTCCAAACATGATAATTCACATTTAACAGTTGTTTACAGTCAAAAGAGAAAACGTTAAAAATGACAATTTTTGACCATCTGGTGAAAGTTCGACAGTTCCGGGGTCATCGCTTTTCATCCAAAAATAATTTTTTTAACTATTTAAAAAATGATTCAAAATGTCAAATGGATTGTGCCTCGTGTTGAATAAACACTTTTTGAAGGCCCACAGTGACCAAAATTGCCATTTTTACAGACTTTTACTGCTATTCAGAAGCTTCTATTTCGACCAATTTCTGGCAGAAAAATTACTCTAAACACTTATTTTAGTTCCAAACATGATAATTCACATTTAACAGTCATTTACAGTCAAAAGAGAATACATAAAAAAATGACCTTTTCTGACCATCTGGAGAAAGTTCGACAGGTCTGGGGTCATCGTTTTTCATCAAAAAATTCATTTTTTGAACTGTTGAAAAAATGATTCAAAATGTCAAAGGGACTGTGCCTCATGTTGAATAACCACTTTTTAAAGCCCCACAGTGACCAAAATTGCCATTTTTACAGCCTTTTCCTCCTACTCAGAATCTTCTATTTCTACCAATTTCTGGCAGAAAAATGACTCTAAACAACACATTTTAGTTCCATACATGATAATGCACATTTAATAGTTGTTTACAGTCAAAAGAGAAAACATTAAAAAATGACCATTTCTGACCATCTGGAGAAAGTTCGACAGGTCCGGGGTCATCGTTTTTCATCAAAAAATTTATTTTTTGAACTGTTGAAAAAATGATTCAAAATGTCAAATGGATTGTGCCTCATGTTGAATACCCACTTTTTAAAGCCCCAAAGTGACCAAAATTGCCATTTAACAGACTTTTATTCCTAATCAGAAGCTTCTATTTCGACCAATTTCTGGCAGAAAAATGACTCCAAACACTTATTTTAGTTCCAAACATGATAATTCACATTTAATAGTCATTTACAGTCAAAAGAGAAAACAATAAAACATTACCATTTCTGACCATCTGGAGAAAGTTCGACAGGTCCGGGGTCATCGTTTTTCATCCAAAAATTTATTTTTTGAACTGTTGAAAAAATGATTCAAAATGTCAAATGGACTGTGTCTCATGTTGAATACCCACTTTTTAAAGCCCCACAATGACCAGAATTGCCATTTTTACAGACTTTTCTTACTATTCAGAAGCTTCTATTTCGACCAATTTCTGGCAGAAAAATGACTCTAAACAACTCATTTTAGTTCCAAACATGATAATTTACATTTAACAGTCATTTACAGTCAAAAGAGAAAACATTAAAAATGACAATTTTTGACCATCTGGTGAAAGTTCGACAGGTCCGGTGTCATCGTTTTTCATCAAAAAATTGATTTTTTCAACTGTTGAAAAAATGATTCAAAATGTCAAATGGATTGTGCCTTATCTTGAATAAATACTTTTAGAAGCCCCACAGTGACCAAAATTGCCATTTTTACAGACTTTTCCTCCTACTCAGAAGCTTCTATTTTGACCAGTTTCTGGCAAAAAATGACTCTAAACACACTCATTTTAGTTCCAAACATGATAATTCACATTTAAAAGTCATTGCAGTCAAAAGAGAAAACATTAAAAAATGACCATTGCTGACCATCTGGAGAAAGTTCGACATCGTTTTTCATCAAGAAATAGATTTTTTCAACTGTAGAAAAAATTATTCAAACTGTCAATTGGATTGTGCCTCATGTTGAATAACCACTTTTTAAAGCCCCACTGTGACCAAAATTGTCATTTTAACAGACTTTTCCTCCTACTCAGAAGCTTCTATTTTGACCAATTTCTGGCAGAAAAATGACTCCAAACACTTATTTTAGTTCCAAACATGATAATTCACATTTAATATTCATTTACAGTCAAAAGAGAAAACAATAAAAAATGACCATTTCTGACCATCTGGAGAAAGTTCGACAGGTCCGGGGTCATCGTTTTTCATCAAAAAATTTATTTTTTGAACTGTTGAAAAAATGATTCAAAATGTCAAATGGATTGTGCCTCATGTTGAATGCCCACTTTTTAAAGCCCCACAGTGACCAAACTTGCCATTTTTACAGACTTTTCCTCCTACTCAGAAGCTTCTATTTCGACCAATTTCTGGCAGAAAAATGACTCCAAACACTTATTTTAGTTTTAAACATGATAATTCACATTTAATAGTCATTTACAGTCAAAAGAGAAAACAATAAAACATTACCATTTCTGACCATCTGGAGAAAGTTCGACAGGTTCAGGGTCATCGTTTTTCATCAAAAAAAATATTTTTTCAACTATTGAAAAAATGATTCAAAATGTCAAATGGATTATGCCTCATGTTGAATATCCACTTTTTGATGCCCCACAGTGACCAAAATTGCCATTTTTACAGACTTTTACTGCTATTCAGAAGCTTCTATTTCGACCAATTTCTGGCAGAAAAACGACTCTAAACAACTCATTTTAGTTCCAAACATGATAATTCACATTTAACAGTTGTTTACAGTCAAAAGAGAAAACATTAAAAATGACAATTTTTGACCATCTGGTGAAAGTTCGACAGTTCCGGGGTCATCGTTTTTCATCCAAAAATAATTTTTTTAACTGTTTAAAAATTTATTCAAAATGTCAAATGGATTGTGCCTCGTGTTGAATAAACGCATTTTTTGAAGGCCCACAGTGACCAAAATTGCCATTTTTACAGACTTTTACTGCTATTCAGAAGCTTCTATTTCGACCAATTTCTGGCAGAAAAATGACTCTAAACACTTATTTTAGTTCCAAACATGATAATTCACATTTAACAGTCATTTACAGTCAAAAGAGAATACATACAAAAATGACCTTTTCTGACCATCTGGAGAAAGTTCGACAGGTCTGGGGTCATCGTTTTTCATCAAAAAATTCATTTTTTGAACTGTTGAAAAAATGATTCAAAATGTCAAAGGGACTGTGCCTCATGTTGAATGACCACTTTTTAAAGCCCCACAGTGACCAAAATTGCCATTTTTACAGACTTTTCCTCCTACTCAGAATCTTCTATTTCTACCAATTTCTGGCAGAAAAATGACTCTAAACAACACATTTTAGTTCCATACATGATAATGCACATTTAATAGTTGTTTACAGTCAAAAGAGAAAACATTAAAAAATGACCATTTCTGACCATCTGGAGAAAGTTCGACAGGTCCGGGGTCATCGTTTTTCATCAAAAAATTTATTTTTTGAACTGTTGAAAAAATGATTCAAAATGTCAAATGGATTGTGCCTCATGTTGAATACCCACTTTTTAAAGCCCCAAAGTGACCAAAATTGCCATTTAACAGACTTTTATTCCTAATCAGAAGCTTCTATTTCGACCAATTTCTGGCAGAAAAATGACTCCAAACACTTATTTTAGTTCCAAACATGATAATTCACATTTAATAGTCATTTACAGTCAAAAGAGAAAACAATAAAACATTACCATTTCTGACCATCTGGAGAAAGTTCGACAGGTCCGGGGTCATCGTTTTTCATCAAAAAATTCATTTTTTGAACTGTTGACAAAATGATTCAAAATGTCAAATGGATTGTGCCTCATGTTGAATACCCACTTTTTAAAGCCCCAAAGTGACCAAAATTGCCATTTAACAGACTTTTATTCCTAATCAGAAGCTTCTATTTCGACCAATTTCTGGCAGAAAAATGACTCCAAACACTTATTTTAGTTCCAAACATGATAATTCACATTTAATAGTCATTTACAGTCAAAAGAGAAAACAATAAAACATTACCATTTCTGACCATCTGGAGAAAGTTCGACAGGTCCGGGACATCGTTTTTCATCAAAAAATTTTTTTTTTGAACTGTTGACACAATGATTCAAAATGTCAAAGGGATTGTGCCTCATATTAAATAACCACTTTTTAAAGCCCCACAGTGACCAAAATTGCCAATTTACAGACTTTTCCTCCTACTCATAAGCTTCTATTTCGACCAATTTCTGGCAGAAAAAATGACTCCAAACAACTCATTTTAGTTCCAAACATGATAATTTACATTTAACAGTCGTTTACAGTCAAAAGAGAAAACATTAAAAATGACAACTTTTTGACCATCTGGTGAAAGTTCGACAGGTCCGGTGTCATCGTTTTTCATCAAGAAATTGATTTTTTCAACTGTAGAAAAAATTATTCAAAATGTTAAATGGATTGTGCTCATGTTGAATAAATACTTTTTGAAGCCCCACAGGGACCAAAATTGCCTTTTTTACAGACTTTTCCTCCTACTCAGAAGCTTCTATTTCGAACAGTTTCTGGCAAAAAATGACTCTAAACACACCTATTTTAGTTCCAAACATGATAATTCACATTTAAAAGTCATTGCTGTCAAAAGAGAAAACATAAAAAAAATGACCATTTCTGACCATCTGGAGAAAGTTCGACAGGTCTGGGGTCATCGTTTTTCATCTAGAAATAGATTTTTTCAACTGTAGAAAAAATGATTCTAACTGTCAATTTGATTGGGCCTCATGTTGAATAACCACTTTTTAAAGCCCCACAGTGACCAAAATTGCCATTTTTACAGACTTTTCCTCCTACTCAGAAGCTTCTATTTCTACCAATTTCTGGCAGAAAAATTACTCTAAACAACACATTTTAGTTCCATACATGATAATTCACATTTAATAGTCGTTTACAGTCAAAAGAGACAACATTAAAAAATTACCATTTCTGACCATCTGGAGAAAGTTCGTCAGGTCCCGGGACATCGTTTTTCATCAAAAAAATTATTTTTTGAACTGTTGAAAAAATGATTCAAAATGTCAAAGGGATTGTGCCTCATATTGAATAACCACTTTTTAAAGCCCCACAGTGACCAAAATTGCCATTTTTACAGACTGTTCCTCCTACTCAGAAGCTTCTATTTCTACCAATTTCTGGCAGAAAAATGACTCTAAACAACACATTTTAGTTCCATACATGATAATGCACATTTAATAGTCGTTTACAGTCAAAAGAGAAAACATTAAAAAATGACCATTTCTGACCATCTGGAGAAAGTTTGTCAGGTCCCGGGTCATCGTTTTTCATCAAAAAATGTATTTTTTGAACTGTTGAAAAAATGATTCAAAATGTCAAAGGGATTGTGCCTCATATTGAATAACCACTTTTTAAAGCCCCACAGTGACCAAAATTGCAATTTTTACAGACTGTTCCTCCTACTCAGAAGCTTCTATTTCTACCAATTTCTGGCAGAAAAATTACTCTAAACAACACATTTTAGTTCCATACATGATAATTCACATTTAATAGTCGTTTACAGTCAAAAGAGACAACATTAAAAAATGACCATTTCTGACCATCTGGAGAAAGTTCGTCAGGTCCCGGGACATCGTTTTTCATCAAAAAAAATTTTTTTTGAACTGTTGAAAAAATGATTCAAAATGTCAAAGGGATTGTGCCTCATATTGAATAACCACTTTTTAAAGCCCCACAGTGACCAAAATTGCCATTTTTACAGACTGTTCCTCCTACTCAGAAGCTTCTATTTCTACCAATTTCTGGCAGAAAAATGACTCTAAACAACACATTTTAGTTCCATACATGATAATGCACATTTAATAGTCGTTTACAGTCAAAAGAGAAAACATTAAAAAATGACCATTTCTGACCATCTGGAGAAAGTTTGACAGGTCCGGGGTCATAGTTTTTCATCAAAAAATCTATTTTTTCAAATGTAGAAAAAAATATTCAAAATGTCAAATGGATTGTGCCTCATGTTGAATAACCACTTTTTAAAGCCCCACAGTGACCAAAATTGCTATTGTAACAGACTTTTCTTCCTACTCAGAAGCTTCTCTTTCGACCAATTTCTGGCAGAAAAATTACTCTAAACAACTCATTTTAGTTCCAAACATGATAATTCCCATTTAACAGATGTTTACAGTCAAAAGAGAAAACAATAAAAAAATGACCATTTCTGACCATCTGGAGAAAGTTCGACAGGGGTCATCGTTTTTCAACAAAAAATTTATTTTTTGAACTGTTGAAAAAATGATTCAAAATGTCAAAAGGATGGTGCGTCATGTTGAATACCCACTTTTTAAAGCCCCACAGTCACCAAAATTGCCATTTAACAGACTTTTCCTCCTACTCAGAAGCTTCTATTTCGACCAATTTCTGGCAGAAAAATGACTCCAAACACTTATTTTAGTTCCAAACATGATAATTCACATTTAATAGTCATTTACAGTCAAAAGAGAAAACAATAAAACATTACCATTTCCGACCATCTGGAGAAAGTTCGACAGGTTCGGGGTCATCGTTTTTCATCAAAAAAAGTTATTTTTTTCAACTGTTGAAAAAATGATTCAAAATGTCAAATGGATTATGCCTCATGTTGAATATCCACTTTTTGAAGCCTCACAGTGACCAAAATTGCCATTTTAACAGACTTTTCCTCCTACTCAGAAGCTACTATTTTGACCAATTTCTGGCAGAAAAATTACTCTAAACACTTATTTTAGTTCCAAACATTATAATTCACATTTAATAATCATTTACAGTCAAAATTGAAAACAATAAGACATGGCCATTCCTGACCATCTGGAGAAAGTTCAACAGTTCCGGGGTCATCATTTTTTATTAAAAAATCTATTTTTTCAAATGTAGAAAAAATTATTCAAAATGTCAATTGGATTGTGCCTCATGTTGAATACCCACTTTTTAAAGCCCCACAGTGACCAAAATTACCATTTTAGCAGACTTTTTCCTCCTACTCAGAAGCTTCTATTTTGACCAATTTCTGGAAGAAAATTGACTCTAAACACTTATTTTAGTTCCAAACATGATAATTCACATTTAACAGTCGTTTAGAGTCAAAAGAGAAAACATTAAAAAATTACCTTTTCTGACCATCTTGAGAAAGTTCGACAGGTCCGGGGTCATCGTTTTTCATCTAGAAATAGATTTTTTCAACTATAGAAAAAATGATTCTAACTGTCAAAGGGATTGTGCCTCATGTTGAATAACCACTTTTTAAAGCCCCACAGTGACCAAAATTGCCATTTTTACAAACTGTTCCTCCTACTCAGAAGCTTCTATTTCTACCAATTTCTGGCAGAAAAATGACTCTAAACAACACATTTTAGTTCCATACATGATAATTCACATTTAATAGTCGTTTACAGTCAAAAGAGAAAACATTAAAAAATGACCATTTCTGACCATCTGGAGAAAGTTCGACAGGTCCGGGGTCATCGTTTTTCATCCAAAAATTATTTTTTTAACTGTTGAAAAAATTATCCAAAATGTCAAATGGATTGTGCCTCATGTTGAATAAACACTTTTTAAAGCCCCACAGTGACCAAAATTACCATTTTAGCAGACTTTTTCCTCCTACTCAGAAGCTTCTATTTTGACCAATTTCTGGAAGAAAATTGACTCTAAACACTTATTTTAGTTCCAAACATGATAATTCACATTTAACAGTCGTTTAGAGTCAAAAGAGAAAACATTAAAAAATTACCTTTTCTGACCATCTTGAGAAAGTTCGACAGGTCCGGGGTCATCGTTTTTCATCTAGAAATAGATTTTTTCAACTGTAGAAAAAATGATTCTAACTGTCAAAGGGATTGTGCCTCATGTTGAATAACCACTTTTTAAAGCCCCACAGTGACCAAAATTGCCATTTTTACAAACTGTTCCTCCTACTCAGAAGCTTCTATTTCTACCAATTTCTGGCAGAAAAATGACTCTAAACAACACATTTTAGTTCCATACATGATAATTCACATTTAATAGTCGTTTACAGTCAAAAGAGAAAACATTAAAAAATTACCATTTCTGACCATCTGGAGAAAGTTCGACAAGTCCGGGGGACATCAGGGTATATTATCAAGGGGTTTTATCTCCGCTTTTTTGGCTTTAAAAGCCAAGAAAGCGGAGATAAAATTATCTCCCTATTACCAAGCTGTCGCTAACACCAGTTAGCGACAGCTAATAGGAGATAGCGACCATCATGGGCCCCACTTTGCATGTCAGTGATATTTATCACTAATGATATGCAAAGTGGGCGTGCGAAGATGTTACCGACTGGAAACAGTCGCTAACATCGCTATCTCCTATTACCAACTTTTGGAGATATTTGCGCTAAGCGCGAATATCTCCAAAAGCTAACACCTGCCCTGAGCAGTTCTTAGCCATGTTATCCAATGGTAGGTGGATAACATGGCTAAGAGCATTTGCTCGATAATGCATGAATATCGCTGACTTTTTAGCGATATTCATGCATTGCGGGCGTTTTTTATCGCATTTGCGATAAACCTTGCTAATAGCAAGGTTTATCTGCGATAAAAATCGCCGATGTGAGGCGATAATTTTTGTCTCTAAACAAGTTAGAGACAAAAATTATCGCTAGTTGTTGGTAATATGCCCCATCGTTTTTCATGAAAAAATGTATTTTTTGAACTGTTGATAAAATGATTCAAAATGTCAAATGGATTGTGCCTCATGTTGAGCCCCACAGTGACCAAAATTGCCATTTTAACAGACTTTTCCTCCTACTCAGACGCTTCTATTTCTACCAATTTCTGGCAGAAAAATTACTCTAAACAACACATTTTAGTTCCATACATGATAATGCACATTTAATAGTCGTTTACAGTCAAAAGAGAAAACATTAAAAAATGACCATTTCTGACCATCTGGAGAAAGTTCAACAGGTCCGGGGTCATCGTTTTTCATCAAAAAATCTATTTTTTCAAATGTAGAAAAAATTATTCAAAATGTCAAATGGATTTTGCCTCATGTTGAATAACCACTTTTTAAAGCCCCACAGTGACCAAAATTGCTATTTTAACAGACTTTTCTTCCTACTCAGAAGCTTCTCTTTCGACCAATTTCTGGCAGACAAATTACTCTAAACAACTCATTTTAGTTCCAAACATGATAATTCCCATTTAACAGTTGTTTACAGTCAAAAGAGAAAACATAAAAAAATGACCATTTCTGACCATCTGGAGAAAGTTCGACAGGTCCGGGGTCATCGTTTTTCATCAAAAAATTCATTTTTTGAACTGTTGAAAAAATGATTCAAAATGTCAAATGGATTGTGCCTCGTGTTGAAGCCCCACAGTGACCAAAATTGCCATTTTAACAGACTTTTCCTCCTACTCAGAAGCTTCTATTTCGACCAATTTCTGGCAAAAAAGGACTCTAAACACACTCATTTTAGTTCCAAACATGATAATCCACATTTAATAATCATTTACAGTCAAAAGAGAAAACATCAAAAAATCAATTTTTTCAAATGTAGAAAAAATATTCAAAATGTCAAATGGGTTGTGCCTAATGTTGAATACCCACTTTTTAAAGCCCCACAGTGACCACAATTGCCATTTTTACAGACTGTTCCTCCTACTCAGAAGCTTCTATTTCTACCAATTTCTGGCAGAAAAATTACTCTAAACAACACATTTTAGTTCCATTCATGATAATTCCCATTTAACAGTTGTTTACAGTCAAAAGAGAAAACAATAAAAAAATGACCATTTCTGACCATCTGGAGAAAGTTCGACAGGTCCGGGGTCATCGTTTTTCATCCAAAAATTTATTTTTTGAACTGTTGAAAAAATGATTCAAAATGTCAAATGGATGGTGCCTCATGTTGAATACCCACTTTTTAAAGCCCCACAGTCACCAAAATTGCCATTTAACAGACTTTTCCTCCTACTCAGAAGCTTCTATTTCGACCAATTTCTGGCAGAAAAATGACTCCAAACACTTATTTTAGTTCCTTTTTTTTTAAAAATATTTTTTATTTGCATCAAAAGTACACAAAAACCACGAAAAAAAAAAGAAAAAAAGGAGCAAATCAAAAATATACAACAGTCACATGTAGGCATTACAATAATCCCAAACGAAAATACGGTCATGTAAAAGAGAAAGGAAAAAGGAGAAATAAAAAGAAAAGATGCCAATAATTTAAGACATAAATGTTGTCCATTTTTTGTTTAGCCCGAAGGCCCTTGGAATTGGCAAGAGTGGTCTCCATAGCGTAAATTTCTTTAACAAAGCTCCACCATTCCATAACAGTTGGTGTATTTTTCTGAATCCAAACTCTGGTAATGATAAGTCTTGCACATGAAATTAAAATGTTCAACAAATCATTAAATTCATTTTGACCCACGCATGTACCAATCAGTACATCAGTTGAGGAAAAAGAGATTGGTTGATTAAGTCTATCGGAAACCACCTTAAGTATACCACTCCAGTAATCTTTAAGCATAGGACAAAATAGAAACATATGAGTGATATCAGCCCCGCTTAGATCGCATTTAGGGCATTTCGTACGTTCACTAAAATTTTTATTCCTTGTCCATTTAAGAATTCTCTCTGGGGTATGATACAGTTGGCATATAGATTTAAACATTTGCAACTTAAGGCTAGAGGAATGAACTGACATATCTAAGCTCTTAAAAGATAAGGTGATTAGATCAGGTGGTATATTTGCAGCTAGCCTTGTATTCCATTTCGCAGTTAATTTTATTAAATCGCTAGTATAAAAGGCCGCAAATAATTTGTATCCTATACTAATCCAAGCTTGGTCTGATTCTCTATAAATACAATCCCAAAAGTCTGAATCTATTATCATCTTAAATTCTAATTTTTTCACTAAATAATCCTTAATTTGAAAATATTTAAACCCAGCCAATTCAGATAAATTATAGCATTGCCTCAATTTTTCAAATGTCATAAACCCTTGATGGTCATACAGGTCTCCCAATGATCTAATACCAAATTCTGAATATAGTCTGCATATTGATTCATGAAAAATTGAATGGAATCCTGGATTACCCCAAAGAGGTGTTT
This sequence comes from Lissotriton helveticus, assembly GCF_964261635.1. Taxonomy (NCBI): domain Eukaryota; kingdom Metazoa; phylum Chordata; class Amphibia; order Caudata; family Salamandridae; genus Lissotriton; species Lissotriton helveticus. The sequence goes on along the minus strand of NC_136063.1, from coordinate 1,077,697,556 downwards.
TATAATGAAAGCAAGAGGCATTACATTTCATCATGATGGAGCGGCAAATATTAACAGTATCTCGTATAGTCTTAAACTTAACCCTTTTGAAATAATTAGGGTCATTTAATCTGTAAATAAACATAGTGGCATCTTGTCCTAACAGAAATTTATGAAAATACAAACATTTATCCAGAATTGTTAAACTACGAAAGCGAGTTAGGAAAGCCGACCAATAATAGAGTTTGAAGTCTGGAAGAGCCAAGCCTCCTTGACTAAAAGGAAACTTAAGTGAGGAGATTGCCCGTCGGGCCTTTTTATATCCCCATATAAAGCTACTAATAATCCCTTCTAATCTAACAAAATAAGAGTTATTAACACGTAGAGGAATTGCCCGAAATAAATATAGATATTTAGGCAGAATTTTCATTTTAATTAAATTTATACGTCCGATAATATTAAGGGGAAGTTTGTGCCATTTCTTAAATTGCATTGTAGTCTCTTTTAATAATACTTCATAATTTAGAGCCACAACAGAATCAATGTCTGAGGAAATTTTAACACCAAGATATGTTGCGACCTTACAAATACCTGAAATAGAGGTAGGAAGATGATGATTTGCAACAATTTGAGTTTTAATAGCGTTAAGTTTGTAACCAGAAACTGATCCATATATATTTGCTTCGATAAAAATACCTTTCAAAGCTTGAGGTACATCCGAGGAAAACACTGCTACATCATCTGCATATACCGTGATGTCCAGTTTATTTAAACCATTAAAAAATGGATTGATTAAAGTCTGACGTTGGAGAGCAATTAAGAAAGGTTCCATACCCAAAGCGAAAAGCAGGGGTGATAAAGGACACCCCTGTCTTGTCCCCCTCTTGATTGGAAACATAGGAGAGTATTTCCCCATGTAATATATTTTACCCATTGGGTTGTCATAGAGTGATTGAATCCACCTCAACAATTGACCATTAATGCCAAATGCCTGTAGGGCTGGCCATAGAAAGCCCCACCCCACTCGGTCAAATGCTTTTTCTGCATCTAGTAAGATCATACCGAGTGGGGCGGACTGTATCCGTGCAGCATCAAAAGCAGAAATGGCCATATTAATGTGTGCTGTTGTATCACGTTTTGGTATGAATCCATGTTGTTGGGAAGATACTAATTGAGACATAACTGGTGCAAGCCTAATGGCCAATATTTTAGCAAAAAGTTTGGCATCGCTATTAATAAGTGAGATTGGTCGATATGACCCCCTCTCATGAGGTACTTTACCCTTTTTTAAGAAAAAAATGATTTGAGTTAGATTCCAAGATTTAGGTGCTTGTTGACCATTACCAATTGCCCGGATCACTTCCAATAATAAAGGTATTAATTCCTCAGCACAGCATTTGTATAGTTCCAGAGGAATAGAATCCTCCCCTACTGCTTTCCCTGTTGCTAAGGAGTTAATAGCCTCTCTAATTTCTCTTACTGTGATGTCTTCCTCTAGTTGTTTTGTTTGTTGTGGATTTAAGACTTTTACTGTGTTAAGTTCTATATATTTTTTAACACTATCTTCCGAGGTTACATATTCCGGAGTATATAAAGCTTGATAGTAAGAAGCAAATTGTAGCAGTATAGATTTAGAATCGCTAACCAGTTGATCATTGTCTCCTTTTATTTCTTTAACTATGTTCTGTGCGCGATCTTCGGCAACTCTATAAGCCAGAAGTTTACCAATTTTATCTGCATTTTCATACTGATCAAGCTGATATTTTTTTAATTTATTAATACTTTTAGTTCTAAGAAGATCTTTGAGTGCAACTTTGAGTGCGATTAATTTAAGATTAAGATTAAGTATATCTGAAATCATTGCCTCATCAGACAAAGCTGTTGATAACTGAAGTTCAATATCACGTATTTCTCCAAGCCTTTTCTCATTCAAAATTTGGTGTTCTTTATTTTGATGCCATATGTATTGTTGTGTAAAACCACGTATGCTAGCTTTACAAGCGTCCCATACTATTAAGGGTTGACTCGACTGGATATTTATATCAATGAATTGTTTCAGGTGTTCCTTAAGTTGACTCACAAATCCATTGTCAGAAAATAAATATCTAGGAAATGAGAAAAGTCGAGGCGAAGAGTCTTGAGGTCTAATCTCAAAAGTAATAGAGATTGGGTTATGATCTGAAGTTACCCTAGGATAAATTGCCATTGAGCATTTATTGCAATTGAGGATGGAATCTGAGACCCAAATCATGTCTATGCGTGAGCATAGTTTATGGGGGGCCGAGTAGTAGGAATACCCTGCAAGTTTATGATTTAAACATCTCCAAGAGTCTTTTAAAAAATGATTAGATGCTAAGTCCAAAATTGCTGCTCTAGTTTTCCGCATTCTTTGAAAGGAATTTTTCCTAGTTGTGTCCAAAGCATAATTCATAATACAGTTGAAATCACCCAAAACAATAAATTCCCCTTCCCATCCAAGCAATTCTATATTAATATTATCAAAAATTTGTGGTTCATCTTGATTTGATGCATAAATTCCACATATTGTGTATTTCCGGCCCTCCAGTTTTATCTGAGCAATAGCCCATCTACCAGCTTTGTCAGTTAGTGTCTTAAGTATTTCGCATTTCAGCCCTTTTTGCCTTAAGATCGCTACTCCACGAATTGATGCATTAAATCTAGTACAGACTATTATGTCATATCCTAATTGTTTCAACAGATGCTTATCTTTATAAGGTATATGAGTTTCAGTTATAACCACTATTTGAGGATTGTACATTTTCAGCTCTTCATACACTAGGTTTCTCTTTGTTCTATTATTTAATCCTGAAACATTCCAAACTAGCCATTTTATACGATGCATTGTAAATGATAAAAATCCTTATCTGTATGACCGTCATAACCAATCAAAACATTTTTATAAATCATATTATTTTTGTATATTTTGTGCCTTTTGATGCATTTTTTCCCCCCCCAAAAAACTCTCCCTCTTCCCCTCCCCACACTTCATAACATCCACCCCCCACCCAACAGTTACCTGCTGGTCCCCCCGTTCGGTTGACTGCCGTTCCCCTGGCAGTCGGAGAGCGGTTAGAGCGCTGATAGGGTCCAGGTAATCAGTACTAATCATATCAACAAAAAGATAGAAAAACCATGCTACACAGTGCTCTTTATCTCAAATATAACCTAGCCAAAAGGACAATCGCCCACATCCCGCAAGAAATTAAAGCTAATAGTAATATATCCAGAAATCCAGAAAGCCATATATGCAGAGCATTAGTCATTAACTTAATCATTTCCCCAATCGCCAGGAGGCAATAGCTTTTTCAATTTCATTTACTTCCAAAAAGAAATAGGAACGGCCGTTTTTAATCACTTTCAGTTTTGCAGGTTCCTGTAAATAAACTTGATATCCAAGTTCTTTAATCGGGTCAATGAATTGTTTCAGTTTCCAACGTCTTTCTAACGAGAGTTTGCTTAGATCTGATCTCACAAAAAAAATAGTAGAATCAATGGTGACTGGAGTGTTCGGACGTGCTTTTAAAGAAATAGCTTGTCTGAGCAAATAGTTACCTATGTAAATCAAAATTGGTCGTGGGAATTTACCACTCTTATCCCTTTGAACTAGGGGTAACTGGTGAGCCCGTTGAATCTGAGAATCCCAATCCCAATCTGAAAGGTCGGGAAAGGCCTTTTGAAATAATTGAGTAATATATGCTCTCGGATCTGCCCCCTCGGCTCCTTCGGCAATACCAAAAATGCGGAGATTCTGTCTCCTTTGTCTATTTTCTAAGTCTTCCAGCTTAGCTTGCATCTGAAGAAGTTGAGAGGCATGTTTGTTCACTGCTATTTCAGAACGTTGTGATTTCTCCTCTGTTACCACCACTCTTTGCTGCAATTCCTCAATATCTTGAGTCACAGCCCCCAATTTACATGCCATCTCTTGTAATGTGGTTTGAGTTCTATTATTGTCTTCCCTCATTTGCTGGTAATGAATTTTAGCTTCTTGTTTCTGTTCATTTAAAAGATGTAATATTGTCTGAAAAGAAGCAGATACCTCCCCCTGAGGAATCCATTCTGTTGGTACACTAGATGAAGAAAGAACTGTATTTTCCGGGTGTATTTCTAGCATAATCTCGCCTATCGGAGCTGGACCAGCATCGCATATAGACGCCTTAGAAGTATTAGGCAAAGCTTGGGTTATACTGCTACTGCTGTTATTACTGCTACTGCTACAGCTAATTAACACGGAAGCAGAATTGTCTTCCACAAGTATCATAGAAGGTACAGAAGGGTGTGGATGATCCAATAGAATTCCCTCAGATGATTTTGTAGACTCCTTAATGATGCCAGACAGATCATGTCCATCAGCTTCGGCTGGGGCCTTCGTAGTAATAGAACTAGTAGACTGAATGGGACTGAGTGGTACATTGGTGACTTGATTTGAGTCCATTAGTCCGGGTCTATTCGTATTCGCCATAGTAGTAGCTCCGGTTACCTCTTTGGTAATAATATTTTGATCATTAGGGCTATTACCAGACAATCTCATCGCCATTGATTTTATGCCACCCTTAGCCTGCACCCATTGTCTAATTGGACTGTTTTCGGCAATCGCTTTCAGAACACTTGTCTTGGATTTGCTTGTAATTTTCGTGGTCTTATTCTTATTTTTACCCTTCGATTTTTTGGTATTGAAAGCTTTATTTTTATCTTTGATTGATCTTAAAGGCGTATTGCTCCCTTGATCATTAAGGTCCATGTATTCTTCGTCTGTCTCAGCTACATCCGTATTATCAGTATTTTCACCGCCCTCACCGCCCTCACCTTCTTCCACACCCTCGGCATTCCCCTTATCTGGAGGCGTATTAGTCATTTCACTCTGAGGGGTTTTCGTATTAGTATCGGTATTAATCACCCTGTTCATAATCTGAGGCTCTAAAGGCTCAGTAGTTCCTTTAGCCAGTATAGTAGAGGCATTAGTTAAATCTGTAACCCCTCCATCTGCAATAACCAACTCCGTAGTATCTAACACTGACGAGATATTTAACTCAGTTAAAGTGGCATTGCTCTGAGCTACTGCAGTAACACTTTGACACACTGTCTCAGATTCTATTGCTTCTATTTGAGTCCCTCCGTTTAACAACATGTTATCTTCTGTGTTACCTTTTGGTCGAGTTAATTTTTCGTGCTTGCCGGGGTGCAGTTTATCCACATCCGAAGTTAGCTCCAGAGCGTTGTTGGCAGATAAGGGCTTTTTACATGCTGTTAAATCATTCATAGCCGGCACTAACAGAGATACCGGTGTGATCGTTGCTCTCCCGCTAGCTGTTGTCGTCCGGGTAGTCCGCGTAGGAGGTTTCGGCGCCATCCCACAAGAGCTCGCCTTCTTTGTCAGTGCTGCTGCCGGTGCCGCGTGAGAGCGCTGAGGCAGTCGCAGACCAAACCAGTTGACTGCCATCAAGCTCGCCCAGCTCGTCCAGCCCTTCGTGGATTCTAGAGCGAAGCGTGGTATTTTCGAAAGTCTCTGTATGCTAGTGGAGCACAGCAAGCTCCGGACACGGCTCTTGATCAGCCGTAGCTGCCGCATTCAACATTCAGCACTTGCGGTCTCAGTAAGTTCCGAGCTCTCCGTTTTCTTTTTGTAAATTCTCAAAATTAAAGCATTGCAGCTTCACAGCTCTACACTTCTGCGTTGTGTAGCAACAATTACTATATCAATCGTCCATTAATCTAGCATCAGCCCGGACCCATTCAGCGTTCTCCACTCCGGCGGTGTCATTCCGCCTTCTTGGGACCGTCACCTACCGCTTCCCACTTATTTTAGTTCCAAACATGATAATTCACATGTAATAGTCATTTACAGTCATAAGCGAAAACAATAAAACATTACCATTTCCGACCATCTGGAGAAAGTTCGACAGGTTCGGGGTCATCGTTTTTCATCAAAAAAATTATTTTTTCAACTGTTGAAAAAATTATTCAAAATGTCAAATGGATTATGCCTCATGTTGAATATCCACTTTTTGAAGCCCCACAGTGACCAAAATTGCCATTTGTACAGACTTTTACTCCTATTCAGAAGCTTCTATTTCGACCAATTTCTGGCAGAAAAATGACTCTAAACAACTCATTTTACTTCCAAACATGATAATTCACATTTAACAGTCGTTTACAGTCAAAAGAGAAAATATTAAAAAATGACCATTTCTGACCATCTGGGTAAAGTTCAACAGGTCTGGGGTCATCGTTTTTCATAAAAAAAATCATTTTTTGAACTGTTGAAAAAATGATTCAAAATGTCAAATGGATTGTGCCTCATGTTGAATACCCACTTTTTAAAGCTCCACAGTGACCAAAATTGCCATTTGAACAGACTTTAACTCCTATTCAGAAGCTTCTATTTCGACCAATTTCTGGCAGAAAAATTACTCTAAACAACTCATTTTACTTCCAAACATGATAATTCACATTTAATAGTTGTTTACAGTCAAAAGAAAAAACATTAAAAAATGACCATTTCTGACCATCTGGAGAAAGGTCGTCAGGTCCCGGGTCATTGTTTTTCATCAAAAAATTTATTTTTTGAACTGTTGAAAAAATGATTCAAAATGTCAAAGGGATTGTGCCTCATATTGAATAACCACTTTTTAAAGCCCCACAGTGAACAAAATTGCAATTTTTACAGACTTTTCCTCTTACTCAGAAGCTTCTATTTCTACCAATTTCTGGCAGAAAAATTACTCTAAACAATACATTTTAGTTCCATACATGATAATTCCCATTTAATAGTCGTTTACAGTCAAAAGAAAAAACATCAAAAAATGACCATTTCTGACCATATGGAGAAAGTTCGTCAGGTCCCGGGTCATCGTTTTTCATCAAAAAATTTATTTTTTGAACTGTTGAAAAAATGATTCAAAATGTCAAAGGGATTGTGCCTCATATTGAATACCCATTTTTTAAAGCCCCACAGTGACCAAAATTGCCATTTAACAGACTTTTCCTCCTACTCAGAAGCTTCTATTTCTCCCAATTTCTGGCAGAAAAATGACTCTAAACAACTCATTTTAGTTCCAAACATGATAATTCACATTTAACAGTCGTTTACAGTCAAAAGAGAAAACATTAAAAAATGACAATTTCTGACCATCTGGAGAAAGTTCGAGAGGTCCGGGGTCATCGTTTTGCATCGAAAAATGTATTTTTTGAACTGTTGAAAAAATGATTCAAAATGTCAAAGGGATTGTGCCTCATGTTGAATACCCACTGTTTAAAGCCCCACAGTGACCAAAATTGCCATTTTTACAGACTGTTCCTCCTACTCAGAAGCTTCTATTTCGACCAATTTCTGGCAGAAAAATTACTCTAAACAACTCATTTTACTTCCAAACATGATAATTCACATTTAATAGTTGTTTACAGTCAAAAGAAAAAACATTAAAAAATGACCATTTCTGACCATCTGGAGAAAGGTCGTCAGGTCCCGGGTCATTGTTTTTCATCAAAAAATTTATTTTTTGAACTGTTGAAAAAATGATTCAAAATGTCAAAGGGATTGTGCCTCATATTGAATAACCACTTTTTAAAGCCCCACAGTGAACAAAATTGCAATTTTTACAGACTTTTCCTCCTACTCAGAAGCTTCTATTTCTACCAATTTCTGGCAGAAAAATTACTCTAAACAATACATTTTAGTTCCATACATGATAATTCCCATTTAATATTCGTTTACAGTCAAAAGAAAAAACATTAAAAAATGACCATTTCTGACCATCTGGAGAAAGTTCGTCAGGTCCCGGGTCATCGTTTTTCATCAAAAAATTTATTTTTTGAACTGTTGAAAAAATGATTCAAAATGTCAAAGGGATTGTGCCTCATATTGAATACCCATTTTTTAAAGCCCCACAGTGACCAAAATTGCCATTTAACAGACTTTTCCTCCTACTCAGAAGCTTCTATTTCTACCAATTTCTGGCAGAAAAATGACTCTAAACAACTCATTTTAGTTCCAAACATGATAATTCACATTTAACAGTCGTTTACAGTCAAAAGAGAAAACATTAAAAAATGACAATTTCTGACCATCTGGAGAAAGTTCGAGAGGTCCGGGGTCATCGTTTTGCATCGAAAAATAGAGTATGGTCATCCCCGTTGCCCATTGTAGCGAAAACAAAACTTCTAACCAAACAAGCAAAAAGTCTTTCAAGCGCCCTCGACGAGCAACGGGTCGCCCAGCTCTTTCATGGCCCCTGGGTCTCTAAATTATACACCCCGAAAATTCTCCCGTCGTATCTGGCAGCTTCTAGGAAAGTGCATATAAAACTTCAATTGATGCGATTTCGTTTTGGTTTAATCCCGCTGATGGCATACAAGTTTGGCCAGGGGTACAGGAAAGGGGCATGATCTCAATGCCGCTTTTGCAAACAGGAAGAGGAAAACCTTATCCACATACTGTGCATTTGCCAAAAACTTGGAGCCCAAAGAAACTTCTGGTTGCGTCCCCTTTGGCTTCTTCTCAACATCAGGACCTGCCAGGAAGCACTAGATGCCTGCATGAGAGGAGACTCTCCGCAGTTGGCGGCTCATTTTGTTAAGTTTATTTTAGAAATTAATTCCCCAAAACTTGCTTCAGACCCAGCATGAGTTCCTTTCCTGGTGACATTACTGCAAGTTTTTCTTTTTTTTTATTTACAATTTTTCTGTTTTAATTGTTTTGTGCACCCTTTTACTCTTAATGTGTAACGTCTATTTCAGTGCATGTACATTGCAATGATTTTAATTAATTGTGCAATAAAAACTTTTACTGCTTTACTCCTACTCAGAAGCTTCTATTTCTACCAATTTCTGGCAGAAAAATTACTCTAAACAACTCATTTTAGTTCCAAACATGATAATTCACATTTAACAGTTGTTTACAGTCAAAAGAGAAAACATAAAAAAATGACCATTTCTGACCTTCTGGAGAAAGTTCGACAGGTCCGGGGTCATAGTTTTTCATCAAAAAATTTATTTTTTGAACTGTTGAAAAAATTATTCAAAATGTCAAATGTATTTTGCCTCATGTTGAATACCCACTTTTTAAAGCCCCACAGTGACCAAAATTGCCATTTAACAGACTTTTCCTCCTACTCAGAAGCTTCTCTTTCGACCAATTTCTGGCAGAAAAATTACTCTAAACAACTCATTTTAGTTCCAAACATGATAATTCCCATTTAACAGATGTTTACAGTCAAAAGAGAAAACAATAAAAAAATGACCATTTCTGACCATCTGGAGAAAGTTCGACAGGGGTCATCGTTTTTCAACCAAAAATTTATTTTTTGAACTGTTGAAAAAATGATTCAAAATGTCAAATGGATGGTGCCTCATGTTGAATACCCACTTTTTAAAGCCCCACAGTGACCAAAATTGCCATTTTTACAGACTTTTCCTACTACTCAGAAGCTTCTATTTCTACCAATTTCTGGCAGAAAAATTACTATAAACAACTCATTTTAGTTCCAAACATGATAATTCACATTTAACAGTTGTTTACAGTCAAAAGAGAAAACCTTAAAAAATGACCATTTCTGACCATCTCGAGAAAGTTCGACAGGTCCGGCCGGGGTCATCGTTTTTCATCAAAAAATTTATTTTTTGAACTGTTGAAACAATGATTCAAAATGTCAAAGGGATTGTGCCTCATATTAAATAACCACTTTTTAAAGCCCCACAGTGACCAAAATTGCCAATTTACAGACTTTTCCTCCTACTCATAAGCTTCTATTTCGACCAATTTCTGGCAGAAAAAATGACTCTAAACAACTCATTTTAGTTCCAAACATGATAATTTACATTTAACAGTCGTTTACAGTCGAAAGAGAAAACATTAAAAATGACAACTTTTTGATCATCTGGTGAAAGTTCGACAGGTCCGGCGTCATCGTTTTTCATCAAGAAATTGATTTTTTCAACTGTTGAAAAAATTATTCAAAATGTTAAATGGATTGTGCTCATGTTGAATAAATACTTTTTGAAGCCCCACAGTGACCAAAATTGCCTTTTTTACAGACTTTTCCTCCTACTCAGAAGCTTCTATTTCGACCAGTTTCTGGCAAAAAATGACTCTAAACACACTTATTTTAGTTCCAAACATGATAATTCACATTTAAAAGTCATTGCAGTCAAAAGAGAAAACATTTAAAAAATGACCATTTCTGACCATCTGGAGAAAGTTCGACAGGTTCGGGGTCATCGTTTATCATCTAGAAATAGATTTTTTCAACTGTAGAAAAAATGATTCTAACTGTCAATTTGATTGGGCCTCATGTTGAATAACCACTTTTTAAAGCCCCACAGTGACCAAAATTGCCATTTTTACAGACTTTTCCTCCTACTCAGAAGCTTCTATTTCTACCAATTTCTGGCAGAAAAATTACTCTAAACAACAAATTTTAGTTCCATACATGATAATTCACATTTAATAGTCATTTACAGTCAAAAGAGACAACATTAAAAAATGACCATTTCTGACCATCTGGAGAAAGTTCGTCAGGTCCCGGGACATCGTTTTTCATCAAAAAATTTATTTTTTGAACTGTTGAAACAATGATTCAAAATGTCAAAGGGATTGTGCCTCATATTGAATAACCACTTTTTAAAGCCCCACAGTGACCAAAATTGCCATTTTTACAGACTGTTCCTCCTACTCAGAAGCTTCTATTTCTACCAATTTCTGGCAGAAAAATGACTCTAAACAACACATTTTAGTTCCATACATGATAATGCACATTTAATAGTCGTTTACAGTCAAAAGAGAAAACATTAAAAAATGACCATTTCTGACCATCTGGAGAAAGTTCGACAGGTCCGGGGTCATAGTTTTTCATCAAAAAATCTATTTTTTCAAATGTAGAAAAAATTATTCAAAATGTCAAATGGATTGTGCCTCATGTTGAATAACCACTTTTTAAAGCCCCACAGTGACCAAAATTGCTATTGTAACAGACTTTTCTTCCTACTCAGAAGCTTCTCTTTCGACCAATTTCTGGCAGAAAAATTACTCTAAACAACTCATTTTAGTTCCAAACATGATAATTCCCATTTAACAGTTGTTTACAGTCAAAAGAGAAAACAATAAAAAAATGACCATTTCTGACCATCTGGAGAAAGTTCGACAGGGGTCATCGTTTTTCAACAAAAAATGTATTATTGAACTGTTGAAAAAATGATTCAAAATGTCAAATGGATGGTGCGTCATGTTGAATACCCACTTTTTAAAGCCCCACAGTCACCAAAATTGCCATTTAACAGACTTTTCCTCCTACTCAGAAGCTTCTATTTCGACCAATTTCTGGCAGAAAAATGACTCTAAACAACACATTTTAGTTCCATACATGATAATGCACATTTAATAGTCGTTTACAGTCAAAAGAGAAAACATTAAAAAATGACCATTTCTGACCATCTGGAGAAAGTTCGACAGGTTCGGGGTCATAGTGTAGTGTAGCTCCTATTTTCCCAATAGGCTCTGCGCATTGGAATAGTACCTACAGCAGTAAAGGCCTAGACCAGACGTTAACTAGGTCTACTACTGTCGATACTAGACTTAATTTTTGGGTTTGCCAGCTAAGCTCAGAGTTCGCTAGAAACTTTCTCGAATGTTCAAGAGAGAATTACCTCCCCTGATTAGACAAGAAGGGATTTAGTTTCTGACAACCATAGAACATGACAACTTTGCTCTCCCCTAATCAAGAGTCAATCTCAAGAGTCGTGTGAGCACAAGGCAATTATTTTACTCAGTCAGTACGTGCATTCTTAGTCTCATCAGAATGTAGAGAAAAGGAAGAGACGGGCGTGTTCAATAAAAAGGTGTTATTTATTGATCAGTCTCTTTTCTCGTACAAGAGAAATGGATCGATATTATTGCAATACTTATAGTTAAGTAAAGTGCATACATTAAAAGCAATAGTATAAAATAATACTGTAAAAACATTGATATGGTTTCTGAGCCATATGATGTTTTAAAATGATTAAAATATATTTACATACACATATACATTTGACTAAACGTACTCAACTGGTGTTTCTAAATACGCCTACCCCGTGTACCTGACCTAAGTCTAATGCGTGGGCGGGAATAGAAAGTTACAGTTTAAGTTAAGTTTGTTTTTGCCAAGTGAATAACTAAAGAATTCTCTAGGAGGGGTTATTCAGTTCTGTACCTGGAATTTAGGATGGATGAGGAATGGTATCTCTTTCTCTGCTCTCGATATTCCAGGCTGCCTGCGAGGGCTACCCGGAAGCGCCGGTGCTGGGTCTCTCGGCTTGAGATAGCAGCGCGTCTCTCAGCGCGTCAGGAAGGCGGGGCTGCTGCCAGCGGGGTCTGCTTCTGCTCTCGGCTTCGGCAAGTATGGCTGCTCCGTCTTGTCACCACGCGTGTGTTTGCATAGGGCAAGGTCGGCAATATTTATACCTTAAAGGTGCCGGGATTGACGTAAGGATGGACATAGGTACGTCAATAAAGATGTCATACGACTTGCTCGTTAGCACATTCTTTTGCAAAAGTTCTCTGTGAAATCAAAACAATGGCCGCACGGATTGTCCAGGTTGTCATAGGTTTGATTTGTTATGAGAACGTCGTATGCCTTATCAGGGGCTGGAGGAATGTCGCTTGTCTAATTAGATCTCAAGCGTTATGACCTAATCAGATAACACGTTCCTGTGCCGTAGTGTGACTGCGTCAGATAACGGTATCTGCATCATGGGGGCTTTCTTGCCTCATGGGCTGACTGTTAGTTAACTAGCTAGTTAGTTTAACCAGAATAGGGTCAGGAATAGGGGGATCGATTCAGAACCTATAGAAATACACGACACCCACTCCACGCTAACTATGGTCATATCTACTAATCTATGCATAGTATAACATAGTACAACATACTAAAGAGTATAGTGTATACCTTACCACCCCAAAATACATAAATGCATTTCGAAATTTTCAAATATACTGAAAAATTGCAGTCATATATATTGTATGCACTTAAGCTATGAATTAAATGCAAAAGTAAACACGCATTTTATGCATTATTGCTTGTTGGTATATGAGAAATACACATGAAATGGCTCTTAATATGGCTATACAGAAAGAAAAGTCGAAACCATTTCATCACATAATATATTTTGTGAACATACCAGCGGGCAGCTAAAGTCTATAAAGTATCTAAAAATAGAAATCTTAGTTCTCTAGGAATAGTTTCTTACTTTAAGCAGAAGATCAGTGTCCCGGGGAAAAAATATATAGAAAAATATTTTAAGGGCTTGCTGAAAAAAGTTGCTGTCCGTGAACTGGATTGTAATTGTTCATGTGACTTTATTTTTAAAGTTGAAGGCCGAATTCAGGGAACGCCGTGTGCGAGTTTACTCAAAAGTCTCTATTTCTGTTCTGGAGAGAACATCATATCATTCAGGCTTTCGAAAAAACTGTCAACAGCTTCATGGGAAAGTTCCTCTAAGTCGGAAATAGGGGTAACCATGCATTCGTGCGCATGATTGTCTCCATTGACATTCTGATTTGCATTGCTGACAGAAGGTCGTACCTGTTCGATGTTGCTTTCATCTTGAACTTCACTACCCTTCAATCGCAGTGGTGAAGATTCCAGGAATGCCGTCATCAGAATTGGCAGCCTTTGAGGGCAGCACAAAGCGTGAACCTTGGTAGGAACCAACAGTGTATCTGCATCCACCGGCGCATCCGATTGTAGCGTCAGACAGGTGTCTAACACGCATTCTTCTCCGCATAGCAGACACCTTAGTACAGGTAAAACACACCTTTGCCACATTGGTCGAAATGATAGAAACCAAGTCATGTTTAGGTCTCTAAGCCGGGAGAGTCCCAGGATTTTTGATATCCGGTCCCGGTATCCAATGGCTAGGATCGTATCTTCCATTGTCGCGAGAGTTTGATCTGTGACATGGGTTGCCATAACGAAAAATAAGGACTAGGAATAGGATTCCTGCAATTAGTCCCAGGATCAGGGGAAGTCCGCCAAAAATCGAATGGACGAAATCTGGAAAAATACCCAGTATGGCTTTGAATGGTGTTAATGCCATAGAAAATACTGTCTTAAATACCTTTGAGACCCCAGTGGTATCAGAAATATTTAAGATTTCGCTCAGGATTTCCGCAAAATGTACGGGGGAATTAGTTGATAATAATGTATGTATCTCTGCAGTCGTCCTTGCGACTTGTAGATCATACGTTTCTTTTGATGACGTGAGCCTTGTAGGCGTCTGAAGAAGCACTGTTTTCATTCTGCTTAAAGTATCTATTCGAATAGAAGTAATTTTCAAACTGGGCCATGCCCTCGCCTCCCTGTCTGGAAAGGAGCTGGGGAACAAAGAACGTCCACAGCACTTGACCTTCGCCGTCGTAGTGACGAGATAAGGAGTCCCGGGCATAAGACTGCAACATCTGCGGTCTACAATAAGAATGTAACTCCCATTATAGAGTCTTTGAAAGAATGGTTCTATTTCAGTTGCAGGTGCGCCTTGCTGGTGACATGAAAGGTTGTATGAATTCCCTTCACAGGCTCCGTGCAAACTAATACCGTTACACAGAAGCGTGCCGCTTAGTGACATCGCACAATTGTTGCCACTAAGAAACACTTTCTGTCCTTTGTTACTGACACATGCATGTGAATAGGGCAGGTTCCAAGTTGTTTTAAGGTACCCCTTTCCCAATTTCTCGTACATGCCAGCCTGTATATATTTTTGGCAGTATTGAAACCTGAAGGTTGAGATTGGAATATTTATGATTCCGTGGATTATCCATTCACTGACAGGTCGTTCTGACATTGTCATTGGTAATCTTTCAAGTTTTTCAATGCTCAAGATTGTATAATCAGCACCCTTCTGCGCCATACCGATTTGTCTATCAGTAAGGTTAAAGATTTGGAATAGTGACGTTGTGTTGATTAAACGCCAAGGCACATAGCCTGAACGCAGATTTTGTAACGTCCAGCCAAGCTGTACAATGGAACGCAATTGTGACTGACCATGTTGTAATAACAGTAAGTCTTGCGATAATATATCGATTGCTGAAGACACAATGCTGTCCAATGAAAAAATTCTGGAGGACAGAGTCATTAACCCATTGTCCACTACAGAAAGTGATTTTTCCAAATTAATACGATCAATTTCACGTATTCTCTCTGCTGTTTCAATTTGAGTAACCTTCCAGGCCTCATTGTATGCTGCATATACAGAGGCTGCTATGAAACGCTTTTGACGCTGTTTGCGTGGTCCCAGTATGAAATCACGCAAGTCAGCACCATCAGTAAGTAAAGTTAGGTGTTGCTTAATTTCAGGCAGTGTGGAAGTCTGTAGCCATTGAAGGCATAATTTGCCCACACTGTAGGTTGTTATTATCCCTGGGTGATGTCTTTGAGGATATCTAGGGTCTGGCCTGGTCATTTTGAAACCCTGTGTTTTATTCAGGAATCTATCTTGACAGTGATTTGTATCTGTGGGCCAGATTAACCATTGTTTCCAATCAGGATGTGTTCTGTTTTGGTTAAGTATATGGTTTATGTCTATTTCTTCATCTGTATCAGAGTTATTGCTAAACATTGTTGGCTTTGGAATAGACGGGTTATTTAAATCTTTGATTTTGGCTAAGCCAAGACAGGTGGTTTGTCGAACAGTGTCATTTAAAAATATCATTTGTTCTGGGATCATGCAGGCTCTAAACAAAGCTTCTAAACCCTGTACTTGCCATTCTTTTGTACCCCAAACACTTTTCAAATCAACATTTTTGTCCCAATAATCAAATCCAAAAGTATTCATTTTTTCAAAGAATGAATCTGAATATATCAATTTTGTGTTGGTTATCATGGTTTTCATCCCTGTCTTGTTTGACAATTTGTAATAAAATGTTTCAGCATTAGTTATGTTAAAACCTGAAAAATATGAATATTTGTCATAAACGGTTCTAGAGCTCCCTTTTGGAGGTGTAGCACAATGTTCCCATTGATTATAATTTAAAACATTTCTAGGTTGTGCAGATTTATGCAAGAAATGGTTACCATAATGGTTATAGCAATACATACTATCATAATTTGTAGAACCTTGCAAATAATCATGTTTTGTAAATTTAGCAGACATTACTAAGTCAGACATCATATTGTTTATACTTTCAAAGTCCCAATCATCAGCAAATGAGTTTGGTTTTGCAAAGTCACTCAAGGAGATCTTGATTTGGTGTGGATATTTCAGGATCTCGACCGGACCATAAATTTCATAGTCAGTGTTGTCCCAGGCTACCCCACCAGGTATCGGAATTGCTGTGAAGTTGGCTGAAGAGAGTTCTGAAGAAAGTTCTCTTTTCTCGATGTGTGAAGATGTGTGTGGTTTGAGGACCAAGTTGATGTTCTGACTTGCTGTGTCCATTTTAGCATATTTTCCCTCAATGAAGCGTCCCAAAGTAAATACCATGATGAGCCAAAGTATGAGGATAAATGCACCAAAACCCACCCAAAATTCAATCCATGGAGAAACCAGATATGTTTCTTTCAGTTGTTTCAAAAGTTCCTTCGCTTTGTCTTTAAAGGATTTTGATGATGGCTGTGTCTTTGATTCACTGAAGCCGTCAGAGGAATCATCGAAGTTGATGAAGTAACCGGATGCAGTTCTGTCAATTGTTCCAATTGGTTCAGGATTTTAGTTTTTTGCATTTTCACTGGGTACTTCAGTATAGATTGGTGTGTCTCTGCTAAATGTTTTTATTTGGGTTTTCAGAGGTCTTAGTTCTATTGCATTGTTGCATAGTCCTTGTTGTTCTTCTGTAGGCGTTTCGAATGTGATGAGCCTCTTTGATAGGACCTCTGTACTGGTAGCAAACCTTGGTGTTCTGCTACTTATTGGGAGTCCACTTGGCCTACTGTTTGTTATCGGCCACATGTTGTGGTTTTACCAGGTCGATGGATACAACTCGGTTCTCCTTTTTACCAGCAAGTGGCGGTAGTACAACTGATCTTGTTCCGTTGACAGACAAGACAGGAACTGCTTTTCTGTAAGAAGGCCCAAATTCCTTCTTTACCGCGATCTTCTCCCTGACTAGATCCCCGACTTTTGGAATCCAGACAGGTCTTGCTGGGACAGGTGGTGATTCTTCAGTGGTTGTTGGCTGTTGTTTCAATTGTATGTTGCTCAGGTCTTTTCTTGTTTTGTTTAAGTCCTGCAAAATAGCCAAACGGTCTTTGACATCAAAGGTTTTTTCTATTACCACTGAAGTCTGACTATCAAGGTCAGAGATCAACATCCTAGTTCCGAATAATAATTCGTACGGACTGAATCCCTTCAGAGAATTTCTTGGCAAGTTATTTAGACTACGTTGGACACTTATTAGATGTTTGACCCACCCAGCTCCCGAACCTAATATCCTTTCCATTATAGATTGCTTTCTGCCTTGGTTTTTTCTTTACACCATCCCATACCCTCAGGAAGGAAGTGAGAAGATTCCCGCTGGGCTGTGCTCATTTGGCCATGTTTCCCCCCCAGGCTGGATTGCCTGAGTGAAAGAAATGGTCGAACGTAGCATGCTCTTAGCGTATATGCCATTTAGACTCGCAAATCTTGTATAACAGTCCGGACGTCAGCCGAGTGCTGTGGATCTACATTATAAGTGGAACTAGCCTGTGTATGTTAATCGCAAGCCATTCTTTTTGTTGGTAATATTATCTGCCTTGATTCGACGAGGTATTAAACTGCTTCTCTCCCCTCTGCGATCTCTGTTGCAGTTTGGGCAGTTTTTTACAAACATGGTGTAGTGCAGGCTCATGCCTGGCCACCAGTACCGTGATTGTAATTCTTCCAGAGAATCTTTTAATTTAAGGTGTCTGAGACCCTCGCCCATATGTGCGTCTGCGATTAACAAGTGTCTCCTGTCCATGTTTGGAATCACTCTATCCCCCACTCCAGGGATTCGAGCAAAAGGAACGGAGTTTGCATCTATGATGTATGTGTAATTGAGTGGATAGTTGATCGGTAACGCTGAGCAGTCGCCTTTTGATGACGTTTTCACTGCCAGCAATGTTTCGCCGTCAATGTACTTTAATGCACGCTTTTTTCGATCTACGGGAGCCAGTTTAGTGGCTGCCGCTGCGGCTGCTTCAGCCAATGAATTCCCTACAACGTGAACGCCATCACGCTGATGACTCAGTGAGTGAGTCACGTGAGTCTTTGGTAGTTCTTTTTTCAAAAGAGCTACTTGTTCCCAGAGCAGTCTCTGCTTTATTGGTGCATCTGTGTCATCTTTATAACCGTTCTGAATCCATGTCTGCAAATCGCTGTTATATGATTTGACGCAGTAATATGAATCTGACACTATAAGTGTCGGGAATTCGCGATCCGCATTATCTAGCGCCATTTTCAAAGCTATTATTTCAGTTTGTAGTTCTGAATTAGTTTCTACTGAGTGTGATTTTGTTAATAGAGGTCTTAGTTTACCTCCGCGCCACACTTCTTTTGTAATCTCACATGTGGGATTGTATGCATGTTCTCCCCAAACGGAGGGTTGAGCATGTCCGTCTGTATAGATTACACAGGCGTAATGTCGTAGAGGCAGAATGTCGATTGGCAGAGGATACGTCTTTTCATATTTTAGATTTTTTAATTCTTCTAGTTCTGGATCAAAGTAGTAGTATACTTTGTCCGTTGTGATTGAATTTACCCATTGTATCCATTCCGGATTCAATGTTGTTGTTGGTAAATTACACGGTGTTGTTAGTGCCTCAAAGGCTGATTCTGCTGTTCTGACTGTGATATGTCTACCGTCAGCTATGTCTTTTTCTCTAGCTATTGCGGTTTGAACTGCACGAATGATTTTTCCTGTATTACTGAATTTCTGTTCAGCTTCTGTGTACAAGTGTGATTTGAATGCAATTGGTACCTTTTCTCCCTCATTAGAGGTCAGGTATGTGAATCCGCATCTCCCTGGGATGACTCGGATCACAAGGTTGCGTGTATTATCACGGGTTTCTAATTTTGTTTTAATTAGCATGTCTGTTTGTAAGGATCTCAAAATTTCTGTGTGTGTTTGAGTCCAACTGGATCTTTTAAAGTCTGGTTTAATTAGATCATAAAGGGGTTTGACCCTTTCTGCGTAATTTGCAATGTATGTTCTTCCGAAATTTAGGAAGCCTAGAATTGACTGTAAGTTTTTTAGTGTTTTAGGAGCTTGGATAACGGCACATTTCTCTAGGAAATTGTCTGCCAGGCTTTTGCCTTCACTTGATAGCTCATATCCTAAGAATATGACTGTCAGATGGGCAATTCTGGACTTTTTGAAGTTGAATTTATAACCCTCTGCAGCGAAACCAAGTATTATGGTGTTCACTCTTTTCAAGTGAGTCTCCAAGTCATCATCTGTTAAGTAAATGTCATCGACATAAGATAATGCTTCATCATCATATAGTTGTAGTAATTCTGTTACTCTCGCAGAGAATACCCCCGGGCTGTTCTTGTACCCCTGGGCTAACCGACAGAATTGTTTGTGAGTGCCATTTACTGAGAATGCAGTTAAATATCTGCTCTCTGGTGCTATGTTTTGACAAAAGAATCCATTGGAGATGTCCAAGGTTGTTTTGTATTTTTTGCGCACTATGTTATTCATTAGTGCAGCACTGTGTGAGTTTTGCACTGCAAAGGTTTTGCAACATGTGTTAAGGTGTCGGTAATCCAAAACTAGACGGTACGAATTGTCTGGTTTGGAGACCGGAAACAAAGGATTGTTCATTTGTGAGGTGCAAGTTTCAATCACCCCCTGGTATTCTAGCTGATCTAGTATTTCATTTACTTGTTTTTTAGCTTCTTGCTTAATTGGGTACTGCCTTTGTGCAGTAGGTTGTGATTTTAACTGGATTTTGTGAGGAGGAGAATCCTCATCCCATCCTACATGATTTTTATATAAAGCAGGTGCTAAGGCCACTGCCCACTTTCTAGCAAGTGTATATTTTTTATGAATCGGTATTTGATTCGAGAAGGCAGGCATAATTACTTCTTCGCCATGAGGGCACTCCCTGACAAACTCTGGTGGCCAGTCTTTTTCAGCTAGAAGGATGTCATAGCCTTTGGATAGGTTATCCCAAAATAGTCCCCTTATTTTCCTAGTCTTATCTCCCTCTATACGTAATGTTATCTCGTATATCTTGTGGGGCTTGCTAACTCTGGTATCTGCAGTTTCCACTTGAAGATATTCATTCGTGTCCACTGTCTCCAGATGATTCATAAGGACTTTGCGAGCTATGCTCACCTCTGCTGCGCTGTCTAGCATTGTCTGAGCCCACTCTCCGTTTTTCAGTTGTGTCCTCAGTATTCTCGGCATTTTTAACTACCTTGATACTGGCTACCTTCTTTTTTGGAAATTGTGATTTCTTTTTAAGTTGAGCAGGTTCCTTGTCTTTGGACTTGGCGTGCTCTTCTGATCGTCCTCTTCTTTCCGATTTCTGCGAGGAATTCTGAAAAGATTGAGAGGGACGTGTATCAATGTCTTGATATCTATCAGGTTTTTTAATATTATCCCTATTTCTAAGGTTATATCTATTCCCAGAGGGGTCACTCTGCGGTGACCTCTGTCTTTGGTTTGGAGATTTCTCTCTTCGCCTAGGAGACCTTCCTCTGGACTGGAATTTCTTTTCTTTGGGATTGGATTGTTTGTTTCCATCCCAGTTCTTTTTTGGTGAATTATTATTATTAAAAAATATTTTTTCTGGACTTGTAGTCAGTTGCGGTTTTACTGGTATTCCACCTAGACTATCTCTGCCTAGTTCTTCATAGGATTTTTCTATGATTCTGGCAATTTCAGCTGGTTGGTCTGCTATATCTGTCTCTTTTAACCTCTGGCGGATCGCCACGTTTGCTGCTTCACCTTTTATGTTGGCTAGTAATATAGCCGAGACCTGCTTGAAGTCTTTCAGTAATTTCATACCAAGAGTTAAAGCAGGTTCTGGACCGTATTCATCTTGAATTTGTTTTAGCACATCTGGTATTACCGAAATGGATGGAACACCGTGCGTTTTTGTGTAGATGGAAGCAAAGACTGTACCCCAAGTGTCACAGTCCTCAATGTGTGGTGCGATTCCCATTGGGAGACATATAGTCAGAATCCTGTGTTTTTCTAATGGGGTGGTGTCAGGAAACACCGCCTCTATTTGGGTGATTTTCTGTGCCAACCAGAATGATATTTGTTCCCGTTTAGCTGGAACTTTACCTAGGCAGGATTGGATGTTCTGTGGTGTAATTTTATTTGTGTTCCCCTGGTGAGGGGTCAGCTGTGGTAGTTTAATCGCTGGCTGAATTGTTGAAGTCCGCATTACATACTGAACTAATTGTCTGTGAATTTTTAGTAGTTGTTTTAGCTGTATTAACAGCTCTGCTGCAGGCATTCTTTCGATGTCTGGATGTGGTGTGTATCCGGCTAGGACCGGCCACGTTGCTCCTGGTCTACCTAAAGGACCGAGCCTTGTAATGTGATTGTTATGTTTTAGGGCGCCATCAAATAAGAGCAAATGCTCTTGGAATTTGAGTGGTACTTCCACCTCCTCGAAAGGAGTGTACATTTCAGGAGGTTCCTCTACTTTGTAATAGTGGAAGTACTTTGTTACAGCATTCGCTGCTGGAAAATGTATCCATGTATAGTATACCTCTGTCTGCCGATATTCGTGTGCCTCAATTACGAATATGACTGTGCCACCTCTAGGTGTCAGTCCATTTTCTATAAGTTTTAAGGTTATAGATCTCCTTTTGGCGACCTGGATGAGTATTATATCCGGGTCTGCTGTTTGCATGGTAGCATCAGCATCTGCTATTTCAGTGGCTAATCTAATTGCCTCTCTTTCATCATCACTCTCTGCCATTTTACAGACAGGATGGTATTATGTTTGTTTGCAGATCAGGTTTCTTTATGGAAACAGAGATTAGATGCACAATATTCTGGAACTGTTTTATCCTTCAACGTTGACTAGACCAAGAACCATACATAGGAGTTCCCCCCTGCGAGGTTTTGGAGGATATAACCTTTCACCCACTCCAGACGTCTTTGGAGTATTTGGGAAAAGGGGTCTGAGTGAGAAAGCACGACTGAGTTACTCTAAATGTCTTACGTTAGTTTTATCGCCCTTTCCAAACGCGTTGGGCGCCATGTAGTGTAGCTCCTATTTTCCCAATAGGCTCTGCGCATTGGAATAGTACCTACAGCAGTAAAGGCCTAGACCAGACGTTAACTAGGTCTACTACTGTCGATACTAGACTTAATTTTTGGGTTTGCCAGCTAAGCTCAGAGTTCGCTAGAAACTTTCTCGAATGTTCAAGAGAGAATTACCTCCCCTGATTAGACAAGAAGGGATTTAGTTTCTGACAACCATAGAACATGACAACTTTGCTCTCCCCTAATCAAGAGTCAATCTCAAGAGTCGTGTGAGCACAAGGCAATTATTTTACTCAGTCAGTACGTGCATTCTTAGTCTCATCAGAATGTAGAGAAAAGGAAGAGACGGGCGTGTTCAATAAAAAGGTGTTATTTATTGATCAGTCTCTTTTCTCGTACAAGAGAAATGGATCGATATTATTGCAATACTTATAGTTAAGTAAAGTGCATACATTAAAAGCAATAGTATAAAATAATACTGTAAAAACATTGATATGGTTTCTGAGCCATATGATGTTTTAAAATGATTAAAATATATTTACATACACATATACATTTGACTAAACGTACTCAACTGGTGTTTCTAAATACGCCTACCCCGTGTACCTGACCTAAGTCTAATGCGTGGGCGGGAATAGAAAGTTACAGTTTAAGTTAAGTTTGTTTTTGCCAAGTGAATAACTAAAGAATTCTCTAGGAGGGGTTATTCAGTTCTGTACCTGGAATTTAGGATGGATGAGGAATGGTATCTCTTTCTCTGCTCTCGATATTCCAGGCTGCCTGCGAGGGCTACCCGGAAGCGCCGGTGCTGGGTCTCTCGGCTTGAGATAGCAGCGCGTCTCTCAGCGCGTCAGGAAGGCGGGGCTGCTGCCAGCGGGGTCTGCTTCTGCTCTCGGCTTCGGCAAGTATGGCTGCTCCGTCTTGTCACCACGCGTGTGTTTGCATAGGGCAAGGTCGGCAATATTTATACCTTAAAGGTGCCGGGATTGACGTAAGGATGGACATAGGTACGTCAATAAAGATGTCATACGACTTGCTCGTTAGCACATTCTTTTGCAAAAGTTCTCTGTGAAATCAAAACAATGGCCGCACGGATTGTCCAGGTTGTCATAGGTTTGATTTGTTATGAGAACGTCGTATGCCTTATCAGGGGCTGGAGGAATGTCGCTTGTCTAATTAGATCTCAAGCGTTATGACCTAATCAGATAACACGTTCCTGTGCCGTAGTGTGACTGCGTCAGATAACGGTATCTGCATCATGGGGGCTTTCTTGCCTCATGGGCTGACTGTTAGTTAACTAGCTAGTTAGTTTAACCAGAATAGGGTCAGGAATAGGGGGATCGATTCAGAACCTATAGAAATACACGACAATAGTTTTTCATAGAAAAATCTATTTTTTCAAATGTAGAAAAAATTATTCAAAATGTCAAATGGATTGTGCCTCATGTTGAATAACCACTTTTTAAAGCCCCACAGTGACCAAAATTGCTATTGTAACAGACTTTTCTTCCTACTCAGAAGCTACTCTTTCGACCAATTTCTGGCAGAAAAATTACTCTAAACAACTCATTTTAGTTCCAAACATGATAATTCCCATTTAACAGTTGTTTACAGTCAAAAGAGAAAACAATAAAAAAAATGAACATTTCTGACCATCTGGAGAAAGTTCGACAGGGGTCATCGTTTTTCAACAAAAAATTTATTTTTGAACTGTTGAAAAAATGATTCAAAATGTCAAATGGATTATGCCTCATGTTGAATATCCACTTTTTGAAGCCCCACAGTGACCAAAATTGCCATTTGTACAGACTTTTACTCCTATTCAGAAGCTTCTATTTCGACCAATTTCTGGCAGAAAAATGACTCTAAACAACTCATTTTACTTCCAAACATGATAATTCACATTTAACAGTCGTTTACAGTCAAAAGAGAAAACATTAAAAAATGACCATTTCTGACCATCTGGAGAAAGTTCGACAGGTCTGGGGTCATCGTTTTTCATCAAAAAATTTATTTTTTGAACTGTTGAAAAAATGATTCAAAATGTCAAATGGATTGTGCCTCATGTTGAATACCCACTTTTTAAAGCCCCACAGTGACCAAAATTGCCATTTTTACAGACTTTTCCTCCTACTCAGAAGCTTCTATTTCTACCAATTTCTGGCAGAAAAATGACTCTAAACAACTCATTTTACTTCCAAACATGATAATTCACATTTAACAGTCGTTTACAGTCAAAAGAGAAAACATTAAAAAATGACCATTTCTGACCATCTGGAGAAAGTTCGACAGGTCTGGGGTCATCGTTTTTCATCAAAAAATTATTTTTTGAACTGTTGAAAAAATGATTCAAAATGTCAAATGGATTGTGCCTCATGTTGAATACCCACTTTTTAAAGCCCCACAGTGACCAAAATTGCCAATTTACAGACTTTTCCTCCTACTCATAAGCTTCTATTTCGACCAATTTCTGGCAGAAAAAATGACTCTAAACAACTCATTTTAGTTCCAAACATGATAATTTACATTTAACAGTCGTTTACAGTCAAAAGAGAAAACATTAAAAATGACAACCTTTTGACCATCTGGTGAAAGTTTGACAGGTCCGGGGTCATCGTTTTTCATCAAGAAATTGATTTTTTCAACTGTTGAAAAAATGATTCAAAATGTCAAATGGATTGTGCCTCATGTTGAATAAATACTTTTTGAAGCCCCACAGTGACCAAAATTGCCTTTTTTACAGACTTTTCCTCCTACTCAGAAGCTTCTATTTCGACCAGTTTCTGGCAAAAAATGACTCTAAACACACTTATTTTAGTTCCAAACATGATAATTCACATTTAAAAGTCATTGCAGTCAAAAGAGAAAACATAAAAAAAATGACAATTTCTGACCATCTGGAGAAATTTCGATAGGTCATCGTTTTTCATCTAGAACATCTAGAAATATATTTTTTCAACTGTAGAAAAAATTATTCTAACTGTCAATTGGATTGGGCCTCATTTTGAATAACCACTTTTTAAAGCCCCACAGTGACCAAAATTGCCATTTTTACAGACTTTTCCTCCTACTCAGAAGCTTCTATTTCTACCAATTTCTGGCAAAAAAATTACTCTAAACAACACATTTTAGTTGCATACATGATAATTCACATTTAATAGTCGTTTACAGTCAAAAGAGAAAACATTAAAAAATGACCATTTCTGACCATCTGGAGAAAGTTCGTCAGGTCCCGGGTCATCGTTTTTCATCAAAAAATTTATTTTTTGAAATGTTGAAAAAATGATTCAAGATGTCAAAGGATTGTGCCTCATATTGAATAACCGATTTTTAAAGCTCCACAGTGACCAAAATTGCCATTTTTACAGACTTTTCCTCCTACTCAGAAGCTTCTCTTTCGACCAATTTCTGGCAGAAAAATTACTCTAAACAACTCATTTTAGTTCCAAACATGATAATTTACATTTAATAGTTGTTTACACTCAAAAGAGAAAACATTAAAAAAATGACCATTTCTGACCATCTGGAGAAAGTTCGACAGGTCCAGGGTCATTGTTTTTCATCAAAACATTTATTTTTTAAACTGTTGAAAAAATGATTCAAAATGTCAAATGGATTGTGCCTCATTTTGAATACCGACTTTTTAAAGCCCCACAGTGACCAAAATTGCCCTTTTTACAGACTTTTCCTCCTACTCAGAAACTTCTATTTCTACCAATTTCTGGCAGAAAAATTACTCTAAACAACTCATTTTAGTTCCAAACATGATAATTCACATTTAACAATTGTTTACAGTCAAAAGAGAAAACATTAAAAAATGACAATTTCTGACCATCTGGAGAAAGTTCAACAGGTCCGGGGTCATCGTTTTGCATCGAAAAATAGATTATGCCCATCCCCGTTGCCCATTGCAGCGAAAACAAAACTTCTAACCAAACAAACAAAAAGTCTTTCAAGCGCCCTCGACGAGCAACGGGTCTCCCAGCTCTTTCATGGCCCCTGGGTCTCTAAATTATACACCCCGAAATTTCTCCCGTCGTATCTGGCAGCTTCTACGAAAGTGCATATAAAACTTCAATTGATGCGATTTCGTTTTGGTTTAATCCCGCTGATGGCATACAAGTTTGGCCAGGGGTACAGGAAAGGGGCATGATCTCAATGCCGCTTTTGCAAACAGGAAGAGGAAAACCTTATCCACATACTGTGCATTTGCCAAAAACTTTGAGCCCAAAGAAACTTCTGGTTGCGTCCCCTTTGGCTTCTTCTCAACATCAGGACCTGCCAGGAAGCACTAGATGCCTGCATGAGAGGAGACTCTCCGCAGTTGGCGGCTCGTTTTGTTAAATTTATTTTAGAAATTAATTCCCCAAAACTTGCTTCAGACCCAGCATGAGTTCCTTTCCTGGTGACATTACTGCACGTTTTTCTTTTTTTTAATTTACAATTTTTCTGTTTTAATTGTTTTGTCCACCCTTTTACTCTTAATGTGTAACGTTTATTTCAGTGCATGTACATTGCAATGATTTTAATTAATTGTGCAATAAAAACTTTTACTACTTTACTCCTACTCAGAAGCTTCTATTTCGACCAATTTCTGGCAGAAAAATGACTCCAAACACTTATTTTAGTTCCAAACATGATAATTCACATTTAATAGTCATTTACAGTCAAAAGAGAAAACAATAAAATTTTACCATTTCTGACCATCTGGAGAAAGTTCGACAGGTTCGGGGTCATCGTTTTTCATCAAAAAAATTATTTTTTCAACTGTTGAAAAAATGATTCAAAATGTCAAATGGATTATGCCTCATGTTGAATATCCACTTTTTGAAGCCCCACAGTGACCAAAATTGCCATTTGTACAGACTTTTACTCCTATTCAGAAGCTTCTCTTTCGACCAATTTCTGGCAGAAGAATGACTCTAAACAACTCATTTTACTTCCAAACATGATAATTCACATTTAACAGTCGTTTACAGTCAAAAGAGAAAACATTAAAAAATGACCATTTCTGACCATCTGGAGAAAGTTCGACAAGTCTGGGGTCATCGTTTTTCATCAAAAAATTCATTTTTTGAACTGTTGAAAAAATGATTCAAAATGTCAAATGGATTGTGCCTCATGTTGAATACCCACTTTTTAAAGCTCCACAGTGACCAAAATTGCCATTTGTACAGACTTTTACTCCTATTCAGAAGCTTCTATTTCGACCAATTTCTGGCAGAAAAATGACTCTAAACAACTCATTTTACTTCCAAACATGATAATTCACATTTAACAGTCATTTACAGTCAAAAGAGATTACATTAAAAAATTACCTTTTCTGACCATCTGGAGAAAGTTCGACAGGTCTGGGGTCATTGTTTTTCATCCAAAAATTGATTTTTTGGACTGTTGAAAAAATTATTCAAAATGTCAAAGGGATTGTGCCTCATGTTGAATAACCACTTTTTAAAGCCCGACAGTGACCAAAATTGCCATTTTTACAGACTTTTCCTCCTACTCAGAAGCTTCTATTTCTACCAATTTCTGGCAGAAAAATGACTCTAAACAACACATTTTAGTTCCATACATGAGAATGCACATTTATTAGTTGTTTACAGTCAAAAGAGAAAACATAAAAAAATGACCATTTCTGACCATCTGGAGAAAGTTTGACAGGTCCGGGGTCATCGTTTTTCATCAAAAAATTTATTTTTTGAACTGTTGAAAAAATGATTCAAAATGTCAAATGGATTGTGCCTCATGTTGAATACCCACTTTTTAAAGCCCCACAGTGAGCAAAATTGCCATTTTTACAGACTTTTCCTCCTACTCAGAAGCTTCTATTTCTACCAATTTCTGGCAGAAAAATTACTATAAACAACTCATTTTAGTTCCAAACATGATAATTCACATTTAACAGTTGTTTACAGTCAAAAGAGAAAACAATAAAAAAATGACCATTTCTGACCATCTCGAGAAAGTTCGACAGGTCCGGCCGGGGTCATCGTTTTTCATCAAAAAATTTATTTTTTGAACTGTTGAAACAATGATTCAAAATGTCAAAGGGATTGTTCCTCATATTAAATAACCACTTTTTAAAGCCCCACAGTGACCAAAATTGCCAATTTACAGACTTTTCCTCCTACTCATAAGCTTCTATTTCGACCAATTTCTGGCAGAAAAAATGATTCTAAACAACTCATTTTAGTTCCAAACATGATAATTTACATTTAACAGTCGTTTACAGTCAAAAGAGAAAACATTAAAAATGACAACTTTTTGACCATCTGGTGAAAGTTCGACAGGTCCGGGGTCATCGTTTTTCATCAAGAAATTGATTTTTTCAACTGTTGAAAAAATGATTCAAAATGTTAAATGGATTGTGCTCATGTTGAATAAATACTTTTTGAAGCCCCACAGTGACGACCAAAATTGCCTTTTTTACAGACTTTTGCTCCTACTCAGAAGCTTCTATTTCGACCAGTTTCTGGCAAAAAATGACTCTAAACACACTTATTTTAGTTCCAAACATGATAATTCACATTTAAAAGTCATTGCAGTCAAAAGAGAAAACATAAAAAAAAATGACCATTTCTGACCATCTGGAGAAAGTTCGACAGGTCCGGGGTCATCGTTTTTCATCTAGAAATAGATTTTTTCAACTGTAGAAAAAATGATTCTAACTGTCAATTTGATTGGGCCTCATGTTGAATAACCACTTTTTAAAGCCCCACAGTGACCAAAATTGCCATTTTTACAGACTTTTCCTCCTACTCAGAAGCTTCTATTTCTACCAATTTCTGGCAGAAAAATTACTATAAACAACTCATTTTAGTTCCAAACATGATAATTCACATTTAACAGTTGTTTACAGTCAAAAGAGAAAACAATAAAAAAATGACCATTTCTGACCATCTGGAGAAAGTTCGACAGGTCTGGGGTCATCGTTTTTCATCAAAAAATTCATTTTTTGAACTGTTGAAAAAATGATTCAAAATGTCAAAGGGATTGTGCCTCATGTTGAATATCCACTTTTTGAAGCCCCACAGTGACCAAAATTGCCATTTGTACAGACTTTTACTCCTATTCAGAAGCTTCTATTTCGACCAATTTCTGGCAGAAAAATGACTCTAAACAACTCATTTTACCTCCAAACATGATAATTCACATTTAACAGTCGTTTACAGTCAAAAGAGAAAACATTAAAAAATGACCATTTCTCACCATCTGGAGATTTTCGTTTTTCATCTAGAAATAGATTTTTTCAACTGTAGAAAAAATGATTCTAACTGTCAATTTGATTGGGCCTCATGTTGAATAACCACTTTTTAAAGCCCCACAGTGACCAAAATTGCCATTTTTACAGACTTTTCCTCCTACTCAGTAGCTTCTATTTCTACCAATTTCTGGCAGAAAAATTACTCTAAACAACACATTTTAGTTCCATACATGATAATTCACATTTAATAGTCGTTTACAGTCAAAAGAGACAACATTAAAAAATGACCATTTCTGACCATCTGGAGAAAGTTCGTCAGGTCCCGGGACATCGTTTTTCATCAAAAAAAGTTATTTTTTGAACTGTTGAAAGAATGATTCAAAATGTCAAAGGGATTGTGGCTCATATTGAATAACCACTTTTTAAAGCCCCACAGTGACCAAAATTGCCATTTTTACAGACTGTTCCTCCTACTCAGAAGCTTCTATTTCTACCACTTTCTGGCAGAAAAATTACTCTAAACAACACATTTTAGTTCCATACATGATAATGCACATTTAATAGTCGTTTACAGTCAAAAGAGAAAACATTAAAAAAGTGACCATTTCTGACCATCTGGAGAAAGTTCGACAGGTCTGGGGTCATCGTTTTTCATCAAAAAATTTATTTTTTGAACTGTTGAAAAAATGATTCAAAATGTCAAATGGATGGTGCGTCATGTTGAATACCCACTTTTTAAAGCCCCACAGTCACCAAAATTGCCATTTAACAGACTTTTCCTCCTACTCAGAAGCTTCTATTTCTACCAATTTCTGGCAGAGAAATGACTCTAAACAACACATTTTAGTTCCATACATGAGAATGCACATGTATTAGTTGTTTACAGTCAAAAGAGAAAACATTAAAAAATTACCATTTCTGACCATCTGGAGAAAGTTTGACAGGTCCGGGGTCATCGTTTTTCATCAAAAAATTTATTTTTTGTACTGTTGAAAAAATGATTCAAACATGTCAAATGGATTGTGCCTCATGTTGAATACCCACTTTTTAAAGCCCCACAGTGAGCAAAATTGCCATTTTTACAGACTTTTCCTCCTACTCAGAAGCTTCTATTTCTACCAATTTCTGGCAGAAAAATTACTATAAACAACTCATTTTAGTTCCAAACATGATAATTCACATTTAACAGTTGTTTACAGTCAAAAGAGAAAACAATAAAAAAATGACCATTTCTGACCATCTCGAGAAAGTTCGACAGGTCCGGCCGGGGTCATCGTTTTTCATCAAAAAATTTATTTTTTGAACTGTTGAAACAATGATTCAAAATGTCAAAGGGATTGTGCCTCATATTAAATAACCACTTTTTAAAGCCCCACAGTGACCAAAATTGCCAATTTACAGACTTTTCCTCCTACTCATAAGCTTCTATTTCGACCAATTTCTGGCACAAAAAATGACTCTAAACAACTCATTTTAGTTCCAAACATGATAATTTACATTTAACAGTCGTTTACAGTCAAAAGAGAAAACATTAAAAATGACAACTTTTTGACCATCTGGTGAAAGTTCGACAGGTCCGGGGTCATCGTTTTTCATCAAGAAATTGATTTTTTCAACTGTTGAAAAAATGATTCAAAATGTTAAATGGATTGTGCTCATGTTGAATAAATACTTTTTAAAGCCCCACAGTGACCAAAATTGCCTTTTTTACAGACTTTTGCTCCTACTCAGAAGCTTCTATTTCGACCAGTTTCTGGCAAAAAATGACTCTAAACACACTTATTTTAGTTCCAAACATGATAATTCACATTTAAAAGTCATTGCAGTCAAAAGAGAAAACATAAAAAAAATGACCATTTCTGACCATCTGGAGAAAGTTCGACAGGTCCGGGGTCATCGTTTTTCATCTAGAAATAGATTTTTTCAACTGTAGAAAAAATGATTCTAACTGTCAATTTGATTGGGCCTCATGTTGAATAACCACTTTTTAAAGCCCCACAGTGACCAAAATTGCCATTTTTACAGACTTTTCCTCCTACTCAGAAGCTTCTATTTCTACCAATTTCTGGCAGAAAAATGACTCTAAACAACACATTTTAGTTCCATACATGAGAATGCACATTTATTAGTTGTTTACAGTCAAAAGAGAAAACATTAAAAAATGACCATTTCTGACCATCTGGAGAAAGTTTGACAGGTCCGGGTTCATCGTTTTTCATCAAAAAATTTATTTTTTGAACTGTTGAAAAAATGATTCAAAATGTCAAATGGATTGTGCCTCATGTTGAATACCCACTTTTTAAAGCCCCACAGTGAGCAAAATTGCCATTTTTACAGACTTTTCCTGCTACTCAGAAGCTTCTATTTCTACCAATTTCTGGCAGAAAAATTACTATAAACAACTCATTTTAGTTCCAAACATGATAATTCACATTTAACAGTTGTTTACAGTCAAAAGAGAAAACAATAAAAAAATGACCATTTCTGACCATCTGGAGAAAGTTCGACAGGTCTGGGGTCATCGTTTTTCATCAAAAAATTCAATTTTTGAACTGTTGAAAAAATGATTCAAAATGGCAAAGGGATTGTGCCTCATGTTGAATATCCACTTTTTGAAGCCCCACTGGGACCAAAATTGCCATTTGTACAGACTTTTACTCCTATTCAGAAGCTTCTATTTCTACCAATTTCTGGCAGAAAAATTACTCTAAACAACACATTTTAGTTCCATACGTGATAATTCACATGTAATAGTCGTTTACAGTCAAAAGAGACAACATTAAAAAATGACCATTTCTGACCATCTGGAGAAAGTTCGTCAGGTCCCGGGACATCGTTTTTCATCAAAAAATTCATTTTTTGAACTGTTGAAAAAATGATTCAAAATGTCAAAGGGATTGTGCCTCATGTTGAATATCCACTTTTTGAAGCCCCACAGTGACCAAAATTGCCATTTGTACAGACTTTTACTCCTATTCAGAAGCTTCTATTTCGACCAATTTCTGGCAGAAAAATGACTCTAAACAACTCATTTTACTTCCAAACATGATAATTCACATTTAACAGTCGTTTACAGTCAAAAGAGAAAACATTAAAAAATGACAATTTCTCACCATCTGGAGAAAGTTCGACAGGTCTGGGGTCATCGTTTTTCATCAAAAAATTTATTTTTTGAACTGTTGAAAAAATGATTCAAAATGTCAAATGGATTGTGCCTCATGTTTAATACCCACTTTTGAAAGCCCCACAGTGACCAAAATTGCCATTTTTACAGACTTTTCCTCCTACTCAGAAGCTTCTATTTTACCAATTTCTGGCAGAAAAATGACTCTAAACAACACATTTTAGTTCCATACATGATAATTTACATTTAACAGTCGTTTACAGTCAAAAGAGAAAACATTAAAAATGACAATTTCTCACCATCTGGAGAAAGTTCGACAGGTCTGGGGTCATCGTTTTTCATCAAGAAATTGATTTTTTCAACTGTTGAAAAAATGATTCAAAATGGTAAATGGATTGTGCTCATGTTGAATAAATACTTTTTGAAGCCCCACAGTGACCAAAATTGCCTTTTTTACAGACTTTTCCTCCTACTCAGAAGCTTCTATTTCGACCTGTTTCTGGAAAAAAATGACTCTAAACACACTTGGGGTATATTATCAAGGGGTTTTATCTCCGCTTTTTTGGCTTTAAAAGCCAAGAAAGCGGAGATAAAATTATCTCCCTATTACCAAGCTGTCGCTAACACCAGTTAGCGACAGCTAATAGGAGATAGCGACCATCATGGGCCTCACTTTGCATGTCAGTGATATTTATCACTAATGATATGCAAAGTGGGCGTGCCAAGATGTTAGCGACTGGAAACAGTCGCTAACATCGCTATCTCCTATTACCAACTTTTGGAGATATTTGCGCTAAGGGCGAATATCTCCAAAAGCTAACACCTGCCCTGAGCAGTTCTTAGCCATGTTATCCAATGGGAGGTGGATAACATGGCTAAGAGCATTTGCTCGATAATGCATGAATATCGCTGACTTTTCAGAGATATTCATGCATTGCGGGCGTTTTTTATCGCATTTGCGATAAACCTTGCTAATAGCAAGGTTTATCTGCGATAAAAATCGCCGATGTGCGGCGATAATTTTTGTCTCTAAACAAGTTAGAGACAAAAATTATCGCTAGTTGTTGATAATATACCCCACTTATTTTAGTTCCAAACATGATAATTCACATTTAAAAGTCATTGCAGTCAAAAGAGAAAACATTTTAAAAAATGACCATTTCTGACCATCTGGAGAAAGTTCGACAGGTCCGGGGTCCTCGTTTTTCATCTAGAAATAGATTTTTTCAACTGTAGAAAAAATGATTCTAACTGTCAATTTGATTGGGCCTCATGTTGAATAACCACTTTTTAAAGCCCCACAGTGACCAAAATTGCCATTTTTACAGACTTTTCCTCCTACTCAGTAGCTTCTATTTCTACCAATTTCTGGCAGAAAAATTACTCTAAACAACACATTTTAGTTCCATACATGATAATTCACATTTAATAGTCGTTTACAGTCAAAAGAGACAACATTAAAAAATGACCATTTCTGACCATCTGGAGAAAGTTCGTCAGGTCCCGGGACATCGTTTTTCATCAAAAAATTATTTTTTGAACTGTTGAAAAAATGATTCAAAATGTCAAAGGGATTGTGGCTCATATTGAATAACCACTTTTTAAAGCCCCACAGTGACCAAAATTGCCATTTTTACAGACTGATCCTCCTACTCAGAAGCTTCTATTTCTACCAATTTCTGGCAGAAAAATGACTCTAAACAACACATTTTAGTTCCATACATGATAATGCACATTTAATAGTCGTTTACAGTCAAAAGAGAAAACATTAAAAAATGACCATTTCTGACCATCTGGAGAAAGTTCGACAGGTCCGGGGTCATAGTTTTTCATCAAAAAATCTATTTTTTCAAATGTAGAAAAAATTATTCAAAATGTCAAATGGATTGTGCCTCATGTTGAATAACCACTTTTTAAAGCCCCACAGTGACCAAAATTGCTATTGTAACAGACTTTTCTTCCTACTCAGAAGCTTCTCTTTCGACCAATTTCTGGCAGAAAAATTACTCTAAACAACTCATTTTAGTTCCAAACATGATAATTCCCATTTAACAGTTGTTTACAGTCAAGAGAGAAAACAATAAAAAAATGACCATTTCTGACCATCTGGAGAAAGTTCGACAGGTGTCATCGTTTTTCAACAAAAAAATTATTTTTTGAACTGTTGAAAAAATGATTCAAAATGTCAAATGGATGGTGCGTCATGTTGAATACCCACTTTTTAAAGCCCCACAGTCACCAAAATTGCCATTTAACAGACTTTTCCTCCTACTCAGAAGATTCTATTTCGACCAATTTCTGGCAGAAAAATTACTCCAAACACTTATTTTAGTTCCAAACATGATAATTCACGTTTAATAGTCATTTACAGTCAAAAGAGATAACATTAAAAAATGACCTTTTCTGACCATCTGGAGAAAGTGCGACAGGTCTGGGGTCATCGTTTTTCATCAAAAAATTCATTTTTTGAACTGTTGAAAAAATTATTCAAAATGTCAAAGGGATTGTGCCTCATGTTGAATAACCACTTTTTAAAGCCCCACAGTGACCAAAATTGCCAATTTTACAGACTGTTCCTCCTACTCAGAAGCTTCTATTTCTACCACTTTCTGGCAGAAAAATGACTCTAAACAACACATTTTAGTTCCATACATGATAATGCACATTTAATAGTCGTTTACAGTCAAAAGAGAAAACATTAAAAAATGACCATTTCTGACCATCTGGAGAAAGTTCGACAGGTCCGGCCGGGGTCATCGTTTTTCATCAAAAAATTTATTTTTTGAACTGTTGAAACAATGATTCAAAATGTCAAAGGGATTGTGCCTCATATTAAATAACCACTTTTTAAAGCCCCACAGTGACCAAAATTGCCAATTTTACAGACTGTTCCTCCTACTCAGAAGCTTCTATTTCTACCACTTTCTGGCAGAAAAATGACTCTAAACAACACATTTTAGTTCCATACATGATAATGCACATTTAATAGTCGTTTACAGTCAAAAGAGAAAACATTAAAAAATGACCATTTCTGACCATCTGGAGAAAGTTCGACAGGTCTGGGGTTATCGTTTTTCATCAAAAAATTTATTTTTTGAACTGTTGAAAAAATGATTCAAAATGTCAAAGGGATTGTGCCTCATGTTGAATATCCACTTTTTGAAGCCCCACAGTGACCAAAATTGCCATTTGTACAGACTTTTACTCCTATTCAGAAGCTTCTATTTCGACCAATTTCTGGCAGAAAAATGACTCTAAACAACTCATTTTACTTCCAAACATGATAATTCACATTTAACAGTCGTTTACAGTCAAAAGAGAAAACATTAAAAAATGACCATTTCTCACCATCTGGAGAAAGTTCGACAGGTCTGGGGTCATCGTTTTTCATCAAAAGATGTATTTTTTGAACTGTTGAAAAAATGATTCAAAATGTCAAATGGATTGTGCCTCATGTTGAATACCCACTTTTTAAAGCCCCACAGTGACCAAAATTGCCATTTTTACAGACTTTTCCTCCTACTCAGAAGCTTCTATTTCTACCAATTTCTGGCAGAAAAATGACTCTAAACAACACATGTTAGTTCCATACATGATAATGCACATTTATTAGTTGTTTACAGTCAAAAGAGAAAACATTAAAAATGACAACTTTTTGACCATCTGGTGAAAGTTCGACAGGTCCGGGGTCAACGTTTTTCATCAAGAAATTGATTTTTTCAACTGTTGAAAAAATGATTCACAATGTTAAATGGATTGTGCTCATGTTGAATAAATACTTTTTGAATCCCCACAGTGACCAAAATTGCCTTTTTTACAGACTTTTCCTCCTACTCAGAAGCTTCTATTTCGACCAGTTTCTGGCAAAAAATGACTCTAAACACACTTATTTTAGTTCCAAACATGATAATTCACATTTAAAAGTCATTGCAGTCAAAAGAGAAAACATTAAAAAAAATGACCATTTCTGACCATCTGGAGAAAGTTCGACAGGTCCGGGGTCATCGTTTTTCATCTAGAAATAGATTTTTTCAACTGTAGAAAAAATGATTCTAAATGTCAATTTGATTGGGCCTCATGTTGAATAACCACTTTTTAAAGCCCCACAGTGACCAAAATTGCCATTTTTACAGACTTTTCCTCCTACTCAGTAGCTTCTATTTTTACCAATTTCTGGCAGAAAAATTACTCTAAACAAAGCATTTTAGTTCCATACATGATAATTCACATTTAATAGTCGTTTACATTCAAAAGAGACAACATTAAAAAATGACCATTTCTGACCATCTGGAGAAAGTTCGTCAGGTCCCGGGACATCGTTTTTCATCAAAAAAAGTTATTTTTTGAACTGTTGAAAGAATGATTCAAAATGTCAAAGGGATTGTGGCTCATATTGAATAACCACTTTTTAAAGCCCCACAGTGACCAAAATTGCCATTTTTACAGACTGTTCCTCCTACTCAGAAGCTTCTATTTCTACCACTTTCTGGCAGAAAAATGACTCTAAACAACACATTTTAGTTCCATACATGATAATGCACATTTAATAGTCGTTTACAGTCAAAAGAGAAAACATTAAAAAATGACCATTTCTGACCATCTGGAGAAAGTTCGACAGGTCTGGGGTCATCGTTTTTCATCAAAAAATTAATTTTTTTTAACTGTTGAAAAAATGATTCAAAATGTCAAATGGATGGTGCGTCATGTTGAATACCCACTTTTTAAAGCCCCACAGTCACCAAAATTGCCATTTAACAGACTTTTCCTCCTACTCAGAAGCTTTTGACCAATTTCTGGCAGAAAAATGACTCTAAACAACACATTTTAGTTCCATACATGATAATGCACATTTAATAGTCGTTTACAGTCAAAAGAGAAAACATTAAAAAATTACCATTTCTGACCATCTGGAGAAAGTTCGACAGGTCCGGGGTCATAGTTTTTCATCAAAAAATCTATTTTTTCAAATGTAGAAAAAATTATTCAAAATGTCAAATGGATTGTGCCTCATGTTGAATAACCACTTTTTAAAGCCCCACAGTGACCAAAATTGCTATTGTAACAGACTTTTCTTCCTACTCAGAAGCTTCTCTTTCGACCAATTTCTGGCAGAATAATTACTCTAAACAACTCATTTTAGTTCCAAACATGATAATTCCCATTTAACAGTTGTTTACAGTCAAAAGAGAAAACAATAAAAAAATGACCATTTCTGACCATCTGGAGAAAGTTCGACAGGGGTCATCGTTTTTCAACAAAAAAATTATTTTTTGAACTGTTGAAAAAATTATTCAAAATGTCAAATGGATGGTGCGTCATGTTGAATACCCACTTTTTAAAGCCCCACAGTCACCAAAATTGCCATTTAACAGACTTTTCTTCCTACTCAGAAGCTTCTATTTCGACCAATTTCTGGCAGAAAAATGACTCTAAACAACTCATTTTACTTCCAAACATGATAATTCACATTTAACAGTCATTTACAGTCAAAAGAGATAACATTAAAAAATGACCTTTTCTGACCATCTGGAGAAAGTTCGGCAGGTCTGGGGTCATCGTTTTTCATCTAGAAATAGATTTTTTCAACTGTAGAAAAAATGATTCTAACTGTCAATTTGATTGGGCCTCATGTTGAATAACCACTTTTTAAAGCCCCACAGTGACCAAAATTGCCATTTTTACAGACTTTTCCTCCTACTCAGAAGCTTCTATTTCTACCAATTTCTGGCAGAAAAATGACTCTAAACAACACATTTTAGTTCCATACATGAGAATGCACATTTATTAGTTGTTTACAGTCAAAAGAGAAAACATTAAAAAATGACCATTTCTGACCATCTGGAGAAAGTTTGACAGGTCCGGGGACATCGTTTTTCATCAAAAAATTTAATTTTTTGAACTGTTGAAAAAATGATTCAAAATGTCAAATGGATTGTGCCTCATGTTGAATACCCACTTTTTAAAGCCCCACAGTGAGCAAAATTGCCATTTTTACAGACTTTTCCTCCTACTCAGAAGCTTTGATTTCTACCAATTTCTGGCAGAAAAATTACTATAAACAACTCATTTTAGTTCCAAACATGATAATTCACATTTAACAGTTGTTTACAGTCAAAAGAGAAAACAATAAAAAAATACTATTTCTGACCATCTGGAGAAAGTTCGACAGGTCTGGGGTCATCGTTTTTCATCAAAAAATTCATTTTTTCAACTGTTGAAAAAATGATTCAAAATGTCAAAGGGATTGTGCCTGATGTTGAATATCCACTTTTTGAAGCCCCACAGTGACCAAAATTTCCATTTGTGCAGACTTTTACTCCTATTCAGAAGCTTCTATTTCTACCAATTTCTGGCAGAAAAATGACTCTAAACAACTCATTTTACTTCCAAACATGATAATTCACATTTAACAGTCGTTTACAGTCAAAACAGAAAACATTAAAAAATGACCATTTCTCACCATCTGGAGAAAGTTCGACAGGTCTGGGGTCATCGTTTTTCATCAAAAAATTTATTTTTTGAACTGTTGAAAAAATGATTCAAAATGTCAAATGGATTGTGCCTCATGTTGAATACCCACTTTTTAAAGCCCCACAGTGACCAAAATTGCCATTTTTCCAGACTTTTCCTCCTACTCAGAAGCTTCTATTTCTACCAATTTCTGGCAGAAAAATGACTCTAAACAACACATGTTAGTTCCATACATGATAATGCACATTTATTAGTTGTTTACAGTCAAAAGAGAAAACATTAAAAAATGACCATTTCTGACCATCTCGAGAAAGTTCGACAGGTCCGGCCGGGTTCATCGGTTTTCATCCAAAAATTTTTTTTTTGAACTGTTGAAACAATGATTCAAAATGTCAAAGGGATTGTGCCTCATATTAAATAACCACTTTTTAAAGCCCCACAGTGACCAAAATTGCCAATTTACAGACTTTTCCTCCTACTCATAAGCTTCTATTTCGACCAATTTCTGGCAGAAAAAATTATTCGAAACAACTTATTTTAGTTCCAACACATGATAATTTACATTTAACAGTCGTTTACAGTCAAAAGAGAAAACATTAAAAAATGACAACTTTTTGACCATCTGGTGAAAGTTCGAAAGGTCCGGGGTCATCGTTTTTCATCAAGAAATTGATTTTTTCAACTGTTGAAAAATGATTCAAAATGTTAAATGGATTGTGCTCATGTTGAATAAATACTTTTTGAAGCCCCACAGTGACCAAAATTGCCTTTTTTACAGACTTTTCCTCCTACTCAGAAGCTTCTATTTCGACCAGTTTCTGGCAAAAAATGACTCTAAACACACTTATTTTAGTTCCAAACATGATAATTCACATTTAAAAGTCATTGCAGTCAAAAGAGAAAACATAAAAAAAAATGACCATTTCTGACCATCTGGAGAAAGTTCGACAGGTCCGGGGTCATCGTTTTTCATCTAGAAATAGATTTTTTCAACTGTAGAAAAAATGATTCTAACTGTCAATTTGAGTGGGCCTCATGTTGAATAACCACTTTTTAAAGCCCCACAGTGACCAAAATTGCCATTTTTACAGACTTTTCCTCCTACTCAGTAGCTTCTATTTCTACCAATTTCTGGCAGAAAAATTACTCTAAACAACACATTTTAGTTCCATACATGATAATTAACATTTAATAGTCGTTTACAGTCAAAAGAGACAACATTAAAAAATGACCATTTCTGACCATCTGGAGAAAGTTCGTCAGGTCCCGGGACATCGTTTTTCATCAAAAAAAGTTATTTTTTGAACTGTTGAAAGAATGATTCAAAATGTCAAAGGGATTGTGGCTCATATTGAATAACCACTTTTTAAAGCCCCACAGTGACCAAAAGTGCCATTTTTACAGACTGTTCCTCCTACTCAGAAGCTTCTATTTCTACCACTTTCTGGCAGAAAAATGACTCTAAACAACACATTTTAGTTCCATACATGATAATGCACATTTAATAGTCGTTTACAGTCAAAAGAGAAAACATTAAAAAATGACCATTTCTGATCATCTGGAGAAAGTTCGACAGGTCTGGGGTCATCGTTTTTCATCAAAAAATGTATTTTTTGAACTGTTGAAAAAATGATTCAAAATGTCAAATGGATGGTGCGTCATGTTGAATACCCACTTTTTAAAGCCCCACAGTCACCAAAATTGCCATTTAACAGACTTTTCCTCCTACTCAGAAGCTTCTATTTCTACCAATTTCTGGCAGAAAAATGACTCTAAACAACACATTTTAGTTCCATACATGAGAATGCACATTTATTAGTTGTTTACAGTCAAAAGAGAAAACATTAAAAAATTACCATTTCTGACCATCTGGAGAAAGTTTGACAGGTCCGGGGTCATCGTTTTTCATCAAAAAATTTATTTTTTGTACTGTTGAAAAAATGATTCAAAATGTCAAATGGATTGTGCCTCATGTTGAATACCCACTTTTTAAAGCCCCACAGTGAGCAAAATTGCCATTTTTACAGACTTTTCCTCCTACTCAGAAGCTTCTATTTCTACCAATTTCTGGCAGAAAAATTACTATAAACAACTCATTTTAGTTCCAAACATGATAATTCACATTTAACAGTTGTTTACAGTCAAAAGAGAAAACAATAAAAAAATGACCATTTCTGACCATCTCGAGAAAGTTCGACAGGTCCGGCCGGGGTCATCGTTTTTCATCAAAAAATTTATTTTTTGAACTGTTGAAACAATGATTCAAAATGTCAAAGGGATTGTGCCTCATATTAAATAACCACTTTTTAAAGCCCCACAGTGACCAAAATTGCCAATTTACAGACTTTTCCTCCTACTCATAAGCTTCTATTTCGACCAATTTCTGGCAGAAAAATGACTCTAAACAACTCATTTTAGTTCCAAACATGATAATTTACATTTAACAGTCGTTTACAGTCAAAAGAGAAAACATTAAAAATGACAACTTTTTGACAATCTGGTGAAAGTTCGACAGGTCCGGGGTCATCGTTTTTCATCAAGAAATTGATTTTTTCAACTGTTGAAAAAATGATTCAAAATGTTAAATGGATTGTGCTCATGTTGAATAAATACTTTTTGAAGCCCCACAGTGACCAAAATTGCCTTTTTTACAGACTTTTGCTCCTACTCAGAAGCTTCTATTTCGACCAGTTTCTGGCAAAAAATGACTGTAAACACACTTATTTTAGTTCCAAACATGATAATTCACATTTAAAAGTCATTGCAGTCAAAAGAGAAAACATAAAAAAAATTACCATTTCTGACCATCTGGAGAAAGTTCGACAGGTCCGGGGTCATCGTTTTTCATCTAGAAATAGATTTTTTCAACTGTAGAAAAAATGATTCTAACTGTCAATTTGATTGGGCCTTATGTTGAATAACCACTTTTTAAAGCCCCACAGTGACCAAAATTGCCATTTTTACAGACTTTTCCTCCTACTCAGAAGCTTCTATTTCTACCAATTTCTGGCAGAAAAATGACTCTAAACAACACATTTTAGTTCCATACATGAGAATGCACATTTATTAGTTGTTTACAGTCAAAAGAGAAAACATTAAAAAATGACCATTTCTGACCATCTGGAGAAAGTTTGACAGGTCCGGGGTCATCGTTTTTCATCAAAAAATTTATTTTTTGAACTGTTGAAAAAATGATTCAAAATGTCAAATGGATTGTGCCTCATGTTGAATACCCACTTTTTAAAGCCCCACATGGAGCAAAATTGCCATTTTCACAGACTTTTCCTGCTACTCAGAAGCTTCTATTTCTACCAATTTCTGGCAGAAAAATTACTATAAACAACTCATTTTAGTTCCAAACATGATAATTCACATTTAACAGTTGTTTACAGTCAAAAGAGAAAACAATAAAAAAATGACCATTTCTGACCATCTGGAGAAAGTTCGACAGGTCTGGGGTCATCGTTTTTCATCAAAAAATTCAATTTTTGAACTGTTGAAAAAATGATTCAAAATGGCAAAGGGATTGTGCCTCATGTTGAATATCCACTTTTTGAAGCCCCACAGTGACCAAAATTGCCATTTGTACAGACTTTTACTCCTATTCAGAAGCTTCTATTTCTACCAATGTCTGGCAGAAAAATTACTCTAAACAACACATTTTAGTTCCATACGTGATAATTCACATTTAATAGTCGTTTACAGTCATAAGAGACAACATTAAAAAATGACCATTTCTGACCATCTGGAGAAAGTTCGTCAGGTCCCGGGACATCGTTTTTCATAAAAAAATTCATTTTTTGAACTGTTGAAAAAATGATTCAAAATGTCAAAGGGATTGTGCCTCATGTTTAATATCCACTTTTTGAAGCCCCACAGTGACCAAAATTGCCATTTGTACAGACTTTTACTCCTATTCAGAAGCTTCTATTTCGACCAATTTCTGGCAGAAAAATGACTCTAAACAACTCATTTTACTTCCAAACATGATCATTCACATTTAACAGTCGTTTACAGTCAAAAGAGAAAACATTAAAAAATGACAATTTCTCACCATCTGGAGAAAGTTCGACAGGTCTGGGGTCATCGTTTTTCATCAAAAAATTTATTTTTTGAACTGTTGAAAAAATGATTCAAAATGTCAAATGGGTTGTGCCTCATGTTTAATACCCACTTTTTAAAGCCCCACAGTGACCAAAATTGCCATTTTTACAGACTTTTCCTCCTACTCAGAAGCTTCTATTTCTACCAATTTCTGGCAGAAAAATGACTCTAAACAACACATTTCAGTTCCATACATGATAATTTAAATTTAACAGTTGTTTACAGTCAAAAGAGAAAACATTAAAAATGACAACTTTTTGACCATCTGGTGAAAGTTCGACAGGTCCGGGGTCATCGTTTTTCATCAAGAAATTTATTTTTTCAACTGTTGAAAAAATGATTCAAAATGGTAAATGGATTGTGCTCATGTTGAATAAATACTTTTTGAAGCCCCACAGTGACCAAAATTGCCTTTTTTACAGACTTTTCCTCCTACTCAGAAGCTTCTATTTCGACCAGTTTCTGGAAAAAAATTACTCTAAACACACTTATTTTAGTTCCAAACATGATAATTCACATTTAAAAGTCATTGCAGTCAAAAGAGAAAACATTAAAAAAATGACCATTTCTGACCATCTGGAGAAAGTTCGACAGGTCCGGGGTCATCGTTTTTCATCCAGAAATAGATTTTTTCAACTGTAGAAAAAATGATTCTAACTGTCAATTTGATTGGGCCTCATGTTGAATAACCACTTTTTAAAGCCCCACAGTGACCAAAATTGCCATTTTTACAGACTTTTCCTCCTACTCAGTAGCTTCTATTTCTACCAATTTCTGGCAGAAAAATTACTCTAAACAACACATTTTAGTTCCATACATGAGAATGCACATTTATTAGTTGTTTACAGTCAAAAGAGAAAACATTAAAAAATGACCATTTCTGACCATCTGGAGAAAGTTTGACAGGTCCGGGGACATCGTTTTTCATCAAAAAATTTAATTTTTTGAACTGTTGAAAAAATGATTCAAAATGTCAAATGGATTGTGCCTCATGTTGAATACCCACTTTTTAAAGCCCCACAGTGAGCAAAATTGCCATTTTTACAGACTTTTACTCCTACTCAGAAGCTTCTATTTCTACCAATTTCTGGCAGAAAAATTACTATAAACAACTCATTTTAGTTTCAAACATGATAATTCACATTTAACAGTTGTTTACAGTCAAAAGAGAAAACAATAAAAAAAGACTATTTCTGACCATCTGGAGAAAGTTCGACAGCTCTGGGGTCATCGTTTTTCATCAAAAAATTCATTTTTTGAA
Organism: Lissotriton helveticus; assembly: GCF_964261635.1. Classification (NCBI taxonomy): domain Eukaryota; kingdom Metazoa; phylum Chordata; class Amphibia; order Caudata; family Salamandridae; genus Lissotriton; species Lissotriton helveticus. Next base: position 1,077,653,233 of record NC_136063.1, on the reverse strand, counting down.
CTGTTGAAAAAATGATTCAAAATGTCAAAGGGATTGTGCCTCATGTTGAATATCCACTTTTTGAAGCCCCACAGTGACCAAAATTTCCATTTTTACAGACTGTTCCTCCTACTCAGAAGCTTCTATTTCTACCACTTTGTGGCAGAAAAATGACTCTAAACAACTCATTTTACTTCCAAACATGATAATTCACATTTAACAGTCGTTTACAGTCAAAAGAGAAAACATTAAAAAATGACAACTTTTTGACCATCTGGTGAAAGTTCGAAAGGTCCGGGGTCATCGTTTTTCATCAAGAAATTTATTTTTTCAACTGTTGAAAAAATGATTCAAAATGTTAAATGGATTGTGCTCATGTTGAATAAATACTTTTTGAAGCCCCACAGTGACCAAAATTGCCTTTTTTACAGACTTTTCCTCCTACTCAGAAGCTTCTATTTCGACCTGTTTCTGGAAAAAAATGACTCTAAACACACTTATTTTAGTTCCAAACATGATAATTCACATTTAAAAGTCATTGCAGTCAAAAGAGAAAACATAAAAAAATGACCATTTCTGACCATCTGGAGAAAGTTCGACAGGTCCGGGGTCATCGTTTTTCATCTAGAAATAGATTTTTTCAACTGTAGAAAAAATGATTCTAACTGTCAATTTGAGTGGGCCTCATGTTGAATAACCACTTTTTAAAGCCCCACAGTGACCAAAATTGCCATTTTTACAGACTTTTCCTCCTACTCAGTAGCTTCTATTTCTACCAATTTCTGGCAGAAAAATTACTCTAAACAACACATTTTAGTTCCATACATGATAATTAACATTTAATAGTCGTTTACAGTCAAAAGAGACAACATTAAAAAATGACCATTTCTGACCATCTGGAGAAAGTTCGTCAGGTCCCGGGACATCGTTTTTCATCAAAAAAAGTTATTTTTTGAACTGTTGAAAGAATGATTCAAAATGTCAAAGGGATTGTGGCTCATATTGAATAACCACTTTTTAAAGCCCCACAGTGACCAAAAGTGCCATTTTTACAGACTGTTCCTCCTACTCAGAAGCTTCTATTTCTACCACTTTCTGGCAGAAAAATGACTCTAAACAACACATTTTAGTTCCATACATGATAATGCACATTTAATAGTCGTTTACAGTCAAAAGAGAAAACATTAAAAAATGACCATTTCTGATCATCTGGAGAAAGTTCGACAGGTCTGGGGTCATCGTTTTTCATCAAAAAATGTATGTTTTTGAACTGTTGAAAAAATGATTCAAAATGTCAAATGGATGGTGCGTCATGTTGAATACCCACTTTTTAAAGCCCCACAGTCACCAAAATTGCCATTTAGCAGACTTTTCTTCCTACTCAGAAGCTTCTATTTCTACCAATTTCTGGCAGAAAAATGACTCTAAACAACACATTTTAGTTCCATACATGAGAATGCACATTTATTAGTTGTTTACAGTCAAAAGAGAAAACATTAAAAAATTACCATTTCTGACCATCTGGAGAAAGTTTGACAGGTCCGGGGTCATCGTTTTTCATCAAAAAATTTATTTTTTGTACTGTTGAAAAAATGATTCAAAATGTCAAATGGATTGTGCCTCATGTTGAATACCCACTTTTTAAAGCCCCACAGTGAGCAAAATTGCCATTTTTACAGACTTTTCCTCCTACTCAGAAGCTTCTATTTCTACCAATTTCTGGCAGAAAAATTACTATAAACAACTCATTTTAGTTCCAAACATGATAATTCACATTTAACAGTTGTTTACAGTCAAAAGAGAAAACAATAAAAAAATGACCATTTCTGACCATCTCGAGAAAGTTCGACAGGTCCGGCCGGGGTCATCGTTTTTCATCAAAAAATTTATTTTTTGAACTGTTGAAACAATGATTAAAAATGTCAAAGGGATTGTGCCTCATATTAAATAACCACTTTTTAAAGCCCCACAGTGACCAAAATTGCCAATTTACAGACTTTTCCTCCTACTCATAAGCTTCTATTTCGACCAATTTCTGGCAGAAAAATGACTCTAAACAACTCATTTTAGTTCCAAACATGATAATTTACATTTAACAGTCGTTTACAGTCAAAAGAGAAAACATTAAAAATGACAACTTTTTGACAATCTGGTGAAAGTTCGACAGGTCCGGGGTCATCGTTTTTCATCAAGAAATTGATTTTTTCAACTGTTGAAAAAATGATTCAAAATGTTAAATGGATTGTGCTCATGTTGAATAAATACTTTTTGAAGCCCCACAGTGACCAAAATTGCCTTTTTTACAGACTTTTGCTCCTACTCAGAAGCTTCTATTTCGACCAGTTTCTGGCAAAAAATGACTGTAAACACACTTATTTTAGTTCCAAACATGATAATTCACATTTAAAAGTCATTGCAGTCAAAAGAGAAAACATAAAAAAAATTACCATTTCTGACCATCTGGAGAAAGTTCGACAGGTCCGGGGTCATCGTTTTTCATCTAGAAATAGATTTTTTCAACTGTAGAAAAAATGATTCTAACTGTCAATTTGATTGGGCCTTATGTTGAATAACCACTTTTTAAAGCCCCACAGTGACCAAAATTGCCATTTTTACAGACTTTTCCTCCTACTCAGAAGCTTCTATTTCTACCAATTTCTGGCAGAAAAATGACTCTAAACAACACATTTTAGTTCCATACATGAGAATGCACATTTATTAGTTGTTTACAGTCAAAAGAGAAAACATTAAAAAATGACCATTTCTGACCATCTGGAGAAAGTTTGACAGGCCCGGGGTCATCGTTTTTCATCAAAAAATTTATTTTTTGAACTGTTGAAAAAATGATTCAAAATGTCAAATGGATTGTGCCTCATGTTGAATACCCACTTTTTAAAGTCCCACATGGAGCAAAATTGCCATTTTCACAGACTTTTCCTGCTACTCAGAAGCTTCTATTTCTACCAATTTCTGGCAGAAAAATTACTATAAACAACTCATTTTAGTTCCAAACATGATAATTCACATTTAACAGTTGTTTACAGTCAAAAGAGAAAACAATAAAAAAATGACCATTTCTGACCATCTGGAGAAAGTTCGACAGGTCTGGGGTCATCGTTTTTCATCAAAAAATTCAATTTTTGAACTGTTGAAAAAATGATTCAAAATGGCAAAGGGATTGTGCCTCATGTTGAATATCCACTTTTTGAAGCCCCACAGTGACCAAAATTGCCATTTGTACAGACTTTTACTCCTATTCAGAAGATTCTATTTCGACCAATTTCTGGCAGAAAAATGACTCTAAACAACTCATTTTACTTCCAAACATGATCATTCACATTTAACAGTCGTTTACAGTCAAAAGAGAAAACATTAAAAAATGACAATTTCTCACCATCTGGAGAAAGTTCGACAGGTCTGGGGTCATCGTTTTTCATCAAAAAATTTATTTTTTGAACTGTTGAAAAAATGATTCAAAAATGACTGTAAACACACTTATTTTAGTTCCAAACATGATAATTCACATTTAAAAGTCATTGCAGTCAAAAGAGAAAACATTAAAAAAAATGACCATTTCTGACCATCTGGAGAAAGTTCGACAGGTCCGGGGTCATCGTTTTTCATCTAGAAATAGATTTTTTCAACTGTAGAAAAAATGATTCTAAATGTCAATTTGATTGGGCCTCATGTTGAATAACCACTTTTTAAAGCCCCACAGTGACCAAAATTGCCATTTTTACAGACTGTTCCTCCTACTCAGAAGCTTCTATTTCTACCAATTTCTGGCAGAAAAATGACTCTAAACAACACATTTTAGTTCCATACATGATAATTTAAATTTAACAGTCGTTTACAGTCAAAAGAGAAAACATTAAAAATGACAACTTTTTGACCATCTGGTGAAAGTTCGACAGGTCCGGGGTCATCGTTTTTCATCAAGAAATTTATTTTTTCAACTGTTGAAAAAATGATTCAAAATGGTAAATGGATTGTGCTCATGTTGAATAAATACTTTTTGAAGCCCCACAGTGACCAAAATTGCCTTTTTTACAGACTTTTCCTCCTACTCAGAAGCTTCTATTTCGACCAGTTTCTGGAAAAAAATGACTCTAAACACACTTATTTTAGTTCCAAACATGATAATTCACATTTAAAAGTCATTGCAGTCAAAAGAGAAAACATTTAAAAAAATGACCATTTCTGACCATCTGGAGAAAGTTCGACAGGTCCGGGGTCATCGTTTTTCATCTAGAAATAGATTTTTTCAACTGTAGAAAAAATGATTCTAACTGTCAATTTGATTGGGCCTCATGTTGAATAACCACTTTTTAAAGCCCCACAGTGACCAAAATTGCCATTTTTACAGACTTTTCCTCCTACTCAGTAGCTTCTATTTCTACCAATTTCTGGCAGAAAAATTACTCTAAACAACACATTTTAGTTCCATACATGAGAATGCACATTTATTAGTTGTTTACAGTCAAAAGAGAAAACATTAAAAAATGACCATTTCTGACCATCTGGAGAAAGTTTGACAGGTCCGGGGACATCGTTTTTCATCAAAAAATTTAATTTTTTTAACTGTTGAAAAAATGATTCAAAATGTCAAATGGATTGTGCCTCATGTTGAATACCCACTTTTTAAAGCCCCACAGTGAGCAAAATTGCCATTTTTACAGACTTTTACTCCTACTCAGAAGCTTCTATTTCTACCAATTTCTGGCAGAAAAATTACTATAAACAACTCATTTTAGTTTCAAACATGATAATTCACATTTAACAGTTGTTTACAGTCAAAAGAGAAAACAATAAAAAAAGACTATTTCTGACCATCTGGAGAAAGTTCGACAGCTCTGGGGTCATCGTTTTTCATCAAAAAATTCATTTTTTGAACTGTTGAAAAAATGATTCAAAATGTCAAAGGGATTGTGCCTCATGTTGAATATCCACTTTTTGAAGCCCCACAGTGACCAAAATTTCCATTTTTACAGACTGTTCCTCCTACTCAGAAGCTTCTATTTCTACCACTTTGTGGCAGAAAAATGACTCTAAACAACTCATTTTACTTCCAAACATGATAATTCACATTTAACAGTCGTTTACAGTCAAAAGAGAAAACATTAAAAAATGACCATTTCTCACCATCTGGAGAAAGTTCGACAGGTCTGGGGTCATCGTTTTTCATCAAAAAATGTATTTTTTGAACTGTTGAAAAAATTATTCAAAATGTCAAATGGATTGTGCCTCATGTTGAATACCCACTTTTTAAAGCCCCACAGTGACCAAAATTGCCATTTTTACAGACTTTTCCTCCTACTCAGAAGCTTCTATTTCTACCAATTTCTGGCAGAAAAATGACTCTAAACAACACATGTTAGTTCCATACATGATAATGCACATTTATTAGTTGTTTACAGTCAAAAGAGAAAACATTAAAAAATGACCATTTCTGACCATCTCGAGAAAGTTCGACAGGTCCGGCCGGGTTCATCGGTTTTCATAAAAAAATTTATTTTTTGAACTGTTGAAACAATGATTCAAAATGTCAAAGGGATTGTGCCTCATATTAAATAACCACTTTTTAAAGCCCCACAGTGACCAAAATTGCCAATTTACAGACTTTTCCTCCTACTCATAAGCTTCTATTTCGACCAATTTCTGGCAGAAAAAATGACTCTAAACAACTCATTTTAGTTCCAAACATGATAATTTACATTTAACAGTCGTTTACAGTCAAAAGAGAAAACATTAAAAATGACAACTTTTTGACCATCTGGTGAAAGTTCGACAGGTCCGGGGTCATTGTTTTTCATCTAGAAATAGATTTTTTCAACTGTAGAAAAAATGATTCTAACTGTCAATTTGATTGGGCCTCATGTTGAATAACCACTTTTTAAAGCCCCACAGTGAGCAAAATTGCCATTTTTACAGACTTTTCCTCCTACTCAGAAGCTTCTATTTCTACCAATTTCTGGCAGAAAAATTACTATAAACAACTCATTTTAGTTCCAAACATGATAATTCACATTTAACAGTTGTTTACAGTCAAAAGAGAAAACAATAAAAAAATGACCATTTCTGACCATCTCGAGAAAGTTCGACAGGTCCGGCCTGGGTCATCGTTTTTCATCAAAAAATTTATTTTTTGAACTGTTGAAACAATGATTCAAAATGTCAAAGGGATTGTGCCTCATATTAAATAACCACTTTTTAAAGCCCCACAGTGACCAAAATTGCCAATTTACAGACTTTTCCTCCTACTCATAAGCTTCTATTTCGACCAATTTCTGGCAGAAAAAATGACTCTAAACAACTCATTTTAGTTCCAAACATGATAATTTACATTTAACAGTCGTTTACAGTCAAAAGAGAAAACATTAAAAATGACAACTTTTTGACCATCTGGTGAAAGTTCGACAGGTCCGGGGTCATCGTTTTTCATCAAGAAATTGATTTTTTCAACTGTTGAAAAAATTATTCAAAATGTTAAATGGATTGTGCTCATGTTGAATAAATACTTTTTGAAGCCCCACAGTGACCAAAATTGCCCTTTTTACAGACTTTTGCTCCTACTCAGAAGCTTCTATTTCGACCAGTTTCTGGCAAAAAATGACTCTAAACACACTTATTTTAGTTCCAAACATGATAATTCACATTTAAAAGTCATTGCAGTCAAAAGAGAAAACATAAAAAAATTACCATTTCTGACCATCTGGAGAAAGTTCGACAGGCCGGGGTCATCGTTTTTCATCTAGAAATAGATTTTTTCAACTGTAGAAAAAATGATTCTAACTGTCAATTTGATTGGGCCTCATGTTGAAGCCCCACAGTGACCAAAATTGCCATTTTAACATACTTTTCATCCTACTCAGAAGCTTCTATTTCGACCAATTTCTGGCAAAAAATGACTCTAAACACAATCATTTTAGTTCCAAACATGATAATTCACATTTAATAATCATTTACAGTCAAAAGAGAAAACATTAAAAAATGACCATTTCTGACCATCTGGAGAAAGATCAACAGGTCCGGGGTCATCGTTTTTCATCAAAAAATCTATTTTTTCAAATGTAGAAAAAATTATTCAAAATGTCAAATGGATTGTGCCTCATGTTGAATACCCACTTTTTAAAACCCCACAGTGACCAAAATTGCCATTTTTACAGACTGTTCCTCCTACTCAGAAGCTTCTATTTCTACCAATTTCTGGCAGAAAAATGACTCTAAACAACACATTTTAGTTCCATACATGATAATGCACATTTAATAGTCGTTTACAGTCAAAAGAGAAAACATTAAAAAATGACCATTTCTGACCATCTGGAGAAAGTTCGACAGGTCCGGGGTCATCGTTTTTCATCAAAAAATCTATTTTTTCAAATGTAGAAAAAATTATTCAAAATGTCAAATGGATTGTGCCTCATGTTGAATAACCACTTTTTAAAGCCTCACAGTGACCAAAATTGCTATTTTAACAGACTTTTCTTCCTACTCAGAAGCTTCTCTTTCGACCAATTTCTGGCAGACAAATTACTCTAAACAATTCATTTTAGTTCCAAACATGATAATTCCCATTTAACAGTTGTTTACAGTCAAAAGAGAAAACATAAAAAAATGACCATTTCTGACCATCTGGAGAAAGTTCGACAGGTCCGGGGTCATCGTTTTTCATCAAAAAATTCATTTTTTGAACTGTTGAAAAAATGATTCAAAATGTCAAATGGATTGTGCCTCGTGTTGAAGCCCCACAGTGACCAAAATTGCCATTTTAACAGACTTTTCCTCCTACTCAGAAGCTTCTATTCGACCAATTTCTGGCAAAAAATGACTCTAAACACACTCATTTTAGTTCCAAACATGATAATTCACATTTAATAATCATTTACAGTCAAAAGAGAAAACATTAAAAAATGACCATTTCTGACCATCTGGAGAAAGTTCAATAGGTTCGGGGTCATCGTTTTTAATCAAAAAATCTATTTTTTCAAATGTAGAAAAAATATTCAAAATGTCAAATGGGTTGTGCCTCATGTTGAATACCCACTTTTTAAAGCCCCACAGTGACCACAATTGCCATTTTTACAGACTGTTCCTCCTACTCAGAAGCTTCTATTTCTACCAATTTCTGGCAGAAAAATTACTCTAAACAACACATTTTAGTTCCATACATGATAATGCACATTTAATAGTCGTTTACAGTCAAAAGAGAAAACATAAAAAAATGACCATTTCTGACCATCTGGAGAAAGTTCGACAGGTCCGGGGTCATCGTTTTTCATAAAAAAATCTATTTTTTCAAATGTAGAAAAAATTATTCAAATTGTCAAATGGATTGTGCCTCATGTTGAATAACCACTTTTTAAAGCCCCACAGTGACCAAAATTGCTATTTTAACAGACTTTTCTTCCTACTCAGAAGCTTCTCTTTCGACCAATTTCTGGCAGAAAAATTACTCTAAACAACTCATTTTAGTTCCAAACATGATAATTCCCATTTAACAGTTGTTTACAGTCAAAAGAGAAAACAATAAAAAAATGACAATTTCTGACCATCTGGAGAAAGTTCGACAGGGGTCATCGTTTTTCAACTAAAAATTTATTTTTTGAACTGTTGAAAAAATGATTCAAAATGTCAAATGGATGGTGCGTCATGTTGAATACCCACTTTTAAAGCCCCACAGTCACCAAAATTGCCATTTAACAGACTTTTCCTACTACTCAGAAGCTTCTATTTCGACCAATTTCTGGCAGAAAAATGACTCCAAACACTTATTTTAGTTCCAAACATGATAATTCACATTTAATAGTCATTTACAGTCAAAAGAGAAAACAATAAAACATTACCATTTCCGACCATCTCGAGAAAGTTCGACAGGTTCGGGGTCATCGTTTTTCATCAAAAAAAATTATTTTTTCAACTGTTTAAAAAATGATTCAAAATGTCAAATGGATTATGCCTCATGTTGAATATCCACTTTTTGAAGCCCCACAGTGACCAAAATTGCCATTTGTACAGACTTTTACTCCTATTCAGAAGCTTCTATTTCAACCAATTTCTGGCAGAAAAATGACTCTAAACAACTCATTTTACTTCCAAACATGATAATTCACATTTAACAGTCGTTTACAGTCAAAAGAGAAACCATTAAAAAATGACAATTTCTGACCATCTGGAGAAAGTTCGACAGGTCTGGGGTCATCGTTTTTCATCAAAAAATTTATTTTTTGAACTTTTGAAAAAATGATTCAAAATGTCAAATGGATTGTGCCTCATGTTGAATACCCACTTTTTAAAGCCCCACAGTGACCAAAATTGCCATTTTTACAGACTTTTCCTCCTACTCAGAAGCTTCTATTTCTACCAATTTCTGGCAGAAAATTTACTCTAAACAACTCATTTTAGTTCCAAACATGATCATTTACATTTAACAGTCGTTTACAGTCAAAAGAGAAAACATTAAAAATTACATCTTTTTGACCATCTGGTGAAAGTTCGACAGGTCCGGGGTCATTGTTGTTCATCAAGAAATTGATTTTTTCAACTGTAGAAAAAATGATTCTAACTGTCAATTGGATTGGGCCTCATTTTGAATAACCACTTTTTAAAGCCCCACAGTGACCAAAATTGACATTTTTACAGACTTTTCCTCCTACTCAGAAGCTTCTCTTTCGACCAATTTCTGGCAGAAAAATTACTCTAAACAACTCATTTTAGTTCCAAACATGATAATTTACATTTAACAGTCGTTTACACTCAAAAGAGAAAACATTAAAAAAATGACCATTTCTGACCATCTGGAAAAAGTTCGACAGGTCCGGGGTCATCGTTTTTCATCAAAAAATGTATTTTTTAAACTGTTGAAAAAATCATTCAAAATGTCAAATGGATTGTGCCTCATTTTGAATAGCGACTTTTTAAAGCCCCACAGTGACCAAAATTGCCCTTTTTACAGACTTTTCCTCCTACTCAGAAGCTTCTATGTCTACCAATTTCTGGCAGAAAAATGACTCTAAACAACACATTTTAGTTCCATACATGATAATGCACATTTAATAGTCGTTTACAGTCAAAAGAGAAAACATTAAAAAATGACCATTTCTGACCATCTGGAGAAAGTTCGACAGGGGTTATCGTTTTTCAACAAAAATTTATTTTTTGAACTGTTGAAAAAATTATTCAAAATGTCAAATGGATGGTGCGTCATGTTGAATACCCACTTTTTAAAGCCCCACAGTCACCAAAATTGCCATTTAACAGACTTTTCCTCCTACTCAGAAGCTTCTATTTCGACCAATTTCTGGCAGAAAAGTGACTCCAAACACTTATTTTAGTTCCAAACATGATAATTCACATTTAATAGTCATTTACAGTCAAAAGAGAAAACAATAAAACATTACCATTTCCGACCATCTGGAGAAAGTTCGACAGGTTCGGGGTCATCGTTTTTCATCAAAAAAATTTATTTTTTCAACTGTTGAAAAAATGATTCAAAATGTCAAATGGATTATGCCTCATGTTGAATATCCACTTTTTGAAGCCCCACAGTGACCAAAATTGCCATTTGTACAGACTTTTACTCCTATTCAGAAGCTTCTATTTCGACCAATTTCTGGCAGAAAAATGACTCTAAACAACACATTTTAGTTCCATACATGATAATGCACATTTAATAGTCGTTTACAGTCAAAAGAGAAAACATTAAAAAATGACCATTTCTGACCATCTGGAGAAAGTTCGACAGGTCCGGGGTCATAGTTTTTCATCAAAAAATCTATTTTTTCAAATGTAGAAAAAATTATTCAAAATGTCAAATGGATTGTGCCTCATGTTGAATACCCACTTTTTAAAGCCCCACAGTGAGCAAAATTGCCATTTTTACAGACTTTTCCTCCTACTCAGAAGCTTCTATTTCTACCAATTTCTGGCAGAAAAAATGACTCTAAACAACTCATTTTAGTTCCAAACATGATAATTTACATTTAAAAGTCGTTTACAGTCAAAAGAGAAAACATTAAAAATGACAACTTTTTGACCATCTGGTGAAAGTTCGACAGGTCCGGGGTCATCGTTTTTCATCAAGAAATTGATTTTTTCAACTGTTGAAAAAAATGATTCAAAATGTTAAATGGATTGTGCTCATGTTGAATTAATACTTTTTGAAGCCCCACAGTGACCAAAATTGCCATTTTTACAGACTTTTCCTCCTACTCAGAAGCTTCTATTTCTACCAATTTCTGGCAGAAAAATGACTCTAAACAACACATTTTAGCTCCATACATGATAATGCACATTTATTAGTTGTTTACAGTCAAAAGAGAAAACATTAAAAAATGACCATTTCTGACCATCTCGAGAAAGTTTGACAGGTCCGGGGTCATCGTTTTTCATCCAAAAATAATTTTTTTAACTGTTGAAAAAATTATCCAAAATGTCAAATGGATTGTGCCTCATGTTGAATAACCACTTTATGAAGCCACACAGTAACCAAAATTGCAATTTTAACAGACTTTTCCTCCTACTCAGAAGCTTCTATTTCTACCAATTTCTGGCAGAAAAATGACTCTAAACAACACATTTTAGTTCCATACATGATAATTCACATTTAACAGTTGTTTACAGTCAAAAGAGAAAACAATAAAAAAATGACCATTTCCGACCATCTGGAGAAAGTTCGACAGGTCCGGGGTGATCGTTTTTCATCCAAAAATTATTTTTTTAACTGTTAAAAAAAGTTATCCAAAATGTCAAATGGATTGTGCCTCATGTTGAATAAACACCTTTTGAAGCCCCACAGTAACCAAAATTGCCATTTTTACAGACTTTTCCTCCTACTCAGAAGCTTCTATTTCTACCAGTTTCTGGCAAAAAATGACTCTAAAAACACTCATTTTAGTTCCAAACATGATAATTCACATTTAAAAGTCATTGCAGTCAAAAGAGAAAACATTAAAAATATGACCATTTCTGACCATCTGGAGAAAGTTCGACAGGTCCGGCCGGGGTCATCGGTTTTCATCAAAAAATTTATTTTTTGAACTGTTGAAACAATGATTCAAAATGTCAAAGGGATTGTGCCTCATATTAAATAACCACTTTTTAAAGCCCCACAGTGACCAAAATTGCCAATTTACAGACTTTTCCTCCTACTCATAAGCTTCTATTTCGACCAATTTCTGGCAGAAAAAATGACTCTAAACAACTCATTTTAGTTCCAAACATGATAATTTACATTTAACAGTCGTTTACAGTCAAAAGAGAAAACATTAAAAATGACAAATTTTTGACCATCTGGTGAAAGTTCGACAGGTCCGGGGTCATCGTTTTTCATCAAGAAATTGATTTTTTCAACTGTTGAAAAAATGATTCAAAATGTCAAATGGATTGTGCCTCATGTTGAATAAATACTTTTTGAAGCCCCACAGTGACCAAAATTGCCTTTTTTACAGACTTTTCCTCCTACTCAGAAGCTTCTATTTCGACCAATTTCTGGCAGAAAAATTACTCTAAACAACTCATTTTAGTTCCAAACATGATAATTTACATTTAACAGTCGTTTACACTCAAAAGAGAAAACATTAAAAAAATGACCATTTCTGACCATCTGAAGAAAGTTCGACAGGTCCGGGGTCATCGTTTTTCATCTAGAAATAGATTTTTTCAACTGTAGAAAAAATGATTCTAACTGTCAATTGGATTGGGCCTCATTTTGAATAACCACTTCTTAAAGCCCCACAGTGACCAAAATTGCCATTTTTACAGACTTTTCCTCCTACTCAGAAGCTTCTCTTTCGACCAATTTCTGGCAGAAAAATTACTCTAAACAACTCATTTTAGTTCCAAACATGATAATTTACATTTAACAGTCGTTTACACTCAAAAGAGAAAACATAAAAAAAATGACCATTTCTGACCATCTGGAGAAAGTTCGACAGGTTTTTCATCAAAAAATGTATTTTTTAAACTGTTGAAAAAATCATTCAAAATGTCAAATGGATTGTGCCTCATTTTGAATACCGACTTTTTAAAGCCCCACAGTGACCAAAATTGCCCTTTTTACAGACTTTTCCTCCTACTCAGAAGCTTCTATGTCTACCAATTTCTGGCAGAAAAATGACTCTAAACAACACATTTTAGTTCCATACATGATAATGCACATTTAATAGTCGTTTACAGTCAAAAGAGAAAACATTAAAAAAATGACAATTTCTGACCATCTGGAGAAAGTTCGACAGGTCCGGGGTCATCGTTTTTCATCTTAAAAATTTATTTTTTCAACTGTTGAAAAAATGATTCAAAATGTCAAATGGATTATGCCTCATGTTGAATATCCACTTTTTGAAGCCCCACAGTGACCAAAATTGTCATTTGTACAGACTTTTACTCCTATTCAGAAGCTTCTATTTCGACCAATTTCTGGCAGAAAAATGACTCTAAACAACTCATTTTACTTCCAAACATGATAATTCACATTTAACAGTCGTTTACAGTCAAAAGAGAAAACATTAAAAAATGACCATTTCTGACCATCTCGAGAAAGTTCGACAGGTCCGGCCGGGGTCATCGTTTTTCATCAAAAAATTTATTTTTTGAACTGTTGAAACAATGATTCAAAATGTCAAAGGGATTGTGCCTCATATTAAATAACCACTTTTTAAAGCCCCACAGTGACCAAAATTGCCAATTTACAGACTTTTCCTCCTACTCATAAGCTTCTATTTCGACCAATTTCTGGCAGAAAAAATGACTCTAAACAACTCATTTTAGTTCCACATATGATAATGCACATTTAATAGTCGTTACAGTCAAAAGAGAAAACATTACAAAATGACCATTTCTGACCATCTGGAGAAAGTTCGACAGGTCAGGGGTCATCGTTTTTCATCAAAAAATCTATTTTTTCAAATGTAGAAAGAATTATTCAAAATGTCAAATGGATTGAGCCTCATGTTGAATAACCACTTTTTAAAGCCCCACAGTGACCAAAATTGCTATTTTAACAGACTTTTCTTCCTATTTAGAAACTTCTCTTTCGACCAATTTCTGGCAGAAAAATTACTCTAACCAACTCATTTTAGTTCCAAACATGATAATTCCCATTTAACAGTTGTTTACAGTCAAAAGAGAAAATAATAAAAAAAAATGACCATTTCTTCTTTTTTTTTTTTTTTTTTTTTTAAAAACCTTCATTGTACAGAAGGCGCGCACAGATACGGGCCTACAACCCAGCGGGCCGGCCACCACAATAAAGAGGCATACGAGGCAATACAGGAGAAACAACAGGATTTCTAAATAGCTCATATGAAAGGCAAATGCAACAAGTCTTTGAGTCGCCATCACGGACAGGATAAAAGTAGGTTAATTTTATAATAGAAAAAGGGGGTGTCACAGGATAATGACAATCCGTAAAGTCCAGAGGGCCGTGGTGGGCCGTGAGCAAGCCGAAGTCTCGAATACAGGAAAAGACCAACAAAACAATACATTTTGGCAAAGGCAGAACGTGAGTCCCACATCAAGAACAAGCACCATCGCTGCTCAGCGCCCACCCACCACTACCAGGGCACAGAATAATAAAACAGCGAAAAATACGCATACAAAACTAAAAGCCCTCCGTTACAACAACCCAAGGGAGGAAAAGAAAATGGGGTGGGGAAAGGGAAAAAAGGGGAGGAAGAGGACATCAAAAAAGGGGAGGGGGAAAGTGAGAGCGCAGCGTCAGTGCATGCTCCCCACGGCTAACAAAGCACCCAATACTAATTCGGCACATGGAACTAGTGGCAACAGGAGAAATGAATGCGTAGTAAACCGTGACAGCAGACATACCAAAAGGGCCATGCCAGCACAAACACCCCGGGGGCTACGTGCCGACACCGCGCCACGAAATTAGGGGATACATAAGAGCCATAGAAACCAAAAAGAGGAACAGGGAAAAATACAATAAACAGACCCCCCCACCACCCCGCACAGCCCACCCTGCACCCCTGCAGAAGGCTATGGCCTACCCCCCAGCAGCGTGCCTGTCGCCCTAATTAGAACCCGAAATATAGAGAAATATAAGAAAGAAAGAATCACTTAGAATAAAAAGGGGGGGAAGGGAAAAAGGGAAAAACAGCGGGAGAGGAGCCACATAATCAAAACCCCTTCAGCTCCCACCCCCCGCCCGAAAATACTCAGAGCCCACGGGAAGATAATAAACACACGGATAAGCACCAGGAACGTGAAGACGTATCAAACGTAATCATACAATTATGAACGGATCACCCAACCATACCACATAATAACAGTCCACAGAGGCGAGATCAGCTCAACCCTGTCCTCGTTTTTTGGAAACTGTAATCGTCCAGCGCACCAGGAACCAGATCACATAAAACAGGAGGTGAATAACAGGGAGTCGAATCAAAAATAGACTCAAGTTGTAGCGATCGTGACCCGGATGATCCAGAAAGTACAGTAACCATTTCAGGGAAAGCAGGCAAAGTTCAGATGAGAATACGGAGAAAGCCGGTCCAGCGGCACCGTCACAGGATCGTCGTACGGCCATGTGAGGCAAAAGAGGAAAAGGAGACCCATCGAGGTCGGTCCAGACGGGATCCAGCCGGGGAACCTCCGGAGCAGAAGGAGGCACAGGACGAAGAAGGGCAGCGGACCCCCGTACATCCACACCAACAGCAGCCTCCAGGTCCACGACCCCAAGGAAAGTTCCAGCAGCACACAACAGAGATGAAGTCGCACAAACCGAGGGGGGTCCGGCAGACCCAACAAAGGGACCCCCCTCCAGGATAGCGGTCGGTGTGGTCATGGGTGCCCCCCAGGAGCGCAGGGCGGCGAGGATGTCGCGAAGCGTAGGCTCACCTTTACAGTATTCAGCAAACGTGCCGCGCGGCGGACCCGCATCGCCGGTCCCCGCAAGGCCGAGAACCATGGGGCCGGCCGCCATCTTAGAAGCCCGGCGGGGCCGCTGCGAACACCGATCCCCGCCCGGATATCAGCGGGGCAAAACAGGACACCGGCAACCACCAGCAGAAGTGCCACCAGGGCAGGAAGGGGAGCCACCAGAAGAAGGCGATGCGCCGGCACCCCACACGCCGCCGGCACCATTCTCCGAGTCCGGGCGGAGGAACTCAAAATGGCCGGGCCAGAGAACAAAGGGGAGACGAGCCAGATGTACGTTTAACCCCATCCACGGAAGTCAGCTCCCCAACACCAGGCCGCAGGATTGCCGGACCAGGCCCGGGAGGCCGCAATCGGTCTATTAGCACAGCGGCCCCTCCGACCGACTCCACACCACCACCAAGGGCCGGCCACCGCGCCCCGTCCAGCCCGGGCGCCGCCAAGGAGTGCCAGGCCCGGCCGCTCCGGAGGCCCCAAAGCAGACAGGGGCGTAACTGTGGAAAAGTAAATTTTGCCATGTTCTGTGTCCCTACGCCTCATCCATCATAGGTTATGTGTGCATGACCAATATGCATATGTTATTCCCCATGTCTGATTAATGACGCAATTACAGTTGTGTCCACCTCTGGTATGTCAGTTTCCAGTCCTCGTGAATACTACGAATATCAGGCCTATGTAAAGTTATATTGCCACGTTTCTCAGTGTGCACGTTATTTCATTATAAAGTCCCCGTTTCCAGGCCTCAAAAGGGCCCGGACAACAGATTCAGCTCCTGTCTCCTGAAAGCCTCGCTGAGGAGCGATACAGCCCCCACCTGTATCCTCGACCCTTCACTTACTTCCTGCCTCGCAGTGCCCGGTGCAGCTTGGCTCTGCCTCTGAGTCTGCCAAGAGTATGTTATGATTCCAGCTATCAGTTCAGTCCTTCTTCTCTGCATTCCTAAGCTACTGAACTGCATCAATAGTTTCCGTCATTGTCTAGCCTATTCGGCTCCACCTTAGAGAAATACTGTATTAATGGTCATTTAATATTCTTCATCACGCACTACATGTAGAATAATGCATGGTCCAGTCTTAGAATCAAGTTAGCTTTTCCCCTCATGACTTCTAGTTTATATCAACATGTTCCCTAAACATCAGATACCAGATAGGGTTCAGGCACATGTCGCTCCGACCCTCCAGACTCAAGTCTCTGCTCCTAGCACAGAGTTCGTAGCCCCCAGCTTCTCCTAGTAACACGTCATTGCCAGGTTACGCGCACCATTAGGTTAGAGGTCCCGGCTCCTTAGGTAGCCCCCTCCAATGATTCCGCCCATTCATGACATATTCTGTTACGTTTGCATCACATGTCCATGTATACTCCCAGTTACACCTACTTTTACTGTTATCTCTCGCGACTGCTACGCGTCACGCCTTCTGCTCCACCCACTGTTACGCCTACTGCAATGTAATGCTATGTGTTTGCGCTATGTATATAAGTTGATGTATTGTTATTAAAAGTTAGCGCGCTAATCCCAGACCCGGCCCCAGCAGCTGCTGGGTCATCCTATGCAGGTTGTCCCGATCCTGTCCTTATGCTGTAATAAACCTGCAGAAACTCCTACTACCTCGAATCTTGACTCTTATTTATTGAGCTACCTGCTATGATATATGCTTAGTCAAAAATAGGGTATTATTTATTTATTTACCACATAACTCAGGATCCGTGACACCCAGGAATCACCGGAGCAAACGGTAAGTGCCTGTGAGTTATAGTCGTTCCACTGCACATCGTGGAATACTTCCCGGGGCAGGATAAAGTACAGGATATTTGTTGCAGACATGAGAGTGATCGGAGCCGAGCTAAAACGCGGCCATCTCGGACGCGAGCTTGGCTCCTCCCCCGACCATTTCTGACCATCTGGAGAAAGTTCGACAGGTCCGGGGTCATCGTTTTTCATAAAAAAAAATATTTTTTGAACTGTTGAAAAAATGATTCAAAATGTCAAATGGATTGTGCCTCATGTTGAATACCCACTTTTTAAAGCCCCACAGTCACCAAAATTGCCTTTTAAGAGACTTTTCCTCCTACACAGAAGCTTCTATTTTGACCAATTTCTGGCAGAAAAATTACTCCAAACACTTATTTTAGTTCCAAACAAGATAATTCACATTTAATAGTCATTTACAGTCAAAAGAGAAAACAATAAAACATTACCATTTCTGACCATCTGGAGAAAGTTCGACAGGTCATCGTTTTTCATCAAAAAATCCATTTTTTGAACTGTTGAAAAAATTATTCAAAATGTCAAAGGGATTGTGCCTCATGTTGAATAACCACTTTTTAAAGCCCCACAGTGACCAAAATTGCCTTTTAACAGACTTTTCCTCCTACTCAGAAGCTTCTATTTCGACCAATTTCTGGCAGAAAAATTACTCCAAACACTTATTTTAGTTCCAAACAAGATAATTCACATTTAATAGTCATTTACAGTCAAAAGAGAAAACAATAAAACATTACCATTTCTGACCATCTGGAGAAAGTTCGACAGGTTTGGGGTCATCGTTTTTCATCAAAAAATTCATTTTTTTAACTGTTGAAAAAATTATTCAAAATGTCAAAGGGATTGTGCCTCATGTTGAATAACCACTTTTTAAAGCCCCACAGTAACCAAAATTGCCATTTTTACAGACTTTTCCTCCTACTCAGAAGCTTCTATTTCTACCAATTTCTGGCAGAAAAGTGACTCTAAACAACACATTTTAGTTCCATACATGATAATGCACATTTATTAGTTGTTTACAGTCAAAAGAGAAAACATTAAAAAATGACCATTTCTGACCATCTGGAGAAAGTTTGACAGGTCCTGGGTCATCGTTTTTCATCAAAAAATGTATTTTTTGAACTGTTGAAAAAATGATTCAAAATGTCAAATGGATTGTGCCTCATGTTGAATAACCACTTTTTAAAGCCCCACAGTGACCAAAATTGCTATTTTAACAGACTTTTCTTCCTACTCAGAAGCTTCTCTTTCGACCAATTTCTGGCAGAAAAATTACTCTAAACAACTCATTTTAGTTCCAAACATGATAATTCCAATTTAACAGTTGTTTACAGTCAAAAGAGAAAACAATAAAAAATGACCATTTCTGACCATCTGGAGAAAGTTCGACAGGTCCGGGGTCATCGTTTTTCATCAAAAAATTCATTTTTTGTACTGTTGAGAAAATGATTCAAAATGTCAAATGGATGGTGCCTCATGTTGAATACCCACTTTTTAAAGCCCCACAGTGACCAAAATTGCCATTTTTACAGACTTTTCCTCCTACTCAGAAGCTTCTATTTCTACCAATTTCTGGCAGAAAAATTACTCTAAACAACTCATTTTAGTTCCAAACATGATAATTCACATTTAACAGTTGTTTACAGTCAAAAGAGAAAACAATAAAAAAATTACCATTTCTGACCATCTGGAGAAAGTTCGACAGGTCCGGGGTCATCGTTTTTCATCAAGAAATTGATTTTTTCAAATGTTGAAAAAATGATTCAAAATGTCAAATGGATTGTGCCTCATGTTGAATAAATACTTTTTGAAGCCCCACAGTGTCCAAAATTGACTTTTTTACAGACTTTTCCTCCTACTCAGAAGCTTCTATTGCGACCAGTTTCTGGCAAAAAATGACTCTAAACACACTTATTTTAGTTCCAAACATGATAATTCACATATAAAAGTCATTGCAGTCAAAAGAGAAAACATAAAAAAATTACCATTTCTGACCATCTGGAGAAAGTTCGACAGGTCATCGTTTTTCATCAAAAAATTTATTTTTTGAACTGTTGAAAAAATTATTCAAAATGTCAAATGGATTGTGCCTCATTTTGAATACCCCCTTTTTAAAGTCCCACAGTGACCAAAATTGCCATTTTTACAGACTTTTCCTCCTACTCAGAAGCTTCTATTTCTCGCAATTTCTGGCAGAAAAATTACTCTAAACAACTCATTTTAGTTCCAAACATGATAATTCACATTTAACAGTTGTTTACAGTCAAAAGAGAAAACAATAAAAAAAATAACCATTTCTGACCATCTGGAGAAAGTTCGACAGGTCCGGGGTCATCGTTTTTCATCAAAAAATTTATTTTTTGAACTGTTGAAAAAATGATTCAAAATGTCAAATGGATTGTGCCTCATATTGAATACCCACTTTTTAAAGCCCCACAGTGCCCAAAATTGCCATTTTTACAGACTGTTCCTCCTACTCAGAAGCTTCTATTTCTACCAATTTCTGGCAGAAAAATTACTCTAAACAACACATTTTAGTTCCATACATGACAATGCACATTTAATAGTCGTTTACAGTCAAAAGAGAAAACATTAAAAAATGACCATTTCTGACCATCTGGAGAAAGTTCGACAGGTCCGGGGTCATCGTTTTTCATCAAAAAATTAATTTTTTGAACTGTTGAAAAAATTATTCAAAATGTCAAATGGATTGTGCCTCATGTTGAATACCCACTTTTTAAAGCCCCACAGTCACCAAAATTGCCATTTAACAGACTTTCCCTCCTACTCAGAAGCTTCTATTTCGACCAATTGCTGGCAGAAAAATGACTCCAAACACTTATTTTAGTTCCAAACATGATAATGTACATTTAATAGTCATTTACAGTCAAAAGAGAAAACAATAAAACATTACCATTTCTGACCATCTGGAGAAAGTTCGACAGGTTCGGGGTCATCGTTTTTCATCAAAAAAATTATTTTTTCAACTGTTGAAAAAATGATTCAAAATGTCAAATGGATTATGCCTCATGTTGAATATCCACTTTTTGAAGCCCCTCAGTGACCAAAATTGCCATTTGTACAGACTTTTACTCCTATTCAGAAGCTTCTATTTCGATCAATTTCTGGCAGAAAAATGACTCTAAACAACTCATTTTACTTCCAAACATGATAATTCACATTTAACAGTTGTTTACAGTCAAAAGAGAAAACATAAAAAAATGACAATTTCTGACCATCTGGAGAAAGTTCGACAGGTCTGGGGTCATCGTTTTTCATAAAAAAATTCATTTTTTGAACTGTTGAAAAAATGATTCAAAATGTCAAATAGATTGTGCCTCATGTTGAATACCCACTTTTTAAAGCTCCACAGTGACTAAAATTGCCATTTGTACAGACTTTTACTCCTATTCAGTAGCTTCTGTTTCAACCAATTTCTGGCAGACAAATGACTCTAAACAACTCATTTTACTTCCAAACATGATAATTCACATTCAACAGTCATTTACAGTCAAAAGAGAAAACATTAAAAAAATGACCATTTCTGACCATCTGGAGAAAGTTCGACAGGTCCGGGATCATCGTTTTTCATCTAGAAATAGATTTTTTCAACTGTAGAAAAAATGATTCTAACTGTCAATTGGATTGGGCCTCATGTTGAATAACCACTTTTTAAAGCCCCACAGTGATCAAAATTGCCATTTTTACAGACTTTTCCTCCTACTCAGAAGCTTCTATTTCTACCAATTTCTGGCAGAAAAATTACTCTAAACAACACATTTTAGTTCCATACATGATAATTCACATTTAATAGTCGTTTACAGTCAAAAGAGAAAACATTAAAAAATGACCATTTCTGACCATCTGGAGAAAGTTCGACAGGTCCGGGGTCATCGTTTTTCATATAAAAATCTATTTTTTCAAATGTAGAAAAAATTAATCAAAATGTCAAATGGATTGTGCCTCATGTTGAATAAATACTTTTTGAAGCCCCACAGTGTCCAAAATTGACTTTTTTACAGACTTTTCCTCCTACTCAGAAGCTTCTATTGCGACCAGTTTCTGGCAAAAAATGACTCTAAACACACTTATTTTAGTTCCAAACATGATAATTCACATTTAAAAGTCATTGCAGTCAAAAGAGAAAACATAAAAAAATTACCATTTCTGACCATCTGGAGAAAGTTCGACAGGTCATCGTTTTTCATCAAAAAATTTATTTTTTGAACTGTTGAAAAAATTATTCAAAATGTCAAATGGATTGTGCCTCATTTTGAATACCCCCTTTTTAAAGTCCCACAGTGACCAAAATTGCCATTTTTACAGACTTTTCCTCCTACTCAGAAGCTTCTATTTCTACCAATTTCTGGCAGAAAAATTACTCTAAACAACACATTTTAGTTCCATACATGACAATGCACATTTAATAGTCGTTTACAGTCAAAAGAGAAAACATTAAAAAATGACCATTTCTGACCATCTGGAGAAAGTTCGACAGGTCCGGGGTCATCGTTTTTCATCAAAAAATTAATTTTTTGAACTGTTGAAAAAATTATTCAAAATGTCAAATGGATTGTGCCTCATGTTGAATACCCACTTTTTAAAGCCCCACAGTCACCAAAATTGCCATTTAACAGACTTTCCCTCCTACTCAGAAGCTTCTATTTCGACCAATTGCTGGCAGAAAAATGACTCCAAACACTTATTTTAGTTCCAAACATGATAATGTACATTTAATAGTCATTTACAGTCAAAAGAGAAAACAATAAAACATTACCATTTCTGACCATCTGGAGAAAGTTCGACAGGTTCGGGGTCATCGTTTTTCATCAAAAAAATTATTTTTTCAACTGTTGAAAAAATGATTCAAAATGTCAAATGGATTATGCCTCATGTTGAATATCCACTTTTTGAAGCCCCTCAGTGACCAAAATTGCCATTTGTACAGACTTTTACTCCTATTCAGAAGCTTCTATTTCGATCAATTTCTGGCAGAAAAATGACTCTAAACAACTCATTTTACTTCCAAACATGATAATTCACATTTAACAGTTGTTTACAGTCAAAAGAGAAAACATAAAAAAATGACAATTTCTGACCATCTGGAGAAAGTTCGACAGGTCTGGGGTCATCGTTTTTCATAAAAAAATTCATTTTTTGAACTGTTGAAAAAATGATTCAAAATGTCAAATAGATTGTGCCTCATGTTGAATACCCACTTTTTAAAGCTCCACAGTGACTAAAATTGCCATTTGTACAGACTTTTACTCCTATTCAGTAGCTTCTGTTTCAACCAATTTCTGGCAGACAAATGACTCTAAACAACTCATTTTACTTCCAAACATGATAATTCACATTTAACAGTCATTTACAGTCAAAAGAGAAAACATTAAAAAAATGACCATTTCTGACCATCTGGAGAAAGTTCGACAGGTCCGGGATCATCGTTTTTCATCTAGAAATAGATTTTTTCAACTGTAGAAAAAATGATTCTAACTGTCAATTGGATTGGGCCTCATGTTGAATAACCACTTTTTAAAGCCCCACAGTGATCAAAATTGCCATTTTTACAGACTTTTCCTCCTACTCAGAAGCTTCTATTTCTACCAATTTCTGGCAGAAAAATTACTCTAAACAACACATTTTAGTTCCATACATGATAATTCACATTTAATAGTCGTTTACAGTCAAAAGAGAAAACATTAAAAAATGACCATTTCTGACCATCTGGAGAAAGTTCGACAGGTCCGGGGTCATCGTTTTTCATATAAAAATCTATTTTTTCAAATGTAGAAAAAATTAATCAAAATGTCAAATGGATTGTGCCTCATGTTGAATAAATACTTTTTGAAGCCCCACAGTGTCCAAAATTGACTTTTTTACAGACTTTTCCTCCTACTCAGAAGCTTCTATTGCGACCAGTTTCTGGCAAAAAATGACTCTAAACACACTTATTTTAGTTCCAAACATGATAATTCACATTTAAAAGTCATTGCAGTCAAAAGAGAAAACATAAAAAAATTACCATTTCTGACCATCTGGAGAAAGTTCGACAGGTCATCGTTTTTCATCAAAAAATTTATTTTTTGAACTGTTGAAAAAATTATTCAAAATGTCAAATGGATTGTGCCTCATTTTGAATACCCCCTTTTTAAAGTCCCACAGTGACCAAAATTGCCATTTTTACAGACTTTTCCTCCTACTCAGAAGCTTCTATTTCTACCAATTTCTGGCAGAAAAATTACTCTAAACAACACATTTTAGTTCCATACATGACAATGCACATTTAATAGTCGTTTACAGTCAAAAGAGAAAACATTAAAAAATGACCATTTCTGACCATCTGGAGAAAGTTTGACAGGTCCTGGGTCATCGTTTTTCATCAAAAAATTTATTTTTTGAACTGTTGAAAAAATGATTCAAAATGTCAAATGGATTGTGCCTCATGTTGAATAACCACTTTTTAAACCCCCACAGTGACCAAAATTGCTATTTTAACAGACTTTTCTTCCTACTCAGAAGCTTCTCTTTCGACCAATTTCTGGCAGAAAAATTACTCTAAACAACTCATTTTAGTTCCAAACATGATAATTCCAATTTAACAGTTGTTTACAGTCAAAAGAGAAAACAATAAAAAATGACCATTTCTGACCATCTGGAGAAAGTTCGACAGGTCCGGGGTCATCGTTTTTCATCAAAAAATTCATTTTTTGTACTGTTGAGAAAATGATTCAAAATGTCAAATGGATGGTGCCTCATGTTGAATACCCACTTTTTAAAGCCCCACAGTGACCAAAATTGCCATTTTTACAGACTTTTCCTCCTACTCAGAAGCTTCTATTTCTACCAATTTCTGGCAGAAAAATTACTCTAAACAACTCATTTTAGTTCCAAACATGATAATTCACATTTAACAGTTGTTTACAGTCAAAAGAGAAAACAATAAAAAAATTACCATTTCTGACCATCTGGAGAAAGTTCGACAGGTCCGGGGTCATCGTTTTTCATGTTCAAAATGTCAAATGGATTGTGCCTCATGTTGAATACCCACTTTTTAAAGCCCCACAGTGACCAAAATTGCCATTTTCACCGACTTTTCGTCCTACTCAGAAGCTTCTATTTCTACCAATTTCTGGCAGAAAAATGACTCTAAACAACACATTTTAGTTACATACATGATAATGCACATTTAATAGTCGTTTACAGTCAAAAGAGAAAACAATAAAAAATGACCATTTCTGACCATCTGGAGAAAGTTCAACAGGTCCGGGGTCATCGTTTTTCATCAAAAAATCTATTTTTTCAAATGTAGAAAAATTTTTCAAAATGTCGCCCAGCTCTTTCATGGCCCCTGGGTCTCTAAATTATACACCCCAAAAATTCTCCCGTCGTATCTGCCAGCTTCTACGAAAGTGCATATAAAACTTCAATTGATGCGATTTCGTTTTGGTTTAATCCCGCTGATGGCATACAAGTTTGGCCAGGGGTACAGGAAAGGGGCATGATCTCAATGCCGCTTTTGCAAACAGGAAGAGGAAAATCTTATCCACATACTGTGCATTTGCCAAAAACTTTGAGCCCAAAGAAACTTCTGGTTGCGTCCCCTTTGGCTTCTTCTCAACATCAGGACCTGCCAGGAAGCACTAGATGCCTACATGAGAGGAGACTCTCTGCAGTTGGCGGCTCGTTTTGTTAAGTTTATTTTAGAAATTAATTCCCCAAAACTTGCTTTAGACCCAGCATGAGTTCCTTTCCTGGTGACATTACTGCACGTTTTTCTTTTTTTTAATTTACAATTTTTCTGTTTTAATTGTTTTGTGCACCCTTTTACTCTTAATGTGTAACGTCTATTTCAGTGCATGTACATTGCAATGATTTTAATTAATTGTGCAATAAAAACTTTTACTACTTTACTCCTACTCAGAAGCTTCTTCTGGCAGAAAAATTACTCTAAAAAACGCATTTTAGTTCCAAACATGATAATTCACATGTAACAGTTGTTTACAGTCAAAAGAGAATACAATAAAAAATGACCATTTCTGACCATCTGGAGAAAGTTCAACAGGTCCGGGGTCATCGTTTTTCATCAAAAAATCTATTTTTTCAAATGTAGAAAATTTTTTCAAAATGTCAAATGGATTGTGCCTCATGTTGAATACCCACTTTTTAAAGCCCCACAGTGACCAAAATTGCCATTTTCACAGACTTTTCGTCCTACTCAGAAGCTTCTATTTCTACCAATTTCTGGCAGAAAAATGACTCTAAACAACACATTTTAGTTACATACATGATAATGCACATTTAATAGTCGTTTACAGTCAAAAGAGAAAACAATACAAAATGACCATTTCTGACCATCTGGAGAAAGTTCAACAGGTCCGGGGTCATCGTTTTTCATCAAAAAATCTATTTTTTCAAATGTAGAAAATTTTTTCAAAATGTCAAATGGATTGTGCCTCATGTTGAATACCCACTTTTTAAAGCCCCACAGTGACCAAAATTGCTATTTTTACAGACTGTTCCTCCTACTCAGAAGCTTCTATTTCTATCAATTTCTGGCAGAAAAATAACTCTAAACAACACATTTTAGTTCCATACATGATAATGGACATTTAATAGTCGTTTACAGTCATAAGAGAAAACATAAAAAAATTACCATTTCTGACCATCTGGAGAAAGTTCAACAGTTCCGGGGTCATCATTTTTCATCAAAAAATCTATTTTTTCAAATGTAGAAAAAATTATTCAAAATGTCAAATGGATTGTGCCTCATGTTGAATACCCACTTTTTAAAGCCCCACAGTGACCAAAATTACCATTTTAGCAGACTTTTCCTCCTACTCAGAAGCTTCTATTTTGACCAATTTCTGGAAGAAAATTGACTCTAAACACTTATTTTAGTTCCAAACATGATAATTGACATTTAACAGTAGTTTAGAGTTAAAAGAGATAACATTAAAAAATGACCTTTTCTGACCATCTGGAGAAAGTTCGACAGGTCTGGGGTCATCATTTTTCATCAAAAAATTCATTTTTTGAACTGTTGAAAAAATTATTCAAAATGTCAAAGGGATTGTGCCTCATGTTGAATACCCACTTTTTAAAGCCCGAAAGTGACCATAATTGCCATTGTTACAGCCTTTTCCTCCTACTCAGAAGCTTCTATTTCTACCAATTTCTGGCAGAAAAATTTCTCTAAACAACTCATTTTAGTTCCAAACATGATAATTCACATTTAACAGTTGACCATTTCTGACCATCTGGAGAAAGTTCGACAGGTCCGGGGTCATCGTTTTTCATCAAAAAATTCATTTTTTGTACTGTTGAGAAAATGATTCAAAATGTCAAATGGATGGTGCCTCATGTTGAATACCCACTTTTTAAAGCCCCACAGTGACCAAAATTGCCATTTTTACAGACTTTTCCTCCTACTCAGAAGCTTCTATTTCGACCAATTTCTTGCAGAAAAATGACTCTAAACAACATATTTTAGTTCCAAACATCATAATTCACATTTAACAGTTGTTTACAGTCAAAAGAGAAAACATTAAAAAATGACCATTTCCGACCATCTGGAGAAAGTTAGACAGGTCCGGGGACATCGTTTTTCACCAAAAATGTATTTTTTGAACTGTTGAAAAAATGATTCAAAATGTCAAATGGATCGTGCCTCATGTTGAATACCCACTTTCTAAAGCCCCACAGTGACCAAAATTGCCATTTTAGCAGACTTTTCCTCCTACTCAGAAGCTTCTCTTTCGACCAATTTCTGGCAGAAAAATTACTCTAAACAACTCATTTTAGTTCCAAACATGATAATTCCAATTTAACAGTTGTTTACAGTCAAAAGAGAAAACAATAAAAAATGACCATTTCTGACCATCTGGAGAAAGTTCGACAGGTCCGGGGTCATCGTTTTTCATCAAAAAATTCATTTTTTGTACTGTTGAGAAAATGATTCAAAATGTCAAATGGATGGTGCCTCATGTTGAATACCCACTTTTTAAAGCCCCACAGTGACCAAAATTGCCATTTTTACAGACTTTTCCTCCTACTCAGAAGCTTCTATTTCTACCAATTTCTGGCAGAAAAATTACTCTAAACAACTCATTTTAGTTCCAAACATGATAATTCACATTTAACAGTTGTTTACAGTCAAAAGAGAAAACAATAAAAAAATTACCATTTCTGACCATCTGGAGAAAGTTCGACAGGTCCGGGGTCATCGTTTTTCATCAAGAAATTGATTTTTTCAAATGTTGAAAAAATGATTCAAAATGTCAAATGGATTGTGCCTCATGTTGAATAAATACTTTTTGAAGCCCCACAGTGTCCAAAATTGACTTTTTTACAGACTTTTCCTCCTACTCAGAAGCTTCTATTGCGACCAGTTTCTGGCAAAAAATGACTCTAAACACACTTATTTTAGTTCCAAACATGATAATTCACATTTAAAAGTCATTGCAGTCAAAAGAGAAAACATAAAAAAATTACCATTTCTGACCATCTGGAGAAAGTTCGACAGGTCATCGTTTTTCATCAAAAAATTTATTTTTTGAACTGTTGAAAAAATTATTCAAAATGTCAAATGGATTGTGCCTCATTTTGAATACCCCCTTTTTAAAGTCCCACAGTGACCAAAATTGCCATTTTTACAGACTTTTCCTCCTACTCAGAAGCTTCTATTTCTCTCAATTTCTGGCAGAAAAATTACTCTAAACAACTCATTTTAGTTCCAAACATGATAATTCACATTTAACAGTTGTTTACAGTCAAAAGAGAAAACAATAAAAAAAATAACCATTTCTGACCATCTGGAGAAAGTTCGACAGGTCCGGGGTCATCGTTTTTCATCAAAAAATTTATTTTTTGAACTGTTGACAAAATGATTCAAAATGTCAAATGGATTGTGCCTCATATTGAATACCCACTTTTTAAAGCCCCACAGTGCCCAAAATTGCCATTTTTACAGACTGTTCCTCCTACTCAGAAGCTTCTATTTCTACCAATTTCTGGCAGAAAAATTACTCTAAACAACACATTTTAGTTCCATACATGACAATGCACATTTAATAGTCGTTTACAGTCAAAAGAGAAAACATTAAAAAATGACCATTTCTGACCATCTGGAGAAAGTTTGACAGGTCCTGGGTCATCGTTTTTCATCAAAAAATTTATTTTTTGAACTGTTGAAAAAATGATTCAAAATGTCAAATGGATTGTGCCTCATGTTGAATAACCACTTTTTAAAGCCCCACAGTGACCAAAATTGCTATTTTAACAGACTTTTCTTCCTACTCAGAAGCTTCTCTTTTGACCAATTTCTGGCAGAAAAATTACTCTAAACAACTCATTTTAGTTCCAAACATGATAATTCCAATTTAACAGTTGTTTACAGTCAAAAGAGAAAACAATAAAAAATGACCATTTCTGACCATCTGGAGAAAGTTCGACAGGTCCGGGGTCATCGTTTTTCATCAAAAAATTCATTTTTTGTACTGTTGAGAAAATGATTCAAAATGTCAAATGGATGGTGCCTCATGTTGAATACCCACTTTTTAAAGCCCCACAGTGACCAAAATTGCCATTTTTACAGACTTTTCCTCCTACTCAGAAGCTTCTATTTCTACCAATTTCTGGCAGAAAAATTACTCTAAACAACTCATTTTAGTTCCAAACATGATAATTCACATTTAACAGTTGTTTACAGTCAAAAGAGAAAACAATAAAAAAATTACCATTTCTGACCATCTGGAGAAAGTTCGACAGGTCCGGGGTCATCGTTTTTCATCAAGAAATTGATTTTTTCAAATGTTGAAAAAATGATTCAAAATGTCAAATGGATTGTGCCTCATGTTGAATAAATACTTTTTGAAGCCCCACAGTGTCCAAAATTGACTTTTTTACAGACTTTTCCTCCTACTCAGAAGCTTCTATTGCGACCAGTTTCTGGCAAAAAATGACTCTAAACACACTTATTTTAGTTCCAAACATGATAATTCACATTTAAAAGTCATTGCAGTCAAAAGAGAAAACATAAAAAAATTACCATTTCTGACCATCTGGAGAAAGTTCGACAGGTCATCGTTTTTATTAAAAAATATATTTTTTGAACTGTTGAAAAAATGATTCAAAATGTCAAATGGATTGTGCCTCATTTTGAATACCCCCTTTTTAAAGTCCCACAGTGACCAAAATTGCCATTTTTACAGACTGTTCCTCCTACTCAGAAGCTTCTATTTCTACCAATTTCTGGCAGAAAAATTACTCTAAACAACACATATTAGTTCCATACATGACAATGCACATTTAATAGTCGTTTACAGTCAAAAGAGAAAACATTAAAAAATGACCATTTCTGACCATCTGGAGAAAGTTCGACAGGTCCGGGGTCATCGTTTTTCATCAAAAAATTAATTTTTTGAACTGTTGAAAAAATTATTCAAAATGTCAAATGGATTGTGCCTCATGTTGAATACCCACTTTTTAAAGCCCCACAGTCACCAAAATTGCCATTTAACAGACTTTCCCTCCTACTCAGAAGCTTCTATTTCGACCAATTGCTGGCAGAAAGATGACTCCAAACACTTATTTTAGTTCCAAACATGATAATGTACATTTAATAGTCATTTACAGTCAAAAGAGAAAACAATAAAACATTACCATTTCTGACCATCTGGAGAAAGTTCGACAGGTTCGGGGTCATCGTTTTTCATCAAAAAAATTATTTTTTCAACTGTTGAAAAAATGATTCAAAATGTCAAATGGATTATGCCTCATGTTGAATATCCACTTTTTGAAGCCCCTCAGTGACCAAAATTGCCATTTGTACAGACTTTTACTCCTATTCAGAAGCTTCTATTTCGATCAATTTCTGGCAGAAAAATGACTCTAAACAACTCATTTTACTTCCAAACATGATAATTCACATTTAACAGTTGTTTACAGTCAAAAGAGAAAACATAAAAAAATGACCATTTCTGACCATCTGGAGAAAGTTCGACAGGTCTGGGGTCATCGTTTTTCATAAAAAAATTCATTTTTTGAACTGTTGAAAAAATGATTCAAAATGTCAAATGGATTGTGCCTCATGTTGAATACCCACTTTTTAAAGCTCCACAGTGACTAAAATTGCCATTTGTACAGACTTTTACTCCTATTCAGTAGCTTCTGTTTCAACCAATTTCTGGCAGAAAAATGACTCTAAACAACTCATTTTACTTCCAAACATGATAATTCACATTTAACAGTCATTTACAGTCAAAAGAGAAAACATTAAAAAAATGACCATTTCTGACCATCTGGAGAAAGTTCGACAGGTCCGGGATCATCGTTTTTCATCTAGAAATAGATTTTTTTCAACTGTAGAAAAAATGATTCTAACTGTCAATTGGATTGGGCCTCATGTTGAATAACCACTTTTTAAAGCCCCACAGTGATCAAAATTGCCATTTTTACAGACTTTTCCTCCTACTCAGAAGCTTCTATTTCTACCAATTTCTGGCAGAAAAATTACTCTAAACAACACATTTTAGTTCCATACATGATAATTCACATTTAATAGTCGTTTACAGTCAAAAGAGAAAACATTAAAAAATGACCATTTCTGACCATCTGGAGAAAGTTCGACAGGTCATCGTTTTTCATCAAAAAATTTATTTTTTGAACTGTTGAAAAAATGATTCAAAATGTCAAATGGATTGTGCCTCATTTTGAATACCCCCTTTTTAAAGTCCCACAGTGACCAAAATTGCCATTTTTACAGACTTTTCCTCCTACTCAGAAGCTTCTATTTCTCTCAATTTCTGGCAGAAAAATTACTCTAAACAACTCATTTTACTTCCAAACATGATAATTCACATTTAACAGTCGTTTACAGTCAAAAGAGAAAACATTAAAAAATGACCTGTTCTGACCATCTGGAGAAAGTTCGACAGGTCTGGGGTCATCGTTTTTCATCAAAAAATTCATTCTTTAAACTGTTGAAAAAATGATTCAAAATGTCAAAGGGATTGTTCCTCATGTTGAATAACCACTTTTTAAAGCCCCACAGTGACCTAAATTGCCATTTTTACAGACTTTTCCTCCTACTCAGAAGCTTCTATTTCTACCAATTTCTGGCAGAAAAGTGACTCTAAACAACACATTTTAGTTCCATACATGATAATGCGCATTTATTTGTTGTTTACAGTCAAAAGAGAAAACAATAAAAAATGACCATTTCTGACCATCTGGAGAAAGTTCGACAGGTCATCGTTTTTCATCAAAAAATTCATTTTTTGTACTGTTGAGAAAATGATTCAAAATGTCAAATGGATGGTGCCTCATGTTGAATACCCACTTTTTAAAGCCCCACAGTGACCAAAATTGCCATTTTTACAGACTTTTCCTCCTACTCAGAAGCTTCTATTTCTACCAATTTCTGGCAGAAAAATTACTCTAAACAACTCATTTTAGTTCCAAACATGATAATTCACATTTAACAGTTGTTTACAGTCAAAAGAGAAAACAATAAAAAAATTACCATTTCTGACCATCTGGAGAAAGTTCCACAGGTCCGGGGTCATCGTTTTTCATCAAGAAATTGATTTTTTCAACTGTTGAAAAAATGATTCAAAATGTCAAATGGATTGTGCCTCATGTTGAATAAATACTTTTTGAAGCCCCACAGTGACCAAAATTGCCTTTTTTATAGACTTTTCCTCCTACTCAGAAGCTTCAATTGCGACCAGTTTCTGGCAAAAAATGACTCTAAACACACTTATTTTAGTTCCAAACATGATAATTCACATTTAAAAGTCATTGCAGTCAAAAGAGAAAACATAAAAAAATTACCATTTCTGACCATCTGGAGAAAGTTCGACAGGTCCGGGGTCATCGTTTTTCATCTAGAAATAGATTTTTTCAACTGTAGAAAAAATGATTCTAACTGTCAATTGGATTGGGCCTCATTTTGAAAAACCACTTTTTAAAGCCCCACAGTGATCAAAATTGCCATTTTTACAGACTTTTCCTCCTACTCAGAGGCTTCTATTTCTACCAATTTCTGGCAGAAAAATTACTCTAAACAACTCATTTTAGTTCCAAACATGATAATTCACATTTAACAGTTGTTTACAGTCAAAAGAGAAAACAATAAAAAAAATAACCATTTCTGACCATCTGGAGAAAGTTCGACAGGTCCGGGGTCATCGTTTTTCATCAAAAAATTTATTTTTTGAACTGTTGAAAAATGATTCAAAATGTCAAATGGATGGTGCGTCATTTTGAATACCCACTTTTTAAAGCCCCACAGTGCCCAAAATTGCCATTTTTACAGACTGTTCCTCCTACTCAGAAGCTTCTATTTCTACCAATTTCTGGCAGAAAAATTACTCTAAACAACATATTTTAGTTCCATACATGATAATGCACATTTAACAGTTGTTTACAGTCAAAAGAGAAAACAATAAAAAATGACCATTTCTGACCATCTGGAGAAAGTTTGACAGGTCCGGGGTCATCGTTTTTCATCAAAAAATTTATTTTTTGAACTGTTTAAAAAAATGATTCAAAATGTCAAATGGATTGTGCCTCATTTTGAATAACCACTTTTTAAAGCCCCACAGTGACTAAAATTGCTATTTTAACAGACTTTTCTTCCTACTCAGAAGCTTCTCTTTCGACCAATTTCTGGCAGAAAAATTACTCTAAACAACTCATTTTAGTTCCAAACATGATAATTCCCATTTAACAGTTGTTTACAGTCAAAAGAGAAAACAATAAAAAAATGACAATTTCTGACCATCTGGAGAAAGTTCGACAGGTCCGGGGTCATCGTTTTTCATCAAAAAATTCATTTTTTGTACTGTTGAAAAAATTATTCAAAATGTCAAATGGATGGTGCCTCATGTTGAATACCCACTTTTTAAAGCCCCACAGTGACCAAAATTGCCATTTTTCCAGACTTTTCCTCCTACTCAGAAGTTTCTATTTCTACCAATTTCTGGCAGAAAAATTACTCCAAACAACTCATTTGAGTTCCAAACATGATAATTCACATTTAACAGTTGTTTACAGTCAAAAGAGAAAACAATAAAAAAATGACCATTTCTGACCATCTCGAGAAAGTACGACAGGTCCGGCCGGGGTCATCGTTTTTCATCAAAAAAATTATTTTTTGAACTGGTGAAACAATGATTCAAAATGTCAAAGGGATTGTGCCTCATATTAAATAACCACTTTTTAAAGCCCCACAGTGACCAAAATTGCCAATTTACAGACTTTTCCGCCTACTCAGAAGCTTCTATTTCTACCAATTTCTGGCAGAAAAATTACTCTAAACAACTCATTTTAGTTCCAAACATGATAATTCACATTTAACAGTCGTTTACAGTCAAAATTTAAAACATTAAAAAATGACAATTTCTGACCATCTGGAGAAAGTTTGACAGGTCCGGGGTCATCGTTTTACATCGAAAAATAGATTATGGTCATTCCCGTTGCCCATTGCAGCAAAAACAAAAAATCTAACCAAACAAGCAAAAAGTCTTTCAAGCGCCCTCGACGAGCAACGGGTCGCCCAGCTCTTTCATGGCCCCTGGGTCTCTAAATTATACACCCCAAAAATTCTCCCGTCGTATCTGCCAGCTTCTACGAAAGTGCATATAAAACTTCAATTGATGCGATTTCGTTTTGGTTTAATCCCGCTGATGGCATACAAGTTTGGCCAGGGGTACAGGAAAGGGGCATGATCTCAATGCCGCTTTTGCAAACAGGAAGAGGAAAATCTTATCCACATACTGTGCATTTGCCAAAAACTTTGAGCCCAAAGAAACTTCTGGTTGCGTCCCCTTTGGCTTCTTCTCAACATCAGGACCTGCCAGGAAGCACTAGGGGTATATTATCAAGGGGGTTTATCTCCGCTTTTTTGGCTTTAAAAGCCAAGAAAGCGGAGATAAAATTATCTCCCTATTACCAAGCTGTCGCTAACACCAGTTAGTGACAGCTAATAGGAGATAGCGACCATCTTGGGCCCCGCTTTGCATGTCAGTGATATTTATCACTAATGACATGCAAAGTGGGCGTGCCAAGATGTTAGCGACTGGAAACAGTCGCTAACATCGCTATCTCCTATTACCAACTTTTGGAGATATTCGCGCTAAGCGCGAATATCTCCAAAAGCTAACACCTGCCCTGAGCAGTTCTTCACCATGTTATCCAATGGGAGGTGGATAACATGGCTAAGAGCATTTGCTCGATAATGCATGAATATCGCTGACTTTTCAGCGATATTCATGCATTGCGGCCGTTTTTTATCGCATTTGCGATAAACCTTGCTAATAGCAAGGTTTATCTGCGATAAAAATCGCCGATCTGCGGCGATAATTTTTGTCTCTAAACAAGTTAGAGACAAAAATGATCGCTAGTTGTTGGTAATATGCCCCTAGATGCCTACATGAGAGGAGACTCTCTGCAGTTGGCGGCTCGTTTTGTTAAGTTTATTTTAGAAATTAATTCCCCAAAACTTGCTTTAGACCCAGCATGAGTTCCTTTCCTGGTGACATTACTGCACGTTTTTCTTTTTTTTAATTTACAATTTTTCTGTTTTAATTGTTTTGTGCACCCTTTTACTCTTAATATGTAACGTCTATTTCAGTGCATGTACATTGCAATGATTTTAATTAATTGTGCAATAAAAACTTTTACTACTTTACTCCTACTCAGAAGCTTCTATTTCGACCAATTTCTGGCAGAAAAATTACTCTAAAAAACGCATTTTAGTTCCAAACATGATAATTCACATGTAACAGTTGTTTACAGTCAAAAGAGAATACAATAAAAAATGACCATTTCTGACCATCTGGAGAAAGTTCAACAGGTCCGGGGTCATCGTTTTTCATCAAAAAATCTATTTTTTCAAATGTAGAAAAAATGTTCAAAATGTCAAATCGATTGTGCCTCATGTTGAATACCCACTTTTTAAAGCCCCACAGTGACCAAAATTGCCATTTTCACAGACTTTTCGTCCTACTCAAAAGCTTCTATTTCTACCAATTTCTGGCAGAAAAATGACTCTAAACAACACATTTTAGTTACATACATGATAATGCACATTTAATAGTCGTTTACAGTCAAAAGAGAAAACAATAAAAAATGACCATTTCTGACCATCTGGAGAAAGTTCAACAGGTCCGGGGTCATCGTTTTTCATCAAAAAATCTATTTTTTCAAATGTAGAAAAAATGTTCAAAATGTCAAATGGATTGTGCCTCATGTTGAATACCCACTTTTTAAAGCCCCACAGTGACCAAAATTGCTATTTTTACAGACTGTTCCTCCTACTCAGAAGCTTCTATTTCTATCAATTTCTGGCAGAAAAATAACTCTAAACAACACATTTTAGTTCCATACATGATAATGGACATTTAATAGTCGTTTACAGTCATAAGAGAAAACATAAAAAAATTACCATTTCTGACCATCTGGAGAAAGTTCAACAGTTCCGGGGTCATCATTTTTCATCAAAAAATCTATTTTTTCAAATGTAGAAAAAATTATTCAAAATGTCAAATGGATTGTGCCTCATGTTGAATACCCACTTTTTAAAGCCCCACAGTGACCAAAATTACCATTTTAGCAGACTTTTCCTCCTACTCAGAAGCTTCTATTTTGACCAATTTCTGGAAGAAAATTGACTCTAAACACTTATTATAGTTCCAAACATGATAATTGACATTTAACAGTAGTTTAGAGTTAAAAGAGATAACATTAAAAAATGACCTTTTCTGACCATCTGGAGAAAGTTCGACAGGTCTGGGGTCATCATTTTTCATCAAAAAATTCATTTTTTGAACTGTTGAAAAAATTATTCAAAATGTCAAAGGGATTGTGCCTCATGTTGAATACCCACTTTTTAAAGCCCCAAAGTGACCATAATTGCCATTGTTACAGCCTTTTCCTCCTACTCAGAAGCTTCTATTTCTACCAATTTCTGGCAGAAAATTTCTCTAAACAACTCATTTTAGTTCCAAACATGATAATTCACATTTAACAGTTGTTTACAGTCAAAAGAGAAAACAATAAAAAAATGACCATTTCTGACCATCTGGAGAAAGTTCGACAGGTCCGGGGTCATCGTTTTTCATCAAAAAAGTACATTTTTTGAACTGTTGAAAAAAATATTCAAAATGTCAAAGGGATTGTGCCTCATATTGAATAACCACTTTTTAAAGCCCCACAGTGACCAAAATTGCCAATTTACAGACTTTTCCTCCTACTCAGAAGCTTCTATTTCGACCAATTTCTGGCAGAACAAATGACTCTAAACAACTCATTTTAGTTCCTAACATGATAATTTACATTTAACAGTCCTTAACAGTCAAAAGAGAAAACATTAAAAATGACAATTTTTGACCATCTGGTGAAAGTTCGACAAGTCCGGGGTCATCGTTTTTCATCAAAAAATTGATTTTTTCACCTGTTCAAAAAATGATTTAAAATGTCAAATGGATTGTGCCTCATGTTGAATACCCACTTTTTAAAGCCCAACAGTGACCAAAATTGCCATTTTTACAGACTGTTCCTCCTACTCAGAAGCTTCTATTTCTACCAATTTCTGGCAAAAAATTACTCTAAACAACACATTTTAGTTCCAAACATGATAATTCACATTTAATAGCCATTTACAGTCAAAAGAGAAAACATTAAAAAATGACCATTTCTGACCATCTGGAGAAAGTTCGACAGGTCCGGGGTCATCGTTTTTCATCAAAAAATCTATTTTTTCAAATGAAGAAAAAATTATTCAAAATGTCAAATGGATTGTGCCATATGTTGAATACCCACTTTTTAAAAACCCACAGTGACCAAAATTGCTATTTTAACAGACTTTTCCTCCTACTCAGAAGCTTCTATTTCGACCAATTTCTTGCAGAAAAATGACTCTAAACAACATATTTTAGTTCCAAACATGATAATTCACATTTAACAGTTGTTTACAGTCAAAAGAGAAAACATTAAAAAATGACCATTTCCGACCATCTGGAGAAAGTTAGACAGGACCGGGGACATCGTTTTTCACCAAAAATGTATTTTTTGAACTGTTGAAAAAATGATTCAAAATGTCAAATGGATTGTGCCTCATTTTGAATACCCCCTTTTTAAAGTCCCACAGTGACCAAAATTGCCATTTTTACAGACTTTTCCTCCTACTCAGAAGCTTCTATTTCTCTCAATTTCTGGCAGAAAAATTACTCTAAACAACTCATTTTACTTCCAAACATGATAATTCACATTTAACAGTCGTTTACAGTCAAAAGAGAAAACATTAAAAAATGACCTGTTCTGACCATCTGGAGAAAGTTCGACAGGTCTGGGGTCATCGTTTTTCATCAAAAAATTCATTCTTTAAACTGTTGAAAAAATGATTCAAAATGTCAAAGGGATTGTTCCTCATGTTGAATAACCACTTTTTAAAGCCCCACAGTGACCTAAATTGCCATTTTTACAGACTTTTCCTCCTACTCAGAAGCTTCTATTTCTACCAATTTCTGGCAGAAAAGTGACTCTAAACAACACATTTTAGTTCCATACATGATAATGCGCATTTATTTGTTGTTTACAGTCAAAAGAGAAAACAATAAAAAATGACCATTTCTGACCATCTGGAGAAAGTTCGACAGGTCATCGTTTTTCATCAAAAAATTCATTTTTTGTACTGTTGAGAAAATGATTCAAAATGTCAAATGGATGGTGCCTCATGTTGAATACCCACTTTTTAAAGCCCCACAGTGACCAAAATTGCCATTTTTACAGACTTTTCCTCCTACTCAGAAGCTTCTATTTCTACCAATTTCTGGCAGAAAAATTACTCTAAACAACTCATTTTAGTTCCAAACATGATAATTCACATTTAACAGTTGTTTACAGTCAAAAGAGAAAACAATAAAAAAATTACCATTTCTGACCATCTGGAGAAAGTTCCACAGGTCCGGGGTCATCGTTTTTCATCAAGAAATTGAGTTTTTTCAACTGTTGAAAAAATGATTCAAAATGTCAAATGGATTGTGCCTCATGTTGAATAAATACTTTTTGAAGCCCCACAGTGACCAAAATTGCCTTTTTTATAGACTTTTCCTCCTACTCAGAAGCTTCTATTGCGACCAGTTTCTGGCAAAAAATGACTCTAAACACACTTATTTTAGTTCCAAACATGATAATTCACATTTAAAAGTCATTGCAGTCAAAAGAGAAAACATAAAAAAATTACCATTTCTGACCATCTGGAGAAAGTTCGACAGGTCCGGGGTCATCGTTTTTCATCTAGAAATAGATTTTTTCAACTGTAGAAAAAATGATTCTAACTGTCAATTGGATTGGGCCTCATTTTGAAAAACCACTTTTTAAAGCCCCACAGTGATCAAAATTGCCATTTTTACAGACTTTTCCTCCTACTCAGAAGCTTCTATTTCTACCAATTTCTGGCAGAAAAATTACTCTAAACAACTCATTTTAGTTCCAAACATGATAATTCACATTTAACAGTTGTTTACAGTCAAAAGAGAAAACAATAAAAAAAATAACCATTTCTGACCATCTGGAGAAAGTTCGACAGGTCCGGGGTCATCGTTTTTCATCAAAAAATTTATTTTTTGAACTGTTGAAAAATGATTCAAAATGTCAAATGGATGGTGCGTCATTTTGAATACCCACTTTTTAAAGCCCCACAGTGCCCAAAATTGCCATTTTTACAGACTGTTCCTCCTACTCAGAAGCTTCTATTTCTACCAATTTCTGGCAGAAAAATTACTCTAAACAACATATTTTTGTTCCATACATGATAATGCACATTTAACAGTTGTTTACAGTCAAAAGAGAAAACAATAAAAAATGACCATTTCTGACCATCTGGAGAAAGTTTGACAGGTCCGGGGTCATCGTTTTTCATCAAAAAATTTATTTTTTGAACTGTTGAAAAAATGATTCAAAATGTCAAATGGATTGTGCCTCATTTTGAATAACCACTTTTTAAAGCCCCACAGTGACTAAAATTGCTATTTTAACAGACTTTTCTTCCTGCTCAGAAGCTTCTCTTTCGACCAATTTCTGGCAGAAA
Source organism: Lissotriton helveticus (assembly GCF_964261635.1). Taxonomy (NCBI): domain Eukaryota; kingdom Metazoa; phylum Chordata; class Amphibia; order Caudata; family Salamandridae; genus Lissotriton; species Lissotriton helveticus. The sequence continues at coordinate 1,077,613,508 of NC_136063.1, read as the reverse complement.
AATTACTCTAAACAACTCATTTTAGTTCCAAACATGATAATTCCCATTTAACAGTTGTTTACAGTCAAAAGAGAAAACAATAAAAAAATGACAATTTCTGACCATCTGGAGAAAGTTCGACAAGTCCGGGGTCATCGTTTTTCATCAAAAAATTCATTTTTTGTACTGTTGAAAAAATTATTCAAAATGTCAAATGGATGGTGCCTCATGTTGAATACCCACTTTTTAAAGCCCCACAGTGACCAAAATTGCCATTTTTCCAGACTTTTCCTCCTACTCAGAAGTTTCTATTTCTACCAATTTCTGGCAGAAAAATTACTCCAAACAACTCATTTGAGTTCCAAACATGATAATTCACATTTAACAGTTGTTTACAGTCAAAAGAGAAAACAATAAAAAAATGACCATTTCTGACCATCTCGAGAAAGTACGACAGGTCCGGCCGGGGTCATCGTTTTTCATCAAAAAAATTATTTTTTGAACTGGTGAAACAATGATTCAAAATGTCAAAGGGATTGTGCCTCATATTAAATAACCACTTTTTAAAGCCCCACAGTGACCAAAATTGCCAATTTACAGACTTTTCCGCCTACTCAGAAGCTTCTATTTCTACCAATTTCTGGCAGAAAAATTACTCTAAACAACTCATTTTAGTTCCAAACATGATAATTCACATTTAACAGTCGTTTACAGTCAAAATTTAAAACATTAAAAAATGACAATTTCTGACCATCTGGAGAAAGTTTGACAGGTCCGGGGTCATCGTTTTACATCGAAAAATAGATTATGGTCATTCCCGTTGCCCATTGCAGCAAAAACAAAAAATCTAACCAAACAAGCAAAAAGTCTTTCAAGCGCCCTCGACGAGCAACGGGTCGCCCAGCTCTTTCATGGCCCCTGGGTCTCTAAATTATACACCCCAAAAATTCTCCCGTCGTATCTGCCAGCTTCTACGAAAGTGCATATAAAACTTCAATTGATGCGATTTCGTTTTGGTTTAATCCCGCTGATGGCATACAAGTTTGGCCAGGGGTACAGGAAAGGGGCATGATCTCAATGCCGCTTTTGCAAACAGGAAGAGGAAAATCTTATCCACATACTGTGCATTTGCCAAAAACTTTGAGCCCAAAGAAACTTCTGGTTGCGTCCCCTTTGGCTTCTTCTCAACATCAGGACCTGCCAGGAAGCACTAGGGGTATATTATCAAGGGGGTTTATCTCCGCTTTTTTGGCTTTAAAAGCCAAGAAAGCGGAGATAAAATTATCTCCCTATTACCAAGCTGTCGCTAACACCAGTTAGTGACAGCTAATAGGAGATAGCGACCATCTTGGGCCCCGCTTTGCATGTCAGTGATATTTATCACTAATGACATGCAAAGTGGGCGTGCCAAGATGTTAGCGACTGGAAACAGTCGCTAACATCGCTATCTCCTATTACCAACTTTTGGAGATATTCGCGCTAAGCGCGAATATCTCCAAAAGCTAACACCTGCCCTGAGCAGTTCTTCACCATGTTATCCAATGGGAGGTGGATAACATGGCTAAGAGCATTTGCTCGATAATGCATGAATATCGCTGACTTTTCAGCGATATTCATGCATTGCGGCCGTTTTTTATCGCATTTGCGATAAACCTTGCTAATAGCAAGGTTTATCTGCGATAAAAATCGCCGATCTGCGGCGATAATTTTTGTCTCTAAACAAGTTAGAGACAAAAATGATCGCTAGTTGTTGGTAATATGCCCCTAGATGCCTACATGAGAGGAGACTCTCTGCAGTTGGCGGCTCGTTTTGTTAAGTTTATTTTAGAAATTAATTCCCCAAAACTTGCTTTAGACCCAGCATGAGTTCCTTTCCTGGTGACATTACTGCACGTTTTTCTTTTTTTTAATTTACAATTTTTCTGTTTTAATTGTTTTGTGCACCCTTTTACTCTTAATATGTAACGTCTATTTCAGTGCATGTACATTGCAATGATTTTAATTAATTGTGCAATAAAAACTTTTACTACTTTACTCCTACTCAGAAGCTTCTATTTCGACCAATTTCTGGCAGAAAAATTACTCTAAAAAACGCATTTTAGTTCCAAACATGATAATTCACATGTAACAGTTGTTTACAGTCAAAAGAGAATACAATAAAAAATGACCATTTCTGACCATCTGGAGAAAGTTCAACAGGTCCGGGGTCATCGTTTTTCATCAAAAAATCTATTTTTTCAAATGTAGAAAAAATGTTCAAAATGTCAAATCGATTGTGCCTCATGTTGAATACCCACTTTTTAAAGCCCCACAGTGACCAAAATTGCCATTTTCACAGACTTTTCGTCCTACTCAAAAGCTTCTATTTCTACCAATTTCTGGCAGAAAAATGACTCTAAACAACACATTTTAGTTACATACATGATAATGCACATTTAATAGTCGTTTACAGTCAAAAGAGAAAACAATAAAAAATGACCATTTCTGACCATCTGGAGAAAGTTCAACAGGTCCGGGGTCATCGTTTTTCATCAAAAAATCTATTTTTTCAAATGTAGAAAAAATGTTCAAAATGTCAAATGGATTGTGCCTCATGTTGAATACCCACTTTTTAAAGCCCCACAGTGACCAAAATTGCTATTTTTACAGACTGTTCCTCCTACTCAGAAGCTTCTATTTCTATCAATTTCTGGCAGAAAAATAACTCTAAACAACACATTTTAGTTCCATACATGATAATGGACATTTAATAGTCGTTTACAGTCATAAGAGAAAACATAAAAAAATTACCATTTCTGACCATCTGGAGAAAGTTCAACAGTTCCGGGGTCATCATTTTTCATCAAAAAATCTATTTTTTCAAATGTAGAAAAAATTATTCAAAATGTCAAATGGATTGTGCCTCATGTTGAATACCCACTTTTTAAAGCCCCACAGTGACCAAAATTACCATTTTAGCAGACTTTTCCTCCTACTCAGAAGCTTCTATTTTGACCAATTTCTGGAAGAAAATTGACTCTAAACACTTATTATAGTTCCAAACATGATAATTGACATTTAACAGTAGTTTAGAGTTAAAAGAGATAACATTAAAAAATGACCTTTTCTGACCATCTGGAGAAAGTTCGACAGGTCTGGGGTCATCATTTTTCATCAAAAAATTCATTTTTTGAACTGTTGAAAAAATTATTCAAAATGTCAAAGGGATTGTGCCTCATGTTGAATACCCACTTTTTAAAGCCCCAAAGTGACCATAATTGCCATTGTTACAGCCTTTTCCTCCTACTCAGAAGCTTCTATTTCTACCAATTTCTGGCAGAAAAATTTCTCTAAACAACTCATTTTAGTTCCAAACATGATAATTCACATTTAACAGTTGTTTACAGTCAAAAGAGAAAACAATAAAAAAATGACCATTTCTGACCATCTGGAGAAAGTTCGACAGGTCCGGGGTCATCGTTTTTCATCAAAAAAGTACATTTTTTGAACTGTTGAAAAAAATATTCAAAATGTCAAAGGGATTGTGCCTCATATTGAATAACCACTTTTTAAAGCCCCACAGTGACCAAAATTGCCAATTTACAGACTTTTCCTCCTACTCAGAAGCTTCTATTTCGACCAATTTCTGGCAGAACAAATGACTCTAAACAACTCATTTTAGTTCCTAACATGATAATTTACATTTAACAGTCCTTAACAGTCAAAAGAGAAAACATTAAAAATGACAATTTTTGACCATCTGGTGAAAGTTCGACAAGTCCGGGGTCATCGTTTTTCATCAAAAAATTGATTTTTTCACCTGTTCAAAAAATGATTTAAAATGTCAAATGGATTGTGCCTCATGTTGAATACCCACTTTTTAAAGCCCAACAGTGACCAAAATTGCCATTTTTACAGACTGTTCCTCCTACTCAGAAGCTTCTATTTCTACCAATTTCTGGCAAAAATTACTCTAAACAACACATTTTAGTTCCAAACATGATAATTCACATTTAATAGCCATTTACAGTCAAAAGAGAAAACATTAAAAAATGACCATTTCTGACCATCTGGAGAAAGTTCGACAGGTCCGGGGTCATCGTTTTTCATCAAAAAATCTATTTTTTCAAATGAAGAAAAAATTATTCAAAATGTCAAATGGATTGTGCCATATGTTGAATACCCACTTTTTAAAAACCCACAGTGACCAAAATTGCTATTTTAACAGACTTTTCCTCCTACTCAGAAGCTTCTATTTCGACCAATTTCTTGCAGAAAAATGACTCTAAACAACATATTTTAGTTCCAAACATGATAATTCACATTTAACAGTTGTTTACAGTCAAAAGAGAAAACATTAAAAAATGACCATTTCCGACCATCTGGAGAAAGTTAGACAGGTCCGGGGACATCGTTTTTCACCAAAAATGTATTTTTTGAACTGTTGAAAAAATGATTCAAAATGTCAAATGGATCGTGCCTCATGTTGAATACCCACTTTCTAAAGCCCCACAGTGACCAAAATTGCCATTTTAGCAGACTTTTCCTCCTACTCAGAAGCTTCTATTTTGACCAATTTCTGGAAGAAAAATGACTCTAAACACTTATTTTAGTTCCGAACATGATAATTCACATTTAACAGTCATTTACAGTCAAAAGAGAAAACATAAAAAAATGACCTTTTCTGACCATCTGGAGAAAGTTCGACAGGTCTGGGGTCATCGTTTTTCATCAAAAATTTAATTTTTTGAACTGTTGAAAAAATGATTCAAAATGTCAAAGGGATTGTGCCTCATGTTGAATAACCACTTTTTAAAGCCCCACAGTGACAAAATTGCTATTTTTACAGACTTTTCCTCCTACTCAGAAGCTTCTATTTCTACCAATTTCTGGCAGAAAAATGACTCTAAACAACATATTTTAGTTCCATACATGATAATGCACATTTAACAGTTGTTTACAGTCAAAAGAGAAAACAATAAAAAAAATGACCATTTCTGACCATCTGGAGAAAGTTCGACAGGTCCGGGGTCATCGTTTTTCATCTAGAAATAGATTTTTTCAACTGTAGAAAAAATGATTCTAACTGTCAATTGGATTGGGCCTCATGTTGAATACCCACTTTTTAAAGCCCCGCAGTGACCAAAATTGCCATTTTTACAGACTGTTCCTCCTACTCAGAAGCTTCTATTTCTACCAATTTCTGGCAGAAAAATGACTCTAAACAACACATTTTAGTTCCATACATGATAATGCACATTTAACAGTTGTTTACAGTCAAAAGAGAAAACAATAAAAAAAATGACCATTTCTGACCATCTGGAGAAAGTTCGACAGGTCCGGGGTCATCGTTTTACATCAAAAAATTTAATTTTTTGAACTGTGTAAAAAATGATTCAAAATGTCAAATGGATTGTGCCTCACGTTGAATACCCACTTTTTAAAGCCCCACAGTGACCAAAATTGCCATTTAAAAGACTTTCCCTCCTACTCAGAAGATTCTATTTCGACCAATTTCTGGCAGAAAAATGACTCCAAACACTTATTTTGGTTCCAAACATGATAATTCACATTTAATAGTCATTTACAGTCAAAAAAGAAAACAATAAAACATTACCATTTCTGACCATCTGGAGAAAGTTCGACAGGTTCGGGGTCATCGTTTTTCATCAAAAAATGATTTTTTCAACTGTTGAAAAAATGATTCAAAATGTCAAATGGATTATGCCTCATGTTGAATATCCACTTTTTGAAGCCCCACAGTGACCAAAATTGCCATTTGTACAGACTTCTACTCCTATTCAGAAGCTTCTATTTCTACCAATTTCTGGCAGAAAAATGGCTCTAAACAACTCATTATACTTCCAAACATGATAATTCACATTTAACAGTCGTTTACAGTCAAAAGAGACAACATTAAAAAATGACCATTTCTGACCATCTGGAGAAAGTTCGACAGGTCTGGGGTCATCGTTTTTCATCAAAAAATTGATTTTTTGAACTAATGAAAAAATGATTCAAAATGTCAAATGGATTGTGCCTCATGTTGAATACCCACTTTTTAAAGCCCCACAGTGACCAAAATTGCCATTTTTACAGACTTTTCCTCCTACTCAGAAGCTTCTATTTCTACCAATTTCTGGCAGAAAAATGACTCTAAACAACACATTTTAGTTCCATACATGATAATGCACATTTAATAGTCGTTTACATTCAAAAGAGAAAACATTAAAAAATGACCATTTCTGACCATCTGGAGAAAGTTCAACAGGTCCGGGGTCATCGTTTTTCATCAAAAAATCTATTTTTTCAAATGTAGAGAAAATTATTCAAAATGTCAAATGTCTTGTGCCTCATGTTGAATACCAACTTTTTAAAGCCCCACATTGACCAAAATTGCCATTTTTACAGACTGTTCCTCCTACTCAGAAGCTTCTATTTCTACCAATTTCTGGCAGAAAAACGACTCTAAACAACACATTTTAGTTCCACACATGATAATGCACATTAAATAGTCGTTTACAGTCAAAAGAGAAAACATTAACAAATGACCATTTCTGACCATCTGGAGAAAGTTCGACAGGTCCGGGGTCATCGTTTTTCATCAAAAAATCTATTTTTTCAAATGTAGAAAAAATTATTCAAAATGTCAAATGGATTGTGCCTCATGTTGAATAACCACTTTTTAAAGCCCCACAGTGACCAAAATTGCCATTTTTACAGACTGTTCCTCCTACTCAGAAGCTTCTATTTCTACCAATTTCTGGCAGAAAAATGACTCTAAAGAACACATTTTAGTTCCATACATGATAATGCACATTTAATAGTCGTTTACAGTCAAAAGAGAAAACATTAAAAAATGACCATTTCTGACCATCTGGAGAAAGTTCGACAGGACCGGGGTCATCGTTTTTCATCAAAAAATCTATTTTTTCAAATGTAGAAAAAATTATTCAAAATGTCAAATGAATTGTGCCTCATGTTGAATAACCACTTTTTAAAGCCCCACAGTGACCAAAATTGCCATTTTTACAGACTTTTCCTCCTACTCAGAAGCTTCTATTTCTACCAATTTCTGGCAGAAAAATTACTCTAAACAACACATTTTAGTTCCATACATGATAATTCACATTTAATAGTCGTTTACAGTCGAAAGAGAAAACATTAAAAACTGACCATTTCTGACCATCTGGAGAAAGTTCGAGAGGTCCCGGTTCATCGTTTATCATCAAAAAATTTATATTTTTGAACTGTTGAAAAAATGATTCAAAATGTCAAAGGGATTGTGCCTCATATTGAATAACCACTTTTTAAAGTCCCACAGTGACCAAAATTGCCATTTTTACAGACTTTTCCTCCTACTCAGAAGATTCTATTTCGACCAATTTCTGGCAGAAAAAATGACTCTAAACAACTCATCTTAGTTCCAAACATGATAATTTACATTTAACAGTCGTTTACAGTCAAAAGAGAAAACATTAAAAATGACAATTTTTGACCATCTGGTGAAAGTTCGACAGGTCCAGGGTCATCGTTTTTCATCCAAAAATCGATTTTTTCAACTGTTGAAAAAATGATTCAAAATGTCAAATGGATTGTGCCTCATGTTGAATAAATACTTTTTGAAGCCCCACAGTTACCAAAATTGCCATTTTTACAGACTTTTCCTCCTACTCAGAAGCTTCTATTTCTACCAGTTTCGGTCAAAAATGACTCTAAACACACTCATTTTAGTTCCGAACATGATAATTCACATTTAAAAGTCATTGCAGTCAAAAGAGAAAACATAAAAAAATGACCATTTCTGACCATTTGGAGAAAGTTCGACAGGTCCAGGGTCATCGTTTTTCATCAAAAAATTAATTTTTTGAACTGTTGAAAAAATGATTCAAAATGTCAAATGGATTGTGCCTCATGTTGAATACCCACTTTTTAAAGCCCAACAGTGACCAAAATTGCCATTTTTACAGACTGTTCCTCCTACTCAGAAGCTTCTATTTCGACCAATTTCTGGCAAAAAATTACTCTAAACACACTCATTTTAGTTCCAAACATGATAATTCACATTTAATAGCCATTTACAGTCAAAAGAGAAAACATTAAAAAATGACCATTTCTGACCATCTGGAGAAAGTTCGACAGGTCCGGGGACATCGTTTTTCATCAAAAAATGTATTTTTTGAACTGTTGAAAAAATTATTCAAAATGTCAAATGGATTGTGCCATATGTTGAATACCCACTTTTTAAAGACCCACAGTGACCAAAATTGTCTTTTTAACAGACTTTTCCTCCTACTCAGAAGCTTCGATTTCTACCAATTTCTGGCAGAAAAATGACTCTAAACAACATATTTTAGTTACATACAAGATAATGCACATTTAATAGTTGTTTACAGTCAAAAGAGAAAACATTAAAAAATGACCTTTTCTGACCATCTGGAGAAAGTTCGACAGGTCTGGGGTCATCATTTTTCATCAAAAAATTAATTTTTTGAACTGTTGAAAAAATGATTCAAAATGTCAAATGGATTGTGCCTCATGTTGAATACCCACTTTTTAAAGCCCCACAGTGACCAAAAATGCCATTTAACAGACTTTTCCTCCTACTCAGAAGCTTCTATTTCGACCAATTTCTGGCAGAAAAATTACTTTAAACAACGCATTTTAGTTCCAAACATGATAATTCACATTTAACAGTTGTTTACAGTCAAAAGAGAATACAATAAAAAATGACCATTACTGACCATCTGGAGAAAGTACGACAAGTCCGGGGTCATCGTTTTTCATCCAAAAATGTATTTTTTGAACTGTTGAAAAAATGATTCAAAATGTCAAATGGATTGTGCCTCATGTTGAATACCCACTTTTTAAAGCCCCACAGTGACCAAAAATGCCATTTAACAGACTTTTCCTCCTACTCAGAAGCTTCTATTTCGACCAATTTCTGGCAGAAAAATTACTTTAAACAACGCATTTTAGTTCCAAACATGATAATTCACATTTAACAGTTGTTTACAGTCAAAAGAGAATACAATAAAAAATGACCATTACTGACCATCTGGAGAAAGTACGACAAGTCCGGGGTCATCGTTTTTCATCCAAAAATGTATTTTTTGAACTGTTGAAAAAATGATTCAAAATGTCAAATGGATTGTGCCTCATGTTGAATAACCACTTTTTAAAGACCCACAGTGACCAAAATTGCCATTTTAACAGACTTTTCCTCCTACTCAGAAGCTTCTATTTCTACTTATTTCTGGCAGAAAAATGACTCTAAACAACACATTTTAGTTCCATACATGATAATGCACATTTAATAGTCGTTTACAGTCAAAAGAGAAACCATTAAAAAATGACCATTTCTTACCATCTGGAGAAAGTTCAACAGGTCCGGGGTCATCGTTTTTCATCAAAAAATCTATTTTTTCAATTGTAGAAAAAATTATTCAAAATGTCTAATGTATTGTGCCTCATGTTGAATACCCACTTTTTAAAGCCCCACATTGACCAAAATTGCCATTTTTACAGACTGTTCCTCCTACTGAGAAGCTTCTATTTCTACCAATTTCTGGCAGAAAAATGACTCTAAACAACAGATTTTAGTTCCACACATGATAATGCACATTTAATAGTCGTTTACAGTCAAAAGAGAAAACATTAACAAATGACCATTTCTGACCATCTGGACAAAGTTCGACAGGTCCGGAGTCATCGTTTTTCATCTAGAAATAGATTTTTTCAACTGTAGAAAAAATGATTCTAACTGTCAATTGGATTGGGCCTCATGTTGAATACCCACTTTTTAAAGCCCCGCAGTGACCAAAATTGCCATTTTTACAGACTTTTCGTCCTACTCAGAAGCTTCTATTTCTACCAATTTCTGGCAGAAAAATGACTCTAAACAACACATTTTAGTTCCATACATGATAATGCACATTTAATAGTCGTTTACATTCAAAAGAGAAAACATTAAAAAATGACCATTTCTGACCATCTGGAGAAAGTTCAACAGGTCCGGGGTCATCGTTTTTCATCAAAAAATCTATTTTTTCAAATGTAGAAAAAATTATTCAAAATGTCAAATGTCTTGTGCCTCATGTTGAATACCCACTTTTTAAAGCCCCACAGTGACCAAAATTGCTATTTTAACAGACTTTTCCTCAGAAGCTTCTCTTTCGACCAATTTCTGGCAGAAAAATTACTCTAAACAACTCATTTTAGTTCCAAACATGATAATTCACATTTAACAGTTGTTTACAGTCAAAAGAGAAAACAATAAAAAAATGACAATTTCTGACCATCTGGAGAAAGTTCGACAGGTCCGGGGTCATCGTTTTTCGTCAAAAAAATTATTTTTTGAACTCTTGAAAAAATTATTCAAAATGTCAAATGGATTATGCCTCATGTTGATATCCACTTTTTGAAGCCCCACAGTGACCAAAATTGCCATTTTTACAGACTTTTACTCCTATTCAGAAGCTTCTATTTCTATCAATTTCTGGCAGAAAAATGACTCTAAACAACACATTTTAGTTCCATACATGATAATGCACATTTAATAGTCGTTTACATTCAAAAGAGAAAACATTAAAAAATGACCATTTCTGACCATCTGGAGAAAGTTCAACAGGTCCGGGGTCATCGTTTTTCATCAAAAAATCTATTTTTTCAAATGAAGAAAAAATTCTTCAAAATGTCAAATGGATTGTGCCTCATGTTGAATAACCACTTTTTAAAGCCCCACAGTGACCAAAATTGCTATTTTAACAGACTTTTCTTCCTACTCAGAAGCTTCTCTTTCGACCGATTTCTGTCAGAAAAATTACTCTAAACAACTCATTTTAGTTCCAAACATGATAATTCACATTTAACAGTTGTTTACAGTCAAAAGAGAAAACATTAAAAAATGACCATTTCCGACCATCTGGAGAAAGTTAGACAGGTCCGGGGACATCGTTTTTCACCAAAAATGTATTTTTTGAACTGTTGAAAAAATGATTCAAAATGTCAAATGGATCGTGCCTCATGTTGAATACCCACTTTCTAAAGCCCCACAGTGACCAAAATTGCCATTTTAGCAGACTTTTCCTCCTACTCAGAAGCTTCTATTTTGACCAATTTCTGGAAGAAAAATGACTCTAAACACTTATTTTAGTTCCGAACATGATAATTCACATTTAACAGTCATTTACAGTCAAAAGAGAAAACATCAAAAAATGACCTTTTCTGACCATCTGGAGAAAGTTCGACAGGTCTGGGGTCATCGTTTTTCATCAAAAATTTCATTTTTTGAACTGTTGAAAAAATGATTCAAAATGTCAAAGGGATTGTGCCTCATGTTGAATAACCACTTTTTAAAGCCCCACAGTGACAAAATTGCTATTTTTACAGACTTTTCCTCCTACTCAGAAGCTTCTATTTCTACCAATTTCTGGCACAAAAATGACTCTAAACAACATATTTTAGTTCCATACATGATAATGCACATTTAACAGTTGTTTACAGTCAAAAGAGAAAACAATAAAAAAAATGACCATTTCTGACCATCTGGAGAAAGTTCGACAGGTCCGGGGTCATCGTTTTTCATCTAGAAATAGATTTTTTCAACTGTAGAAAAAATGATTCTAACTGTCAATTGGATTGGGCCTCATGTTGAATACCCACTTTTTAAAGCCCCGCAGTGACCAAAATTGCCATTTTTACAGACTGTTCCTCCTACTCAGAAGCTTCTATTTCTACCAATTTCTGGCAGAAAAATGACTCTAAACAACACATTTTAGTTCCATACATGATAATGCACATTTAACAGTTGTTTACAGTCAAAAGAGAAAACAATAAAAAAAATGACCATTTCTGACCATCTGGAGAAAGTTCGAAAGGTCCGGGGTCATCGTTTTACATCAAAAAATTTATTTTTTGAACTGTTGAAAAAATGATTCAAAATGTCAAATGGATTGTGCCTCACGTTGAATACCCACTTTTTAAAGCCCCACAGTGACCAAAATTGCCATTTAAAAGACTTTTCCTCCTACTCAGAAGATTCTATTTCGACCAATTTCTGGCAGAAAAATGACTCCAAACACTTATTTTGGTTCCAAACATGATAATTCACATTTAATAGTCATTTACAGTCAAAAAAGAAAACAATAAAACATTACCATTTCTGACCATCTGGAGAAAGTTCGACAGGTCTGGGGTCATCGTTTTTCATCAAAAAATTAATTTTTTGAACTAATGAAAAAATGATTCAAAATGTCAAATGGATGTGCCTCATGTTGAATACCCACTTTTTAAAGCCCCACAGTGACCAAAATTGCCATTTTTACAGACTTTTCCTCCTACTCAGAAGCTTCTATTTCTACCAATTTCTGGCAGAAAAATGACTCTAAACAACACATTTTAGTTCCATACATGATAATGCACATTTAATAGTCGTTTACATTCAAAAGAGAAAACATTAAAAAATGACCATTTCTGACCATCTGGAGAAAGTTCAACAGGTCCGGGGTCATCGTTTTTCATCAAAAAATCTATTTTTTCAAATGTAGAAAAAATTATTAAAAATGTCAAATGTCTTGTGCCTCATGTTGAATACCCACTTTTTAAAGCCCCACAGTGACCAAAATTGCTATTTTAACAGACTTTTCTTCCTACTCAGAAGCTTCTCTTTCGACCAATTTCTGGCAGAAAAATTACTCTAAACAACTCATTTTAGTTCCAAACATGATAATTCACATTTAACAGTTGTTTACAGTCAAAAGAGAAAACAATAAAAAAAATGACAATTTCTGACCATCTGGAGAAAGTTCGACAGGTCCGGGGTCATCGTTTTTCGTCAAAAAAATTATTTTTTGAACTCTTGAAAAAATTATTCAAAATGTCAAATGGATTATGCCTCATGTTGATATCCACTTTTTGAAGCCCCACAGTGACCAAAATTGCCATTTTTACAGACTTTTACTCCTATTCAGAAGCTTCTATTTCGACCAATTTCTGACAGAAAAATGACTCTAAACAACGCATTTTACTTCCAAACATGATAATTCACATTTAACAATTGTTTAAAGTCAAAAGAGAAAACAATAAAAAAATGACCATTTCGGACCATCTGGAGAAAGTTAGACAGGTCCGGGGACATCGTTTTTCATCAAAAAATGTATTTTTTGAACTGTTGAAAAAATGATTCAAAATTTCAAATGGATTGTGCTTCATGTTGAATACCCACTTTTTAAAGCCCCACAGTGACCAAAATTGCCATTTTTACAGACTTTTCCTCCAACTCAGAAGCTTCTATTTCTACCAATTTCTGGCAGAAAAATTACTCTAAACAACTCATTTTAGTTCCAAACATGATAATTCACATTTAACAATTGTTTAAAGTCAAAAGAGAAAACAATAAAAAAATGACCATTTCTGACCATCTGGAGAAAGTTCGACAGGTCCGGGGACATCGTTTTTCATCAAAAAATTTATTTTTTGAACTGTTGAAACAATGATTCAAAATTTCAAATGGATTGTGCCTCATGTTGAATACCCACTTTTTAAAGCCCCACAGTGACCAAAATTGCCATTTTTACAGACTTTTCCTCCCACTCAGAAGCTTCTATTTCTACCAATTTCTGGCAGAAAAATTACTCTAAACAACACATTTTAGTTCCATACATGATAATTTACATTTAACAGTCGTTTACAGTCAAAAGAGAAAACATTAAAAATGACAATTTTTGACCATCTGGTGAAAGTTCGACAGGTCCGGGGTCATCGTTTTTCATCAAGAAATTGATTTTTTCAACTATTGAAAAAATAATTCAAAATGTCAAATGGATTGTGCCTCATGTTGAATAAATACTTTTTGAAGCCCCACAGTGACCAAAATTGCCATTTTTACAGACTTTTCCTCTTACTCAGAACTTCTATTTCGACCAGTTTCTGGCAAAAAATGACTCTAACACACTTATTTTAGTTCCAAACGTGATAATTCACATTTAAAAGTCATTGCAGTCAAAAGAGAAAAAATAAAAAAAATGACCATTTCTGACCATCTGGAGAAAGTTCGACTGGTCCGGGGTCATCGTTTTTCATCTAGAAATAGATTTTTTCAACTGTAGAAAAAATGATTCTAACTATCAATTGCATTGGGCCTCATGTTGAATAACCACTTTTTAAAGCCCCACAGTGACCAAAATTGCCATTTTTACAGACTTTTCCTCCTACTCAGAAGCTTCTCTTTCGACCAATTTCTGGCAGAAAAATGACTCTAAACAACTCATTTTAGTTCCAAACATGATAATTTACATTTAACAGTCGTTTACACTCAAAAGAGAAAACATTAAACAATGACAATTTCTGACCATCTGGAGAAAGTTTGACAGGTCCGGGGTCATCGTTTTGCATCGAAAAATTGATTATGGTCATTCCCGTTGCCCATTGCAGCGAAAACAAAACTTCTAACCAAACAAGCAAAAAGTCTTTCAAGCGCCCTCGACGAGCAACGGGTCGGCCTGCTCTTTCATGGCCCTTGGGTCTCTAAATTATACTCAGCGAAAATTCTCCCGTCGTATCTGGCAGCTTCTACGAAAGTGCATATAAAACTTCAATTGATGCGATTTCGTTTTGGTTTAATCCCGCTGATGGCATACAAGTTTGGCCAGGGGTACAGGAAAGGGGCATGAACTCAATGCCGCTTTTGCAAACAGGAAGACGAAAACCTTATCCACATACTGTGCATTTGCCAAAAACTTTGAGCCCAAAGAAACTTCTGGTTGCGTCCCCTTTGGCTTCTTCTCAACATCAGGACCTGCCAGGAAGCACTAGATGCCTGCATGAGAGGAGACTCTCCGCAGTTGGCGGCTCGTTTTGTTAAGTTTATTTTAGAAATGTATTCCCCAAAACTTGCTTTAGACTTAGCATGAGTTCCTTTCCTGGTGACATTACTGCACGTTTTTCTTTTTTTTAATTTACAATTTTTCTGTTTTAATTGTTTTGTGCACCCTTTTACTCTTAATGTGTAACGTCTATTTCAGTGCATGTACATTGCAATGATTTTAATTAATTGTGCAATAAAAACTTTTACTACTTTACTCCTACTCAGAAGCTTTTATTTCGACCAATTTCTGGCAGAAAAATTACTTTACACAACGCATTTTAGTTCCAAACATGATAATTCACATTTAACAGTTGATTACAGTCAAAAGAGAATACAATAAAAAATGACCATTACTGACCATCTGGAGAAAGTTCGACAGGTCCGGGGTCATCGTTTTTCATCCCAAAAATATTTTTTTAACTGTTGAAAAAATTATCCAAAATGTCAAATGGAGTGTGCCTCATGTTGAATAAACACTTTTTGAAGCCCCACAGTAACCAAAATTGCCATTTTTACAGACTTTTCCTCCTACTCAGAAGCTTCTATTTTGACCAATTTCTGGCATAAAAATGACTCTAAACACACTCATTTTAGTTCCAAACATGATAATTCACATTTAATAGTCATTACAGTCAAAAGAGAAAACATTAAAAAATGACAATTTCTGACCATCTGGAGAAAGTTCGACAGGTCCGGGGACATCGTTTTTCATCAAAAAATTTATTTTTTGAACTGTTGAAAAAATTATTCAAAATGTCAAAAGGATTGTGCCTCATGTTGAAGCCCCACAGTGACCAAAATTGCCATTTTAACCGACTTTTCCTCCTACTCAGAAGCTTCTATTTCGACCAATTTCAGGCAAAATATGACTCTAAACACACTCATTTTAGTTCCAAACATGATAATTCACATTTAATAATCATTTACAGTCAAAAGAGAAAACATTAAAAAATGACCATTTCTGACCATCTGGAGAAAGTTCAACAGGTCCGGGGTCATCGTTTTTCATCAAAAAATCTATTTTTTCAAATATAGATAAAATTATTCAAAATGTCAAATGGATTGTGCCTCATGTTGAATACCCACTTTTTAAAGCCCCACAGTGACCAAAATTGCCATTTTTACATACTGTTCCTCCTACTGAGAAGCTTCTATTTCTACCAATTTCTGGCAGAAAAATGACTCTAAACAACACATTTTAGTTACAAACATGATAATTCACATTTAATAATCATTTACAGTCAAAAGAGAAAACATTAAAAAATTACCATTTCTGACCATGTGGAGAAAGTTCGACAGGTCAGGGGTCATCGTTTTTCATCAAAAAATCTATTTTTTCAAATGTAGAAAAAATTATTCAAAAGTCAAATGGGTTGTGCCTCATGTTGAATACCCACTTTTTAAAGCCCAACAGTGACCAAAATTGCTATTTTAACAGACTTTTCTTCCTACTCAGAAGCTTCTCTTTCGACCAATTTCTGGCAGAAAAATTACTCTAAACAACTAATTTTAGTTCCAAACATGATAATTCACATTTAACAGTTGTTTACAGTCAAAAGAGAAAACAAAAAAAAAATGACCATTTCTGACCATCTGGAGAAAGTTCGACAGGTCCGGGGTCATCGTTTTTCATCAAAAAATTTATTTTTTGAACTGTTGAAAAAATGATTCAAAATGTCAAATGGATTGTGCCTCATGTTGAATACCCACTTTTTGAAGCCCCACAGTGACCAAAATTGCCATTTAACAGACTTTTCCTCCTACTCAGAAGCTTCTATTGACCAATTTCTGGCAGAAAAATGACTCTAAACAACTCATTTTACTTCGAAACATGATAATTCACATTTAACAGTCGTTTACAGTCAAAAGAGAAAACATTAAAAAATGACAATTTCTGACCATCTGGAGAAAGTTCGACAGGTCTGGGGTCATCGTTTTTCATCAAAAAATTAATTTTTTGAACTGTTGAAAAAATGATTCAAAATGTCAAATGGATTGTGCCTCATGTTCAATACCCACTTTTTAAAGCCCCACAGTGACCAAAATTGCCATTTTTACAGACTTTTCCTCCTACTCAGAAGCTTCTATTTCTACCAATTTCTGGCAGAAAATGACTCTAAACAACACATTTTAGTTCCATACATGATAATGCACATTTAATAGTTGTTTACAGTCAAAAGAGAAAACAATAACAAAAAGTGACCATTTCTGACCATCTGGAGAAAGTTCGACAGGTCTGGGGTCATCGTTTTTCATCAAGAAATTGATTTTTTCAACTGTTGAAAAAATGATTCAAAATGTCAAATGAATTGTGCCTCATGTTGAATAAATACTTTTTAAAGCCCCACAGTGACCAAAATTGCCAATTTACAGACTTTTCTTCCTACTCAGAAGCTTCTATTTTGACCAGTTTCTGGCAAAAAATGACTCTAAACACACTCATTTTAGTTCCAAACATGATAATTCACATTTAAAAGTCATTGTAGTCAAAAGAGAAAACATTAAAAACAATTACCATTTCTGACCATCTGGAGAAAGTTCGACAGGTCCGGTGTCATCGTTTTTCATCTAGAAATAGATTTTTTCAACTGTAGAGAAAATGATTCTAACTGTCAATTGGATTGGGCCTCATGTCGAATAACCACTTTTTAAAGCCCCACAGTGACCAAAATTGCCATTTTTACAGACTTTTCCTCCTACTCAGAAGCTACTATTTCTACCAATTTCTGGCAGAAAAATTACTCTAAACAACACATTTTAGTTCCATACATGATAATTCACATTTAATAGTCGTTTACAGTCAAAAGAGAAAACATTAAAAAACTGACCATTTCTGACCATCTGGAGAAAGTTCGACAGGTCCGGGGTCATCGTTTATCATCAAAAAATTTATTTTTTGAACTGTTGAAAAAATGATTCAAAATGTCAAATGGATTGTGCCTCATATTGAATACCCACTTTTAAAGCCCCACAGTGACCAAAATTGCCATTTAACAGACTTTTCCTCCTACTCAGAAGCTTCTATTTCGACCAATTTCTGGCAGAAAAATGACTCCAAACACTTATTTTAGTTCCAAACATGATAATTCACATTTAATAGTCATTTACAGTCAAAAAAGAAAACAATATAACATTACCATTTCTGACCATCTGGAGAAAGTTCGACAGGTTCGGGGTCATCGTTTTTCATCAAAAAAATTATTTTTTCAACTGTTGAAAAAATGATTCAAAATGTCAAATGGATTATGCCTCATGTTGAATATCCACTTTTTGAAGCCCCACAGTGACCAAAATTGCCATTTTTACAGACTTTTCCTCCTACTCAGAAGCTTCTATTTGGACCAATTTCTGGCAGAAAATGACTCTAAACAACACATTTTAGTTCCATACATGATAATGCACATTTAATAGTTGTTTACAGTCAAAAGAGAAAACAATAAAAAAAAGTGACCATTTCTGACCATCTGGAGAAAGTTCGACAGGTCCGGGGTCATCGTTTTTCATCAAGAAATCGATTTTTTCAACTGTTGAAAAAATGATTCAAAATGTCAAATGGATTGTGCCTCATGTTGAATAAATACTTTTTAAAGCCCCACAGTGACCAAAATTGCCAATTTACAGACTTTTCCTCCTACTCAGAAGCTTCTATTTCGACCAGTTTCTGGCAAAAAATGACTCTAAACACACTCATTTTAGTTCCAAACATGATAATTCACATTTAAAAGTCATTGTAGTCATAAGAGAAAACATTTTTAAAAATTACCATTTCTGACCATCTGGAGAAAGTTCGACAGGTCCGGGGTCATCATTTTTCATCTAGAAATAGATTTTTTCAACTGTAGAGAAAATGATTCTAACTGTCAATTGGATTGGGCCTCATGTTGAATAACCACTTTTTAAAGCCCCACAGTGACCAAAATTGCCATTTTTACAGACTTTTCCTCCTACTCAGAAGCTTCTATTTCTACCAATTTCTGGCAGAAAAATGACTCTAAACAACACATTTTAGTTCCATACATGATAATTCACATTTAATAGTCGTTTACAGTCAAAAGAGAAAACATTAAAAAATGACCATTTCTGACCATCTAGAGAAAGTTCGACAGGTCCGGGGTCATCGTTTTTCATTAAAAAATTTTTTTTTTGAACTGTTGAAAAAATGATTCAAAATGTCAAATGGATTGTGCCTCATGTTGAATACCCACTTTTTAAAGCCCCACAGTGACCAAAATTGCCATTTAACAGACTTTTCCTCCCACTCAGAAGCTTCTATTTCGACCAATTTCTGGCAGAAAAATGACTCCAAACACTTATTTTAGTTCCAAACGTGATAATTCACATTTAACAGTCATTTACAGTCAAAAGAGAAAACATTAAAAAATGACCTTTTCTGACCATCTAGAGAAAGATCGACAGGTCCGGGGTCATCGTTTTTCATCAGAAAATCTATTTTTTCAAATGTAGAAAAAATGATTCAAAATGTCAAAGGGATTGTGCCTCATATTAAATAACCACTTTTTAAAGCCCCTACTCAGAAGCTTCTATTTCGACCAATTTCTGGCAAAAAAGGACTCTAAACACACTCTTTTTAGTTCCAAACATGATAATTCACATTTAATAATCATTTACAGTCTAAAGAGAAAACATTAAAAAATGACCATTTCTGACCATCTGGAGAAAGTTCAACAGGTCCGGGGTCATCGTTTTTCATCAAAAAATATATTTTTTCAAATGTAGAAAAAATTATTCAAAATGTCAAATGGATTGTGCCTTATGTTGAATACCCACTTTTTAAAGCCCCACAGTGACCAAAATTGCCATTTTTACAGACTGTTCCTCCTACTCAGAAGCTTCTATTTCTACCAATTTCTGGCAGAAAAATTACTCTAAAGAACACATTTTAGTTCCATACATGATAATGCACATTTAATAGTCGTTTACAGTTAAAAGAGAAAACATTAAAAAATGACCATTTCTGACCATCTGGAGAAAGTTCGACAGGTCCGGGGTCATCGTTTTTCATCAAAAAATTATTTTTTAACTGTTGAAAAAAGTATCCATAATGTCAAATGGATTGTGCCTCATGTTGAATAAACACTTTTTGAAGTCCCACAGTAACCAAAATTGCCATTTTTACAGACTATTCCTCCTACTCAGAAGTTTCTATTTCGACCAATTTCAGGCAAAAAAATTACTCTAAACACACTCATTTTAGTTCCAAACATGATAATTCACATTTAATAGTCATTTAGAGTCAAAAAAGAAAACATTAAAAAATGACCATTTCTGACCATCTGGAGAAAGTTCGACAGGTCCGGGGATATCGTTTTTCATCAAAAAATGTATTTTTTGAACTGTTGAAAAAATTATTCAAAATGTCAAAGGGATTGTGCCTCATATTAAATAACCACTTTTTAAAGCCCCACAGTGACCAAAATTGCCAATTTACAGACTTTTCCTCCTACTCATAAGCTTCTATTTCGAACAATTTCTGGCAGAAAAAATGACTCTACACAACTCATTTTAGTTCCAAACATGATAATTTACATTTAACAGTCGTTTACAGTCAAAAGAGAAAACATTAAAAATGACCATTTCTGACCATCTGGAGAACGTTCGACAGGTCTGGGGTCATCGTTTTTCATCAAAAAATTTATTTTTTGAACTGTTGAAAAAATGATTCAAAATGTCAAATGGATTGTGCCTCATGTTGAATACCCACTTTTTAAAGCCCCACAGTGACCAAAATTGCCATTTTTACAGACTTTTCCTCCTACTCAGAAGCTTCTATTTCTACCAATTTCTGGCAGAAAAATTACTCTAAACAACTCATTTTAGTTCCAAACATGATAATTCACATTTAACAGTTGTTTACAGTCAAAAGAGAAAACAATAAAAAAATTACCATTTCTGACCATCTGGAGAACGTTCGACAGGTCTGGGGTCATCGTTTTTCATCAAAAAATTTATTTTTTGAACTGTTGAAAAAATGATTCAAAATGTCAAATGGATTGTGCCTCATGTTGAATACCCACTTTTTAAAGCCCCACAGTGACCAAAATTGCCATTTTTACAGACTTTTCCTCCTACTCAGAAGCTTCTATTTCTACCAATTTCTGGCAGAAAAATTACTCTAAACAACACATTTTAGTTCCATACATGATAATTCACATTTAATAGTCGTTTACAGTCGAAAGAGAAAACATTAAAACTGACCATTTCTGACCATCTGGAGAAAGTTCGACAGGTCCCGGATCATCGTTTATCATCAAAAAATTTATATTTTTGAACTGTTGAAAAAATGATTCAAAATGTCAAAGGGATTGTGCCTCATATTGAATAACCACTTTTTAAAGTCCCACAGTGACCAAAATTGCCATTTTTACAGACTTTTCCTCCTACTCAGAAGATTCTATTTCGACCAATTTCTGGCAGAAAAAATGACTCTAAACAACTCATCTTAGTTCCAAACATGATAATTTACATTTAACAGTCGTTTACAGTCAAAAGAGAAAACATTAAAAATGACAATTTTTGACCATCTGGTGAAAGTTCGACAGGTCCAGGGTCATCGTTTTTCATCCAAAAATCGATTTTTTCAACTGTTGAAAAAATGATTCAAAATGTCAAATGGATTGTGCCTCATGTTGAATAAATACTTTTTGAAGCCCCACAGTTACCAAAATTGCCATTTTTACAGACTTTTCCTCCTACTCAGAAGCTTCTATTTCTACCAGTTTCGGTCAAAAATGACTCTAAACACACTCATTTTAGTTCCAAACATGATAATTCACATTTAAAAGTCATTGCAGTCAAAAGAGAAAACATAAAAAAATGACCGTTTCTGACCATTTGGAGAAAGTTCGACAGGTCCAGGGTCATCGTTTTTCATCAAAAAATTAATTTTTTGAACTGTTGAAAAAATGATTCAAAATGTCAAATGGATTGTGCCTCATGTTGAATACCCACTTTTTAAAGCCCCACAGTGACCAAAATTGCCATTTAACAGCCTTTTCCTCCTACTCAGAAGCTTCTATTTCGACCAATTTCTGGCAGAAAAATTACTTTAAACAACGCATTTTAGTTCCAAACATGATAATTCACATTTAACAGTTGTTTACAGTCAAAAGAGAATACAATAAAAAATGACCATTACTGACCATCTGGAGAAAGTTCGACAGGTCCCGGGTCATCGTTTTTCATCAAAAAATTATTTTTTAACTGTTGAAAAAATTATCCAAAATGTCAAATGGATTGTGCCTCATGTTGAATAAACACTTTTTGAAGTCCCACAGTAACCAAAATTGCCATTTTTACAGACTATTCCTCCTACTCAGAAGTTTCTATTTCGACCAATTTCAGGCAAAAAAATTACTCTAAATACACTCATTTTAGTTCCAAACATGATAATTCACATTTAATAGTCATTTAGAGTCAAAAGAGAAAACATTAAAAAATGACCATTTCTGACCATCTGGAGAAAGTTCGACAGGTCCGGGGATATCGTTTTTCATCAAAAAATGTATTTTTTGAACTGTTGAAAAAATTATTCAAAATGTCAAAGGGATTGTGCCTCATATTAAATAACCACTTTTTAAAGCCCCACAGTGACCAAAATTGCCAATTTACAGACTTTTCCTCCTACTCATAAGCTTCTATTTCTACCAATTTCTGGCAGAAAAATTACTCTAAACAACACATTTTATTTCCATACATGATAATTCACATTTAATAGTCGTTTACAGTCGAAAGAGAAAACATTAAAAACTGACCATTTCTGACCATCTGGAGAAAGTTCGACAGGTCCCGGGTCATCGTTTTTCATCAAAAAATTATTTTTTAACTGTTGAAAAAAGTATCCAAAATGTCAAATGGATTGTGCCTCATGTTGAATAAACACTTTTTGAAGTCCCACAGTAACCAAAATTGCCATTTTTACAGACTATTCCTCCTACTCAGAAGTTTCTATTTCGACCAATTTCAGGCAAAAAAATTACTCTAAACACACTCATTTTAGTTCCAAACATGATAATTCACATTTAATAGTCATTTAGAGTCAAAAGAGAAAACATTAAAAAATGACCATTTCTGACCATCTGGAGAAAGTTCGACAGGTCCGGGGATATCGTTTTTCATCAAAAAATGTATTTTTTGAACTGTTGAAAAAATTATTCAAAATGTCAAAGGGATTGTGCCTCATATTAAATAACCACTTTTTAAAGCCGCACAGTGACCAAAATTGCCAATTTACAGACTTTTCCTCCTACTCATAAGCTTCTATTTCGAACAATTTCTGGCAGAAAAAATGACTCTACACAACTCATTTTAGTTCCAAACATGATAATTTACATTTAACAGTCGTTTACAGTCAAAAGAGAAAACATTAAAAATGACCATTTCTGACCATCTGGAGAAAGTTCGACAGGTCTGGGGTCATCATTTTTCATCAAAAAATTTATTTTTTGAACTGTTGGAAAAATGATTCAAAATGTCAAATGGATTGTGCCTCATGTTGAATACCCACTTTTTAAAGCCCCACAGTGACCAAAATTGCCATTTTTACAGACTTTTCCTCCTACTCAGAAGCTTCTATTTCTACCAATTTCTGGCCGAAAAATTACTCTAAACAACTCATTTTAGTTCCAAACATGATAATTCACATTTAACAGTTGTTTACAGTCAAAAGAGAAAACAATAAAAAAATTACCATTTCTGACCATCTGGAGAAAGTTCGACAGGTCCGGGGTCATCGTTTTTCATCAGAAAATTTATTTTTTAAACTGTTGAAAAAATGATTCAAAATGTCAATTGGATTGTGCCTCATGTTGAATACCCATTTTTTAAAGCCCCACAGTGACCAAAATTGCCATTTAACAGACTTTTCCTCCTACTCAGAAGCTTCTATTTCGACCAATTTCTGGCAGAAAAATGACTCCAAACACTTATTTTACTTCCAAACATGATAATTCACATTTAATAGTCATTTACAGTCAAAAAAGAAAACAATAAAACATTACCATTTCTGACCAGCTGGAGAAAGTTCGACAGGTTCGGGGTCATCGTTTTTCATCAAAAAAATTATTTTTTCAACTGTTGAAAAAATGATTCAAAATGTCAAATGGATTAAGCCTCATGTTGAATATCCACTTTTTGAAGCCCCAAAGTGACCAAAATTGCCATTTGTACAGACTTTTACTCCTATTCAGAAGCTTCTATTTGGACCAATTTCTGGCAGAAAAATTACTCTAAACAACTCATTTTAGTTCCAAACATGATAATTTACATTTAACAGTCATTTACAGTCAAAAGAGAAAACATTAAAAATGACAATTTTTGACCATCTAGAGAAAGTTCGACAGGTCCGGGGTCATCGTTTTTCATCAAGAAATTGATTTTTTCAACTGTTGAAAAAATGATTCAAAATGTCAAATGGATTGTGCCTCATGTTGAATACCCACTTTTTAAATCCCCACAGAGACCAAAATTGCCATTTAACAGACTTTTCCTCCTACTCAGAAGCTTCTATTTCAACCAGTTTCTGGCAAAAAATGTTTCTGGCAAAAAATTACTTTAAACACACTTATTTTAGTTCCAAACATGATAATTCACATTTAAAAGTCATTGCAGTCAAAAGAGAAAACATTAAAAAAAAATGACCATTTCTGACCATCTGGAGAAAGTTCGACAGGTCCAGGGTCATCGTTTTTCATCTAGAAATAGATATTTTCAACTGTAGAAAAAATCATTCTAACTGTCATATGGATTGGGCCTCATGTTGAATAACCACTTTTTAAAGCCCCACAGTGACCAAAATTGCCATTTTTTCAGACTTTTCCTCCTACTCAGAAGCTTCTATTTCGACCAATTTCTGGCAAAAAATGACTCTAAACAACTCATTTTAGTTCCAAACATGATAATTTACATTTAACAGTTGTTTACACTCAAAAGAGAAAACATTAAAAAATGACCATTTCTGACCATCTAGAGAAAGTTCGACAGGTCCGGGGTCATCGTTTTTCATTAAAAAAATTTTTTTTTGAACTGTTGAAAAAATGATTCAAAATGTCAAATGGATTGTGCCTCATGTTGAATACCCACTTTTTAAAGCCCCACAGTGACCAAAATTGCCATTTAACAGACTTTTCCTCCCACTCAGAAGCTTCTATTTCGACCAATTTCTGGCAGAAAAATGACTCCAAACACTTATTTTAGTTCCAAACGTGATAATTCACATTTAACAGTCATTTACAGTCAAAAGAGAAAACATTAAAAAATGACCTTTCTGACCATCTAGAGAAAGATCGACAGGTCCGGGGTCATCGTTTTTCATCAGAAAAGTTATTTTTTAAACTGTTGAAAAAATGATTCAAAATGTCAAAGGGATTGTGCCTCATATTAAATAACCACTTTTTAAAGCCCCACAGTGACCAAAATTGCCAATTTACAGACTTTTCCTCCTACTCAGAAGCTTCTATTTCGACCAATTTCTGGCAAAAAATGACTCTAAACACACTCTTTTTAGTTCCAAACATGATAATTCACATTTAACAGTTGTTTACAGTCAAAAGAGAAAACAATAAAAAAATTACCATTTCTGACCATCTGGAGAAAGTTCGACAGGTCCGGGGTCATCGTTTTTCATCAGAAAATTTATTTTTTAAACTGTTGAAAAAATGATTCAAAATGTCAAAGGGATTGTGCCTCATATTAAATAACCACTTTTTAAAGCCCCACAGTGACCAAAATTGCCAATTTACAGACTTTTCCTCCTACTCAGAAGCTTCTATTTCGACCAATTTCTGGCAAAAAATGACTCTAAACACACTCATTTTAGTTCCAAACATGATAATTCACATTTAATAATAATTTACAGTCAAAAGAGAAAACATTAAAAAATGACCATTTCTGACCATCTGGAGAAAGTTCAACAGGTCCGGGGTCATCGTTTTTCATCAAAAAATCTATTTTATCAAATGTAGAAAAAATTATTCAAAATGTCAAATGGATTGTGCCTCATGTTGAATACCCACTTTTTAAATCCCCACAGTGACCAAAATTGCCATTTAACAGACTGTTCCTCCTACTCAGAAGCTTCTATTTCTACCAATTTCTGGCAGAAAAATGACTCTAAAGAACACATTTTAGTTCCATACATGATAATGCACATTTAATAGTCGTTTACAGTCAAAAGAGAAAACATTAAAAACTGACCATTTCTGACCATCTGGAGAAAGTTCGACAGGTCCCGGGTCATCGTTTATCATCAAAAAATTTATATTTTTGGAACTGTTGAAAAAATGATTCAAAATGTCAAAGGGATTGTGCCTCATATTGAATAACCACTTTTTAAAGTCCCACAGTGACCAAAATTGCCATTTTTACAGACTTTTCCTCCTACTCAGAAGATTCTATTTCGACCAATTTCTGGCAGAAAAAATGACTCTAAACAACTCATCTTAGTTCCAAACATGATAATTTACATTTAACAGTCGTTTACATTCAAAAGAGAAAACATTAAAAATGACAATTTTTGACCATCTGGTGAAAGTTCGACAGGTCCAGGGTCATCGTTTTTCATCCAAACATCGATTTTTTCAACTGTTGAAAAAATGATTCAAAATGTCAAATGGATTGTGCCTCATGTTGAATAAATACTTTTTGAAGCCCCACAGTTACCAAAATTGCCATTTTTACAGACTTTTCCTCCTACTCAGAAGCTTCTATTTCTACCAGTTTCGGTCAAAAATGACTCTAAACACACTCATTTTAGTTCCAAACATGATAATTCACATTTAAAAGTCATTGCAGTCAAAAGAGAAAACATAAAAAAATTACCATTTCTGACCATTTGGAGAAAGTTCGACAGGTCCAGGGTCATCGTTTTTCATCAAAAAATTAATTTTTTGAACTGTTGAAAAAATGATTCAAAATGTCAAATGGATTGTGCCTCATGTTGAATACCCACTTTTTAAAGCCCCACAGTGACCAAAATTGCCATTTAACAGACTTTTCCTCCTACTCAGAAGCTTCTATTTCGACCAATTTCTGGCAGAAAAAATGACTCTAAACAACTCATCTTAGTTCCAATCTTAGTTACTTTAAACGACGCATTTTAGTTCCAAACATGATAATTCACATTTAACAGTTGTTTACAGTCAAAAGAGAATACAATAAAAAATGACCATTACTGACCATCTGGAGAAAGTTCGACAGGTCCCGGGTCATCGTTTTTCATCAAAAAATTATTTTTTAACTGTTGAAAAAATTATCCAAAATGTCAAATGGATTGTGCCTCATGTTGAATAAACACTTTTTGAAGTCCCGCAGTAACCAAAATTGCCATTTTTACAGACTATTCCTCCTACTCAGAAGTTTCTATTTCGACCAATTTCAGGCAAAAAAATTACTCTAAATACACTCGTTTTAGTTCCAAACATGATAATTCACATTTAATAGTCATTTAGAGTCAAAAGAGAAAACATTAAAAAATGACCATTTCTGACCATCTGGAGAAAGTTCGACAGGTCCGGGGATATCGTTTTTCATCAAAAAATGTATTTTTTGAACTGTTGAAAAAATTATTCAAAATGTCAAAGGGATTGTGCCTCATATTAAATAACCACTTTTTAAAGCCCCACAGTGACCAAAATTGCCAATTTACAGACTTTTCCTCCTACTCATAAGCTTCTATTTCGAACAATTTCTGGCAGAAAAAATGACTCTACACAACTCATTTTAGTTCCAAACATGATAATTTACATTTAACAGTCGTTTACAGTCAAAAGAGAAAACATTAAAAATGACCATTTCTGACCATCTGGAGAAAGTTCGACAGGTCTGGGGTCATCGTTTTTCATCAAAAAATTTATTTTTTGAACTGTTGAAAAAATGATTCAAAATGTCAAATGGATTGTGCCTCATGTTGAATACCTTCTTTTTAAAGCCCCACAGTGACCAAAATTGCCATTTTTACAGACTTTTCCTCCTACTCAGAAGCTTCTATTTCTACCAATTTCTGGCAGAAAAATTACTCTAAACAACTCATTTTAGTTCCAAACATGATAATTCACATTTAACAGTTATTTACAGTCAAAAGAGAAAACAATAAAAAAAAATACCATTTCTGACCATCTGGAGAAAGTTCGACAGGTCCGGGGTCATCGTTTTTCATCAGAAAATTTATTTTTTAAACTGTTGAAAAAATGATTCAAAATGTCAAAGGGATTGTGCCTCATATTAAATAACCACTTTTTAAAGCCCCACAGTGACCAAAATTACCAATTTACAGACTTTTCCTCCTACTCAGAAGCTTCTATTTCGACCAATTTCTGGCAAAAAATGACTCTAAACACACTCATTTTAGTTCCAAACATGATAATTCACATTTAATAATAATTTACAGTCAAAAGAGAAAACATTAAAAAATGACCATTTCTGACCATCTGGAGAAAGTTCGACAGGTCCGGGGTCATCGTTTTTCATCAAAAAATCTATTTTTTCAAATGTAGAAAAAATTATTCAAAATGTCAAATGGATTGTGCCTCATGTTGAATACCCACTTTTTAAAGCCCCACAGTGACCAAAATTGCCATTTTTACAGACTGTTCCTCCTACTCAGAAGCTTCTATTTCTACCAATTTCTGGCAGAAAAATGACTCTAAAGAACACATTTTAGTTCCATACATGATAATGCACATTTAATAGTCGTTTACAGTCAAAAGAGAAAACATTAAAAAATGACCATTTCTGACCATCTGGAGAAAGTTCGACAGGTCCGGGGTCATCGTTTTTCATCAAAAAATCTATTTTTTCAAATGTAGAAAAAATTATTCAAAATGTCAAATGGATTGTGCCTCATGTTGAATAACCACTTTTTAAAGCCCCACAGTGACCAAAATTGCCATTTTTACAGACTTTTCCTCCTACTCAGAAGCTTCTATTTCTACCAATTTCTGGCAGAAAAATTACTCTAAAGAACACATTTTAGTTCCATACATGATAATGCACATTTAATAGTCGTTTACAGTCAAAAGAGAAAACATTAAAAAATGACCATTTCTGACCATCTGGAGAAAGTTCGACAGGTCCGGGGTCATCGTTTTTCATCAAAAAATCTATTTTTTCAAATGTAGAAAAAATTATTCAAAATGTCAAATGGATTGTGCCTCATGTTGAATAACCACTTTTTAAAGCCCCACAGTAACGAAAATTGCCATTTTTACAGACTTTTCCTCCTACTCAGAAGCTTCTATTTCTACCAATTTCTGGCAGAAAAATTACTCTAAACAACACATTTTAGTTCCATACATGATAATTCACATTTAATAGTCGTTTACAGTCGAAAGAGAAAACATTAAAAACTGACCATTTCTGACCATCTGGAGAAAGTTCGACAGGTCCCGGGTCATCGTTTATCATCAAAAAATTTATATTTTTGAACTGTTGAAAAAATGATTCAAAATGTCAAAGGGA
Source organism: Lissotriton helveticus (assembly GCF_964261635.1). Taxonomy (NCBI): domain Eukaryota; kingdom Metazoa; phylum Chordata; class Amphibia; order Caudata; family Salamandridae; genus Lissotriton; species Lissotriton helveticus. The sequence continues at coordinate 1,077,584,212 of NC_136063.1, read as the reverse complement.
TTGTGCCTCATATTGAATAACCACTTTTTAAAGTCCCACCGTGACCAAAATTGCCATTTTTACAGACTTTTCCTCCTACTCAGAAGATTCTATTTCGACCAATTTCTGGCAGAAAAAATGACTCTAAACAACTCATATTAGTTCCAAACATGATAATTTACATTTAACAGTCGTTTACAGTCAAAAGAGAAAACATTAAATATGACAATTTTTGACCATCTGGTGAAAGTTCGACAGGTCCAGGGTCATCGTTTTTCATCCAAAAATCGATTTTTTCAACTGTTGAAAAAATGATTCAAAATGTCAAATGGATTGTGCCTCTTGTTGAATAAATACTTTTTGATGCCCCACAGTTACCAAAATTGCCATTTTTACAGACTTTTCCTCCTACTCAGAAGCTTCTATTTCTACCAGTTTCGGTCAAAAATGACTCTAAACACACTCATTTTAGTTCCAAACATGATAATTCACATTTAAAAGTCATTGCAGTCAAAAGAGAAAACATAAAAAAATGACCATTTCTGACCATTTGGAGAAAGTTCGACAGGTCCAGGGTCATCGTTTTTCATCAAAAAATAAATTTTTTGAACTGTTGAAAAAATGATTCAAAATGTCAAATGGATTGTGCCTCATGTTGAATACCCACTTTTTAAAGCCCCACAGTGACCAAAATTGCCATTTAACAGACTTTTCCTCCTACTCAGAAGCTTCTATTTCGACCAATTTCTGGCAGAAAAATTACTTTAAACAACGCATTTTAGTTCCAAACATGATAATTCACATTTAACAGTTGTTTACAGTCAAAAGAGAATACAATAAAAAATGACCATTACTGACCATCTGGAGAAAGTTCGACAGGTCCCGGGTCATCGTTTTTCATCAAAAAATTATTTTTTAACTGTTGAAAAAATTATCCAAAATGTCAAATGGATTGTGCCTCATGTTGAATAAACACTTTTTGAAGTCCCGCAGTAACCAAAATTGCCATTTTTACAGACTATTCCTCCTACTCAGAAGTTTCTATTTCGACCAATTTCAGGCAAAAAAATTACTCTAAATACACTCATTTTAGTTCCAAACATGATAATTCACATTTAATAGTCATTTAGAGTCAAAAGAGAAAACATTAAAAAATGACCATTTCTGACCATCTGGAGAAAGTTCGACAGGTCCGGGGATATCGTTTTTCATCAAAAAATGTATTTTTTGAACTGTTGAAAAAATTATTCAAAATGTCAAAGGGATTGTGCCTCATATTAAATAACCACTTTTTAAAGCCCCACAGTGACCAAAATTGCCAATTTACAGACTTTTCCTCCTACTCATAAGCTTCTATTTCGAACAATTTCTGGCAGAAAAAATGACTCCACACAACTCATTTTAGTTCCAAACATGATATTTTACATTTAACAGTCGTTTACAGTCAAAAGAGAAAACATTAAAAATGACCATTTCTGACCATCTGGAGAAAGTTCGACAGGTCTGGGGTCATCGTTTTTCATCAAAAAAATTATTTTTTGAACTGTTGAAAAAATGATTCAAAATGTCAAATGGATTGTGCCTCATGTTGAATACCTTCTTTTTAAAGCCCCACAGTGACCAAAATTGCCATTTTTACAGACTTTTCCTCCTACTCAGAAGCTTCTATTTCTACCAATTTCTGGCAGAAAAATTACTCTAAACAACTCATTTTAGTTCCAAACATGATAATTCACATTTAACAGTTCTTTACAGTCAAAAGAGAAAACAATAAAAAAAATTACCATTTCTGACCATCTGGAGAAAGTTCGACAGGTCCGGGGTCATCGTTTTTCATCAGAAAATTTATTTTTTAAACTGTTGAAAAAATGATTCAAAATGTCAAAGGGATTGTGCCTCATATTAAATAACCACTTTTTAAAGCCCCACAGTGACCAAAATTACCAATTTACAGACTTTTCCTCCTACTCAGAAGCTTCTATTTCGACCAATTTCTGGCAAAAAATGACTCTAAACACACTCATTTTAGTTCCAAACATGATAATTCACATTTAATAATAATTTACAGTCAAAAGAGAAAACATTAAAAAATGACCATTTCTGACCATCTGGAGAAAGTTCGACAGGTCCGGGGTCATCGTTTTTCATCAAAAAATCTATTTTTTCAAATGTAGAAAAAATTATTCAAAATGTCAAATGGATTGTGCCTCATGTTGAATACCCACTTTTTAAAGCCCCACAGTGACCAAAATTGCCATTTTTACAGACTGTTCCTCCTACTCAGAAGCTTCTATTTCTACCAATTTCTGGCAGAAAAATGACTCTAAAGAACACATTTTAGTTCCATACATGATAATGCACATTTAATAGTCGTTTACAGTCAAAAGAGAAAACATTAAAAAATGACCATTTCTGACCATCTGGAGAAAGTTCGACAGGTCCGGGGTCATCGTTTTTCATCAAAAAATCTATTTTTTCAAATGTAGAAAAAATTATTCAAAATGTCAAATGGATTGTGCCTCATGTTGAATAACCACTTTTTAAAGCCCCACAGTGACCAAAATTGCCATTTTTACAGACTTTTCCTCCTACTCAGAAGCTTCTATTTCTACCAATTTCTGGCAGAAAAATTACTCTAAACAACACATTTTAGTTCCATACATGATAATTCACATTTAATAGTCGTTTACAGTCGAAAGAGAAAACATTAAAAACTGACCATTTCTCACCATCTGGAGAAAGTTCGACAGGTCCCGGGTCATCGTTTATCATCAAAAAATTTATATTTTTGAACTGTTGAAAAAATGATTCAAAATGTCAAAGGGATTGTGCCTCATATTGAATAACCACTTTTTAAAGTCCCACAGTGACCAAAATTGCCATTTTTACAGACTTTTCCTCCTACTCAGAAGATTCTATTTCGACCAATTTCTGGCAGAAAAAATGACTCTAAACAACTCATCTTAGTTCCAAACATGATAATTTACATTTAACAGTCGTTTACAGTCAAAAGAGAAAACATTAAAAATGACCATTTTTGACCATCTGGTGAAAGTTCGACAGGTCCAGGGTCATCGTTTTTATCCAAAAATCGATTTTTTCAACTGTTGAAAAAATGATTCAAAATGTCAAATGGATTGTGCCTCATGTTGAATAAATACTTTTTGAAGCCCCACAGTTACCAAAATTGCCATTTTTACAGACTTTTCCTCCTACTCAGAAGCTTCTATTTCTACCAGTTTCTGGCAAAAATGACTCTAAACACACTCATTTTAGTTCCAAACATGATAATTCACATTTAAAAGTCATTGCAGTCAAAAGAGAAAACATAAAAAAATGACCATTTCTGACCATTTGGAGACAGTTCGACAGGTCCAGGGTCATCGTTTTTCATCAAAAAATTAATTTTTTGAACTGTTGAAAAAATGATTCAAAATGTCAAATGGATTGTGCCTCATGTTGAATACCCACTTTTTAAAGCCCCACAGTGACCAAAATTGCCATTTTACAGACTTTTCCTCCTACTCAGAAGCTTCTATTTCGACCAATTGCTGGCAGAAAAATTACTTTAAACAACGCATTTTAGTTCCAAACATGATAATTCACATTTAACAGTTGTTTACAGTCAAAAGAGAATACAATAAAAAATGACCATTACTGACCATCTGGAGAAAGTTCGACAGGTCCCGGGTCATCGTTTTTCATCAAAAAATTATTTTTTAACTGTTGAAAAAATTATCCAAAATGTCAAATGGATTGTGCCTCATGTTGAATAAACACTTTTTGAAGTCCCACAGTAACCAAAATTGCCATTTTTACAGACTATTCCTCCTACTCAGAAGTTTCTATTTCGACCAATTTCAGGCAAAAAAATTACTCTAAATACACTCATTTTAGTTCCAAACATGATAATTCACATTTAATAGTCATTTAGAGTCAAAAGAGAAAACATTAAAAAATGACCATTTCTGACCATCTGGAGAAAGTTCGACAGGTCCGGGGATATCGTTTTTCATCAAAAAATGTATTTTTTGAACTGTTGAAAAAATTATTCAAAATGTCAAAGGGATTGTGCCTCATATTAAATAACCACTTTTTAAAGCCCCACAGTGACCAAAATTGCCAATTTACAGACTTTTCCTCCTACTCATAAGCTTCTATTTCGAACAATTTCTGGCAGAAAAAATGACTCTACACAACTCATTTTAGTTCCAAACATGATAATTCACATTTAACAGTCGTTTACAGTCAAAAGAGAAAACATTAAAAATGACCATTTCTGACCATCTGGAGAAAGTTCGACAGGTCTGGGGTCATCGTTTTTCATCAAAAAATTTATTTTTTGAACTGTTGAAAAAATGATTCAAAATGTCAAATTGATTGTGCCTCATGTTGAATACCTTCTTTTTAAAGCCCCACAGTGACCAAAATTGCCATTTTTACAGACTTTTCCTCCTACTCAGAAGCTTCTATTTCTACCAATTTCTGGCAGAAAAATTACTCTAAACAACTCATTTTAGTTCCAAACATGATCATTCACATTTAACAGTTGTTTACAGTCAAAAGAGAAAACAATAAAATAATTACCATTTCTGACCATCTGGAGAAAGTTCGACAGGTCCGGGGTCATCGTTCTTCATCAGAAAATTTATTTTTTAAACTGTTGAAAAAATGATTCAAAATGTCAAAGGGATTGTGCCTCATATTAAATAACCACTTTTTAAAGCCCCACAGTGACCAAAATTACAAATTTACAGACTTTTCCTCCTACTCAGAAGCTTCTATTTCTACCAATTTCTGGCAAAAAATGACTCTAAACACACTCATTTTAGTTCCAAACATGATAATTCACATTTAATAATAATTTACAGTCAAAAGAGAAAACATTAAAAAATGACCATTTCTGACCATCTGGAGAAAGTTCGACAGGTCCGGGGTCATCGTTTTTCATCAAAAAATCTATTTTTTCAAATGTAGAAAAAATTATTCAAAATGTCAAATGGATTGTGCCTCATGTTGAATAACCACTTTTTAAAGCCCCACAGTGACCAAAATTGCCATTTTTACAGACTTTTCCTCCTACTCAGAAGCTTCTATTTCTACCAATTTCTGGCAGAAAAATGACTCTAAAGAACACATTTTAGTTCCATACATGATAATGCACATTTAATAGTCGTTTACAGTCAAAAGAGAAAACATTAAAAAATGACCATTTCTGACCATCTGGAGAAAGTTCGACAGGTCCGGGGTCATCGTTTTTCATCCAAAAATCTATTTTTTCAAATGTAGAAAAAATTATTCAAAATGTCAAATGGATTGTGCCTCATGTTGAATAACCACTTTTTAAAGCCCCACAGTGACCAAAATTGCCATTTTTACAGACTTTTCCTCCTACTCAGAAGCTTCTATTTCTACCAATTTCTGGCAGAAAAATTACTCTAAACAACACATTTTAGTTCCATACATGATAATTCACATTTAATAGTCGTTTACAGTCGAAAGAGAAAACATTAAAAACTGACCATTTCTGACCATCTGGAGAAAGTTCGACAGGTCCCGGGTCATCGTTTATCATCAAAAAATTTATATTTTTGAACTGTTGAAAAAATGATTCAAAATGTCAAAGGGATTGTGCCTCATATTGAATAACCACTTTTTAAAGTCCCACAGTGACCAAAATTGCCATTTTTACAGACTTTTCCTCCTACTCAGAAGATTCTATTTCGACCAATTTCTGGCAGAAAAAATGACTCTAAACAACTCATCTTAGTTCCAAACATGATAATTTACATTTAACAGTCGTTTACAGTCAAAAGAGAAAACATTAAAAATGACCATTTTTGACCATCTGGTGAAAGTTCGACAGGTCCAGGGTCATCGTTTTTCATCCAAAAATCGATTTTTTCAACTGTTGAAAAAATGATTCAAAATGTCAAATGGATTGTGCCTCATGTTGAATAAATACTTTTTGAAGCCCCACAGTTACCAAAATTGCCATTTTTACAGACTTTTCCTCCTACTCAGAAGCTTCTATTTCTACCAGTTTCTGGCAAAAATGACTCTAAACACACTCATTTTAGTTCCAAACATGATAATTCACATTTAAAAGTCATTGCAGTCAAAAGAGAAAACATAAAAAAATGACCATTTCTGACCATTTGGAGAAAGTTCGACAGGTCCAGGGTCATCGTTATTCATCAAAAAATTAATTTTTTGAACTGTTGAAAAAATGATTCAAAATGTCAAATAGATTGTGCCTCATGTTGAATACCCACTTTTTAAAGCCCCACAGTGACCAAAATTGCCATTTTACAGACTTTTCCTCCTACTCAGAAGCTTCTATTTCGACCAATTGCTGGCAGAAAAATTACTTTAAACAACGCATTTTAGTTCCAAACATGATAATTCACATTTAACAGTTGTTTACAGTCAAAAGAGAAAACATTAAAAATGACAATTTTTGACCATCTGGTGAAAGTTCAACAGGTCCAGGGTCATCGTTTTTCATCCAAAAATTATTTTTTAACTGTTGAAAAAATTATCCAAAATGTCAAATGGATTGTGCCTCATGTTGAATAAACACTTTTTGAAGTCCCACAGTAACCAAAATTGCCATTTTTACAGACTATTCCTCCTACTCAGAAGCTTCTATTTCGACCAATTTCTGGCAGAAAAATTACTCTAAACAACACATTTTAGTTCCATACATGATAATTCACATTTAATAGTCGTTTACAGTCGAAAGAGAAAACATTAAAAACTGACCATTTCTCACCATCTGGAGAAAGTTCGACAGGTCCCGGGTCATCGTTTATCATCAAAAAATTTATATTTTTGAACTGTTGAAAAAATGATTCAAAATGTCAAAGGGATTGTGCCTCATATTGAATAACCACTTTTTAAAGTCCCACAGTGACCAAAATTGCCATTTTTACAGACTTTTCCTCCTACTCAGAAGATTCTATTTCGACCAATTTCTGGCAGAAAAAATGACTCTAAACAACTCATCTTAGTTCCAAACATGATAATTTACATTTAACAGTCGTTTACAGTCAAAAGAGAAAACATTAAAAATGACCATTTTTGACCATCTGGTGAAAGTTCGACAGGTCCAGGGTCATCGTTTTTCATCCAAAAATCGATTTTTTCAACTGTTGAAAAAATGATTCAAAATGTCAAATGGATTGTGCCTCATGTTGAATAAATACTTTTTGAAGCCCCACAGTTACCAAAATTGCCATTTTTACAGACTTTTCCTCCTACTCAGAAGCTTCTATTTCTACCAGTTTCTGGCAAAAATGACTCTAAACACACTCATTTTAGTTCCAAACATGATAATTCACATTTAAAAGTCATTGCAGTCAAAAGAGAAAACATAAAAAAATGACCATTTCTGACCATTTGGAGACAGTTCGACAGGTCCAGGGTCATCGTTTTTCATCAAAAAATTAATTTTTTGAACTGTTGAAAAAATGATTCAAAATGTCAAATGGATTGTGCCTCATGTTGAATACCCACTTTTTAAAGCCCCACAGTGACCAAAATTGCCATTTTACAGACTTTTCCTCCTACTCAGAAGCTTCTATTTCGACCAATTGCTGGCAGAAAAATTACTTTAAACAACGCATTTTAGTTCCAAACATGATAATTCACATTTAACAGTTGTTTACAGTCAAAAGAGAATACAATAAAAAATGACCATTACTGACCATCTGGAGAAAGTTCGACAGGTCCCGGGTCATCGTTTTTCATCAAAAAATTATTTTTTAACTGTTGAAAAAATTATCCAAAATGTCAAATGGATTGTGCCTCATGTTGAATAAACACTTTTTGAAGTCCCACAGTAACCAAAATTGCCATTTTTACAGACTATTCCTCCTACTCAGAAGTTTCTATTTCGACCAATTTCAGGCAAAAAAATTACTCTAAATACACTCATTTTAGTTCCAAACATGATAATTCACATTTAATAGTCATTTAGAGTCAAAAGAGAAAACATTAAAAAATGACCATTTCTGACCATCTGGAGAAAGTTCGACAGGTCCGGGGATATCGTTTTTCATCAAAAAATGTATTTTTTGAACTGTTGAAAAAATTATTCAAAATGTCAAAGGGATTGTGCCTCATATTAAATAACCACTTTTTAAAGCCCCACAGTGACCAAAATTGCCAATTTACAGACTTTTCCTCCTACTCATAAGCTTCTATTTCGAACAATTTCTGGCAGAAAAAATTACTCTACACAACTCATTTTAGTTCCAAACATGATAATTTACATTTAACAGTCGTTTACAGTCAAAAGAGAAAACATTAAAAATGACCATTTCTGATCATCTGGAGAAAGTTCGACAGGTCTGGGGTCATCGTTTTTCATCAAAAAATTTATTTTTTGAACTGTTGAAAAAATGATTCAAAATGTCAAATGGATTGTGCCTCATGTTGAATACCTTCTTTTTAAAGCCCCACAGTGACCAAAATTGCCATTTTTACAGACTTTTCCTCCTACTCAGAAGCTTCTATTTCTACCAATTTCTGGCAGAAAAATTACTCTAAACAACTCATTTTAGTTCCAAACATGATAATTCACATTTAACAGTTGTTTACAGTCAAAAGAGAAAACAATAAAATAATTACCATTTCTGACCATCTGGAGAAAGTTCGACAGGTCCGGGGTCATCGTTCTTCATCAGAAAATTTATTTTTTAAACTGTTGAAAAAATGATTCAAAATGTCAAAGGGATTGTGCCTCATATTAAATAACCACTTTTTAAAGCCCCACAGTGACCAAAATTACCAATTTACAGACTTTTCCTCCTACTCAGAAGCTTCTATTTCGACCAATTTCTGGCAAAAAATGACTCTAAACACACTCATTTTAGTTCCAAACATGATAATTCACATTTAATAATAATTTACAGTCAAAAGAGAAAACATTAAAAAATGACCATTTCTGACCATCTGGAGAAAGTTCGACAGGTCCGGGGTCATCGTTTTTCATCAAAAAATCTATTTTTTCAAATGTAGAAAAAATTATTCAAAATGTCAAATGGATTGTGCCTCATGTTGAATAACCACTTTTTAAAGCCCCACAGTGACCAAAATTGCCATTTTTACAGACTTTTCCTCCTACTCAGAAGCTTCTATTTCTACCAATTTCTGGCAGAAAAATGACTCTAAAGAACACATTTTAGTTCCATACATGATAATGCACATTTAATAGTCGTTTACAGTCAAAAGAGAAAACATTAAAAAATGACCATTTCTGACCATCTGGAGAAAGTTCGACAGGTCCGGGGTCATCGTTTTTCATCAAAAAATCTATTTTTTCAAATGTAGAAAAAATTATTCAAAATGTCAAATGGATTGTGCCTCATGTTGAATAACCACTTTTTAAAGCCCCACAGTGACCAAAATTGCCATTTTTACAGACTTTTCCTCCTACTCAGAAGCTTCTATTTCTACCAATTTCTGGCAGAAAAATTACTCTAAACAACACATTTTAGTTCCATACATGATAATTCACATTTAATAGTCGTTTACAGTCGAAAGAGAAAACATTAAAAACTGACCATTTCTGACCATCTGGAGAAAGTTCGACAGGTCCCGGGTCATCGTTTATCATCAAAAAATTTATATTTTTGAACTGTTGAAAAAATGATTCAAAATGTCAAAGGGATTGTGCCTCATATTGAATAACCACTTTTTAAAGTCCCACAGTGACCAAAATTGCCATTTTTACAGACTTTTCCTCCTACTCAGAAGATTCTATTTCGACCAATTTCTGGCAGAAAAAATGACTCTAAACAACTCATCTTAGTTCCAAACATGATAATTTACATTTAACAGTCGTTTACAGTCAAAAGAGAAAACATTAAAAATGACCATTTTTGACCATCTGGTGAAAGTTCGACAGGTCCAGGGTCATCGTTTTTCATCCAAAAATCGATTTTTTCAACTGTTGAAAAAATGATTCAAAATGTCAAATGGATTGTGCCTCATGTTGAATAAATACTTTTTGAAGCCCCACAGTTACCAAAATTGCCATTTTTACAGACTTTTCCTCCTACTCAGAAGCTTCTATTTCTACCAGTTTCTGGCAAAAATGACTCTAAACACACTCATTTTAGTTCCAAACATGATAATTCACATTTAAAAGTCATTGCAGTCAAAAGAGAAAACATAAAAAAATGACCATTTCTGACCATTTGGAGAAAGTTCGACAGGTCCAGGGTCATCGTTATTCATCAAAAAATTAATTTTTTGAACTGTTGAAAAAATGATTCAAAATGTCAAATAGATTGTGCCTCATGTTGAATACCCACTTTTTAAAGCCCCACAGTGACCAAAATTGCCATTTTACAGACTTTTCCTCCTACTCAGAAGCTTCTATTTCGACCAATTGCTGGCAGAAAAATTACTTTAAACAACGCATTTTAGTTCCAAACATGATAATTCACATTTAACAGTTGTTTACAGTCAAAAGAGAAAACATTAAAAATGACAATTTTTGACCATCTGGTGAAAGTTCAACAGGTCCAGGGTCATCGTTTTTCATCCAAAAATTATTTTTTAACTGTTGAAAAAATTATCCAAAATGTCAAATGGATTGTGCCTCATGTTGAATAAACACTTTTTGAAGTCCCACAGTAACCAAAATTGCCATTTTTACAGACTATTCCTCCTACTCAGAAGCTTCTATTTCGACCAATTTCAGGCAAACAATTACTCTAAACACACTCATTTTAGTTCCAAACATGATAATTTACATTCAACAGTCGTTTACAGTCAAAAGAGAAAACATTAAAAATGACAATTTTTGACCATCTAGTGAAAGTTCGACAGGTCCGGGGTCATCGTTTTTCATCAAGAAATAGATTTTTTCTACTGTTGAAAAAATGATTCAAAATGTCAAATGGATTGTGCCTCATGTTGAATAAATGCTTTTTGAAGCCCCACAGTGACCAAAATTGCCATTTTTACAGACTTTTCCTCCTACTCAGAAGCTTCTATTTTGACCAATTTCAGGAAGAAAAATGACTCTAAACACTTATTTTAGTTCCAAACGTGATAATTCACATTTAACAGTCATTTACAGTCAAAAGAGAAAACATAAAAAAATGACCATTTCTGACCATCTGGAGAAAGTTCGACAGGTCCGGGGTCATCGTTTTTCATCAAAAAATCTATTTTTTCAAATGTAGAAAAAATTATTCAAAATGTCAAATGGATTGTGCCTCATGTTGAATAACCACTTTTTCAAGCCCCACAGTGACCAAAATTGCCATTTTTACAGAATTTTCCTCCTACTCAGAAGCTTCTATTTCTACCAATTTCTGGCAGAAAAATTACTCTAAACAACACATTTTAGTTCCATACATGATAATTCACATTTAATAGTCGTTTACAGTCGAAAGAGAAAACATTAAAAACTGACCATTTCTGACCATCTGGAGAAAGTTCGACAGGTCCCGGGTCATCGTTTATCATCAAAAAATTTATATTTTTGAACTGTTGAAAAAATGATTCAAAATGTCAAAGGGATTGTGCCTCATATTGAATAACCACTTTTTAAAGTCCCACAGTGACCAAAATTGCCATTTTTACAGACTTTTCCTCCTACTCAGAAGATTCTATTTCGACCAATTTTTGGCAGAAAAAATGACTCTAAACAACTCATCTTAGTTCCAAACATGATAATTTACATTTAACAGTCGTTTACAGTCAAAAGAGAAAACATTAAAAATGACCATTTTTGACCATCTGGTGAAAGTTCGACAGGTCCAGGGTCATCGTTTTTCATCCAAAAATCGATTTTTTCAACTGTTGAAAAAATGATTCAAAATGTCAAATGGATTGTGCCTCATGTTGAATAAATACTTTTTGAAGCCCCACAGTTACCAAAATTGCCATTTTTACAGACTTTTCCTCCTACTCAGAAGCTTCTATTTCTACCAGTTTCTGGCAAAAATGACTCTAAACACACTCATTTTAGTTCCAAACATGATAATTCACATTTAAAAGTCATTGCAGTCAAAAGAGAAAACATAAAAAAATGACCATTTCTGACCATTTGGAGACAGTTCGACAGGTCCAGGGTCATCGTTTTTCATCCAAAAATTAATTTTTTGAACTGTTGAAAAAATGATTCAAAATGTCAAATGGATTGTGCCTCATGTTGAATACCCACTTTTTAAAGCCCCACAGTGACCAAAATTGCCATTTTACAGACTTTCCCTCCTACTCAGAAGCTTCTATTTCGACCAATTGCTGGCAGAAAAATTACTTTAAACAACACATTTTAGTTCCAAACATGATAATTCACATTTAACAGTTGTTTACAGTCAAAAGAGAATACAATAAAAAATGACCATTACTGACCATCTGGAGAAAGTTCGACAGGTCCCGGGTCATCGTTTTTCATCAAAAAATTATTTTTTAACTGTTGAAAAAATTATCCAAAATGTCAAATGGATTGTGCCTCATGTTGAATAAACACTTTTTGAAGTCCCACAGTAACCAAAATTGCCATTTTTACAGACTATTCCTCCTACTCAGAAGTTTCTATTTCGACCAATTTCAGGCAAAAAAAATTACTCTAAATACACTCATTTTAGTTCCAAACATGATAATTCACATTTAATAGTCATTTAGAGTCAAAAGAGAAAACATTAAAAAATGACCATTTCTGACCATCTGGAGAAAGTTCGACAGGTCCGGGGATATCGTTTTTCATCAAAAAATGTATTTTTTGAACTGTTGAAAAAATTATTCAAAATGTCAAAGGGATTGTGCCTCATATTAAATAACCACTTTTTAAAGCCCCACAGTGACCAAAATTGCCAATTTACAGACTTTTCCTCCTACTCATAAGCTTCTATTTCGAACAATTTCTGGCAGAAAAAATGACTCTACACAACTCATTTTAGTTCCAAACATGATAATTTACATTTAACAGTCGTTTACAGTCAAAAGAGAAAACATTAAAAATGACCATTTCTGACCATCTGGAGAAAGTTCGACAGGTCTGGGGTCATCGTTTTTCATCAAAAAATTTATTTTTTGAACTGTTGAAAAAATGATTCAAAATGTCAAATGGATTGTGCCTCATGTTGAATACCTTCTTTTTAAAGCCCCACAGTGACCAAAATTGCCATTTTTACAGACTTTTCCTCCTACTCAGAAGCTTCTATTTCTACCAATTTCTGGCAGAAAAATTACTCTAAACAACTCATTTTAGTTCCAAACATGATAATTCACATTTAACAGTTGTTTACAGTCAAAAGAGAAAACAATAAAAAAATTACCATTTCTGACCATCTGGAGAAAGTTCGACAGGTCCGGGGTCATCGTTTTTCATCAGAAAATTTATTTTTTAAACTGTTGAAAAAATGATTCAAAATGTCAAAGGGATTGTGCCTCATATTAAATAACCACTTTTTAAAGCCCCACAGTGACCAAAATTACCAATTTACAGACTTTTCCTCCTACTCAGAAGCTTCTATTTCGACCAATTTCTGGCAAAAAATGACTCTAAACACACTCATTTTAGTTCCAAACATGATAATTCACATTTAATAATAATTTACAGTCAAAAGAGAAAACATTAAAAAATGACCATTTCTGACCATCTGGAGAAAGTTCGACAGGTCCGGGGTCATCGTTTTTCATCAAAAAATCTATTTTTTCAAATGTAGTAAAAATTATTCAAAATGTCAAATGGATTGTGCCTCATGTTGAATACCCACTTTTTAAAGCCCCACAGTGACCAAAATTGCCATTTTTACAGACTGTTCCTCCTACTCAGAAGCTTCTATTTCTACCAATTTCTGGCAGAAAAATGACTCTAAAGAACACATTTTAGTTCCATACATGATAATGCACATTTAATAGTCGTTTACAGTCAAAAGAGAAAACATTAAAAAATGACCATTTCTGACCATCTGGAGAAAGTTCGACAGGTCCGGGGTCATCGTTTTTCATCAAAAAATCTATATTTTCAAATGTAGAAAAAATTATTCAAAATGTCAAATGGATTGTGCCTCATGTTGAATAACCACTTTTTAAAGCCCCACAGTGACCAAAATTGCCATTTTTACAGACTTTTCCTCCTACTCAGAAGCTTCTATTTCTACCAATTTCTGGCAGAAAAATTACTCTAAACAACACATTTTAGTTCCATACATGATAATTCACATTTAATAGTCGTTTACAGTCGAAAGAGAAAACATTAAAAACTGACCATTTCTGACCATCTGGAGAAAGTTCGACAGGTCCCGGGTCATCGTTTATCATCAAAAAATTTATATTTTTGAACTGTTGAAAAAATGATTCAAAATGTCAAAGGGATTGTGCCTCATATTGAATAACCACTTTTTAAAGTCCCACAGTGACCAAAATTGCCATTTTTACAGACTTTTCCTCCTACTCAGAAGATTCTATTTCGACCAATTTCTGGCAGAAAAAATGACTCTAAACAACTCATCTTAGTTCCAAACATGATAATTTACATTTAACAGTCGTTTACAGTCAAAAGAGAAAACATTAAAAATGACCATTTTTGACCATCTGGTGAAAGTTCGACAGGTCCAGGGTCATCGTTTTTCATCCAAAAATCGATTTTTTCAACTGTTGAAAAAATGATTCAAAATGTCAAATGGATTGTGCCTCATGTTGAATAAATACTTTTTGAAGCCCCACAGTTACCAAAATTGCCATTTTTACAGACTTTTCCTCCTACTCAGAAGCTTCTATTTCTACCAGTTTCTGGCAAAAATGACTCTAAACACACTCATTTTAGTTCCAAACATGATAATTCACATTTAAAAGTCATTGCAGTCAAAAGAGAAAACATAAAAAAATGACCATTTCTGACCATTTGGAGAAAGTTCGACAGGTCCAGGGTCATCGTTTTTCATCAAAAAATTAATTTTTTGAACTGTTGAAAAAATGATTCAAAATGTCAAATGGATTGTGCCTCATGTTGAATACCCACTTTTTAAAGCCCCACAGTGACCAAAATTGCCATTTTACAGACTTTTCCTCCTACTCAGAAGCTTCTATTTCGACCAATTGCTGGCAGAAAAATTACTTTAAACAACGCATTTTAGTTCCAAACATGATAATTCACATTTAACAGTTGTTTACAGTCAAAAGAGAAAACATTAAAAATGACAATTTTTGACCATCTGGTGAAAGTTCGACAGGTCCAGGGTCATCGTTTTTCATCCAAAAATTATTTTTTAACTGTTGAAAAAATTATCCAAAATGTCAAATTGATTGTGCCTCATGTTGAATAAACACTTTTTGAAGTCCCACAGTAACCAAAATTGCCATTTTTACAGACTATTCCTCCTACTCAGAAGCTTCTATTTCGACCAATTTCAGGCAAACAATTAATCTAAACACACTCATTTTAGTTCCAAACATGATAATTTACATTTAACAGTCGTTTACAGTCAAAAGAGAAAACATTAAAAATGACAATTTTTGACCATCTAGTGAAAGTTCGACAGGTCCGGGGTCATCGTTTTTCATCAAGAAATAGATTTTTTCTACTGTTGAAAAAATGATTCAAAATGTCAAATGGATTGTGCCTCATGTTGAATAAATGCTTTTTGAAGCCCCACAGTGACCAAAATTGCCATTTTTACAGACTTTTCCTCCTACTCAGAAGCTTCTATTTTGACCAATTTCTGGAAGAAAAATTACTCTAAACAACTCATTTTAGTTCCAAACATAATAATTCACATTTAACAGTTGTTTACAGTCAAAAGAGAAAACAATAAAAAAATGACAATTTCTGACCATTTGGAGAAAGTTCGACAGGTCCAGGGTCATCGTTTTTCATCAAAAAATTAATTTTTGGAAGTGTTGAAAAAATGATTCAAAATGTCAAATGGATTGTGCCTCATGTTGAATACCCACTTTTTAAAGCCCCACAGTGACCAAAATTGCCATTTAACAGACTTTTCCTCCTACTCAGAAGCTTCTATTTCGACCAATTTCTGGCAGAAAAATTACTTTAAACAACGCATTTTAGTTCCAAACATGATAATTCACATTTAACAGTTGTTTACAGTGAAAAGAGAATACAATAAAAAATGACCATTACTGACCATCTGGAAAAAGTTCGACAGGTCCGGGGTCATCGTTTTTCATCAAAAAATGTATTTTTTTAACTGTTGAAAAAATGATTCAAAATGTCAAATGGATTGTGCCTCATGTTGAATAACCACTTTTTAAAGCCCCACAGTGACCAAAATTGCCATTTTTGCTGACTTTTCCTCCTACTCAGAAGCTTCTCTTTCGACCAATTTCTGGCAGAAAAATTACTCTAAACAACTCATTTTAGTTCCAAACATAATAATTCACATTTAACAGTTGTTTACAGTCAAAAGAGAAAACAATAAAAAAATGACAATTTCTGACCATCTGGAGAAAGTTCGACAGGTCCGGGGTCATCGTTTTTCATCAAAAAATCTATTTTTTCAAATGTAGAAAAAATTATTCAAAATGTCAAATGGATTGTGCCTCATGTTGAATAACCACTTTTTAAAGCCCCACAGTGACCAAAATTGCCATTTTTACAGACTTTTCCTCCTACTCAGAAGCTTCTATTTCTACCAATTTCTGGCAGAAAAATTACTCTAAACAACACATTTTAGTTCCATACATGATAATTCACATTTAATAGTCGTTTACAGTCGAAAGAGAAAACATTAAAAACTGACCATTTCTGACCATCTGGAGAAAGTTCGACAGGTCCCGGGTCATCGTTTATCATCAAAAAATTTATATTTTTGAACTGTTGAAAAAATGATTCAAAATGTCAAAGGGATTGTGCCTCATATTGAATAACCACTTTTTAAAGCCCCACGGTGACCAAAATTGCCATTTTTACAGACTTTTCCTCCTACTCAGAAGATTCTATTTCTACCAGTTTCTGGCCAAAATAACTGTAAACACACTCATTTTAGTTCCAAACATGATAATTCACATTTAAAAGGCATTGCAGTCAAAAGAGAAAACATAAAAAAATGACCATTTCTGACCATTTGGAGAAAGTTCGACAGGTCCAGGGTCATCGTTTTTCATCAAAAAATTAATTTTTTGAAGTGTTTAAAAAATGATTCAAAATGTCAAATGGATTGTGCCTCATGTTGAATACCCACTTTTTAAAGCCCCACAGTGACCAAAATTGCCATTTGACAGACTTTTCCTCCTACTCAGAAGCTTCTATTTCGACCAATTTCTGGCAAAAAATGACTCTAAACACACTCATTTTAGTTCCAAACATGATAATTCACATTTAACAGTTGTTTACAGTCAAAAGAGAAAACAATAAAAAAATTACCATTTCTGACCATCTGGAGAAAGTTCGACAGGTCCGGGGTCATCGTTTTTCATCAGAAAATTTATTTTTTAAACTGTTGAAAAAATGATTCAAAATGTCAAAGGGATTGTGCCTCATATTAAATAACCACTTTTTAAAGCCCCACAGTGACCAAAATTGCCAATTTACAGACTTTTCCTCCTACTCAGAAGCTTCTATTTCGACCAATTTCTGGCAAAAAATGACTCTAAACACACTCATTTTAGTTCCAAACATGATAATTCACATTTAATAATAATTTACAGTCAAAAGAGAAAACATTAAAAAATGACCATTTCTGACCATCTGGAGAAAGTTCAACAGGTCCGGGGTCATCGTTTTTCATCAAAAAATCTATTTTATCAAATGTAGAAAAAATTATTCAAAATGTCAAATGGATTGTGCCTCATGTTGAATACCCACTTTTTAAAGCCCCACAGTGACCAAAATTGCCATTTTTACAGACTGTTCCTCCTACTCAGAAGCTTCTATTTCTACCAATTTCTGGCAGAAAAATGACTCTAAAGAACACATTTTAGTTCCATACATGATATTGCACATTTAATAGTCGTTTACAGTCAAAAGAGAAAACATTAAAAAATGACCATTTCTGACCATCTGGAGAAAGTTCGACAGGTCCGGGGTCATCGTTTTTCATCAAAAAATCTACTTTTTCAAATGTAGAAAAAATTATTCAAAATGTCAAATGGATTGTGCCTCATGTTGAATAACCACTTTTTCAAGCCCCACAGTGACCAAAATTGCCATTTTTACAGAATTTTCCTCCTACTCAGAAGCTTCTATTTCTACCAATTTCTGGCAGAAAAATTACTCTAAACAACACATTTTAGTTCCATACATGATAATTCACATTTAATAGTCGTTTACAGTCGAAAGAGAAAACATTAAAAACTGACCATTTCTGACCATCTGGAGAAAGTTCGACAGGTCCCGGGTCATCGTTTATCATCAAAAAATTTATATTTTTGAACTGTTGAAAAAATGATTCAAAATGTCAAAGGGATTGTGCCTCATATTGAATAACCACTTTTTAAAGTCCCACAGTGACCAAAATTGCCATTTTTACAGACTTTTCCTCCTACTCAGAAGATTCTATTTCGACCAATTTCTGGCAGAAAAAATGACTCTAAACAACTCATCTTAGTTCCAAACATGATAATTTACATTTAACAGTCGTTTACAGTCAAAAGAGAAAACATTAAAAATGACAATTTTTGACCATCTGGTGAAAGTTCGACAGGTCCAGTCATCGTTTTTCATCCAAAAATCGATTTTTTCAACTGTTGAAAAAATGATTCAAAATGTCAAATGGATTGTGCCTCATGTTGAATAAATACTTTTTGAAGCCCCACAGTTACCAAAATTGCCATTTTTACAGACTTTTCCTCCTACTCAGAAGCTTCTATTTCTACCAGTTTCGGTCAAAAATGACTCTAAACACACTCATTTTAGTTCCAAACATGATAATTCACATTTAAAAGTCATTGCAGTCAAAAGAGAAAACATAAAAAAATGACCATTTCTGACCATTTGGAGAAAGTTCGACAGGTCCAGGGTCATCGTTTTTCATCAAAAAATTAATTTTTTGAACTGTTGAAAAAATGATTCAAAATGTCAAATGGATTGTGCCTCATGTTGAATACCCACTTTTTAAAGCCCCACAGTGACCAAAATTGCCATTTAACAGACTTTTCCTCCTACTCAGAAGCTTCTATTTCGACCAATTTCTGGCAGAAAAATTACTTTAAACAACGCATTTTAGTTCCAAACATGATAATTCACATTTAACAGTTGTTTACAGTCAAAAGAGAATACAATAAAAAATGACCATTACTGACCATCTGGAGAAAGTTCGACAGGTCCCGGGTCATCGTTTTTCATCAAAAAATTATTTTTTAACTGTTGAAAAAATTATCCAAAATGTCAAATGGATTGTGCCTCATGTTGAATAAACACTTTTTGAAGTCCCACAGTAACCAAAATTGCCATTTTTACAGACTATTCCTCCTACTCAGAAGTTTCTATTTCGACCAATTTCAGGCAAAAAATTACTCTAAATACACTCATTTTAGTTCCAAACATGATAATTCACATTTAATAGTCATTTAGAGTCAAAAGAGAAAACAATAAAAAAATTACCATTTCTGACCATCTGGAGAAAGTTCGACAGGTCCGGGGTCATCGTTTTTCATCAGAAAATTTATTTTTTAAACTGTTGAAAAAATGATTCAAAATGTCAAAGGGATTGTGCCTCATATTAAATAACCACTTTTTAAAGCCCCACAGTGACCAAAATTGCCAATTTACAGACTTTTCCTCCTACTCAGAAGCTTCTATTTCGACCAATTTCTGGCAAAAAATGACTCTAAACACACTCATTTTAGTTCCAAACATGATAATTCACATTTAATAATAATTTACAGTCAAAAGAGAAAACATTAAAAAATGACCATTTCTGACCATCTGGAGAAAGTTCGACAGGTCCGGGGTCATCGTTTTTCATCAAAAAATCTATTTTTTCAAATGTAGAAAAAATTATTCAAAATGTCAAATGGATTGTGCCTCATGTTGAATACCCACTTTTTAAAGCCCCACAGTGACCAAAATTGCCATTTTTACAGACTGTTCCTCCTACTCAGAAGCTTCTATTTCTACCAATTTCTGGCAGAAAAATGACTCTAAAGAACACATTTTAGTTCCATACATGATAATGCACATTTAATAGTCGTTTACAGTCAAAAGAGAAAACATTAAAAAATGACCATTTCTGACCATCTGGAGAAAGTTCGACAGGTCCGGGGTCATCGTTTTTCATCAAAAAATCTATTTTTTCAAATGTAGAAAAAATTATTCAAAATGTCAAATGGATTGTGCCTCATGTTGAATAACCACTTTTTAAAGCCCCACAGTGACCAAAATTGCCATTTTTACAGACTTTTCCTCCTACTCAGAAGCTTCTATTTCTACCAATTTCTGGCAGAAAAATGACTCTAAAGAACACATTTTAGTTCCATACATGATAATGCACATTTAATAGTCGTTTACAGTCAAAAGAGAAAACATTAAAAAATGACCATTTCTGACCATCTGGAGAAAGTTCGACAGGTCCGGGGTCATCGTTTTTCATCAAAAAATCTATTTTTTCAAATGTAGAAAAAATTATTCAAAATGTCAAATGGATTGTGCCTCATGTTGAATAACCACTTTTTAAAGCCCCACAGTGACCAAAATTGCAATTTTTACAGACTTTTCCTCCTACTCAGAAGCTTCTATTTCTACCAATTTCTGGCAGAAAAATTACTCTAAACAACACATTTTAGTTCCATACATGATAATTCACATTTAATAGTCGTTTACAGTCGAAAGAGAAAACATTAAAAACTGACCATTTCTGACCATCTGGAGAAAGTTCGACAGGTCCCGGGTCATCGTTTATCATCAAAAAATTTATATTTTTGAACTGTTGAAAAAATGATTCAAAATGTCAAAGGGATTGTGCCTCATATTGAATAACCACTTTTTAAAGTCCCACAGTGACCAAAATTGCCATTTTTACAGACTTTTCCTCCTACTCAGAAGATTCTATTTCGACCAATTTCTGGCAGAAAAAATGACTCTAAACAACTCATCTTAGTTCCAAACATGATAATTTACATTTAACAGTCGTTTACAGTCAAAAGAGAAAACATTAAAAATGACAATTTTTGACCATCTGGTGAAAGTTCGACAGGTCCAGGGTCATCGTTTTTCATCCAAAAATCGATTTTTTCAACTGTTGAAAAAATGATTCAAAATGTCAAATGGATTGTGCCTCATGTTGAATAAATACTTTTTGAAGCCCCACAGTTACCAAAATTGCCATTTTTACAGACTTTTCCTCCTACTCAGAAGCTTCTATTTCTACCAGTTTCTGGCAAAAATGACTCTAAACACACTCATTTTAGTTCCAAACATGATAATTCACATTTAACAGTTGTTTACAGTCAAAAGAGAATACAAAAAAAAATGACCAATACTGACCATCTGGAGAAAGTTCGACAGGTCCGGGGTCATCGTTTTTCATCAAAAAAATTATTTTTTTAACTGTTGAAAAAATGATTCAAAATGTCAAATGGATTGTGCCTCATGTTGAATACCCACTTTTTAAAGCCCCACAGTGACCAAAATTGCCATTTTAACAGACTTTTCCTCCTACTCAGAAGCTTCTATTTTTACCAATTTCTGGCAGAAAAAATGACTCTAAACAACTCATTTTAGTTCCAAACATGATAATTTACATTTAACAGTAGTTTACAGTCAAAAGAGAAAACATTAACAATGACAATTTTTGACCATCTGGTGAAAGTTCGACAGGTCCAGGGTCATCGTTTTTCATCCAAAAATTATTTTTTAACTGTTGAAAAAATTATCCAAAATGTCAAATGGATTCTGCCTCATGTTGAATAAACACTTTTTGAAGTCCCACAGTAACCAAAATTGCCATTTTTACAGACTATTCCTCCTACTCAGAAGCTTCTATTTCGACCAATTTCAGGCAAACAATTACTCTAAACACACTCATTTTAGTTCCAAACATGATAATTTACATTTAACAGTCGTTTACAGTCAAAAGAGAAAACATTAAAAATGACAATTTTTGACCATCTAGTGAAAGTTCGACAGGTCCGGGGTCATCGTTTTTCATCAAGAAATAGATTTTTTCTACTGTTGAAAAAATGATTCAAAATGTCAAATGGATTGTGCCTCATGTTGAATAAATGCTTTTTGAAGCCCCACAGTGACCAAAATTGCCA
The DNA here is from genome assembly GCF_964261635.1 of Lissotriton helveticus. Taxonomy (NCBI): domain Eukaryota; kingdom Metazoa; phylum Chordata; class Amphibia; order Caudata; family Salamandridae; genus Lissotriton; species Lissotriton helveticus. The sequence goes on along the minus strand of NC_136063.1, from coordinate 1,077,562,048 downwards.
TTTTTACAGACTTTTCCTCCTACTCAGAAGCTTCTATTTTGACCAATTTCAGGAAGAAAAATGACTCTAAACACTTATTTTAGTTCCAAACGTGATAATTCACATTTAACAGTCATTTACAGTCAAAAGAGAAAACATTAAAAAATGACCATTTCTGACCATCTGGAGAAAGTTCGACAGGTCCGGGGTCATCGTTTTTCATCAAAAAATTAATTTTTTGAACTGTTGAAAAAATTATTCAAAATGTCAAATGGATGGTGCCTCCTGTTGAATACCCACTTTTTAAAGCCCTACAGTGACCAAAATTGCCATTTTAGCAGACTTTTCCTCCTACTCAGAAGCTTCTATTTTGACCAATTTCTGGAAGAAAAATTACTCTAAACAACTCATTTTAGTTCCAAACATAATAATTCACATTTAACAGTTGTTTACAGTCAAAAGAGAAAACAATAAAAAAATGACAATTTCTGACCATCTGGAGAAAGTTCGACAGGTCCGGGGTCATCGTTTTTCATCAAAAAATTCATTTTTTTTAACTGTTGAAAAAATGATTCAAAATGTCAAAGGGATTGTGCCTCATGTTGAATAACCACTTTTTAAAGCCCCACAGTGACCAAAATTGCCATTTTTGCAGACTTTTCCTCCTACTCAGAAGCTTCTCTTTCTACCAATTTCTGGCAGAAAAATGACTCTAAACAACACATTTTAGTTCCATATATGATAATGCACATTTAATAGTTGTTTACAGTCAAAAGAGAAAACATTAAAAAATGACAATTTCTGACCATCTGGAGAAAGTTCGACAGGTCCGGGGTCATCGTTTTTCATCAAAAAATCTATTTTTTCAAATGTAGAAAAAATTATTCAAAATGTCAAATGGATTGTGCCTCATGTTGAATAACCACTTTTTAAAGCCCCACAGTGACCAAAATTGCCATTTTTACAGACTTTTCCTCCTACTCAGAAGCTTCTATTTCTACCAATTTCTGGCAGAAAAATTACTCTAAACAACACATTTTAGTTCCATACATGATAATTCACATTTAATAGTCGTTTACAGTCGAAAGAGAAAACATTAAAAACTGACCATTTCTGACCATCTGGAGAAAGTTCGACAGGTCCCGGGTCATCGTTTATCATCAAAAAATTTATATTTTTGAACTGTTGAAAAAATGATTCAAAATGTCAAAGGGATTGTGCCTCATATTGAATAACCACTTTTTAAAGTCCCACAGTGACCAAAATTGCCATTTTTACAGACTTTTCCTCCTACTCAGAAGATTCTATTTCGACCAATTTCTGGCAGAAAAAATGACTCTAAACAACTCATCTTAGTTCCAAACATGATAATTTACATTTAACAGTCGTTTACAGTCAAAAGAGAAAACATTAAAAATGACAATTTTTGACCATCTGGTGAAAGTTCGACAGGTCCAGGGTCATCGTTTTTCATCCAAAAATCGATTTTTTCAACTGTTGAAAAAATGATTCAAAATGTCAAATGGATTGTGCCTCATGTTGAATAAATACTTTTTGAAGCCCCACAGTTACCAAAATTGCCATTTTTACAGACTTTTCCTCCTACTCAGAAGCTTCTATTTCTACCAGTTTCTGGCAAAAATGACTCTAAACACACTCATTTTAGTTCCAAACATGATAATTCACATTTAACAGTTGTTTACAGTCAAAAGAGAATACAAAAAAAAATTACCAATACTGACCATCTGGAGAAAGTTCGACAGGTCCGGGGTCATCGTTTTTCATCAAAAAAATTATTTTTTTAACTGTTGAAAAAATGATTCAAAATGTCAAATGGATTGTGCCTCATGTTGAATACCCACTTTTTAAAGCCCCACAGTGACCAAAATTGCCATTTTAACAGACTTTTCCTCCTACTCAGAAGCTTCTATTTTTACCAATTTCTGGCAGAAAAAATGACTCTAAACAACTCATTTTAGTTCCAAACATGATAATTTACATTTAACAGTAGTTTACAGTCAAAAGAGAAAACATTAACAATGACAATTTTTGACCATCTGGTGAAAGTTCGACAGGTCCAGGGTCATCGTTTTTCATCCAAAAATTATTTTTTAACTGTTGAAAAAATTATCCAAAATGTCAAATGGATTCTGCCTCATGTTGAATAAACACTTTTTGAAGTCCCACAGTAACCAAAATTGCCATTTTTACAGACTATTCCTCCTACTCAGAAGCTTCTATTTCGACCAATTTCAGGCAAACAATTACTCTAAACACACTCATTTTAGTTCCAAACATGATAATTTACATTTAACAGTCGTTTACAGTCAAAAGAGAAAACATTAAAAATGACAATTTTGAACCATCTAGTGAAAGTTCGGCAGGTCCGGGGTCATCGTTTTTCATCAAGAAATAGATTTTTTCTACTGTTGAAAAAATGATTCAAAATGTCAAATGGATTGTGCCTCATGTTGAATAAATGCTTTTTGAAGCCCCACAGTGACCAAAATTGCCATTTTTACAGACTTTTCCTCCTACTCAGAAGCTTCTATTTTGACCAATTTCAGGAAGAAAAATGACTCTAAACACTTATTTTAGTTCCAAACGTGATAATTCACATTTAACAGTCATTTACAGTCAAAAGAGAAAACATTAAAAAATGACCATTTCTGACCATCTGGAGAAAGTTCGACAGGTCCGGGGTCATCGTTTTTCATCAAAAAATTAATTTTTTGAACTGTTGAAAAAATTATTCAAAATGTCAAATGGATGGTGCCTCCTGTTGAATACCCACGTTTTAAAGCCCTACAGTGACCAAAATTGCCATTTTAGCAGACTTTTCCTCCTACTCAGAAGCTTCTATTTTGACCAATTTCTGGAAGAAAAATTACTCTAAACAACTCATTTTAGTTCCAAACATAATAATTCACATTTAACAGTTGTTTACAGTCAAAAGAGAAAACAATAAAAAAATGACAATTTCTGACCATCTGGAGAAAGTTCGACAGGTCCGGGGTCATCGTTTTTCATCAAAAAATTCATTTTTTTGAACTGTTGAAAAAATGATTCAAAATGTCAAATGGATTGTGCCTCATGTTGAATAACCACTTTTTAAAGCCCCACAGTGACCAAAATTGCCATTTTTACAGACTTTTCCTCCTACTCAGAAGCTTCTATTTCTACCAATTTCTGGCAGAAAAATTACTCTAAACAACACATTTTAGTTCCATACATGATAATTCACATTTAATAGTCGTTTACAGTCGAAAGAGAAAACATTAAAAACTGACCATTTCTGACCATCTGGAGAAAGTTCGACAGGTCCGGGGTCATCGTTTATCATCAAAAAATTTATATTTTTAAACTGTTGAAAAAATGATTCAAAATGTCAAAGGGATTGTGCCTCATATTGAATAACCACTTTTTAAAGCCCCACGGTGACCAAAATTGCCATTTTTACAGACTTTTCCTCCTACTCAGAAGATTCTATTTCTACCAGTTTCTGGCAAAAATGACTCTAAACACACTCATTTTAGTTCCAAACATGATAATTCACATTTAAAAGTCATTGCAGTCAAAAGAGAAAACATAAAAAAATGACCATTTCTGACCATTTGGAGAAAGTTCGACAGGTCCAGGGTCATCGTTTTTCATCAAAAAATTAATTTTTTGAAGTGTTGAAAAAATGATTCAAAATGTCAAATGGATTGTGCCTCATGTTGAATACCCACTTTTTAAAGCCCCACAGTGACCAAAATTGCCATTTAACAGACTTTTCCTCCTACTCAGAAGCTTCTATTTCGACCAATTTCTGGCAGAAAAATTACTTTAAACAACGCATTTTAGTTCCAAACATGATAATTCACATTTAACAGTTGTTTACAGTGAAAAGAGAATACAATAAAAAATGACCATTACTGACCATCTGGAAAAAGTTCGACAGGTCCGGGGTCATCGTTTTTCATCAATAAATGTATTTTTTTAACTGTTGAAAAAATGATTCAAAATGTCAAATGGATTGTGCCTCATGTTGAATAACCACTTTTTAAAGCCCCACAGTGACCAAAATTGCCATTTTTGCAGACTTTTCCTCCTACTCAGAAGCTTCTCTTTCGACCAATTTCTGGCAGAAAAATTACTCTAAACAACTCATTTTAGTTCCAAACATAATAATTCACATTTAACAGTTGTTTACAGTCAAAAGAGAAAACAATAAAAAAATGACAATTTCTGACCATCTGGAGAAAGTTCGACAGGTCCGGGGTCATCGTTTTTCATCAAAAAATTCATTTTTTTGAACTGTTGAAAAAATGATTCAAAATGTCAAAGGGATTGTGCCTCATGTTGAATAACCACTTTTTAAAGCCCCACAGTGACCAAAATTTTTATTTTTGCAGACTTTTCCTCCTACTCAGAAGCTTCTCTTTTTACCAATTTCTGGCAGAAAAATGACTCTAAACAACACATTTTAGTTCCATATATGATAATGCACATTTAATAGTTGTTTACAGTCAAAAGAGAAAACATTAAAAAATGACAATTTCTGACCATCTGGAGAAAGTTCGACAGGTCCGGGGTCATCGTTTTTCATCAAAAAATCTATTTTTTCAAATGTAGAAAAAGTTATTCAAAATGTCAAATGGATTGTGCCTCATGTTGAATAACCACTTTTTAAAGCCCCACAGTGACCAAAATTGCCATTTTTACAGACTTTTCCTCCTACTCAGAAGCTTCTATTTCTACCAATTTCTGGCAGAAAAATAACTCTAAACAACACATTTTAGTTCCATACATGATAATTCACATTTAATAGTCGTTTACAGTCGAAAGAGAAAACATTAAAAACTGACCATTTCTGACCATCTGGAGAAAGTTCGACAGGTCCCGGGTCATCGTTTATCATCAAAAAATTTATATTTTTGAACTGTTGAAAAAATGATTCAAAATGTCAAAGGGATTGTGCCTCATATTGAATAACCACTTTTTAAAGTCCCACAGTGACCAAAATTGCCATTTTTACAGACTTTTCCTCCTACTCAGAAGATTCTATTTCGACCAATTTCTGGCAGAAAAAATGACTCTAAACAACTCATCTTAGTTCCAAACATGATAATTTACAATTAACAGTTGTTTACAGTCAAAAGAGAAAACATTAAAAATGACAATTTTTGACCATCTGGTGAAAGTTCGACAGGTCCAGGGTCATCGTTTTTCATCCAAAAATCGATTTTTTCAACTGTTGAAAAAATGATTCAAAATGTCAAATGGATTGTGCCTCATGTTGAATAAATACTTTTTGAAGCCCCACAGTTACCAAAATTGCCATTTTTACAGACTTTTCCTCCTACTCAGAAGCTTCTATTTCTACCAGTTTCGGTCAAAAATGACTCTAAACACACTCATTTTAGTTCCAAACATGATAATTCACATTTAAAAGTCATTGCAGTCAAAAGAGAAAACATAAAAAAATGACCATTTCTGACCATTTGGAGAAAGTTCGACAGGTCCAGGGTCATCGTTTTTCATCAAAAAATTAATTTTTTGAACTGTTGAAAAAATGATTCAAAATGTCAAATGGATTGTGCCTCATGTTGAATACCCACTTTTTAAAGCCCCACAGTGACCAAAATTGCCATTTAACAGACTTTTCCTCCTACTCAGAAGCTTCTATTTCGACCAATTTCTGGCAGAAAAATTACTTTAAACAACGCATTTTAGTTCCAAACATGATAATTCACATTTAACAGTTGTTTACAGTCAAAAGAGAATACAATAAAAAATGACCATTACTGACCATCTGGAGAAAGTTCGACAGGTCGCGGGTCATCGTTTTTCATCAAAAAATTATTTTTTAACTGTTGAAAAAATTATCCAAAATGTCAAATGGATTGTGCCTCATGTTGAATAAACACTTTTTGAAGTCCCACAGTAACCAAAATTGCCATTTTTACAGACTATTCCTCCTACTCAGAAGTTTCTATTTCGACCAATTTCAGGCAAAAAATTACTCTAAATACACTCATTTTAGTTCCAAACATGATAATTCACATTTAATAGTCATTTAGAGTCAAAAGAGAAAACAATAAAAAAATTACCATTTCTGACCATCTGGAGAAAGTTCGACAGGTCCGGGGTCATCGTTTTTCATCAGAAAATTTATTTTTTAAACTGTTGAAAAAATGATTCAAAATGTCAAAGGGATTGTGCCTCATATTAAATAACCACTTTTTAAAGCCCCACAGTGACCAAAATTGCCAATTTACAGACTTTTCCTCCTACTCAGAAGCTTCTATTTCGACCAATTTCTGGCAAAAAATGACTCTAAACACACTCATTTTAGTTCCAATCATGATAATTCACATTTAATAATAATTTACAGTCAAAAGAGAAAACATTAAAAAATGACCATTTCTGACCATCTGGAGAAAGTTCGACAGGTCCGGGGTCATCGTTTTTCATCAAAAAATCTATTTTTTCAAATGTAGAAAAAATTATTCAAAATGTCAAATGGATTGTGCCTCATGTTGAATACCCACTTTTTAAAGCCCCACAGTGACCAAAATTGCCATTTTTACAGACTGTTCCTCCTACTCAGAAGCTTCTATTTCTACCAATTTCTGGCAGAAAAATGACTCTAAAGAACACATTTTAGTTCCATACATGATAATGCACATTTAATAGTCGTTTACAGTCAAAAGAGAAAACATTAAAAAATGACCATTTCTGACCATCTGGAGAAAGTTCGACAGGTCCGGGGTCATCGTTTTTCATCAAAAAATCTATTTTTTCAAATGTAGAAAAAATTATTCAAAATGTCAAATGGATTGTGCCTCATGTTGAATAACCACTTTTTAAAGCCCCACAGTGACCAAAATTGCCATTTTTACAGACTTTTCCTCCTACTCAGAAGCTTCTATTTCTACCAATTTCTGGCAGAAAAATGACTCTAAAGAACACATTTTAGTTCCATACATGATAATGCACATTTAATAGTCGTTTACAGTCAAAAGAGAAAACATTAAAAAATGACCATTTCTGACCATCTGGAGAAAGTTCGACAGGTCCGGGGTCATCGTTTTTCATCAAAAAATCTATTTTTTCAAATGTAGAAAAAATTATTCAAAATGTCAAATGGATTGTGCCTCATGTTGAATAACCACTTTTTAAAGCCCCACAGTGACCAAAATTGCAATTTTTACAGACTTTTCCTCCTACTCAGAAGCTTCTATTTCTACCAATTTCTGGCAGAAAAATTACTCTAAACAACACATTTTAGTTCCATACATGATAATTCACATTTAATAGTCGTTTACAGTCGAAAGAGAAAACATTAAAAACTGACCATTTCTGACCATCTGGAGAAAGTTCGACAGGTCCCGGGTCATCGTTTATCATCAAAAAATTTATATTTTTGAACTGTTGAAAAAATGATTCAAAATGTCAAAGGGATTGTGCCTCATATTGAATAACCACTTTTTAAAGTCCCACAGTGACCAAAATTGCCATTTTTACAGACTTTTCCTCCTACTCAGAAGATTCTATTTCGACCAATTTCTGGCAGAAAAAATGACTCTAAACAACTCATCTTAGTTCCAAACATGATAATTTACATTTAACAGTCGTTTACAGTCAAAAGAGAAAACATTAAAAATGACAATTTTTGACCATCTGGTGAAAGTTCGACAGGTCCAGGGTCATCGTTTTTCATCCAAAAATCGATTTTTTCAACTGTTGAAAAAATGATTCAAAATGTCAAATGGATTGTGCCTCATGTTGAATAAATACTTTTTGAAGCCCCACAGTTACCAAAATTGCCATTTTTACAGACTTTTCCTCCTACTCAGAAGCTTCTATTTCTACCAGTTTCTGGCAAAAATGACTCTAAACACACTCATTTTAGTTCCAAACATGATAATTCACATTTAACAGTTGTTTACAGTCAAAAGAGAATACAAAAAAAAATGACCAATACTGACCATCTGGAGAAAGTTCGACAGGTCCGGGGTCATCGTTTTTCATCAAAAAAATTATTTTTTTAACTGTTGAAAAAATGATTCAAAATGTCAAATGGATTGTGCCTCATGTTGAATACCCACTTTTTAAAGCCCCACAGTGACCAAAATTGCCATTTTAACAGACTTTTCCTCCTACTCAGAAGCTTCTATTTTTACCAATTTCTGGCAGAAAAAATGACTCTAAACAACTCATTTTAGTTCCAAACATGATAATTTACATTTAACAGTAGTTTACAGTCAAAAGAGAAAACATTAACAATGACAATTTTTGACCATCTGGTGAAAGTTCGACAGGTCCAGGGTCATCGTTTTTCATCCAAAAATTATTTTTTAACTGTTGAAAAAATTATCCAAAATGTCAAATGGATTCTGCCTCATGTTGAATAAACACTTTTTGAAGTCCCACAGTAACCAAAATTGCCATTTTTACAGACTATTCCTCCTACTCAGAAGCTTCTATTTCGACCAATTTCAGGCAAACAATTACTCTAAACACACTCATTTTAGTTCCAAACATGATAATTTACATTTAACAGTCGTTTACAGTCAAAAGAGAAAACATTAAAAATGACAATTTTGAACCATCTAGTGAAAGTTCGGCAGGTCCGGGGTCATCGTTTTTCATCAAGAAATAGATTTTTTCTACTGTTGAAAAAATGATTCAAAATGTCAAATGGATTGTGCCTCATGTTGAATAAATGCTTTTTGAAGCCCCACAGTGACCAAAATTGCCATTTTTACAGACTTTTCCTCCTACTCAGAAGCTTCTATTTTGACCAATTTCAGGAAGAAAAATGACTCTAAACACTTATTTTAGTTCCAAACGTGATAATTCACATTTAACAGTCATTTACAGTCAAAAGAGAAAACATTAAAAAATGACCATTTCTGACCATCTGGAGAAAGTTCGACAGGTCCGGGGTCATCGTTTTTCATCAAAAAATTAATTTTTTGAACTGTTGAAAAAATTATTCAAAATGTCAAATGGATGGTGCCTCCTGTTGAATACCCACGTTTTAAAGCCCTACAGTGACCAAAATTGCCATTTTAGCAGACTTTTCCTCCTACTCAGAAGCTTCTATTTTGACCAATTTCTGGAAGAAAAATTACTCTAAACAACTCATTTTAGTTCCAAACATAATAATTCACATTTAACAGTTGTTTACAGTCAAAAGAGAAAACAATAAAAAAATGACAATTTCTGACCATCTGGAGAAAGTTCGACAGGTCCGGGGTCATCGTTTTTCATCAAAAAATTCATTTTTTTGAACTGTTGAAAAAATGATTCAAAATGTCAAATGGATTGTGCCTCATGTTGAATAACCACTTTTTAAAGCCCCACAGTGACCAAAATTGCCATTTTTACAGACTTTTCCTCCTACTCAGAAGCTTCTATTTCTACCAATTTCTGGCAGAAAAATTACTCTAAACAACACATTTTAGTTCCATACATGATAATTCACATTTAATAGTCGTTTACAGTCGAAAGAGAAAACATTAAAAACTGACCATTTCTGACCATCTGGAGAAAGTTCGACAGGTCCGGGGTCATCGTTTATCATCAAAAAATTTATATTTTTAAACTGTTGAAAAAATGATTCAAAATGTCAAAGGGATTGTGCCTCATATTGAATAACCACTTTTTAAAGCCCCACGGTGACCAAAATTGCCATTTTTACAGACTTTTCCTCCTACTCAGAAGATTCTATTTCTACCAGTTTCTGGCAAAAATGACTCTAAACACACTCATTTTAGTTCCAAACATGATAATTCACATTTAAAAGTCATTGCAGTCAAAAGAGAAAACATAAAAAAATGACCATTTCTGACCATTTGGAGAAAGTTCGACAGGTCCAGGGTCATCGTTTTTCATCAAAAAATTAATTTTTTGAAGTGTTGAAAAAATGATTCAAAATGTCAAATGGATTGTGCCTCATGTTGAATACCCACTTTTTAAAGCCCCACAGTGACCAAAATTGCCATTTAACAGACTTTTCCTCCTACTCAGAAGCTTCTATTTCGACCAATTTCTGGCAGAAAAATTACTTTAAACAACGCATTTTAGTTCCAAACATGATAATTCACATTTAACAGTTGTTTACAGTGAAAAGAGAATACAATAAAAAATGACCATTACTGACCATCTGGAAAAAGTTCGACAGGTCCGGGGTCATCGTTTTTCATCAATAAATGTATTTTTTTAACTGTTGAAAAAATGATTCAAAATGTCAAATGGATTGTGCCTCATGTTGAATAACCACTTTTTAAAGCCCCACAGTGACCAAAATTGCCATTTTTGCAGACTTTTCCTCCTACTCAGAAGCTTCTCTTTCGACCAATTTCTGGCAGAAAAATTACTCTAAACAACTCATTTTAGTTCCAAACATAATAATTCACATTTAACAGTTGTTTACAGTCAAAAGAGAAAACAATAAAAAAATGACAATTTCTGACCATCTGGAGAAAGTTCGACAGGTCCGGGGTCATCGTTTTTCATCAAAAAATTCATTTTTTTGAACTGTTGAAAAAATGATTCAAAATGTCAAAGGGATTGTGCCTCATGTTGAATAACCACTTTTTAAAGCCCCACAGTGACCAAAATTGCCATTTTTGCAGACTTTTCCTCCTACTCAGAAGCTTCTCTTTCTACCAATTTCTGGCAGAAAAATGACTCTAAACAACACATTTTAGTTCCATATATGATAATGCACATTTAATAGTTGTTTACAGTCAAAAGAGAAAACATTAAAAAATGACAATTTCTGACCATCTGGAGAAAGTTCGACAGGTCCGGGGTCATCGTTTTTCATCAAAAAATCTATTTTTTCAAATGTAGAAAAAGTTATTCAAAATGTCAAATGGATTGTGCCTCATGTTGAATAACCACTTTTTAAAGCCCCACAGTGACCAAAATTGCCATTTTTACAGACTTTTCCTCCTACTCAGAAGCTTCTATTTCTACCAATTTCTGGCAGAAAAATAACTCTAAACAACACATTTTAGTTCCATACATGATAATTCACATTTAATAGTCGTTTACAGTCGAAAGAGAAAACATTAAAAACTGACCATTTCTGACCATCTGGAGAAAGTTCGACAGGTCCCGGGTCATCGTTTATCATCAAAAAATTTATATTTTTGAACTGTTGAAAAAATGATTCAAAATGTCAAAGGGATTGTGCCTCATATTGAATAACCACTTTTTAAAGTCCCACAGTGACCAAAATTGCCATTTTTACAGACTTTTCCTCCTACTCAGAAGATTCTATTTCGACCAATTTCTGGCAGAAAAAATGACTCTAAACAACTCATCTTAGTTCCAAACATGATAATTTACATTTAACAGTTGTTTACAGTCAAAAGAGAAAACATTAAAAATGACAATTTTTGACCATCTGGTGAAAGTTCGACAGGTCCAGGGTCATCGTTTTTCATCCAAAAATCGATTTTTTCAACTGTTGAAAAAATGATTCAAAATGTCAAATGGATTGTGCCTCATGTTGAATAAATACTTTTTGAAGCCCCACAGTTACCAAAATTGCCATTTTTACAGACTTTTCCTCCTACTCAGAAGCTTCTATTTCTACCAGTTTCGGTCAAAAATGACTCTAAACACACTCATTTTAGTTCCAAACATGATAATTCACATTTAAAAGTCATTGCAGTCAAAAGAGAAAACATAAAAAAATGACCATTTCTGACCATTTGGAGAAAGTTCGACAGGTCCAGGGTCATCGTTTTTCATCAAAAAATTAATTTTTTGAACTGTTGAAAAAATGATTCAAAATGTCAAATGGATTGTGCCTCATGTTGAATACCCACTTTTTAAAGCCCCACAGTGACCAAAATTGCCATTTAACAGACTTTTCCTCCTACTCAGAAGCTTCTATTTCGACCAATTTCTGGCAGAAAAATTACTTTAAACAACGCATTTTAGTTCCAAACATGATAATTCACATTTAACAGTTGTTTACAGTCAAAAGAGAATACAATAAAAAATGACCATTACTGACCATCTGGAGAAAGTTCGACAGGTCGCGGGTCATCGTTTTTCATCAAAAAATTATTTTTTAACTGTTGAAAAAATTATCCAAAATGTCAAATGGATTGTGCCTCATGTTGAATAAACACTTTTTGAAGTCCCACAGTAACCAAAATTGCCATTTTTACAGACTATTCCTCCTACTCAGAAGTTTCTATTTCGACCAATTTCAGGCAAAAAATTACTCTAAATACACTCATTTTAGTTCCAAACATGATAATTCACATTTAATAGTCATTTAGAGTCAAAAGAGAAAACAATAAAAAAATTACCATTTCTGACCATCTGGAGAAAGTTCGACAGGTCCGGGGTCATCGTTTTTCATCAGAAAATTTATTTTTTAAACTGTTGAAAAAATGATTCAAAATGTCAAAGGGATTGTGCCTCATATTAAATAACCACTTTTTAAAGCCCCACAGTGACCAAAATTGCCAATTTACAGACTTTTCCTCCTACTCAGAAGCTTCTATTTCGACCAATTTCTGGCAAAAAATGACTCTAAACACACTCATTTTAGTTCCAAACATGATAATTCACATTTAATAATAATTTACAGTCAAAAGAGAAAACATTAAAAAATGACCATTTCTGACCATCTGGAGAAAGTTCGACAGGTCCGGGGTCATCGTTTTTCATCAAAAAATCTATTTTTTCAAATGTAGAAAAAATTATTCAAAATGTCAAATGGATTGTGCCTCATGTTGAATACCCACTTTTTAAAGCCCCACAGTGACCAAAATTGCCATTTTTACAGACTGTTCCTCCTACTCAGAAGCTTCTATTTCTACCAATTTCTGGCAGAAAAATGACTCTAAAGAACACATTTTAGTTCCATACATGATAATGCACATTTAATAGTCATTTACAGTCAAAAGAGAAAACATTAAAAAATGACCATTTCTGACCATCTGGAGAAAGTTCGACAGGTCCGGGGTCATCGTTTTTCATCAAAAAATCTATTTTTTCAAATGTAGAAAAAATTATTCAAAATGTCAAATGGATTGTGCCTCATGTTGAATAACCACTTTTTAAAGCCCCACAGTGACCAAAATTGCCATTTTTACAGACTTTTCCTCCTACTCAGAAGCTTCTATTTCTACCAATTTCTGGCAGAAAAATGACTCTAAAGAACACATTTTAGTTCCATACATGATAATGCACATTTAATAGTCGTTTACAGTCAAAAGAGAAAACATTAAAAAATGACCATTTCTGACCATCTGGAGAAAGTTCGACAGGTCCGGGGTCATCGTTTTTCATCAAAAAATCCATTTTTTCAAATGTAGAAAAAATTATTCAAAATGTCAAATGGATTGTGCCTCATGTTGAATAACCACTTTTTAAAGCCCCACAGTGACCAAAATTGCAATTTTTACAGACTTTTCCTCCTACTCAGAAGCTTCTATTTCTACCAATTTCTGGCAGAAAAATTACTCTAAACAACACATTTTAGTTCCATACATGATAATTCACATTTAATAGTCGTTTACAGTCGAAAGAGAAAACATTAAAAACTGACCATTTCTGACCATCTGGAGAAAGTTCGACAGGTCCCGGGTCATCGTTTATCATCAAAAAATTTATATTTTTGAACTGTTGAAAAAATGATTCAAAATGTCAAAGGGATTGTGCCTCATATTGAATAACCACTTTTTAAAGTCCCACAGTGACCAAAATTGCCATTTTTACAGACTTTTCCTCCTACTCAGAAGATTCTATTTCGACCAATTTCTGGCAGAAAAAATGACTCTAAACAACTCATCTTAGTTCCAAACATGATAATTTACATTTAACAGTCGTTTACAGTCAAAAGAGAAAACATTAAAAATGACAATTTTTGACCATCTGGTGAAAGTTCGACAGGTCCAGGGTCATCGTTTTTCATCCAAAAATCGATTTTTTCAACTGTTGAAAAAATGATTCAAAATGTCAAATGGATTGTGCCTCATGTTGAATAAATACTTTTTGAAGCCCCACAGTTACCAAAATTGCCATTTTTACAGACTTTTCCTCCTACTCAGAAGCTTCTATTTCTACCAGTTTCTGGCAAAAATGACTCTAAACACACTCATTTTAGTTCCAAACATGATAATTCACATTTAACAGTTGTTTACAGTCAAAAGAGAATACAAAAAAAAATGACCAATACTGACCATCTGGAGAAAGTTCGACAGGTCCGGGGTCATCGTTTTTCATCAAAAAAATTATTTTTTTAACTGTTGAAAAAATGATTCAAAATGTCAAATGGATTGTGCCTCATGTTGAATACCCACTTTTTAAAGCCCCACAGTGACCAAAATTGCCATTTTAACAGACTTTTCCTCCTACTCAGAAGCTTCTATTTTTACCAATTTCTGGCAGAAAAAATGACTCTAAACAACTCATTTTAGTTCCAAACATGATAATTTACATTTAACAGTAGTTTACAGTCAAAAGAGAAAACATTAACAATGACAATTTTTGACCATCTGGTGAAAGTTCGACAGGTCCAGGGTCATCGTTTTTCATCCAAAAATTATTTTTTAACTGTTGAAAAAATTATCCAAAATGTCAAATGGATTCTGCCTCATGTTGAATAAACACTTTTTGAAGTCCCACAGTAACCAAAATTGCCATTTTTACAGACTATTCCTCCTACTCAGAAGCTTCTATTTCGACCAATTTCAGGCAAACAATTACTCTAAACACACTCATTTTAGTTCCAAACATGATAATTTACATTTAACAGTCGTTTACAGTCAAAAGAGAAAACATTAAAAATGACAATTTTTGACCATCTAGTGAAAGTTCGACAGGTCCGGGGTCATCGTTTTTCATCAAGAAATAGATTTTTTCTACTGTTGAAAAAATGATTCAAAATGTCAAATGGATTGTGCCTCATGTTGAATAAATGCTTTTTGAAGCCCCACAGTGACCAAAATTGCCATTTTTACAGACTTTTCCTCCTACTCAGAAGCTTCTATTTTGACCAATTTCAGGAAGAAAAATGACTCTAAACACTTATTTTAGTTCCAAACGTGATAATTCACATTTAACAGTCATTTACAGTCAAAAGAGAAAACATTAAAAAATGACCATTTCTGACCATCTGGAGAAAGTTCGACAGGTCCGGGGTCATCGTTTTTCATCAAAAAATTAATTTTTTGAACTGTTGAAAAAATTATTCAAAATGTCAAATGGATGGTGCCTCCTGTTGAATACCCACTTTTTAAAGCCCTACAGTGACCAAAATTGCCATTTTAGCAGACTTTTCCTCCTACTCAGAAGCTTCTATTTTGACCAATTTCTGGAAGAAAAATTACTCTAAACAACTCATTTCAGTTCCAAACATAATAATTCACATTTAACAGTTGTTTACAGTCAAAAGAGAAAACAATAAAAAAATGACAATTTCTGACCATCTGGAGAAAGTTCGACAGGTCCGGGGTCATCGTTTTTCATCAAAAAATTCATTTTTTTTAACTGTTGAAAAAATGATTCAAAATGTCAAAGGGATTGTGCCTCATGTTGAATAACCACTTTTTAAAGCCCCACAGTGACCAAAATTGCCATTTTTGCAGACTTTTCCTCCTACTCAGAAGCTTCTCTTTCTACCAATTTCTGGCAGAAAAATGACTCTAAACAACACATTTTAGTTCCATATATGATAATGCACATTTAATAGTTGTTTACAGTCAAAAGAGAAAACATTAAAAAATGACAATTTCTGACCATCTGGAGAAAGTTCGACAGGTCCGGGGTCATCGTTTTTCATCAAAAAATCTATTTTTTCAAATGTAGAAAAAATTATTCAAAATGTCAAATGGATTGTGCCTCATGTTGAATAACCACTTTTTAAAGCCCCACAGTGACCAAAATTGCCATTTTTACAGACTTTTCCTCCTACTCAGAAGCTTCTATTTCTACCAATTTCTGGCAGAAAAATTACTCTAAACAACACATTTTAGTTCCATACATGATAATTCACATTTAATAGTCGTTTACAGTCGAAAGAGAAAACATTAAAAACTGACCATTTCTGACCATCTGGAGAAAGTTCGACAGGTCCCGGGTCATCGTTTATCATCAAAAAATTTATATTTTTAAACTGTTGAAAAAATGATTCAAAATGTCAAAGGGATTGTGCCTCATATTGAATAACCACTTTTTAAAGTCCCACAGTGACCAAAATTGCCATTTTTACAGACTTTTCCTCCTACTCAGAAGATTCTATTTCGACCAATTTCTGGCAGAAAAAATGACTCTAAACAACTCATCTTAGTTCCAAACATGATAATTTACATTTAACAGTCGTTTACAGTCAAAAGAGAAAACATTAAAAATGACAATTTTTGACCATCTGGTGAAAGTTCGACAGGTCCAGGGTCATCGTTTTTCATCCAAAAATCGATTTTTTCAACTGTTGAAAAAATGATTCAACATGTCAAATGGATTGTGCCTCATGTTGAATAAATACTTTTTGAAGCCCCACAGTTACCAAAATTGCCATTTTTACAGACTTTTCCTCCTACTCAGAAGCTTCTATTTCTACCAGTTTCTGGCAAAAATGACTCTAAACACACTCATTTTAGTTCCAAACATGATAATTCACATTTAACAGTTGTTTACAGTCAAAAGAGAATACAAAAAAAAATGACCAATACTGACCATCTGGAGAAAGTTCGACAGGTCCGGGGTCATCGTTTTTCATCAAAAAAATTATTTTTTTAACTGTTGAAAAAATGATTCAAAATGTCAAATGGATTGTGCCTCATGTTGAATACCCACTTTTTAAAGCCCCACAGTGACCAAAATTGCAATTTTAACAGACTTTTCCTCCTACTCAGAAGCTTCTATTTTTACCAATTTCTGGCAGAAAAAATGACTCTAAACAACTCATTTTAGTTCCAAACATGATAATTTACATTTAACAGTAGTTTACAGTCAAAAGAGAAAACATTAACAATGACAATTTTTGACCATCTGGTGAAAGTTCGACAGGTCCAGGGTCATCGTTTTTCATCCAAAAATTATTTTTTAACTGTTGAAAAAATTATCCAAAATGTCAAATGGATTCTGCCTCATGTTGAATAAACACTTTTTGAAGTCCCACAGTAACCAAAATTGCCATTTTTACAGACTATTCCTCCTACTTAGAAGCTTCTATTTCGACCAATTTCAGGCAAACAATTACTCTAAACACACTCATTTTAGTTCCAAACATGATAATTTACATTTAACAGTCGTTTACAGTCAAAAGAGAAAACATTAAAAATGACAATTTTGAACCATCTAGTGAAAGTTCGGCAGGTCCGGGGTCATCGTTTTTCATCAAGAAATAGATTTTTTCTACTGTTGAAAAAATGATTCAAAATGTCAAATGGATTGTGCCTCATGTTGAATAAATGCTTTTTGAAGCCCCACAGTGACCAAAATTGCCATTTTTACAGACTTTTCCTCCTACTCAGAAGCTTCTATTTTGACCAATTTCAGGAAGAAAAATGACTCTAAACACTTATTTTAGTTCCAAACGTGATAATTCACATTTAACAGTCATTTACAGTCAAAAGAGAAAACATTAAAAAATGACCATTTCTGACCATCTGGAGAAAGTTCGACAGGTCCGGGGTCATCGTTTTTCATCAAAAAATTAATTTTTTGAACTGTTGAAAAAATTATTCAAAATGTCAAATGGATGGTGCCTCCTGTTGAATACCCACGTTTTAAAGCCCTACAGTGACCAAAATTGCCATTTTAGCAGACTTTTCCTCCTACTCAGAAGCTTCTATTTTGACCAATTTCTGGAAGAAAAATTACTCTAAACAACTCATTTTAGTTCCAAACATAATAATTCACATTTAACAGTTGTTTACAGTCAAAAGAGAAAACAATAAAAAAATGACAATTTCTGACCATCTGGAGAAAGTTCGACAGGTCCGGGGTCATCGTTTTTCATCAAAAAATTCATTTTTTTGAACTGTTGAAAAAATGATTTAAAATGTCAAATGGATTGTGCCTCATGTTGAATAACCACTTTTTAAAGCCCCACAGTGATCAAAATTGCCATTTTTACAGACTTTTCCTCCTACTCAGAAGCTTCTATTTCTACCAATTTCTGGCAGAAAAATTACTCTAAACAACACATTTTAGTTCCATACATGATAATTCACATTTAATAGTCGTTTACAGTCGAAAGAGAAAACATTAAAAACTGACCATTTCTGACCATCTGGAGAAAGTTCGACAGGTCCGGGGTCATCGTTTATCATCAAAAAATATATATTTTTAAACTGTTGAAAAAATGATTCAAAATGTCAAAGGGATTGTGCCTCATATTGAATAACCACTTTTTAAAGCCCCACGGTGACCAAAATTGCCATTTTTACAGACTTTTCCTCCTACTCAGAAGATTCTATTTCTACCAGTTTCTGGCAAAAATGACTCTAAACACACTCATTTTAGTTCCAAACATGATAATTCACATTTAAAAGTCATTGCAGTCAAAAGAGAAAACATAAAAAAATGACCATTTCTGACCATTTGGAGAAAGTTCGACAGGTCCAGGGTCATCGTTTTTCATCAAAAAATTAATTTTTTGAAGTGTTGAAAAAATGATTCAAAATGTCAAATGGATTGTGCCTCATGTTGAATACCCACTTTTTAAAGCCCCACAGTGACCAAAATTGCCATTTAACAGACTTTTCCTCCTACTCAGAAGCTTCTATTTCGACCAATTTCTGGCAGAAAAATTACTTTAAACAACGCATTTTAGTTCCAAACATGATAATTCACATTTAACAGTTGTTTACAGTGAAAAGAGAATACAATAAAAAATGACCATTACTGACCATCTGGAAAAAGTTCGACAGGTCCGGGGTCATCGTTTTTCATCAATAAATGTATTTTTTTAACTGTTGAAAAAATGATTCAAAATGTCAAATGGATTGTGCCTCATGTTGAATAACCACTTTTTAAAGCCCCACAGTGACCAAAATTGCCATTTTTGCAGACTTTTCCTCCTACTCAGAAGCTTCTCTTTCGACCAATTTCTGGCAGAAAAATTACTCTAAACAACTCATTTTAGTTCCAAACATAATAATTCACATTTAACAGTTGTTTACAGTCAAAAGAGAAAACAATAAAAAAATGACAATTTCTGACCATCTGGAGAAAGTTCGACAGGTCCGGGGTCATCGTTTTTCATCAAAAAATTCATTTTTTTGAACTGTTGAAAAAATGATTCAAAATGTCAAAGGGATTGTGCCTCATGTTGAATAACCACTTTTTAAAGCCCCACAGTGACCAAAATTGCCATTTTTGCAGACTTTTCCTCCTACTCAGAAGCTTCTCTTTCTACCAATTTCTGGCAGAAAAATGACTCTAAACAACACATTTTAGTTCCATATATGATAATGCACATTTAATAGTTGTTTACAGTCAAAAGAGAAAACATTAAAAAATGACAATTTCTGACCATCTGGAGAAAGTTCGACAGGTCCGGGGTCATCGTTTTTCATCAAAAAATCTATTTTTTCAAATGTAGAAAAAGTTATTCAAAATGTCAAATGGATTGTGCCTCATGTTGAATAACCACTTTTTAAAGCCCCACAGTGACCAAAATTGCCATTTTTACAGACTTTTCCTCCTACTCAGAAGCTTCTATTTCTACCAATTTCTGGCAGAAAAATAACTCTAAACAACACATTTTAGTTCCATACATGATAATTCACATTTAATAGTCGTTTACAGTCGAAAGAGAAAACATTAAAAACTGACCATTTCTGACCATCTGGAGAAAGTTCGACAGGTCCCGGGTCATCGTTTATCATCAAAAATTTATATTTTTGAACTGTTGAAAAAATGATTCAAAATGTCAAAGGGATTGTGCCTCATATTGAATAACCACTTTTTAAAGCCCCACAGTGACCAAAATTGCCATTTGACAGACTTTTCCTCCTACTCAGAAGCTTCTATTTCGACCAATTTCTGGCAAAAAATGACTCTAAACACACTCATTTTAGTTCCAAACATGATAATTCACATTTAATAGTCATTTACAGTCAAAAGAGAAAACATTTAAAAAAATTACCATTTCTGACCATCTGGAGAAAGTTCGACAGGTCCGGGGATATCGTTTTTCATTCAAAAATTTATTTTTTGAACTGTTGAAAAAATGATTGAAAATGTCAAATGGATTGTGCCTCATGTTGAATACCCACTTTTTAAATCCCCACAGTGATCAAAATTGCCATTTTAACAGACTTTTCCTCCTACTCAGAAGCTTCTATTTCGACCAATTTCTGGCAGAAAAATGACTCTAAACAACTCATTTTAGTTCCAAACCTGATAATTTACATTTAACAGTCGTCTACCGTCAAAAGAGAAAACATTAAAAATGACAATTTTTGACCATCTGCTGAAAGTTCGACAGGTCCGGGGTCATCGTTTTTCATCAAAAAATTGATTTTTTCAACTGTTGAAAAAATGATTCAAAATGTCAAATGGATTGTGCCTCATGTTGAATACCCACTTTTTAAAGCCCCACAGTGACCAAAATTGCCATTTTAGCAGACTTTTCCTCCTACTCAGAATCTTCTATTTTGACCAATTTCTGTAAGAAAAATGACTCTAAATACTTATTTTAGTTCCAAACATGATAATTCACATTTAACAGTCATTTACAGTCAAAAGAGAAAACAATAAAACATGGCCATTTCTGACCATCTGGAGAAAGTTCAACAGGTCCGGGGTCATCGTTTTTCATCAAAAAATCTATTTTTTCAAATGTAGAAAAAATTATTCAAAATGACAAGTGGATTGTGCCTCATGTTGAAGACCCACTATTTAAAGCCCCACAGTGACCAAAATTGCCATTTTAACAGACTTTTCCTCCTACTCTGAAGCTTCTATTTCGACCAATTTCTGGCAGAAAAAATACTCTATACAACTCATTTTAGTTCCAAACATGATAATTCACATTTACCAGTTCTTTACAGTCAAAACAGAGTACAATAAAAAATGACCATTTCTAACCATCTGGAGAAAGTTCGACAGGTCCGGGGTCATCGTTTTTCATCAAAAAATCTATTTTTTCAAATGTAGAAAAAATTATTCAAACTGTCAAATGGATTGTGCCTCATGTTGAATAACCACTTTTTAAAGCCCCACAGTGAACAAAATTGCTATTTTAACAGACTTTTCCTCCTACTCAGAAGCTACTCTTTCGACCAATTTCTAGCAGAAAAATTACTCTAAACAACTCAATTTAGTTCCAAACATGATAATTCATATTTAACAGTTGTCTACAGTCAAAAGAGAAAACAATAAAAAAAAAAGACCATTTCTTACCATCTGGAGAAAGTTCGACAGGTCCGGGGATATAGTTTTTCATCAAAAAATGTATTTTTTGAACTGTTGAAAAAATGATTCAAAATGTCAAATGGATTGTGCCTCATGTTGAATACCCACTTTTCAAAGCCCCACAGTGACCAAAATTGCCATTTTAACAGACTTTTCCTCCTACTCAGAAGCTTCTATTTTTACCAATTTCTGGCAGAAAAAATGACTCTAAACAACTCATTTTAGTTCCAAACATGATAATTTACATTTAACAGTAGTTTACAGTCAAAAGAGAAAACATTAACAATGACAATTTTTGACCATCTGGTGAAAGTTCGACAGGTCCAGGGTCATCGTTTTTCATCCAAAAATTATTTTTTAACTGTTGAAAAAATTATCCAAAATGTCAAATGGATTCTGCCTCATGTTGAATAAACACTTTTTGAAGTCCCACAGTAACCAAAATTGCCATTTTTACAGACTATTCCTCCTACTCAGAAGCTTCTATTTCGACCAATTTCAGGCAAACAATTACTCTAAACACACTCATTTTAGTTCCAAACATGATAATTTACATTTAACAGTCGTTTACAGTCAAAAGAGAAAACATTAAAAATGACAATTTTTGACCATCTAGTGAAAGTTCGACAGGTCCGGGGTCATCGTTTTTCATCAAGAAATAGATTTTTTCTACTGTTGAAAAAATGATTCAAAATGTCAAATGGATTGTGCCTCATGTTGAATAAATGCTTTTTGAAGCCCCACAGTGACCAAAATTGCCATTTTTACAGACTTTTCCTCCTACTCAGAAGCTTCTATTTCGACCAATTTCTGGCAGAAAAATGCTCTAAACACTTATTTTAGTTCCAAACATGATAATTCACATTTAACCCATTCCATGCTCATGACGAAACGGTTCCGTCATGAGCGTCGGTTGGCCTGTGCTAATGACGGAACCGTTCCGTCATGAGTCCATAGGTTCTTTAGAACCTTCAGCACCGCAGCGGAATTCGCGCAGCGCTGAAGGGGTTAATAATCTTTTACAGTCAAAAGAGAAAACAATAAAACATGGCCATTTCTGACCATCTGGAGAAAGTTCAACAGGTCCGGGGTCATCGTTTTTCATCAAAAAAATCTATTTTTTCAAATGTAGAAAAAATTATTCAAAATGTCAAGTGGATTGTGCCTCATGTTGAATACCCACTTTTTAAAGCCCCACAGTGACCAAAAATGCCATTTTAACAGACTTTTCCCCGTACTCAGAAGCTTCTATTTTGACCAATTTCTGGCAGAAAAATGACTCTAAACACTTATTTTAGTTCCAAACATGATAATTCACATTTAATAATTATTTACAGTCAAAAGAGAAAACAATAAAACATGGCCATTTCTGACCATCTGGAGAAAGTTCAACAGGTCCGGGGTCATCGTTTTTCATCAAAAAATCCATTTTTTCAAATGTAGAAAAAAATATTCACAAAGTCAAATGGATTGTGCCTCATGTTGAATACCCACTTTTTAAAGCCCCACAGTGACCAAAATTGCCATTTAACAGACTTTTTCTCCTACTCAGAAGCTTCTCTTTAGACCAATTTCTGGCAGAAAAATTACTCTAAACAACTCAATTTAGTTCCAAACATGATAATTCACATTTAACAGTTGTCTACAGTCAAAAGAGAAAACAATAAAAAAATGACCATTTCTGACCATCTGGAGAAAGTTCGACAGGTCCGGGGTCATCGTTTTTCATCAAAAAATTAATTTTTTGAACTGTTGAAAAAATGATTCAAAATGTCAAATGGATTGTGCCTCATGTTGAATACCCACTTTTTAAAGCCCCACAGTGACCAAAATTGCCATTTAACAGACTTTTCCTCCTACTCAGAAACTTCTATTTCGACCAATTTCTGGCAGAAAAATTACTTTAAACAATGCATTTTAGTTCCAAACATGATAATTCACATTTACCAGTTGTTTACAGTCAAAAGAGAATACAATAAAACATGACCATTTCTGACCATCTGGAGAAAGTTCAACAGGTCCGGGGTCATCGTTTTTCATCCACAAATTATTTTTTTAACTGTTGAAAAAATTATCCAAAATGTCAAATGGATTGTGCCTCATGTTGAATACCCACTTTTTAAAGCTCCACAGTGACCAAAATTGCCATTTTAGCTGACTTTTCCGCCTACTCAGAAGCTTCTATTTCGACCAATTTCTGGCAGAAAAATGACTCTAAACACTTATTTTAGTTCCAAACATGATAATTCACATTTAATAATCTTTTACAGTCAAAAGAGAAAACAATAAAACATGGCCATTTCTGACCATCTGGAGAAAGTTCAACAGGTCCGGGGTCATCGTTTTTCATCAAAAAATCTATTTTTTCAAATGTAGAAAAAATTATTCAATATGTCAAATGGATTGTGCCTCATGTTGAATACCCACTTTTTAAAGCCCCACAGTGACCACAATTGCCATTTTTACAGACTTTTCCTCCTACTCAGAAGCTTCTATTTTGACCAATTTCTGGCAGAAAAATGACTCTAAACAACTCATTTTAGTTCCACACATGATAATTTACATTTAACACTCGTTTACAGTCAAAAGTGAAAACAATAAAACATGACCATTTCTGACCATCTGGAGAGAGTTCGACAGGTCCGGGGTCATCGTTTTTCATCAGAAAATTCATTTTGTGAACTGTTGACAAAATGATTCAAAATGTCAAATGGATTGGTCCTCATGTTGAATACCCACTTTTTAAAGCCCCACAATGACCAGAATTGCCATTTTTACAGACTTTTCCTACTATTCAGAAGCTTCTATTTCGACCAATTTCTGGCAGAAAAATAACTCTAAACAACTCATTTTAGTTCCAAACATGATAATTTACATTTAACAGTCGTTTACAGTCAAAAGAGAAAACACTAAAAATGACAATTTTTGACCATCTGCTGAAAGTTCGACAGGTCTGGGGTCATCGTTTTTCATCAAAAAATTGATTTTTTCAACTGTTGAAAAAATGATTCAAAATGTCAAATGGATTGTGCCTCATGTTGAATACCCACTTTTTAAAGCCCCACAGTGACCAAAATTGCCATTTTAGCAGACTTTTCCTCCTACTCAGAATCTTATATTTTGACCAATTTCTGGAAGAAAAATGACTCTAAATACTTATTTTAGTTCCAAACATGATAATTCACATTTAACAGTCGTTTACAGTCAAAAGAGAAAACATTAAAAAATGACCTTTTCTGACCATCTGGAGAAAGTTCAACAGGTCTGGGGTCATCGTTTTTCATCAAAAAAATCATTTTTTGAACTGTTGAAAAAATTATTCAAAATGTCAAAGGGATTGTGCCTCATGTTGAATAACCACTTTTTAAAGCCCCACAGTGACCAAAATTGCAATTTTTATAGACTTTTCCTCCTACTCAGAAGCTTCTATTTCTACCAATTTCTGGCAGAAATATTACTTTAAACAACTTATTTTAGTTCCAAACATGATAATTCACATTTACCAGTTGTTTACAGTCAAAAGAGAATACAATAAAAAATATGACCATTACTGACCATCTGGAGAAAGTTCGACAGGTCCAGGGTCATCGTTTTTCATCAAAAAATGTATTTTTTGAACTGTTGAAAAAATTATTCAAAATGTCAAATGGATGGTGCGTCATGTTGAATACCCACTTTTTAAAGCCCCACAGTCACCAAAATTGCCATTTAACAGACTTTTCCTCCTACTCAGAAGCTTCTATTTCGACCAATTTCTGGCAGAAAAATGACTCCAAACACTTATTTTAGTTCCAAACATGATAATTCACATTTAATAATCATTTACAGTCAAAAGAGAAAACAATAAAACATGGCCATTTCTGACCATCTGGAGAAAGTTCAATAGGTCCGGGGTCATCGTTTTTCATCAAAAAATCTATTTTTTCAAATGTAGAAAAAATTATTCAAAATGTCAAATAGATTGTGCCTCATGTTGATTACCCACTTTTTAAAGCCCGACGGTGACCAAAATTGCCATTTTTACAGACTGTTCCTCCTACTCAGAAGCTTCTATTTCTACCAATTTCTGGCAGAAAAATGACTCTAAACAACACATTTTAGTTCCATACATGATAATGCACATTTAATAGTTGTTTACAGTCAAAAGAGAAAACATTAAAAAATGACCATTTCTGACCATCTGGAGAAAGTTCAACAGGTCCGGGGTCATCGTTTTTCATCAAAAAATCTATTTTTTGAAATGTAGAAAAAATTATTCAAAATGTCAAATGGATTGTGCCTCATGTTGAATAACCACTTTTTAAAGCCCCACAGTGACCAAAATTGCTATTTTAACAGACTTTTCTTCCTACTCAGAAGCTGGAAAGGGGGGACCACTCGGTCACTCCGCACGTATGGCTGGGTGCACATCCCGCCCGGGAAACCCGTGCAGGCGTGGGGCGTGCCCCGGCTGGTATATCCATAGTGATGTAGCCGGAACACGCCCCCGCCGCATGAGGGGTTGTCCTAAAAATTCCCGCCCGGAAGTCCGTGCACTTAGGGCGGGAGGGAATACCGCCCCGCCTACCTGGAAGAAGCTAAAAGGCTCGGGATCGTAGAAGTCGTC
Source organism: Lissotriton helveticus (assembly GCF_964261635.1). Classification (NCBI taxonomy): domain Eukaryota; kingdom Metazoa; phylum Chordata; class Amphibia; order Caudata; family Salamandridae; genus Lissotriton; species Lissotriton helveticus. The sequence continues at coordinate 1,077,536,067 of NC_136063.1, read as the reverse complement.
CTCTTGTTCCCGCACTCTGAAGGTTGCACCACTCGTCGCTCGTGAGCCCTCAAGGGAACAAGCAGCAATTTTTGAACGTGGTAATTGTGTTCTTTCTGTTTCAGTTGTCCAGGCGTGCTCAAGGGCTCAAGGAGAAAGTAGCGATTATGCCTGGAAAGAGCTCCGAGATGGAACGGATGCTTCGTACATAAGTGACCCGCGTGTCGGCGATGGACAGAAAATTTGGTAAAATGGACCGAATGGATCGCAGCTTAATGGCGCTTCAGAAAAAGGTAGAAGCGCAGGGCGGGCCAGCAGGGAAACGTAAGAGGGTTGAGGGGTCTGACTCACCGAGCGACACTCCGGGGTCGAATAAGCGTAAGTTAAGGGAAAAGAAAGCAATCCCTAGCGAGGCCCCGGTCCCGGTGGAGGTCCCTCCCGTCCCGGTGTCCCCGGCTGCTGACCCAGTGGCCGCCCCGGTAGGGGGATTACCAATACCGGTGATAGTCACACCAATCGATAAGGAACTCATACCCCCTGAGCTAGCGATGCACTTGGCAGCGGTATTGCCTTGGTTGAAGAAGGGTGCGGGGGAGGCCGGGGCTGGGGAAGATCCAGCTGCGGAGGCAAGGCTAATAATTGAGGAGCTCAGGCGGGCAAGATGCCCTGGGCCCGGGAAGGTGCCTTCTACTCCCTTACAGGTGGCGAGCCCCGCTGCAGGAGAAAGTCGGGACAAGAGAACAGACAAGACCGGAGTACCGGCGGAGGATGGTAAGAGATCGCTCCCAATAATGGGGGATGGTGCTATACCGTCAATGCGGGAAAACCTGGCACAACATGTGCCGATGGCGACAAAAGAGATGGTGTGGGCCGACAAGTACATTAATATGTTTTCGTTGTTTTCGTTGTTGACCGACAATAGAGAATTTGAGTATGCCAAGACCCAGAAAGATTTCTTACACCCAAGCGAATGGAGGGTCAAAATGGTGGAATTCAGGTTGGAGGAGACCGTGACGACTTGGATCAGGGCCTTCAATGTGTTTGGGGCAATAATACATGAGCGTACACCGGAACTGTTGGGAGCCCTGAACTGCTACCAGAGCAGGATCGTGGGCTACCATGAGAAATACGGGGGGGGCGCATGGAAAGGGTATGATGTGTCTTTCAGAAAAAGCAAAAGAGTTTAATGAATCGTTGACTTGGGATTGTTTGGACACTGTATCTTGGCATGGGCAGTTCGCGCCAGGCCCGGCGATAGGCACGGGGTCGAGCATGAATGGTTTCAAGGCGGTTCCACAGAAGCAACGGCAGCCCTTTCGGTCAACCCACGGGGGTGACTTGCAGTCGAGACCGGGTGGGAATGGAGGCAAGCGAAAGGTATGTTGGGGTTTCAACAATGGTACATGTAGTAGGCCGCAGGGAACATGCAGGTTCCGGCACGCCTGCGCAATTTGTGGCAACACTTCCCACCCTGAAATTAGCTGCCGATCCAGGGGCAACGTTTCCGGAGGAAAAGGGGGTAATCAGCAGGAGTGACAGGGGGGCACGAGGGACTTCCCAGTCACCGGTAGCGATTTTGGCAATGACCCCCTGGCTTAGTATATACCCTGATCGTGCGTCTGCCGGGATCCTGCGGGAAGGCTTCACAATGGGCTTCAGGATCCCGGCGTGTGACTTTCGTGGCTCCCCAATTTGTAGGAACCAAGCATCTGTTACGCAAAACCTGACTGTGGTCACTGCGAAGATTGCAAAGGAGGTCCGTTTGGGGCGGGTTGCGGGACCATTTGAAGAGGTACCGACGGCCAATTTTGTGTGTTCCCCGTTAGGGGTTGTTCCCAAGAGGGAGCCGGGCGAGTTCAGACTCATAGATAATCTGTCTGTACCGAGAGGGGCTTCTCTAAATGAAGCAATTGATCCGGGCGTATGCAGTGTGAGGTATGCATCGTTCGATGACGCAGTGGCCATGATGAATGACCTGGGTCCGGGGGCACTGCTAGCAAAATCAGACATCGAATCTGCATTTAAACTACTGCCGGTTCATCCCAGGGATCAACACTTGTTGGGGTTTTCCTTCCAGGGAAGATATTATATGGACATGTGCATGCCGATGGGTTGTTCGATTTCCTGTGCTTATTTTGAAATGTTTAGCTCGTTTTTAGAATGGGCATTCACGAAGGCCTCAGGGCATCAACATGTAATGCATTATCTAGATGATTTCTTGTTCCTCGGCCCAGCCGGCTCTCAGGACTGTGCAAGGGCATTGCAGGATTTTTGCGTGCTTATGCGAGGTTTCGGAGTACCGTTGGCGCCAGGTAAGACGGTGGGGCCGACTACCTCCCTGGAGTTTCTGGGTATCGAACTAGACTCTGTGGAAGGTTGTTTCCGTTGCCCTTGGATAAGGTCGCCAAATTCAGGGCCTCCTTGCAACAATGTCTTGGGAGCAGTAAGGTGACACTGCACCAGTTACAACAAACAGTCGGGCAGCTGAATTTTGCGCTGCGGGTGATGCCTATGGCTCACCCTTTCTCACGGTCCATTGCACAGGCCATGGTGGGCCTCAAGGAAGGCCACCATCGCACAAGGCTGTCGGCCGAGGTTCGCCAGGACATGCTCATTTGGCTGGCATTCCTGGCGGATTTCAATGGCCGGGTAGTCTGGAGCAGGGCACCGGCCTCATCAGCAGAGCTGGGTCTTTGGACAGACTCGGCGGGCAGCGTAGGCTTTGGCGCCATCTTAGGAAATCGCTGGTCGGCCCAGAGATGGCCGGCATGGTGGGTGACAAGCGGCCTGACGAGCAACATTGGGTTCCTGGAGTTGTTCCCGATCTGGGTAGCATTACTGGCATGGCCAGAAGAACTCAGGAATAGCTTGGTGGTATTCTGGTCAGATAACATGACTGTGGTTGAATGCATTAATCAACAGGCAGCACGCTGCAAATGGATATTGCGATTGCTAAAGGAAATTGTGTTACAGTGCTTAAAATTGAATGTGCAATTCAGGGCGAAACATGTGCCGGGGGTACTGAATAATGCAGCGGATGCGCTCTCTCGTTTCAAAATGCAGGCATTCAGGGAGTGTTTACCAGCAGCGGAGCTAGCGGCAGCGCCATATCCCGAGGCATTGTGGCGAATCGGCGCGCCGGATTACAAGACCTTGTGGCAGCCAGTCTAGGGCTCAAGATAAGGAAAGCTTATGAAGGGGCGTTCCGTGCGTACTGCACCTTTTTGGGTCCCACATGGGAGCATGAATGGGGTCAGGAGGGTGCCTTCGCCCAATTTTTGGTGGCTCTTCATAAGGAAGGCCGGTCAGCGGCAACCGCCAGTCGGTATAAGGCCGCCATTTCGTTTATGGCGCAGCTCCGTGGGATGGGGGATCCCACAGATTCCTTCATGGTCAGGAAGGCGCTGCGCGGGTGGCGGCGTTTAGAGGGACGCAAGAAGGACACTAGGCGTCCAATAGGTTTTTTCAGATTAACCATCTTATTGGCTGCGCTGGAGGCGACATGCTCCTCACCTAGTGAAGTTGGCTTATTCCGAGCAGCATTTACGCTGGCTTTCTATGGTGCCATGCGAATAGGTGAACTGGTGGTGGCCAACAAAAAGGATACCGAGGGGGGCTTGCGGAGGGAGCATGTCCAAGTGAGGGGGGATTCCCTGCTCATCACGATTGCCAGGTCTAAGACCGACCAAGAGGCCCAAGGGAGTAGCATTGTGTTGCAGCGCGCTCCTGGTAGTCCTTGCTGTCCGGTAGTGCATGTAAAGGCGTACCTACAGCAAAGGGTGGCGACATGGGGGGGCCTTGCTGCGGCATATGGATGGCACCTCGTTAACAAAGTTTCAGTTCCAAAGAGTGCTAGCAATGACGATTGCAGAGGCGGGCTTGAACCCGAGTGATTTTGGGACTCATTCTTTCAGAATTGGGGCCGCTACTGAAGCAACGGCCAGGGGTCTGCAGGCAGACAAGGTTAAACAGTAGGGAAGATGGCCTTCGGACTGCTTTAAACGGTACATGCGGTTGCATATGTTGTGACTTATTAAGGATGTGCACTCACGTTGTTTCTCTTCTGTTTGGTTTACAGTTTCACAAGCCTGTGAGGCAGGGCGGGAACTGGGATCGGCCCAGTATCAGGTATCCACCACATCTGGAGAAAGGAAGGGACTGCGTGTGGTCTGGGTCGTGTGCCACTCATACGTGAGACGGGCCGCGGACGTATTCGGAGCAGGTGATGCGATTCACACATCTGAGGAATCCAGTTTTCGGATGTCCTTTTTATGGACGGGGCGGTTTGGGCATTGCCCAACTGCAAGGTTTTGTTAAAGAACTGTTAGGGCGGCACGGGTCACCGCCATCAGTAGTCATAGTGCACATTGGGGGCAATGACTTGGTAAGATTGGGCAGACGGGCCTTAATCGAGCAGATACTGACAATAGTTAGTTGGTTGGCGAAGATCCTCCCAGAATGCACGTTAGCCTGGTCGCACATGGTGCCAAGGAAGGTATGGAGGGGGGGGGCGGTCCACAACAGCGTTGAACCATTCGGGAAAGAGGGTCAACAATAAGATTGAGAAGTTGTTTCGGTCCGCCCACCTTCACAGTATACCTCACGGGTGCATCTGGGGGATCACTGTTACTCTCATGATGGTGTACACCTGTCCAAAGCAGGGAATGGCATATGGATAGGAGATCTCCTAGCATGGCTAGTGGGATTGAGGAGACAAGACCTATAGGATTGTGTGGGGGGGCCAGATCGTCGGTCAACTATCTGGCCTGTGGCGGTAAGGTCATGATCGGTGAGCAATTTTCAAGGTCCCTAGTGGGGGCGCCACCCAGTACAGATGGGAGCGCCCGGGGGGGAGGCGGCCATTGGCCCCTCCCATGGGGGGCAACACCCAATACGGATGGGATCGCCCAAAGGGGAGACGGCCATTGGCCCCTCCCAGGGGGAGACGGCTATATGCCCCTCCCTGGAATTTCCCGGGGGCCGGATAGCCGCTGCGGCGGAAGGGAGTGCGGGGAAAGGGGGGCAGTCTACGCTGTCCTTCTTACGGTTACCCCGCACGGGATCTCGGACGACCTTAAGATGGCGCCGAGTGGAAAAGGGGCCCACTATGCAACGGAAATTACGGTTGGCTACGAGGGTACAGCCCTCTGCGCAGGCGCCACTATGAGAGGGCGGATTTGGGTGATAGGGATCTGACACCGGTTAAGACCTTGCCGTTGGCCCTTAACGATAGGATGTACAAAATTTGTATACAATGCACGATGCCATGATGTTAGACTCGGCTAGGAAATCTTTGTATTAGAGATTTGTTAAGGTTAGCCTCAATACCTGTCTTCATCAAGTGTAATGGAAGTTGAATTTTGTACATGATAAATGAAACGTTTTTATTTAAAGTTTTAAATATTGTTTCATATTTTAATAAATACGGCAGGGGGAGTCGTGAGGCTCCCCTGCCTTCCAAAAGCTCAAAACTGTGTCTGTCTCCTACCATTGGGATGATGGTGGAAGGGGTGGGGGGCATCCCAGACAATATGGAAAAGGGGGGACCACTCGGTCACTCCGCACGTATGGCTGGGTGCCCCGCCTGCCCGTGAAACCCGTGCAGGCGTGGGGCATGCCCTGGCTGGTATATCCATAGTGATGTAGCCGGAACACGCCTCTGCCGCATGAGGGGTTGTCCTAAAAATTCCCGCCCGGAAGTCCGTGCACTTAGGGTGGGAGGGAATACCGCCCCGCCTACCTGGAAGAAGCTAAAAGGCTCGGGATCGTAGAAGTCGTCCTCTTGTTCCCGCGCTCTGAAGGTTGCACCACTCGTCGCTCGTGATCCCTCAAGGAAACAAGCAGCAATTTTTGACCCACCCACCCACCAGCCCCTGAGGCAGAAGTTCGGGAGGATGAATAAGTAGTGATCACGTTGGAGTAGGGCACGTAACGTCATGTCCAGATTGAGTCCGAACTTGTTTACGCAAGGGACGACCTGTTGATAGGCCTTTTTCTCCTTTGTAGAATTGTAAATAATAGTATCATGTGGCCTGTTCGCAAAATGTTATAGGGGGTCTCCCGCTCCGCGGGGACGGGGAAAAGGGAGGAAATGCACCTAATTCTGTGACAATTTTGGTGAATGAATTTTTTCCCAGTTAATAGGTTCTTAAAAACTGTCGTATTTATTAGTCTTTTTGGTCGGGCGGTAAGGTCATGATCGGTGAGCAATTTTCAAGGTCCCTAGTGGGGGCGCCACCCAATACAGATGAGAGCGCCCAGGGGGAGGCGGCCATTGGCCCCTCCCATGGGGGGGCAACACCCAATATGGATGGGATCACCCAGGGGGAGACGGCCATTGGCCCCTCCAAGGGGGAGACGGCTATATGCCCCTCCCAGGAATTTCCCGGGGGCCGGATAGCCGCTGCGGCGGAAGGGAGTGCGGGGAAAGGGGGGGAGTCTAGGCTGTCCTTCTTACGGTTACCCCGCACGGGATCTCGGACGACCTTAAGATGGTGCCGAGTGGAAAAGGGGCCCCTATGCAAGGGAAATTACGGTTGGCTACGAGGGTACAGCCCTCTGCGCAGGCGCCACTACGAGAGGACGGATTTGGGTGATAGGGATCTGACACCGGTTAAGACCTTGCCGTTGGCCCTTAAGAATAGGATGTACAAAATTTGTATACAATACACGATGCCATGATGTTAGACTCGGCTAGGAAATCTTTGTATTAGAGATTTGTTAAGGTTAGCCTCAATACCTGTCTTCATCAAGTGTAATGGAAGTTGAATTTTGTACATGATAAATGAAATGTTTTTATTTAAAGTTTTAAATTTTGTTTCATATTTTAATAAATACGGCAGGGGGAGTCGTGAGGCTCCCCTGCCTTCCAAAAGCTCAAAACTGTGTCTGTCTCCTACCATTGGGATGATGGTGGAAGGGGTGGCGGGCATCCCAGACAATATGGAAAAGGGGGGACCACTCGGTCACTCCGCACGTATGGCTGGGTGCCCCGTCCGCCTGGGAAACCCGTGCAGGCGTGGGGCATGCCCCGGCTGGTATATCCATAGTGATGTAGCCGGAACACACCCCCGCCGTATGAGGGGTTGTCCTAAAAATTCCCGCCCGGAAGTCCGTGCACTTAGGGCGGGAGGGAATACCGCCCCGCCTACCTGGAAGAAGCTAAAAGGCTCGGGATCGTAGAAGTCGTCCTCTTGTTCCCACGCTCTGAAGGTTGCACCACTCGTCGCTCGTGAGCCCTCAAGGGAACAAGCAGCAATTTTTGACCCACCCACCCACCAGCCCCTGAGGCAGAAGTTCGGGAGGATGAATAAGTAGTGATCACGTTGGAGTAGGGCACGTAACGTCATGTCCAGATTGAGTCCGAACTTGTTTACGCAAGGGACGACCTGTTGATAGGCCTTTTTCTCCTTTGTAGAATTGTAAATAATAGTATCATGTGGCCTGTTCGCAAAATGTTATAGGGGGTCTCCCGCTCCGCGGGGACGGGGAAAAGGGAGGAAATGCACCTAATTCTGTGACAATTTTGGTGAATGAATTTTTTCCCAGTTAATAGGTTCTTAAAAACTGTCGTATTTATTAGTCTTTTTGGTCGGGCGGTAAGGTCATGATCGGTGAGCAATTTTCAAGGTCCCTAGTGGGGGCGCCACCCAATACAGATGAGAGCGCCCGGGGGGAGGCGGCCATTGGCCCCTCCCATGGGGGGCAACACCCAATATGGATGGGATCACCCAGGGGGAGACGGCCATTGGCCCCTCCCAAGGGGAGACGGCTATATGCCCCTCCCAGGAATTTCCCAGGGGCCGTATAGCCGCTGCGGCGGAAGAGAGTGCGGGGAAAGGGGGGGAGTCTACGCTGTCCTTCTTACGGTTACCCCGCACGGGATCTTGGAAGACCTTAAGATGGCACCGAGTGGAAAAGGGGCCCCCATGCAAGGGAAATTACGGTTGGCTACGAGGGTACAGCCCTCTGCGCAGGCGCCACTACGAAAGGGCGGATTTGGTGATAGGGATCTGACACCGGTTAAGACGTTGCCGTTGGCCCTTAACGATAGGATGTACAAAATTCGCATACAATGCACGATGCCATGATGTTAGACTCAGCTAGGAAATCTTTGTATTAGAGATTTGTTAAGGTTAGCCTTAATACCTGTCTTCATCAAGTGTAATGGAAGTTGAATTTTGTACATGATAAATGAAACGTTTTTATTTGAAGTTTTAAATTTTGTTTCATATTTTAATAAATACGGTCGGGGGAGTCGTGAGGCTCCCCTGCCTTCCAAAAGTTCAAAACTGTGTCTGTCTCCTACCATTGGGATTGATGGTGGAAGGGGTGGCGGGCATCCCAGACCATATTCTCTTTCGACCACTTACTGGCAGAAAAATTACTCTAAACAACTCATTTTAGTTCTAAACATGATAATTCACATTTAACAGTTGTTTACAGTCAAAAGAGAAAACAATAAAAGAATGACCATTTCTGACCATCTGGAGAAAGTTCGACAGGTCCGGGGTCATCGTTTTTCATCAAAAAATTTATTTTTTGAACTGTTGAAAAAATGATTCAAAATGTCAAATGGATTGTGCCTCATGTTGAATAAACACTTTTTAAAGCCCCACAGTGACCAAAATTGCCATTTTTACCGACTTTTCCTCCTACTCAGAAGCTTCTACTTCTACCAATTTCTGGCAGAAAAATGACTCTAAACAACACATTTTAGTTCCATACATGATAATTCACATTTAACAGTTGTTTACAGTCAAAAGAGAAAACATTAAAAAATGACAATTTCTGACCATCTGGAGAAAGTTTGCAGGTCCGGGGTCATCATTTTTCATCAAAAAATCTATTTTTTCAAATGTAGAAAAAATTATTCAAGTGTCAAATGGATTGTTCCTCGTGTTGAATAACCACTTTTTAAAGCCCCACAGTGACCAAAATTGCTATTTTAACAGACTTTTCTTCCTACTCAGAAGCTTCTCTCTTGACCAATTTCTGCCAGAAAAATTACTCTAAACAACTCATTTTAGTTCCAAACATGATAATTTACATTTAACAGTTGTTTACAGTCAAAAGAGAAAACAATAAAACATGACCATTTCTGACCATCTGGAGAAAGTTCAACAGGTCCGGGGTCATCGTTTTTCATCAAAAAATAATTTTTTTAACTGTTGAAAAAATTATTCAAAATGTCAAATGGATTGTGCCTCATGTTGAATAAACACTTTTTGAAGCCCCACAGTGACCAAAATTGCCATTTTTACAGACTTTTCCTCCTACTCAGAAGCTGCTATGTCGACCAATTTCAGGCAAAAAATGACTCTAAACACACTCATTTTAGTTCAAAACATGATAATTCACATTTAAAAGTCATTTTCAGTCAAAAGAGAAAACATTAAAAAATGACCATTTCTGACCATTTGGAGAAAGTTCGACAGGTCTGGGGTCATCGTTTTTCATCAAAAAATCTATTTTTTCAAATGTAGAAAAAAAGATTCAAAATGTCAAATGGATTGTGCCTCATGTTGAATACCCACTTTTTAAATCCCCACAGAGACCAAAATTGCCATTTAACAGACTTTTCCTCCTACTCAGAAGCTTCTATTTCGACCAATTTCTGGTAGAAAAATTACTCTAAACAACTCATTTTAGTTCCAAACATGATAATTCACATTTAACAGTTGTTTACAGTCAAAAGAGAATACAATAAAAAAATGACCATTACTGACAATCTGGAGAAAGTTCGACAGGTCGGGGGTCATCGTTTTTCATCAAAAAATTTATTTTTTGAACTGTTGAAAAAATTATTCAAAATGTCAAATGGATTGTGCCTCATGTTGAATACCCACTTTTTAAATCCCCACAGTGCCCAAAATTGCCATTTAACAGACTTTTCCTCCTACTCAGAAGCTACTATTTCGACTAATTTCTGGCAAAAATGAGTCTAAACACACTCATTTTAGTTCCAAACATGATAATTAACATTTAAAAGTCATTTACAGTCAAAAGAGAAAATATTAAAAAAGGACCATTTCTGACCATCTGGAGAAAATTCGACAGGTCCGGGGTCATTGTTTTTCATCAAAAAATTTATTTTTTGAACTGTTGAAAAAATGATTCAAAATATCAAATGGATTGTACCTCATGTTGAATACCCACTTTTTAAAGCCCCACAGTGACCAAAATTGCCTTTTTAACAGACTTTTCCTCCTACTCAGAAGCTTCTATTTTGACCAATTTCTGGCAGAAAAATGTCTCTAAACACTTATTTCAGTTCCAAACATGATAATGCACATTTAATAATTATTTACAGTCAAAAGAGAAAACAACAAAACATTGCCATTTCTGACCATCTGGTGAAAGTTCAACAGGTCCGGGGTCATCGTTTTCCATCAAAAAATCTCTTTTTTCAAATGTAGAAAAAATAATTCAAAATGTCAAATGGATTGTGCCTCATGTTGAATACCCACTTTTTAAAGCCCCACAGTGACCAAAGTTGCCATTTTAGCAGACTTTTCCTCCTAGTCAGAAGCTTCTATTTTGCCAATTTCTGGAAGAAAAATCACTCTAAACATTTATTTTAGTTCCAAACATGATAATTCACATTCAATAGTCATTTACAGTCAAAAGAGAGAACAATAAAACATGACCATTTCTGACCATCTGGAGAAAGTTCAACGGGTCATCGTTTTTCATCAAAAAATTAATTTTTTCAACTGTTGAAAAAATGATTCAAAATGTCAAAAGGATTGTGCGCATGTTGAATAACCACTTTTTAAAGCCCCACAGTGACCGAAATTGCCATTTTTACAGACTTTTCCTCCTACTCAGAAGCTTCTATTTCTACCAATTTCTGGCAGAAAAATGACTCTAAACAACTCATTTTAATTCCAAACATGATAATTCACATTTAACAGTCGTTTACAGTCAAAAGAGAAAACATTAAAAAATGACCATTTCTGACCATCTGGAGAAAGTTCGAAAGGTCCGGGGTCATCGTTTTTCATCAAAAAATTTATTTTTTGAACTGTTGAAAAAATTATTCAAAATGTCAAATGGATTGTGCCTCATGTTGAATACCCACTCTTTAAAGCCCCACAGTGACCAAAATTGCCATTTAACAGACTTTTCCTCCTACTCAGCAGCTTCTATTTCGACCAATTTCTGGCAGAAAAATTACTCTAAACAACTCATTTTAGTTCCAAACATAATAATTAACATTTAACAGTTGTTTAGAGTCAAAAGAGAATACAATAAAAAATAACCATTTCTGACCATCTGGTGAAAGTTCAACAGGTCCGGGGTCATCGTTTTCCATCAAAAAATCTATTTTCTCAAATGTAGAAAAAATAATTCAAAATGTCAAATGGATTGTCCCTCATGTTGAATACCCACTTTTTAAAGCCCCACAGAACAAAATTGCCATTTTAACAGACTTTTCCTCCTACTCAGAAGCTTCTATTTTGACCAATTTCTGGCAGAAAAATGACTCTAAACACTTAGGGGCAGATTTATGAGGCACTTGCGCCACGTTTACGCCGCTGTTGCGTCACGCAAGGCGGCGTAAACGTGGCGCATCCCTACGAACGATTTACAACGTGACGCATCTAGGCAGATGCGTCACGTTGTAAAGCCCTGCGCCGCTTGTGGGCGTTCCGGCGCAGGGTGGGCGTTCCGGGGCAGGTGCGCCTCGCAAAAGTGGCTGAGTGAAATCTATAAGATTTCACTCAGTCACTTTCAGGCCAATGCTGCGTCAAAAGCCTGCGCCTGCTTGAAGCAGGCGTAGGTCTTGACGCAACATTGTGGAGATGGGGCATCCCCGAGCCTTGCTGGAGCTGCGTCGCGCTTGCGACGCAACTCCAGCAATGCGTCACCTTTACGGCACAGATGCGTCACGCATCTGTGCCGTTTTTGCCCCATGGTGCGCCGCATCATAAATGCGGCGCACCAAGGGTGGCGGAGCTGTGGCGCACTGTGGCGCATGTTAACTGGCGCATCCCTGGGGATGCGCCAGTTAACATAAATCTGCCCCTTATTTTAGTTCCAAACATGATAATTCACATTTAATAATCATTTACAGTCAAAAGAGAAAACATTAAAAAATGACCATTTCTGACCATCTGGAGAAAGTTCGACAGGTCTGGGGTCATCGTTTTTCATCAACAAATTCATTTTTTGAACTGTTGAAAAAATGATTCAAAATGTCAAAGGGATTGTGCCTCATATTAAATAACCACTTTTTAAAGCCCCACAGTGACCGAAATTGGTATTTTTACAGACTTTTCCTCCTACTCAGAAGCTTCTATTTCTACCAATTTCTGGCAGAAAAATGACTCTAAACAACTCATTTTAATTCCAAACATGATAATTCAAATTTAACAGTCGTTTACAGTCAAAAGAGAAAACATTAAAAAATGACAATTTCTGACCATCTGGAGAAAGTTCGCAGGTCCGGGGTCATCATTTTTCCTCAAAAAATCTATTTTTTCAAATGTAGAAAAAATTATTCAAAGTGTCAAATGGATTGTTCCTCATGTTGAATAACCACTTTTTAAAGCCCCACAGTGACCAAAATTGCCATTTTAACAGACTTTTCTTCCTACTCAGAAGCTTCTCTCTTGACCAATTTCTGCCAGAAAAATTACTCTAAACAACTCATTTTAGTTCCAAACATGATAATTTACATTTAACAGTTGTTTACAGTCAAAAGAGAAAACAATAAAACATGACCATTTCTGACCATCTGGAGAAAGTTCAACAGGTCCGGGGTCATCGTTTTTCATCAAAAAATAATTTTTTTAACTGTTGAAAAAATTATTCAAAATGTCAAATGGATTGTGCCTCATGTTGAATAAACACTTTTTGAAGCCCCACAGTGACCAAAATTGCCATTTTTACAGACTTTTCCTCCTACTCAGAAGCTGCTATGTTGACCAATTTCAGGCAAAAAATGACTCTAAACACACTCATTTTAGTTCAAAACATGATAATTCACATTTAAAAGTCATTTTCAGTCAAAAGAGAAAACATTAAAAAATGACCATTTCTGACCATTTGGAGAAAGTTCGACAGGTCTGGGGTCATCGTTTTTCATCAAAAAATCTATTTTTTCAAATGTAGAAAAAAAGATTCAAAATGTCAAATGGATTGTGCCTCATGTTGAATACCCACTTTTTAAATCCCCACAGAGACCAAAATTGCCATTTAACAGACTTTTCCTCCTACTCAGAAGCTTCTATTTCGACCAATTTCTGGTAGAAAAATTACTCTAAACAACTCATTTTAGTTCCAAACATGATAATTCACATTTAACAGTTGTTTACAGTCAAAAGAGAATACAATAAAAAAATGACCATTACTGACAATATGGAGAAAGTTCGACAGGTCGGGGGTCATCGTTTTTCATCAAAAAATTTATTTTTTGAACTGTTGAAAAAATGATTCAAAATGTCAATTGGATTGTGCCTCATGTTGAATACCCACTTTTTAAATCCCCAAAGTGCCCAAAATTGCCATTTAACAGACTTTTCCTCCTACTCAGAAGCTACTATTTCGACTAATTTCTGGCAAAAATGAGTCTAAACACACTCATTTTAGTTCCAAACATGATAATTAACATTTAAAAGTCATTTACAGTCAAAAGAGAAAATATTAAAAAAGGACCATTTCTGACCATCTGGAGAAAATTCGACAGGTCCGGGGTCATTGTTTTTCATCAAAAAATTTATTTTTTGAACTGTTGAAAAAATGATTCAAAATATCAAATGGATTGTACCTCATGTTGAATACCCACTTTTTAAAGCCCCACAGTGACCAAAATTGCCTTTTTAACAGACTTTTCCTCCTACTCAGAACATTCTATTTTGACCAATTTCTGGCAGAAAAATGTCTCTAAACACTTATTTCAGTTCCAAACATGATAATGCACATTTAATAATCATTTACAGTCAAAAGAGAAAACAACAAAACATGGCCATTTCTGACCATCTGGTGAAAGTTCAACAGGTCCGGGGTCATCGTTTTCCATCAAAAAATCTCTTTTTTCAAATGTAGAAAAAATAATTCAAAATGTCAAATGGATTGTGCCTCATGTTGAATACCCACTTTTTAAAGCCCCACAGTGACCAAAGTTGCCATTTTAGCAGACTTTTCCTCCTAGTCAGAAGCTTCTATTTTGCCAATTTCTGGAAGAAAAATCACTCTAAACATTTATTTTAGTTCCAAACATGATAATTCACATTCAATAGTCATTTACAGTCAAAAGAGAAAACAATAAAACATGACCATTTCTGACCATCTGGAGAAAGTTCAACGGGTCATCGTTTTTCATCAAAAAACTTATTTTTTCAACTGTTGAAAAAATGATTCAAAATGTCAAAAGGATTGTGCGCATGTTGAATAACCACTTTTTAAAGCCCCACAGTGACCGAAATTGCCATTTTTACAGACTTTTCCTCCTACTCAGAAGCTTCTATTTCTACCAATTTCTGGCAGAAAAATGACTCTAAACAACTCATTTTAATTCCAAACATGATAATTCACATTTAACAGTCGTTTACAGTCAAAAGAGAAAACATTATAAAATGACCATTTCTGACCATCTGGAGAAAGTTCGAAAGGTCCGGGGTCATCGTTTTTCATCAAAAAATTTATTTTTTGAACTGTTGAAAAAATTATTCAAAATGTCAAATGGATTGTGCCTCATGTTGAATACCCACTCTTTAAAGCCCCACAGTGACCAAAATTGCCATTTAACAGACTTTTCCTCCTACTCAGCAGCTTCTATTTCGACCAATTTCTGGCAGAAAAATTACTCTAAACAACTCATTTTAGTTCCAAACATAATAATTAACATTTAACAGTTGTTTACAGTCAAAAGAGAATACAATAAAAAATAACCATTTCTGACCATCTGGTGAAAGTTCAACAGGTCCGGGGTCATCGTTTTCCATCAAAAAATCTATTTTTTCAAATGTAGAAAAAATAATTCAAAATGTCAAATGGATTGTCCCTCATGTTGAATACCCACTTTTTAAAGCCCCACAGAACAAAATTGCCATTTTAACAGACTTTTCCTCCTACTCAGAAGCTTCTATTTTGACCAATTTCTGGCAGAAAAATGACTCTAAACACTTATTTTAGTTCCAAACATGATAATTCACATTTAATAATCATTTACAGTCAAAAGAGAAAACATTAAAAAATGACCATTTCTGACCATCTGGAGAAAGTTCGACAGGTCTGGGGTCATCGTTTTTCATCAAAAAATTCATTTTTTGAACTGTTGAAAAAATGATTCAAAATGTCAAAGGGATTGTGCCTCATATTAAATAACCACTTTTTAAAGCCCCACAGTGACCGAAATTGGTATTTTTACAGACTTTTCCTCCTACTCAGAAGCTTCTATTTCTACCAATTTCTGGCAGAAAAATGACTCTAAACAACTCATTTTAATTCCAAACATGATAATTCACATTTAACAGTCGTTTACAGTCAAAAGAGAAAACATTAAAAAATGACAATTTCTGACCATCTGGAGAAAGTTCGTAGGTCCGGGGTCATCATTTTTCATCAAAAAATCTATTTTTTCAAATGTAGAAAAAATTATTCAAAGTGTCAAATGGATTGTTCCTCATGTTGAATAACCACTTTTTAAAGCCCCACAGTGACCAAAATTGCTATTTTAACAGACTTTTCTTCCTACTCAGAAGCTTCTCTCTTGACCAATTTCTGGCAGAAAAATTACTCTAAACAACTCATTTTAGTTCCAAACATAAAAATTCACATTTAACAGTTGTTTACAGTCAAAAGAGAAAACAATAAAAAAAATGACCATTTCTGACCATCTGGAGAAAGTTCGACAGGTCCGGGGTCATCGTTTTTCATCAAAAAATTAATTTTTTGAACTGTTGAAAAAATGATTCAAAATGTCAAATGGATTGTGCCTCATGTTGAATAAACACTTTTTGAAGCCCCACAGTGACCAAAATTGCCATTTAATAGACTTTTCCTCCTACTCAGAAGCTTCTATTTCGACGAATTTCTGGCAGAAAAATTACTCTAAACAACTCATTTTAGTTCCAAACATGATAATACACACTTAACAGTTGTTTACAGTCAAAAGAGAAAACAATAAAACATGACCATTTCTGACCATCTGGAGTAAGTTCAACAGGTCCGGGGTCATCGTTTTTCATCATAAAATAATTTTTTTAACTGTTGAAAAAATTATTCAAAATGTCAAATGGATTGTGCCTCATGTTGAATAAACACTTTTTGAAGCCCCACAGTGACCAAAATTGCCATTTTTACAGACTTTTCCTCCTACTCAGAAGCTTCTATGTCGACCAATTTCGACAAAAAATGACTCTAAACACACTCATTTTAGTTCAAAACATGATAATTCACATTTAACAGTTGTTTACAGTCAAAAGAGAATACAATAAAAAATTACCATTACTGACCATCTGGAGAAAGTTCGACAGGTCGGGGGTCATCGTTTTTCATCAAACAATTTATTTTTTGAACTGTTGAAAAAATGATTCAAAATGTCAAATGGATTGTGCATCATGTTGAATACCCACTTTTTAAATCCCCACAGTGCCCAAAATTGCCATTTAACAGACTTTTCCTCCTACTCAGAAGCTTCTATTTCGACTAATTTCTGGCAAAAATGAGTCTAAACACACTCATTTTAGTTCCAAACATGATAATTAACATTTAAAAGTCATTTACAGTCAAAAGAGAAAATATTAAAAAAGGACCATTTTTGACCATCTGGAGAAAATTCGACAGGTCCGGGGTCATTGTTTTTCATCAAATAATTTATTTTTTGAACTGTTGAAAAAATGATTCAAAATATCAAATGGATTGTACCTCATGTTGAATACCCACTTTTTAAATCCAGCAGTGCCAAAAATTGCCATTTACCAGACTTTTCCTCCTACTCAGAAGCTTCTATTTTGACCAATTTCTGGCAGAAAAATGTCTCTAAACACTTATTTCAGTTCCAAACATGATAATTCACATTTAATAATTATTTACAGTCAAAAGAGAAAACAACAAAACATGGCCATTTCTGACCATCTGGTGAAAGTTCAGCAGGTCCGGGGTCATCGTTTTCCATCAAAAAATCTCTTTTTTCAAATGTAGAAAAAATAATTCAAAATGTCAAATGGATTGTGCCTCATGTTGAATACCCACTTTTTAAAGCCCCACAGTGACCAAAATTGCCATTTTAGCAGATTTTTCCTCCTAGTCAGAAGCTTCTATTTTGCCAATTTCTGGAAGAAAAATCACTCTAAACATTTATTTTAGTTCCAAACATGATAATTCACATTCAATAGTCATTTACAGTCAAAAGAGAAAACAATAAAACATGACCATTTCTGATCATCTGGAGAAAGTTCAACGGGTCCGGGGTCATCGTTTTTCATCAAAAAATTTATTTTTTCAACTGTTGAAAAATGATTCAAAATGTCAAAGGGATTGTGCCTCATGTTGAATAACCACTTTTTAAAGCCCCACAGTGACCGAAATTGCCATTTTTACAGACTTTTCCTCCTACTCAGAAGCTTCTATTTCGACTAATTTCTGGCAAAAATGAGTCTAAACACACTCATTTTAATTCCAAACATGATAATTCACATTTAACAGTCGTTTACAGTCAAAAGAGAAAACATTAAAAAATGACAATTTCTGACCATCTGGAGAAAGTTCGCAGGTCCGGGGTCATCATTTTTCATCAAAAAATCAATTTTTTCAAATGTAGAAAAAATGATTCAAAATATCAAATGGATTGTGTTGAATAACCACTTTTTAAAGCCCCACAGTGACCAAAATTGCTATTTTAACAGACTTTTCTTCCTACTCAGAAGCTTCTCTTCCCACCAATTTCTGGCAGAAAAATTACTCTAAACAACTCATTTTAGTTCCAAACATGATAATTCACATTTAACAGTTGTTTACAGTCAAAAGAGAAAACAATAAAAAAAATGACCATTTCTGACCATCTGGAGAAAGTTCGACAGGTCCGGTGTCATCGTTTTTCATCAGAAAATTTATTTTTTGAACTGTTTAAAAAATGATTCAAAATGTCAAATGGATTGTGCCTCATGTTGAATAAATACTTTTTGAAGCCCCACAGTGACCAAAATTGCCATTTTTACCGACTTTTCCTCCTACTCAGAAGCTTCTACTTCTACCAATTTCTGGCAGAAAAATGACTCTAAACAACACATTTTAGTTCCATACATGATAATTCACATTTAACAGTTGTTTACAGTCAAAAGAGAAAACATTAAAAAATGACAATTTCTGACCATCTGGAGAAAGTTCGCAGGTCCGGGGTCATCATTTTTCATAAAAAAATCTATTTTTTCAAATGTAGAAAAAATTATTCAAAATGTCAAATGGATTGTGCCTCATGTTGAATACCCACTTTTTAAAGCCCCACAGTGACCAAAATTGCTATTTTAGCAGACTTTTCTTCCTACTCAGAAGCTTCTCTCTTGACCAATTTCTGGAAGAAAAATCACTCTAAACATTTATTTTAGTTCCAAACATGATAATTCACATTCAATAGTCATTTACAGTCAAAAGAGAAAACAATAAAACATGACCATTTCTGACCATCTGGAGAAAGTTCAACGGGTCATCGTTTTTCATCAAAAAATTTATTTTTTCAACTGTTGAAAAAATGATTCAAAATGTCAAAAGGATTGTGCGCATGTTGAATAACCACTTTTTAAAGCCCCACAGTGACCGAAATTGCCATTTTTACAGACT
Source organism: Lissotriton helveticus (assembly GCF_964261635.1). Lineage (NCBI taxonomy): Eukaryota > Metazoa > Chordata > Amphibia > Caudata > Salamandridae > Lissotriton > Lissotriton helveticus. The sequence continues at coordinate 1,077,517,302 of NC_136063.1, read as the reverse complement.
TTTCCTCCTACTCAGAAGCTTCTATTTCTACCAATTTCTGGCAGAAAAATGACTCTAAACAACTCATTTTAATTCCAAACATGATAATTCACATTTAACAGTCGTTTACAGTCAAAAGAGAAAACATTAAAAAATGACCATTTCTGACCATCTGGAGAAAGTTCAAAAGGTCCGGGGTCATCGTTTTTCATCAAAAAATTTATTTTTTGAACTGTTGAAAAAATTATTCAAAATGTCAAATGGATTGTGCCTCATGTTGAATACCCACTCTTTAAAGCCCCACAGTGACCAAAATTGCCATTTAACAGACTTTTCCTCCTACTCAGCAGCTTCTATTTCGACCAATTTCTGGCAGAAAAATTACTCTAAACAACTCATTTTAGTTCCAAACATAATAATTAACATTTAACAGTTGTTTTACAGTCAAAAGAGAATACAATAAAAAATGACCATTTCTGACCATCTGGTGAAAGTTCAACAGGTCCGGGGTCATCGTTTTCCATCAAAAAATCTATTTTTTCAAATGTAGAAAAAATAATTCAAAATGTCAAATGGATTGTCCCTCATGTTGAATACCCACTTTTTAAAGCCCCACAGAACAAAATTGCCATTTTAACAGACTTTTCCTCCTACTCAGAAGCTTCTATTTTGACCAATTTCTGGCAGAAAAATGACTCTAAACACTTATTTTAGTTCCAAACATGATAATTCACATTTAATAATCATTTACAGTCAAAAGAGAAAACATTAAAAAATGACCATTTCTGACCATCTGGAGAAAGTTCGACAGGTCTGGGGTCATCGTTTTTCATCAAAAAATTCATTTTTTGAACTGTTGAAAAAATGATTCAAAATGTCAAAGGGATTGTGCCTCATATTAAATAACCACTTTTTAAAGCCCCACAGTGACCGAAATTGGTATTTTTACAGACTTTTCCTCCTACTCAGAAGCTTCTATTTCTACCAATTTCTGGCAGAAAAATGACTCTAAACAACTCATTTTAATTCCAAACATGATAATTCACATTTAACAGTCGTTTACAGTCAAAAGAGAAAACATTAAAAAATGACAATTTCTGACCATCTGGAGAAAGTTCGCAGGTCCGGGGTCATCATTTTTCATCAAAAAATCTATTTTTTCAAATGTAGAAAAAATTATTCAAAGTGTCAAATGGATTGTTCCTCATGTTGAATAACCACTTTTTAAAGCCCCACAGTGACCAAAATTGCTATTTTAACAGACTTTTCTTCCTACTCAGAAGCTTCTCTCTTGACCAATTTCTGGCAGAAAAATTACTCTAAACAACTCATTTTAGTTCCAAACATGATAATTCACATTTAACAGTTGTTTACAGTCAAAAGAGAAAAGAATAAAAAAAATGACCATTTCTGACCATCTGGAGAAAGTTCGACAGGTCCGGGGTCATCGTTTTTCATCCGAAATTTTTTTTTGAACTGTTGAAAAAATGATTCAAAATGTCAAATGGATTGTGCCTCATGTTGAATACCCACTTTTTAAATCCCCACAGAGACCAAAATTGCCATTAAACAGACTTTTCCTCCTACTCAGAAGCTTCTATTTCAACCAATTTCTGGCAGAAAAAATTTCTCTAAACAACTCATTTTAGTTCCAAACATGATAATTCACATTTAACAGTTGTTTACAGTCAAAAGAGAATACAATAAAAAAGTGACCATTACTGACCATCTGGAGAAAGTTCGACAGGTCAGGGGTCATCGTTTTTCATCAAAAAATTCATTTTTTGAACTGTTGAAAAAATTATTCAAAATGTCAAATGGATTGTGCCTCATGTTGAATAAACACTTTTTGAAGCCCCACAGTGACCAAAATTGCCATTTAACAGACTTTTCCTCCTACTCAGAAGCTTCTATTTCGACTAATTTCTGGCAAAAATGAGTCTAAACACACTCATTTTAGTTCCAAACATGATAATTAACATGTAAAAGTCATTTACAGTCAAAAGAGAAAATATTAAAAAAGGACCATTTCTGACCATCTGGAGAAAATTCGACAGGTCCGGGGTCATTGTTTTTCATCAAATAATTTATTTTTTGAACTGTTGAAAAAATGATTCAAAATATCAAATGGATTGTACCTCATGTTGAATACCCACTTTTTAAAGCCCCACAGTGACCAAAATTGCCATTTTAACAGACTTTTCCTCCTACTCAGAAGCTTCTATTTTGACCAATTTCTGGCAGAAAAATGTCTCGAAACACTTATTTCAGTTCCAAACATGATAATTCACATTTAATAATTATTTACAGTCAAAAGAGAAAACAACAAAACATGGCCATTTCTGACCATCTGGTGAAAGTTCAACAGGTCCGGGGTCATCGTTTTCCATCAAAAAATCTCTTTTTTCAAATGTAGAAAAAATAATTCAAAATGTCAAATGGATTGTGCCTCATGTTGAATAACCACTTTTTAAAGCCCCACAGGGACCGAAATTGCCATTTTTTCAGACTTTTCCTCCTACTCAGAAGCTTCTATTTCTACCAATTTCTGGCAGGAAAAATGACTCTAAACAACTCATTTTAATTCCAAACATGATATTCCACATTTAACAGTCGTTTATAGTCAAAAGAGAAAACATTAAAAAATGACAATTTCTGACCATCTGGAGAAAGTTCGCAGGTCCGGGGTTATCATTTTTCATCAAAAAATCAATTTTTTCAAATGTAGAAAAAATTATTCAAAGTATCAAATGGATTGTTCCTCATGTTGAATAACCACTTTTTAAAGCCCCACAGTGACCAAAATTGCTATTTTAACAGACTTTTCTTCCTACTCAGAAGCTTGTCTTCCCACCAATTTCTGGCAGAAAAATTACTCTAAACAACTCATTTTAGTTCCAAACATGATAATTCACATTTAACAGTTGTTTACAGTCAAACGAGAAAACAATAAAAAAAATGACCATTTCTGACCATCTGGAGAAAGTTCGACAAGTCCGGGGTCATCGTTTTTCATCAAAACATTTATTTTTTGAACTGTTGAAAAAATGATTCAAAATATCAAATGGATTGTACCTTATGTTGAATACCCACTTTTTAAAGCCCCACAGTGACCAAAATTGCCTTTTTAACAGACTTTTCTTCCTACTCAGAAGCTTCTCTTCCCACCAATTTCTGGCAGAAAAATTACTCTAAACAACTCATTTTAGTTCCAAACATGATAATACACACTTAACAGTTGTTTACAGTCAAAAGAGAAAACAATAAAACATGACCATTTCTGACCATCTGGAGTAAGTTCAACAGGTCCGGGGTCATCGTTTTTCATCAAAAAATAATTTTTTTAACTGTTGAAAAAATTATTCAAAATGTCAAATGGATTGTGCCTCATGTTGAATAAACACTTTTTGAAGCCCCACAGTGACCAAAATTGCCATTTTTACAGACTTTTCCTCCTACTCAGAAGCTTCTATTTCGACTAATTTCTGGCAAAAATGAGTCTAAACACACTCATTTTAGTTCCAAACATGATAATTAACATGTAAAAGTCATTTACAGTCAAAAGAGAAAATATTAAAAAAGGACCATTTCTGACCATCTGGAGAAAATTCGACAGGTCCGGGGTCATTGTTTTTCATCAAATAATTTATTTTTTGAACTGTTGAAAAAATGATTCAAAATATCAAATGGATTGTACCTCATGTTGAATACCCACTTTTTAAAGCCCCACAGTGACCAAAATTGCCATTTTAACAGACTTTTCCTCCTACTCAGAAGCTTCTATTTTGACCAATTTCTGGCAGAAAAATGTCTCGAAACACTTATTTCAGTGCCAAACATGATAATTCACATTTAATAATTATTTACAGTCAAAAGAGAAAACAACAAAACATGGCCATTTCTGACCATCTGGTGAAAGTTCAACAGGTCCGGGGTCATCGTTTTCCATCAAAAAATCTCTTTTTTCAAATGTAGAAAAAATAATTCAAAATGTCAAATGGATTGTGCCTCATGTTGAATAACCACTTTTTAAAGCCCCACAGGGACCGAAATTGCCATTTTTTCAGACTTTTCCTCCTACTCAGAAGCTTCTATTTCTACCAATTTCTGGCAGGAAAAATGACTCTAAACAACTCATTTTAATTCCAAACATGATATTCCACATTTAACAGTCGTTTATAGTCAAAAGAGAAAACATTAAAAAATGACAATTTCTGACCATCTGGAGAAAGTTCGCAGGTCCGGGGTTATCATTTTTCATCAAAAAATCAATTTTTTCAAATGTAGAAAAAATTATTCAAAGTATCAAATGGATTGTTCCTCATGTTGAATAACCACTTTTTAAAGCCCCACAGTGACCAAAATTGCTATTTTAACAGACTTTTCTTCCTACTCAGAAGCTTCTCTTCCCACCAATTTCTGGCAGAAAAATTACTCTAAACAACTCATTTTAGTTCCAAACATGATAATTCACATTTAACAGTTGTTTACAGTCAAACGAGAAAACAATAAAAAAAATGACCATTTCTGACCATCTGGAGAAAGTTCGACAAGTCCGGGGTCATCGTTTTTCATCAAAACATTTATTTTTTGAACTGTTGAAAAAATGATTCAAAATGTCAAATGGATTGTGCCTCATGTTGAATACCCACTTTTTAAATCCCCACAGAGACCAAAATTGCCATTTAACAGACTTTTCCTCCTACTCAGAAGCTTCTATTTCGACCAATTTCTGGCAGAAAAATTACTCTAAACACCTCATTTTAGTTCCAAACATGATAATTCACTTTTAACAATTGTTTACAGTCAAAAGAGAATACAATAAAAAATGACCATTACTGACCATCTGGAGAAAGTTCGACAGGTCGGGGGTCATCGTTTTTCATCAAAAAAATTATTTTTTGAACTGTTGAAAAAATGATTCAAAATGTCAAATGGATTGTGCCTCATGTTGAATACCCACTTTTTAAATCCCCACAGTGCCCAAAATTGCCATTTACCAGACTTTTCCTCCTACTCAGAAGCTTCTATTTCGACTAATTTCTGGCAAAAATGAGACTAAACACACTCATTGTAGTTCCAAACATGATAATTAACATTTAAAAGTAATTTACAGTCAAAAGGGAAAATATTAAAAACGGACCATTTCTGACCATCTGGAGAAAATTCGACAGGTCCGGGGTCATTGTTTTTCATCAAAAAATGTATTTTTTGAACTGTTGAAAAAATGATTCAAAATATCAAATGGATTGTACCACATGCTGAAAACCCACTTTTTAAAGCCCCACAGTGACCAAAATTGCCATTTTAACAGACTTTTCCTCCTACTCAGAAGCTTCTATTTTGACCAATTTTTGGCAGAAAAATGTCTCTAAACACTTATTTCAGTTCCAAACATGATAATTCACATTTAATAATTATTTACAGTCAAAAGAGAAAACAACAAAACATGGCCATTTCTGACCATCTGGTGAAAGTTCAGCAGGTCCGGGGTCATCGTTTTCCATCAAAAAATCTCTTTTTTCAAATGTAGAAAAAATAATTCAAAATGTCAAATGGATTGTGCCTCATGTTGAATACCCACGTTTTAAAGCCCCACAGTGACCAAAATTGCCATTTTAGCAGACTTTTCCTCCTAGTCAGAAGCTTCTATTTTGCCAATTTCTGGAAGAAAAATCACTCTAAACATTTATTTTAGTTCCAAACATGATAATTCACATTCAATAGTCATTTACAGTCAAAAGAGAAAACAATAAAACATGACCATTTCTGACCATCTGGAGAAAGTTCAACGGGTCCGGGGTCATCGTTTTTCATCAAAAAATTTATTTTTTCAACTGTTGAAAAAATGATTCAAAATGTCAAAGGGATTGTGCCTCATGTTGAATAACCACTTTTTAAAGCCCCACAGTGACCGAAATTGCCATTTTTACAGACTTTTCCTCCTACTCAGAAGCTTCTATTTCTACCAATTTCTGGCAGAAAAATGACTCTAAACAACTCATTTTAATTCCAAACATGATAATTCACATTTAACAGTTGTTTACAGTCAAAAGAGAAAACATTAAAAAATGACAATTTCTGACCATCTGGAGAAAGTTCGCAGGTCCGGGGTCATCATTTTTCATCAAAAAATCTATTTTTTCAAATGTAGAAAAAATTATTCAAAGTGTCAAATGGATTGTTCCTCATGTTGAATAACCACTTTTTAAAGCCCCACAGTGACCAAAATTGCTATTTTAACAGACTTTTCTTCCTACTCAGAAGCTTCTCTTTTGACCAATTTCTGGCAGAAAAATTACTCTAAACAACTCATTTTACTTCCAAACATGATAATTCACATTTAATAGTAATTTACAGTCAAAAGAGAAAACATTAAAAAAGGACCATTTCTGACCATCTGGAGAAAGTTCAACAGGTCCGGGGTTATCGTTTTTCATCAAAAAAGTATTTTTTTAACTGTTGAAAAAATTATTCAAAATGTCAAATGGATTGTGCCTCATGTTGAATAAACACTTTTTGAAGCCCCACAGTAACCAAAATTGCCATTTTTACAGACTTTTCCTCCTACTCAGAAGCTTCTATTTTGACTAATTTCTGGCAAAAATGACTCTAAACAAACTCATTTTAGTTCTGAACATGATAATTAACATTTAAAAGTCATTTACAGTCAAAAGAGAAAATATTAAAAAAGGACCATTTCTGACCATCTGGAGAAAATTCGAAAGGTCCGGGGTCATTATTTTTTCATCAAATAATTTATTTTTTGAACTGTTGAAAAAATGATTCAAAATATCAAATGGATTGTGCCTCATGTTGAATACCCACTTTTTAAAGCCCCACAGTGACCAAAATTGCCATTTTAGCAGACTTTTCCTCCTAGTCAGAAGCTTCTATTTGCCAATTTGTGGAAGAAAAATCACTCTAAACATTTATTTTGGTTCCAAACATGATAATTCACATTCAATAGTCATTTACTGTCAAAAGAGAAAACAATAAAACATGACCATTTCTTACCATCTGGAGAAAGTTCGACGGGTCATCGTTTTTCATCAACATTTTTTATTTTTCAACTGTTGAAAAAATGATTCAAAATATCAAATGGATTGTGCCTCATGTTGAATACCCACTTTTTAAAGCCCCACAGACCAAAATTGCCATTTTAACAGACTTTTCCTCCTACTCAGAAGCTTCTATTTTGATCAATTTCTGGCAGAAAAATGACTCTAAACACTTATTTTAGTTCCAAACATGATAATTCACATTTAATAATCATTTACAGTCAAAAGAGAAAACAATAAAACATGGCCATTACTGACCATCTGGAGAAAGTTTGACAGGTCCGGGGTCATCGTTTTTCATCAAAAAATTATTTCTTTTAGTTGTTGAAAAAATTATTCAAAAAGTCAAATGGATTGTACCTCATGTTGAATAAACACTTTTTGAAGCCCCACAGTAACCAAAATTGCCATTTTACAGACTTTTCCTCCTACTCAGAAGCTTCTATTTCGACCAATTTCTGCCAAAAATGACCCTAAACACACTCATTTTAGTCCCAAACATGATAATTAACATTTCAAAGTCATTTACAGTCAAAAGAGAAAATATTAAAAAATGACCATTTCTGACCATCTGGAGAAAGTTCGACAGGTCCGGGGTCATCATATTTCATCAAAAAATTTATTTTTTGAACTGTTGAAAAAATGATTCAAAATATCAAATGGATTGTGCCTCATGTTGAATACCCACTTTTTAAAGCCCCACAGACCAAAATTGCCATTTTAACAGACTTTTCCTCCTACTCAGAAGCTTCTATTTTGACCAATTTCTGGCACAAAAATGACTCTAAACACTTATTTTAGTTCCAAACATGATAATTCACATTTAATATTCATTTACAGTCAAAAGAGAAAACGATAAAACATGGCCATTTCTGACCATCTGGAGAAAGTTCAACAGGTCCGGGTTCATCGTTTTTCATCAAAAAATCTATTTTTTTAAATGTAGAAAAAATGATTCAAAATGTCAAATGGATTGTGCCTCATGTTGAATACCCACTTTTTAAATCCCCACAGAGACCAAAATTGCCATTTAACAGACTTTTCCTCCTACTCAGAAGCTTCTATTTCAACCAATTTCTGGCAGAAAAATTACTCTAAACAACTCATTTTAGTTTCAAACATGATAATTCACATTTAACAGTTGTTTACAGTCAAAAGAGAATACAATAAAAAATGACCATTACTGACCATCTGGAGAAAGTTCGACAGGTCCGGGGTCATCGTGTTTCATCAAAAAATGTATTTTTTAGCTGTTGAAAAAATGATTCAAAATGTCAAATGGATTGTGCCTCATGTTGAATACCCACTTTTTAAAGCCCCACAGTGACCAAAATTGCCATTTTAACAGACTTTTCCTCCTACTCAGAAGCTTCTATTTATCCAATTTCTGGCAGAAAAATGACTCCAAACACTTATTTTAGTTCCAAACATGATAATTCACATTTAATAGTCATTTACAGTAAAAAGAGAAAACAATAAAACATGACAATTTCTGACCATCTGGAGAAAGTTCGACAGGTTCGGGGTCATCGTTTTTCATCAAAATAATTATTTTTTCAACTGTTGAAAAAATGATTCAAAATGTCAAATGGATTGTGCCTCATGTTGAATACCCACTTTTTAAAGCCCCACAGTGACCAAAATTGCATTTTAACAGACTTTTCCTCCTACTCAGCAGCTTCTATTTCGACCAATTTCTGGCAGAAAAATTACTCTAAACAACTCATTTTAGTTCCAAACATGATAATTCACATTTAACAGTTGTTTACAGTCAAAAGAGAATACAATAAAAAAGGACTATTACTGACCATCTGGAGAAAGTTTGACAGGTCCGGGGTCATCGTTTTTCATCAAAAAATGTAATTTTTCGAACTGTTGAAAAAATGATTAAAAATGTCAAATGGATTGGGCCTCATGTTGAATACCCACTTTTTAAAGCCCCACAGTGACCAAAATTGCCATTTTAACAGACTTTTCCTCCTACTCAGAACCTTCTATTTTGACCAATTTCTAGCAGAAAAATGACTCCAAACACTTATTTTAGTTCCAAACATGATAATTCACATTTATTAGTCATTTACAGTCAAAAGAGAAAACAATAAAACATGACCATTACTGACCATCTGGAGAAAGTTCGACAGGTCAGGGGTCATCGTTTTTCATCAAAAAATTAATTTTTGGAACTGTTGAAAAAATGATTCAAAATGTCAAATGGATTGTGCCTCATGTTGAATAAACACTTTTTGAAGCCCCACAGTGACCAAAATTGCCATTTAACAGACTTTTCCTCCTACTCAGCAGCTTCTATTTCGACGAATTTCTGGCAGAAAAATTACTCTAAACAACTCATTTTAGTTCCAAACATGATAATACACACTTAACAGTTGTTTACAGTCAAAAGAGAAAACAATAAAACATGACCATTTCTGACCATCTGGAGTAAGTTCAACAGGTCCGGGGTCATCGTTTTTCATCAAAAAATAATTTTTTTAACTGTTGAAAAAATTATTCAAAATGTCAAATGGATTGTGCCTCATGTTGAATAAACACTTTTTGAAGCCCCACAGTGACCAAAATTGCCATTTTTACAGACTTTTCCTCCTACTCAGAAGCTTCTATGTCGACCAATTTCGACAAAAAATGACTCTAAACACACTCATTTTAGTTCAAAATATGATAATTCACATTTAACAGTTGTTTACAGTCAAAAGAGAATACAATAAAAAATGACCATTACTGACCATCTGGAGAAAGTTTGACAGGTCGGGGGTCATCGTTTTTCATCAAACAATTTATTTTTTGAACTGTTGAAAAAATGATTCAAAATGTCAAATGGATTGTGCATCATGTTGAATACCCACTTTTTAAATCCCCACAGTGCCCAAAATTGCCATTTAACAGACTTTTCCTCCTACTCAGAAGCTTCTATTTCGACTAATTTCTGGCAAAAATGAGTCTAAACACACTCATTTTAGTTCCAAACATGATAATTAACATTTAAAAGTCATTTACAGTCAAAAAAGAAAATATTAAAAAAGGACCATTTCTGACCATCTGGAGAAAATTCGACAGGTCCGGGGTCATTGTTTTTCATCAAATAATTTATTTTTTGAACTGTTGAAAAAATGATTCAAAATATCAAATGGATTGTACCTCATGTTGAATACCCACTTTTTAAAGCCCCACAGTGACCAAAATTGCCATTTTAACAGACTTTTCCTCCTACTCAGAAGCTTCTATTTTGACCAATTTCTGGCAGAAAAATGTCTCGAAACACTTATTTCAGTTCCAAACATGATAATTCACATTTAATAATTATTTACAGTCAAAAGAGAAAACAACAAAACATGGCCATTTCTGACCATCTGGTGAAAGTTCAACAGGTCCGGGGTCATCGTTTTCCATCAAAAAATCTCTTTTTTCAAATGTAGAAAAAATAATTCAAAATGTCAAATGGATTGTGCCTCATGTTGAATAACCACTTTTTAAAGCCCCACAGGGACCGAAATTGCCATTTTTCAGACTTTTCCTCCTACACAGAAGCTTCTATTTCTACCAATTTCTGGCAGAAAAATGACTCTAAACAACTCATTTTAATTCCAAACATGATATTCCACATTTAACAGTTGTTTACAGTCAAAAGAGAAAACAATAAAAAAATGACCATTTCTGACCATCTGGAGAAAGTTCGACAGGTCGGGGGTCATCGTTTTTCATCAAAAAAATTATTTTTTGAACTGTTGAAAAAATGATTCAAAATGTCAAATGGATTGTGCCTCATGTTAATACCCACTTTTTTAAATCCCCACAGTGCCCAAAATTGCCATTTACCAGACTTTTCCTCCTACTCAGAAGCTTCTATTTCGACTAATTTCTGGCAAAAATGAGTCTAAACACACTCATTGTAGTTCCAAACATGATAATTAACATTTAAAAGTAATTTACAGTCAAAAGGGAAAATATTAAAAACGGACCATTTCTGACCATCTGGAGAAAATTCGACAGGTCCGGGGTCATTGTTTTTCATCAAAAAATGTATTTTTTGAACTGTTGAAAAAATGATTCAAAATATCAAATGGATTGTACCACATGCTGAAAACCCACTTTTTAAAGCCCCACAGTGACCAAAATTGCCATTTTAACAGACTTTTCCTCCTACTCAGAAGCTTCTATTTTGACCAATTTCTGGCAGAAAAATGTCTCTAAACACTTATTTCAGTTCCAAACATGATAATTCACATTTAATAATTATTTACAGTCAAAAGAGAAAACAACAAAACATGGCCATTTCTGACCATCTGGTGAAAGTTCAGCAGGTCCGGGGTCATCGTTTTCCATCAAAAAATCTCTTTTTTCAAATGTAGAAAAAATAATTCAAAATGTCAAATGGATTGTGCCTCATGTTGAATACCCACTTTTTAAAGCCCCACAGTGACCAAAATTGCCATTTTAGCAGACTTTTCCTCCTAGTCAGAAGCTTCTATTTTGCCAATTTCTGGAAGAAAAATCACTCTAAACATTTATTTTAGTTCCAAACATGATAATTCACATTCAATTGTCATTTACAGTCAAAAGAGAAAACAATAAAACATGACCATTTCTGACCATCTGGAGAAAGTTCAACGGGTCCGGGGTCATCGTTTTTCATCAAAAAATTTATTTTTTCAACTTTTGAAAAAATGATTCAAAATGTCAAAGGGATTGTGCCTCATGTTGAATAACCACTTTTTAAAGCCCCACAGTGACCGAAATTGCCATTTTTACAGACTTTTCCTCCTACTCAGAAGCTTCTATTTCTACCAATTTCTGGCAGAAAAATGACTCTAAACAACTCATTTTAATTCCAAACATGATAATTCACATTTAACAGTCGTTTACAGTCAAAAGAGAAAACATTAAAAAATGACAATTTCTGACCATCTGGAGAAAGTTTGCAGGTCCGGGGTCATCATTTTTCATCAAAAAATCTATTTTTTCGAATGTAGAAAAAATTATTCAAAGTGTCAAATGGATTGTTCCTCATTTTGAATAACCACTTTTTAAAGCCCCACAGTGACCAAAATTGCTATTTTAACAGACTTTTCTTCCTACTCAGAAGCTTCTCTTTTGACCAATTTCTGGCAGAAAAATTACTCTAAACAACTCATTTTACTTCCAAACATGATAATTCACATTTAATAGTAATTTACAGTCAAAAGAGAAAACATTAAAAAAGGACCATTTCTGACCATCTGGAGAAAGTTCAACAGGTCCGGGGTTATCGTTTTTCATCAAAAAATTATTTTTTTAACTGTTGAAAAAATTATTCAAAATGTCAAATGGATTGTGCCTCATGTTGAATAAACACTTTTTGAAGCCCCACAGTAACCAAAATTGCCATTTTTACAGACTTTTCCTCCTACTCAGAAGCTTCTATTTTGACTAATTTCTGGCAAAAATGACTCTAAACAAACTCATTTTAGTTCCGAACATGATAATTAACATTTAAAAGTCATTTACAGTCAAAAGAGAAAATATTAAAAAAGGACCATTTCTGACCATCTGGAGAAAATTCGAAAGGTCCGGGGTCATTATTTTTTCATCAAATAATTTATTTTTTGAACTGTTGAAAAAATGATTCAAAATATCAAATTGATTGTGCCTCATGTTGAATACCCACTTTTAAAAGCCCCACAGTGACCAAAATTGCCATTTTAGCAGACTTTTCCTCCTAGTCAGAAGCTTCTATTTGCCAATTTGTGGAAGAAAAATCACTCTAAACATTTATTTTGGTTCCAAACATGATAATTCACATTCAATAGTCATTTACAGTCAAAAGAGAAAACAATAAAACATGACCATTTCTTACCATCTGGAGAAAGTTCGACGGGTCATCGTTTTTCATCAACATTTTTTATTTTTCAACTGTTGAAAAAATGATTCAAAATGTCAAAGGGATTGTGCCTCATGTTGAATAACCACTTTTTAAAGCCCCACAGTGACCGAAATTGCCATTTTTACAGACTTTTCCTACTATTCAGAAGCTTCTATTTCGACCAATTTCTGGCAGAAAAATGACTCTAAACAACTCATTTTAGTTCCAAACATGATAATTCACACTTAACAGTCGTTTACAGTCAAAAGAGAAAACATTAAAAAATGACCATTTCTGACCATCTGTAGAAAGTTCGACAGGTCCGGGCTCATCGTTTTTGATCAAAAAATGGATTTTTTCAACTGTAGAAAAAATTGATTCAAACTGACAATTGGATTGTTCCTCATGTTGAATACCCACTTTTTAAAGCCCCACAGTGACCAAAATTGCCATTTTAGCATACTTTTCCTCCTACTCGGAAGCTTCTATTTTTACCAATTTCTGGCAGGAAAATGACTCTAAACACTTATTTTAGTCCCAAACATGATAATTAACATTTAAAAGTCATTTACAGTCAAAAGAGAAAATATTAAAAAATGACCATTTCTGAACATCTGGAGAAAGTTCGACAGGTCCGGGGTCATCATATTTCATCAAAAAATTTATTTTTTGAACTGTTGAAAACATGATTCAAAATATCAAATGGATTGTGCCTCATGTTGAATACCCACTTTTTAAAGCCCCACAGACCAAAATTGCCATTTTAACAGACTTTTCCTCCTACTCAGAAGCTTCTATTTTGATCAATTTCTGGCAGAAAAATGACTCTAAACACTTATTTTAGTTCCAAACATGATAATTCACATTTAATAATCATTTACAGTCAAAAGAGAAAACAATAAAACATGGCCATTACTGACCATCTGGAGAAAGTTTGACAGGTCCGGGGTCATCGTTTTTCATCAAAAAATTATTTCTTTTAGTTGTTGAAAAAATTATTCAAAAAGTCAAATGGATTGTACCTCATGTTGAATAAACACTTTTTGAAGCCCCACAGTAACCAAAATTGCCATTTTACAGACTTTTCCTCCTACTCAGAAGCTTCTATTTCGACCAATTTCTGCCAAAAATGACCCTAAACACACTCATTTTAGTCCCAAACATGATAATTAACATTTCAAAGTCATTTACAGTCAAAAGAGAAAATATTAAAAAATGACCATTTCTGACCATCTGGAGAAAGTTCGACAGGTCCGGGGTCATCATATTTCATCAAAAAATTTATTTTTTGAACTGTTGGAAAAATGATTCAAAATATCAAATGGATTGTGCCTCATGTTGAATACCCACTTTTTAAAGCCCCACAGACCAAAATTGCCATTTTAACAGACTTTTCCTCCTACTCAGAAGCTTCTATTTTGACCAATTTCTGGCACAAAAATGACTCTAAACACTTATTTAGTTCCAAACATGATAATTCACATTTAATATTCATTTACAGTCAAAAGAGAAAACGATAAAACATGGCCATTTCTGACCATCTGGAGAAAGTTCAACCGGTCCGGGTTCATCGTTTTTCATCAAAAAATCTATTTTTTTAAATGTAGAAAAAATGATTTAAAATGTCAAATGGATTGTGCCTCATGTTGAATACCCACTTTTTAAATCCCCACAGAGACCAAAATTGCCATTTAACAGACTTTTCCTCCTACTCAGAAGCTTCTATTTTGACCAATTTCTGGCACAAAAATGACTCTAAACACTTATTTAGTTCCAAACATGATAATTCACATTTAATATTCATTTACAGCCAAAAGAGAAAACGATAAAACATGGCCATTTCTGACCATCTGGAGAAAGTTCAACCGGTCCGGGTTCATCGTTTTTCATCAAAAAATCTATTTTTTTAAATGTAGAAAAAATGATTTAAAATGTCAAATGGATTGTGCCTCATGTTGAATACCCACTTTTTAAATCCCCACAGAGACCAAAATTGCCATCCAATTTCTGGCAGAAAAATTACTCTAAACAACTCATTTTAGTTTCAAACATGATAATTCACATTTAACAGTTGTTTACAGTCAAAAGAGAATACAATAAAAAATGACCATTACTGACCATCTGGAGAAAGTTCGACAGGTCCGGGGTCATCGTGTTTCATCAAAAAATGTATTTTTTAGCTGTTGAAAAAATGATTCAAAATGTCAAATGGATTGTGCCTCATGTTGAATACCCACTTTTTAAAGCCCCACAGTGACCAAAATTGCCATTTTAACAGACTTTTCCTCCTACTCAGAAGCTTCTATTTATCCAATTTCTGGCAGAAAAATGACTCCAAACACTTATTTTAGTTCCAAACATGATAATTCACATTTAATAGTCATTTACAGTAAAAAGAGAAAACAATAAAACATGACAATTTCTGACCATCTGGAGAAAGTTCGACAGGTTCGGGGTCATCGTTTTTCATCAAAATAATTATTTTTTCAACTGTTGAAAAAATGATTCAAAATGTCAAATGGATTGTGCCTCATGTTGAATACCCACTTTTTAAAGCCCCACAGTGACCAAAATTGCATTTTAACAGACTTTTCCTCCTACTCAGCAGCTTCTATTTCGACCAATTTCTGGCAGAAAAATTACTCTAAACAACTCATTTTAGTTCCAAACATGATAATTCACATTTAACAATTGTTTACAGTCAAAAGAGAATACAATAAAAAAGGACTATTACTGACCATCTGGAGAAAGTTTGACAGGTCCGGGGTCATCGCTTTTCATCAAAAAATGTAATTTTTCGAACTGTTGAAAAAATGATTAAAAATGTCAAATGGATTGGGCCTCATATTGAATACCCACTTTTTAAAGCCCCACAGTGACCAAAATTGCCATTTTAACAGACTTTTCCTCCTACTCAGAACCTTCTATTTTGACCAATTTCTAGCAGAAAAATGACTCCAAACACTTATTTTAGTTCCAAACATGATAATTCACATTTATTAGTCATTTACAGTCAAAAGAGAAAACAATAAAACATGACCATTTCTGACCATCTGGAGAAAGTTCAACAGGTCCGGGGTAGTAGGGTCTGCTATCCTATGGTCACCCCAAATTTTTGCTTTTTGCTTCACTGGTTTATGACTTAATGTGGCTGTGGGCCTGCTAATCAGACCCACAGCCTGCTGTTCTCTCTCTAAATTGATGTCAATGCACTTTAGTTGCATTACGAAATTGGAACTGGTTCACCTTATTGGCCTCTGTAACAGTGTACCCAGGTACCCAGGGCATTGGTGCTTCCAAGGCCTACCAGGGGCTGCAGCACGTATTGTGCCACCCCTGGCCTGGCCTCCATATTTGACACAACTGGCTGATCACTCAGCTGGGGTAAGTCGGTGTAACCACCCCTTACTTAGGTGTAGTATGCCCATACCTAACCTAAAATGGACACATATGTTCCTATCAGCCACTCCTATGGAAGGCCTCATCAATCCTGGAGGCAGAGTACTTGGAAATATGTGAGATGGTGCTCTGGCATGAGCTGAGCCTGTCTGCAGCTTTCTGAACCATGTCCTTTAGCTGTTTCATGATACTGCCATACCATATACTCTTAAGTGCATTATAATCCTTGCGGTTAAATGCTATCTTGGGTTTGGCTTTATCAAAACATGTCTAGCAAGGTGTCATACGAATTGGAATACTACCCCTCGCCAGTTCTGGCGATGGGGGTAGCATTCCACCCTTCTAGAGGGACACGACATGTACCTAACCTGAACCCCGGTTAAAGTTAAACAGAGCCTCAGCATCACAAAATGGATGCTGCCACCACAGACACAAGTCTGACCTCCTGTTGCTGGGAGTCCTTCCAGCGAGGGCAGCTTGGACAAAGGGTTTCCTGCCGTGGGAGGTGCTAGCACCAGCCCAGACAGGATTTTGTGTATTGGGTAGGACAGGGCTGAATAGAATCAGACATGCCTGGGGCACACAAGGTGTCCCCGTGCATAGGCCAGTTCAAACCGGTGCTGGGGCTTTCCAGCCCCAGTCCTGGCACGAAACTGGACAAAGGAAAGGGGGTGTAACCACTTCCCTTCCTGCTCCCACCCAGAGGAGGGACCTAGTAGGTGATCCGGCCCCCAGATTTGGAATAAGAGTGGGAGCTGTGTCCTGAGACTTCAGATCATCCTGAATCAACTTGAAACTAAGAAGACGACTGGACTTCGACATTCTGCTGCACAGAAGACTGAAGAGCATCTCCCTTGTGGCCTAGGAGTGGCCACCCTGTGAACACAGGCACCATCTAGCAACTCAACGTCTGCTTTGCCGCCGCCTCCCGCCGGAGCCCAAGCCCAGAGCCTGACAAGACCCAGACTCCCAGACATATCACAGCCCGATCCACAGTCCCTGCAAAGAAGAGACCCGTGGAGGCACCGAGAGACGTGGGACCGGACCTCTTGGAAGACCCCCGAGAAGCTGACTGCGCAGCACCCGAAGCACCCTCGATGCTGTGCTTTGAAGTTTGGATGGCCCCATCAAGCAGCTGTATTTGCACCGAAGATCACCCCCCCAGCATCTCCACGATCTGCGTGGGGCCCTTTTGCACTTTGCCACTCGACGCGCCATCCTGGCCAATTGCCACGCGGCTAGCGGCCATCTTGGCGATGAAACTGACAAACTACACTGCTGGTCTGGTTTCCCTGGAATGGCCCTTGCTCCCCTGAAAAGGAGCACCCGCTCTGACCTTGCTGGTCCGAGTGAGAAGCTTGAATCGATTCCTGCGTGACTTGCTATAGCCAAGGCTTGTTTGCTCCTATGAAGTTGCCGAAACCGCCATCAGCGAGAACCTACGTGGGACAGCGCGTGATCGACTCCTGGATGTCCGTGACCTCTTCGTGTCCACGTGGCTGCAGAGACAATCTTTACCTCATCGCCTGTTTGCACCCGACATTGCCTGGTTCCTTCCTGGTTCCACGGTAGTCACTGGCTAGTGACTTTGAACACTGTCCCCTCTGCTTTTAGGTCTTCACTCTTCAGATCCACCCTTGGATCCACCGGAACTCTTCACGACGACCCGCCTTCAGCATCTTCAGCTCCAAGCACCATCGACCTGCGTGACGAAACCCGACACTACTTCGCACCTGTGCACCCGCTTCCTGTGGGTGAGGTAACTCAGCAACCCCGGTGTTCCCACACTGGTGTACACCTCTAGTGCCTGTGTCTAAAGTTTTATCCTTGTAGGTCCATCGGAAGGTTCTTAAAACACTAACTTTATAACTTGTATGCACCATTGACTTAACATTGGTGCATGCGTGCACTTTGAGCACTGCACCCGAGTCCCGCGGGCCTTTCCCGACTTCATCACTGCTAGTCTCGAACAGCTCCAGCGATTCCCCAGGCCCTTGGCCTCTTCACTTTCCCCATAGTGGTTCTTATACCACTATTTTAGTATATGGTTTAGGTGGCCCCTAGGGCTCATCCATAATTGTGCAACTTTTGTATATTTAAACTGTGTTTTGTTTTAACGTATTTTCTTCTGTGCTCATAAAGAGTATAGGGTATATTTGTAGAAATAAATCTATATATATTTTCAATATATATCTGTGTGGTGTCCTTTCATTTGGTATTCAAGGAGATTGTGTATGGTAAAACAGCTTGCTTCACATGCCTTTACAGAGTTTAGCCTAAGACTGCTTAGTCCATGCTACCCCTAGGATAGCTTGTCTATAAGGTTGACTTTACAACCTCCACCATAAGGGTTGCTTGGCGTGGTACAAGGTGATCACTAGAACTAGTGAGCATCATATACCAGGCCAACTTCTCACATTGGTGAGCAGCTGATTGGGATTTGAGCTTGCTGTTGTTTTGCCATTACAATCTTTGAGAGTATCATTTGAAAGATCATACAGGTACCTGATAGGTACATTAAAACAAGACTAGTATACTTAAGTTCTACTGAACATAGTTGTTGTAGAGGATAGGGAGTAGCACACCCTGACTACAACTACTAGATAGGTTTTGTAGGAAAATACCAGTGTAGGTAGATTGCAACACATCCACCACACTAGAGCAATGTCTGGAGCAGAGGGATCCACTGGACCTATCTCTGTTGAGAGTGACCCTCCAAGGGCACCATACACATTTGCTATCTTTCCTTTTAAGGAACTGAGGCAGCTGTGTTCCATGAGAGGAATCAAAATGGGTCCTACCCCTACAGCAGAACACCTCAGAGAGCTTTTAGACCAGTCTGAAGCTCTAAAGACCTCCAAACCAGGCCCCTCAGGGACTGGAGATGGAGGCTCTCCTTCTGAAGAAGAAAACACTGATGCCCCTGCCCCTGTCATCCACATAGATGAGGAAGACCAGGTCACTGGAGATACTCAGCCAGAGGATGAGGAAGAAGAGGAGGAGGAGGAGGTAAGTCGGTCTGATGATGAGAGAAATAGCCAGGTGCTAGTCAGCAGGCTTAACCAGGCTAACTTAAGCTTATTTGGGACTGAACATGGGTCCAACCTATTCAGACCCCCAAATGGACTTAACCAGGAGCACAGGAGGAGGAGGAATCAATCAGGTGAATCCAATACCTCCCATGTTTCTAGAGGTTCTCATGGACACTCCAGAAGGGAGTTGTCTAGCCCTCAGAGAAGGGAACATGAGGCCAAAATGAGAGAGGCAGAACTTAGGATCAAGAAGCAAGAATTAGAAGTTGCCCTGGCCAAAGAGAAACTTGCTAGAGCAAGGCAGCCTAGAGAGAGTGGATTAGGATCCGCTGGTGGCAGCAATATCCCTAAGGATAAAGACAGGTCCTATGACAATAGAAACATGAGTAAGATTGTGCCCCCCTACAAAGTTGGGGATGATATCCACAATGGATGAATGCACTTGAGAGAGCCTGCAAAGTACAGTAGGTCCCTTAGGATCAGTGGGCAGCAATCTTGTGGCTCTCCTTTGAAGGTAGAGGCCGAGACAGACTCCTCACAGTTAGTGATGGGGATTCTAGAAACTACCTGGTCCTGAAGAGTGCTCTGATTGATGGGTTAGGCTTAACCACTGAACAATACAGGTTAATGTTCAGAGATACCCAGAAGACACAGACTCAGGACTGGTCTGAATTTGTTGAATGTGCCACTAAGGCTCTGGAGGTCTGGTTGCTGGGAAGTAAGGTTACAGACTATGAAGGCTTGTACAATTTGCTTATGAGAGAACGGATTTTAAATAACTGTCAGAACTAGCAGTTGCATCAACATTTGGTTGACTCAGATCTAACCTCTCCCCAAGAATTGGGAAAGAGGGCGGACAAATGGGTTAGAACCAGAGTTAAGCAAAAGAACCAGAACCAGAACCAGGGTGGTGACCAAAAGAAAACAGACCAGAAGGGTGGGGAGCAGAAAGCTAAAGACCAGAAGTCTTCAACAGGGCCCCAAACTAATACTGAGGGTGGGTCCCAAACTTCCAAGAAGAAGAAGAAAGAAGGTCAAAGAAAACCCTGGTGTAGCTTTTGCAAAAACACCACTCACTGGACAAGTGATTGTAAAAAGGGTGGAGCCCCCAACACTGCAGCCCCTAAGGCACCTGCACCCACTAGTACAGTTAGCAATGTTGGTCCACAGACTAAGGGGGTAGTGGGTATCACCTTGGGAACTGATGGAGATTCTGGCCTAGTCCGAACTCCTACACAGGCTGTTCTGATCTGTGATGGGGAAACTGATTTCTCCCCTACAGTCAGTCCCAATAATCTGGGCAAGTACAAACAGACACCTTTGATTAATGAAAAAGTGGCTCAAGCATACAGGGACACATGTGCCAGTGTCACTATGGTGACGCCTAGCTTTGTGGACCCTGGACAGTACATACCAGGTGATAATTACCTGGTGACCAATGCCAGCAATGTCACTACTACACATAGTGTGGCAATTGTTAGCTTTTCCTGGGGAGGGGTAACTGGCCTAAAAAGATTTGTGGTTAGTGCTGATCTTCCAGTAGAATGTTTGTTGGGCAATGACCTGGAGAGCTCTCTATGGTCAGAAGTTGAGTACAGGACTCATGCAGAGATGCTAGGGATATCATCACATGTCCTTGCTGTGACCAGGTCACAGGCCAATAAGTGCCTCTCTGAACCTCAGGTCTTGGATCCTGGAACAATGGACCATGTACCTTTCATGACAAGGAACAGGATGGTAAAGGCTGTGCCTTCCCAAATGCCTACAAGTGAGGATCAGTCTTCACAGGAAGATGATCTTGAGACCCCTGAAGGAACTGTCCCTATAGAGCTTGAACCTGATCAGGTTGAGTTTCTGGGGACAGGGGGACCTTCTAGGGCAGACTTGGGGCAGGCTCAGTTATCCTGTCCTTCTCTTGAACCCCTCAGACAGCAGGCTGCTGCTGAGGCTGCTGGGAATGCTCAAGGTACCCATAAGGTTTATTGGGATGATGGGCTCCTTTATTCAGAGGGTAGAGACCCCAAGCCTGGTACAACCAGGAGGTTGGTCATACCTCTGCAATTTAGGGGCTTCCTTCTTACCTTGGCACACGATATTACCTTAGCAGGACACCTAGACCAGAACAAAACTTGGGACAGACTTGTCTGTCACTTTCACTGGCCTCACATGTCAGAATATACAAATGAGTTTTGTCGCTCCTGTGTAACCTGCCAAGCAAGTGGCAAAGCAGGTGGTACCACAAAGGCCCCCCTGAAACCACTACCTGTGGTGGGGGTGCCCTTTGAAAGGGTGGGGATTGACATTGTTGGTCCAATGGATCCCCCTACATCATCTGGGCACAGATTCATACTGGTGGTGGTGGACCATGCCACCAGGTATCCAGAGGCAATTCCACTTAGGACCACAACAGCTCCTGTTGTGGCCAGGGCCTTACTTGGAGTTTTCTCCAGAGTGGGGTTTCCTAAGGAGGTAGTATCTGATAGAGGTGCCAACTTCATGTCTGGATACTTGACAGCTATGTGGAAGGAATGTGGTGTCAACTACAAGTTCACCACTCCCTATTATCTACAATGCAATGGGCTTGTTGAAAGATTTAACAAGCCCCTGAAGGGCATGATCAAAGGATTACCTGAAAAGCTCAGGCGAAGATGGGACATCCTTCTGTCCTGCCTTCTGTTTGCTTACAGAGAGGTTCCACAAAAGGGGGTTGGCTTCAGCCCCTTTGAATTGTTGTTTGGGCACCCTGTAAGAGGACCCCTATGTCTGGTAAGGGAAGGATGGGAGTTACCTCTCAAAAAGCCCAAGCAAGACATAGTGGACTATGTACTTGGTCTCCGCTCCCGGATGGCTGAGTATATGGAGAAGGCATCCAAAAACCTGGAGGCTAGCCAAGAATTACAAAAAGCTTGGCATGACCAATAGGCTGTCCTGACTGGGTACCAGCCTGGACAGAAGGTATGGGTGTTGGAGCCAGTGGCCCCAGCAGCACTCCAAGACAAATATTCTGGACCCCATACAATCATTGAGAAAAAGGGAGAGGTAACCTACTTGGTGGACCTAGGAACTCCCAGGAGCCCCCACAGGGTGCTCCATGTTAACAGGCTGAAAGCATATGTTGACAGGAGAGACATGGGCTTGCTCATGGCTACAGACAAGGGGCAGGAGGAAGAGAGTGACCCTCTCCCAGACCTGCTGACTCAGAATCCTGAGGATGGCTCAGTTGATGATGTGGCCTTAGATGGCAGCCTCACTGAACATCAGCAACATGACTGTAGACAGGTTTTGCAGTCATATCGACATATGTTCTCTCGGACACTCAGTCAGACTAACTGGTGTACCCATGTGGTGGACACTGGTGATAGTCTTCCTGTAAAGAACAAAATTTACAGGCAGCCTGACCATGTCAGAGACTGTATCAAGGCTGAGGTACAAAAGATGCTGGAATTAGGTGTCATTGAGCCTTCAGAGAGCCCCTGGGCTAGCCCAGTGGTCCTGGTCCCCAAACCTCACACCAAAGATGGAAGGAGAGAGATGAGGTTCTGTGTGGATTACAGAGGACTCAATGCTGTCACCAGGACAGATGCACACCCTATTCCAAGAGCAGATGAGCTCATAGACAAATTGGCTTCTGCCCAGTATTTGAGCACATTCGACTTGACAGCTGGATACTGGCAAATCAGTTTAGCTTAGGAGTCTAAAGCCAAGACAGCATTTTCTACCCCCAGTGGGCATTATCAGTTTGTGGTGATGCCCTTTGGTTTGAAAAATGCACCTGCCACCTTCCAAAGGTTGGTGAATCAAGTCCTTACTGGGTTGGATGACTTTTGTGCAGCATATCTGGACGATATTGCTGTCTTTAGCTCCACCTGGGAGGATCACCTGGTCCACCTGAAGGAAGTGCTAGAGGCTCTGCAAAAGGCAGGCCTCACTATCAAGGCCACCAAGTGCCAGATAGGGCAGAGTAAGGTTGTGTATTTGGGCCACCTTGTGGGTGGAGGCCAAGTTCAACCACTGGAGATTAAGATTCAGACCATAAAGGACTGGACTCCTCCAACTACCCAGACTCAGGTCAGAGCTTTCTTGGGCCTGACTGGGTACTACAGGAAGTTTGTTAAGAACTATGGGTCCATTGTGACTCCTCTTAATGATCTGACATCCAAGAAGATGCCCAAAAAGGTTCAGTGGACAGTAAGCTGTCAAAAGGCATTTGATGACCTGAAGAAGGCCATGTGCTCTGCACCTATCCTGAAGAGTCCTGACTACTCAAGAGAGTTCATTGTCCAAACAGATGCTTCTGAGTTGGGAGTGGGAGCTGTGCTTTCACAACTTAATGTAGATGGTCAAGACCAGCCCATTGCTTTTATTAGCAGAAGCTGACCCCCAGAGAGAAACGTTGGTCAGCCATTGAGAGGGAGGCCTTTGCTGTGGTGTGGGCCCTGAAGAAGTTGAGACCATACTTGTTTGGCACTCACTTCAAGATTCAGACCGACCATAAGCCCCTCTTATGGCTTAATCAGATGAAGGGTGAAAACCCCAAACTGCTCAGGTGGTCCATTTCCCTACAGGGGATGGACTTTACAGTGGAGCACCGCCCAGGGATTGACCATGGTAATGCAGGTGGTCTCTCCAGGTACTTCCACTTAGAACATGAAGACACAACTGGTCAAGGTTAGTCTAATGTCCCCACGTTTGGGGGGGGTTGTGTAGGAGAGTAGTGTCTGCTATCCTATGGCCACCCCAAATTTTTGCTTTTTGCTTCACTGGTTTATGACTTAATGTGGCTGTGGGCCTGCTAATCAGACCCACAGCCTGCTGTTCTCCCTCTAAATTGATGCCAATGCACTTTAGGTGCATTACGAAATTGGAACTGGTTCACCTTATTGGCCCCAGTAACAGTGTACCCAGGTACCCAGGGCATAGGTGCTTCCAAGGCCTACCAGGGGCTGCAGCACGTATTGTGCCACCCCTGGCATGGCCTCCATATTTGACACAACTGGCTGATCACTCAGCTGGGGTAAGTCGGTGTAACCACCCCTTACTTAGGTGTAGTATGCCTATACCTAAACTAAAATGGACACATATGTTCCTATCAGCCACTCCTATGGAAGGCCTCATCAATCCTGGAGGCAGAGTACTTGGAAATATGTGAGATGGTGCTCTGGCATGAGCTGAGCCTGTCTGCAGCTTTCTGAACCATGTCCTTTAGCTGTTTCATGATACTGCCATACCATATACTCTTAAGTGCATTATAATCCTCACGGTTAAATGCCATCTTGGGTTTGGCTTTATCAAAACATGTCGAGTAAGGTGTCATACAAATTGGAATACTACCCCCTCGCCAGTTCTGGTGATGGGGGTAGCATTCCACCCTTCTAGAGGGACACTACATGTACCTAACCTGAACCCCGGTTAAAGTTAAACAGAGCCTCAGCATCACAAAATGGATGCTGCCACCACAGACACAAGTCTGACCTCCTGTTGCTGGGAGTCCTTCCAGCGAGGGCTGCTTGGACAAAGGGTTTCCTGCCTTGGGAGGTGCTAGCACCACCCCAGACAAGATTTTGTGTATTGGGTAGGACAGGGCTGAATAGAATCAGACATGCCTGGGGCACACAAGGTGTCCCCGTGCATATGCCAGTTCAAACCGGTGCTGGGGCTTTCCAGACCCAGTCCTGGCGCGAAACTGGACAAAGGAAAGGGGGTGTAACCACTACCCTTCCTGGTCCCACCCAGAGGAGGGACCTAGTAGGTGATCCGGCCCCCAGATTTGGAATAAGAGTGGGAGCTGTGTCCTGAGACTTCAGATCATCCTGAATCAACTTGAAACTAAGAAGACGACTGTACTTCGACATTCTGCTGCACAGAAGACTGAAGAGCATCTCCCTTGTGGCCTGGGAGTGGCCACCCTGTGAACACAAGCACCATCCAGCAACTCGATGTCTGTTTTGCCGCCGCCTCCCACCAGAGCCCGAGCCCAGAGCCTGACAAGACCCAGACTTCCAGACATCTCACAGCCCGATCCACAGTCCCTGCAAAGAAGGGACCCGTGGAGGCACCGAGAGACGTGGGACCAGACCTCTTGAAAGACCCCCAAGAAGCTGACTGCCCAGCACCCGAGGCACCCTTGATGCTGTGCTTTGGGGTTTAAGAAGCCCCATCATCGAGCAGCATTTGCATTGAAGATTATCCCCCCAGCGTCTCCACGATCTGCCCGGGGCCCTTTTGCACTTTGCCACTTGACGCGCCATCCCGGCCACTTGCCACGTGGATAGCGGCCATCTTGGCAATGAAACCGACAAACTACACTGCTGGTCTAGTTGATCCAGACTGGCCCTTGCTCCCCTGAAAAGGAGCACCCGCTCTGACCTTGCTGGTCCGAGTGAGAAGCTTGAATCGATTCCTGCATGACCTGCTTTAGCCAAGGCTTGTTTGCTCCTATCAAGTTGCCGACACTGCCATCAGTGAGCGACTACGTGGGACAGGTCGTGATTGACTCCTGGACGTCCCTGACCTCTTCGTGTTCACGTGGCTGCAGAGACAATCTTCACCTCATCAGCTGTTTGCACCCGACATTGCCTGGTTCCTTCCTGGTTCCACGGTAGTCACTGGCTAGTGACTTTGAACACTGTCCCCTCTGCTTTCAGGTCTTCACCTCTTCAGATCCACCCTTGGATCCACCGGAACTCTTCGCGACGACCCGCCTGCAGCATCTTCAGCTCCAAGCACCATCGACCTGCGTGACGAAACCCGACACTAATTCGCACCTGTGCATCTGCTTCCTGTGGGTGAGGTAACTCAGCAACGCCTGTGTTCCCACACTGGTGTACACCTCTAGTGCCTGTGTCTAAATTTTTATCCTTGTAGGTCCATCGGAAGGTTCTTAAAACACTAACTTTATAATTTTTATGCACCATTGACTTAACATTGGTGCATGCGTGCACTTTGAGCACTGCACCCGAGTCCCGCGGGCCTTTCCCGACTTCATCACTGCTAGTCTCGAACAGCTCCAGCGATTCCCCAGGCCCTAGGCCTCTTCACTTTCCCCATAGTGGTTCTTATACCACAATTTTAGTATATGGTTTAGGTGGCCCCTAGGGCTCATCCATAATTGTGCAACTTTTGTATATTTAAACTTTGTTTTGTTTTAACGCATTTGCTTCTGTGCTCATAAAGAGTATAGGGTATATTTGTAGAAATAAATCTATATATATTTTCAATATACGTCTGTGTGGTGTCCTTTCATTTGGTATTCAAGGAGATTGTGTATGGTAAAACAGCCTGCTTCACATGCCTTTACAGAGTTTAGCCTAAGACTGCTTAGTCCATGCTACCCCTAGGATAGCTTGTCTATAAGGTTGACTTTACAACCTCCACCATAAGGGTTGCTTGGCATGGTACAAGGTGATCACTAGAACTAGTGAGCATCATATACTAGGCCAACTTCTCACACGGGGTCATCGTTTTTCATCAAAAAATTATTTTTTTAACTCTTAAAAAAATTATTCAAAATGTCAAATGGATTGTGCCTCATGTTGAATAAACACTTTTTGAAGCCCCACAGTAACCAAAATTGCCATTTTTACAGACTTTTCCTCCTACTCAGAAGCTTCTATTTCGACCAATTTCGGGCAAAAATTACTCTAAATACACTCATTTTAGTTCCAAACATGATAATTAATATTTAAAAGTCATTTACAGTCAAAAGAGAAAATATTAAAAAAGGACCATTTCTGACCATCTGGAGAAAATTCGACAGGTCCGGGGTCATCGTTTTTCATCAAAAAATGTATTTTTTGAACTATTGAAAAAATGATTCATAATGTCAAATGGTTTGTGCCTCATGTTGAATACCCACTTTTTAAAGTCCCACAGTGACCAAAATTGCCATTTTAACAGACTTTTCCTCCTACTCAGAAGCTTCTATTTCGACCAATTTCTGGCAGAACAATTACTCTAAACAACTCATTTTAGTTCCAAACATGATAATTCACATTTAATAATCATTTACAGTCAAAAGAGAAAACAATAAAACATGGCCATTTCTGACCATCTGGAGAAAGTTCAACAGGTCCGGGGTCATCGTTTTTCATCAAAAAATTCTATTTTTTCAAATGTAGAAAAAATTATTCAAAATGTCAAATGGATTGTGCCTCATGTTGAATACCCACTTTTTAAAGCCCCACAGTGACCAAAATTGCCATTTTAGCAGACTTTTCCTCCTACTCAGAAGCTTCTATTTTGATCAATTTCTGGCAGAAAAATGACTCTAAACACTTATTTTAGTTCCACACATGATAATTCACATTTAATAGTCAATTACAGTCAAAAGAGAAAACAATAAAACATGACCATTTCTGACTATCTGGAGAAAGTTCGACAGGTCCGGTTCATCGTTTTTCGTTAAAAAAAATTTTTTTTCAACTGTTGAAAAAATGATTCAAAATGTCAAATGGATTATGCCTCATGTTGAATAACCACTTTTTGAAGCCCCACAGTGACCACAATTGCCATTTTCATACACTTTTACTCCTATTCAGAAGCTTCTATTTCGACCAATTTCTGGCAGAAAAATTACTCTAAACAACTCATTTTAGTTCCAAACATGATTATTCACATTTAACAGTTGTTTACAGTCAAAAGAGAATACAATAAAAAATGACCATTACTGACCATCTGGAGAAACTTTTGACAGGTCCGGGGTCATCGTTTTTCATCAAACAATTTATTTTTTGAACTGTTGAAAAAATGATTCAACATGTCAAATGGATTGTGCCTCATGTTGAATACCCACTTTTTAAGTCCCCACAGTGATCAAAATTGCCATTTAACAGACTTTTCCTCCTACTCAGAAGCTTCTATTTCGACCAATTTCTGGCAGAAATATTACTCTAAACAACTCATTTTAGTTCCAAACATGATAATTCACATTTAACAGTTGTTTACAGTCAAAAGAGAATACAATAAAAAATGACCATTACTGACCATCTGGAGAAAGTTTGACAGGTCCGGGGTCATCGTTTTTCATCAAAAAATGTAATTTTTTGAACTGTTGAAAAAACTGATTCAAAATGTCAAATGGATTGTGCCTCATGTTGAATATCCACTTTTTAAAGCCCCACAGTGACCAAAATTGCCATTTTAACAGACTTTTCCTTCTACTCAGAAGCTTCTATTTCGACCAATTTCTGGCAAAAATGACTCTAACCATACTCATTTTAGTCCCAAACATGATAGATAACATTTAAAAGTCATTTACAGTCAAAAGAGAAAATATTAAAAAATGACCATTTCTGACCATCTGGAGAAAGTTCGACAGGTCCGGGGTCATCGTTTTTCATCAAAAAATGTATTTTTTGAACTGTTGAAAAAATGATTCAAAATGTCAAATGGATTGTGAGTCATGTTGAATACCCACTTTTTGGAGCCCCACAGACCAAAATTGCCATTTTAACAGACTTTTCCTCCTACTCAGAAGCTTCTATTTTGACCAATTTCTGGCAGAAAAATGACTCTAAACACTTATTTTAGTTCCAAACATGATAATTCACATTTAACAGTCGTTTACAGTCAAAAGAGAAAACATTAAAAAATGACCTTTCTGACCATCTGGAGAAAGTTCGACAGGTCTGGGGTCATCGTTTTTCATCAAAAAAATCTTTTTTTGAACTGTTAAAAAAATGATTCAAAATGTCAAAGGGATTGTGCCTCATGTTGAATAACCACTTTTTAAAGCCCCTCAGTGACCAAAATTGTTATTTTTACAGACTTTTCCTCCCACTCAGAAGCTTCTATTTCTACCAATTTCTAGCAGAAAAATGACTCTATACAACACATTTTAGTTCCATACACGATAATGCACATTTAATAGTTGTTTACAGTCAAAAGAGAAAACATTAAAAAATGACAATTTCTGACCATCTGGAGAAAGTTCGACAGGTCCGGGGTAATCGTTTTTCATCAAAAAATCTATTTTTTCAAATGTAGAAAAAGTTATTCAAAATGTCAAATGGATTGTGCCTCTTGTTGAATAACCACTTTTTAAAGCCCCACAGTGACCACAATTGCTATTTTAACAGACTTTTCTTCCTACTCAGAAGCTTCTCTTTTGACCAATTTCTTGCAGAAAATTACTCTAAACAACTCATTTTAGTTCCAAACATGATAATTCACATTTAACAGTTGTTTACAGTCAAAAGAGAAATCAATAAAAAAATGACCATTTCTGACCATCTGGAGAAAGTTCGACAGGTCCGGGTTCATCGTTTTTCATCCCAAAAATTTTTTTTTGAACTGTTGAAAAAATGATTCAAAATGTCAAATGGATTGTGCCTCATGTTGAATTCCCACTTTTTAAATCCCCACAGGGACCAAAATTGCCATTTAACAGACTTTTCCTCCTACTCAGAAACTTCTATTTCGACCAATTTCTGGCAGAAAAATTACTCTAAACAACTCATTTTAGTTCCAAACATGATAATTCACATTTAACAGTGCCCAGTGCCAGGACCCCTGGCCCCCACCGACGGAAGCCGACCCGACGGACCTACGACGCCTCCGAACTCAACGCACTCAACACCGGCCGAATCCCGGGTTGCTACCGAGCCACACCGAGACACACCCACGGACCCTTCAGCTGCCACTCCTGCAAGTTCACCTGCAACCGGACCCACGCCACACCAGCACCCACCAAGCCAAACTCCAGCAGCACCCACCTGAAGTGCATCCTGCTCAACACCCGCTCCGTCCACAGACACACCGTCGAGCTCTGGAACCTGCTCGACACCACAGCCCCAGACGTCGCCTTCCTCACGGAAACCTGGATGAACGCCTCCTCAGCGCCCGACATCGCCATTGCCATCCCGGATGGCTACAAGATCATCCGGAGGGACTGCGTCAACCAGACAGGAGGAGGCATCGCCATCATCCACAGGAACTCCATCCGCATCACGACCGACACTGACGATACCCTCGCACCCGCCGAACGCTTGCACTTCCAGATCCACGTCAACCCCAAGACCACCCTCAGAGACACCCTCATCTACAGACCCCCGGGACCACGCACACAATTCAGCGAAGACATCGCCGACTTCATCAGCCCACACACCCTCCCCTCCGCCGACTACATCCTCCTCGGGGACCTCAACTTCCACCTGGAGAAAAACAACGACCGCAATACCACCACCCTGCTGGACAACCTCGCCAACCTCGGACTCAAGCAACTGGTGACCACCCCCACCCACTACGCCGGACACTCACTCGACCCGGTCTTCTCTTCCAGCAAGGACATCGCCTTCAGCCACGCCACGGGACTCCACTGGACGGACCACAGCTGCATCCACTTCAGCTTCAGAAGGACCATGTTCCACCATCACCAGCAACAGGTCCCCCGCAGAAGCTGGAACAAGATCACTGCAGACCAGCTCGCTACTTCCCTGAGCAAGAACCCTCCCACCAGCACAGCAAACCCCAGCCAAGCGGCCACCAACCTCACAAAATGGATCAGCGACTGCGCAGACGACCTCGCCCCTCTGAAGACCCCGCCAAGCAGACCCGGCAGCAAGAAAGCCCCATGGTTTAACAACGAACTCAAGAGCTCCAAGAAGAACTGCAGAGCACTCGAGAAAACCTGGCGCAGAGACCCAACACCGGACAACATGACTGCCCTCAAGCTCGCCACCCGAAAACACCACAAACTGATCCACGTCGCCAAGAAAACCGCATTCAAGGAACGACTGGACAACAACGCACACAACAGCAAGGAACTCTTCAACATCGTGAAAGAGCTCTCCAACCCCAACACCGGAAACAACGACATCACCCCTTCGCAAGACCTCTGCAACTCCCTCGCCTCCTACTTCCACAACAAGATCGCGGACATACACAACAGCTTCAGCACTCAACCGACGTACGCCACGACCGAACCACCGCCCCCCACAACCACCCTCCGTGCCTGGACCCCGATCAGCACCGAAGACACCGTCCGCTCGATGATCTCCATCCACTCCGGATCTCCTACCGACCCCTGCCCTCACCACGTCTTCAACAAGGCCGACGCTGTCATCGCACCCCACCTGCGGGACATCATCAACACCTCTCTCAACACCGCCACCTTCCCGGAGAGCTGGAAGCACGCCGAACTCAGCGCTCTACTAAAGAAACCATCAGCCGACCCCACCGACCTCAAGAACTACCGCCCCATCTCGCTGCTCCCGTTTCCGGCAAAAGTCATCGAGAAGACCGTCAACAAGCAGCTGGCCGCCTTCCTCGAGACGAACGGTTCCCTCGACCTCTCGCAGTCGGGCTTCCGGGCCAACCACAGCACCGAGACCGCCCTGATCGCAGCTACAGATGACATCCGAGCGCTGCTCGACAACGGAGAAACAGCGGCCCTCATCCTCCTGGACCCCTCCACGGCCTTCGACACTGTCTGCCACCGTACCCTAGTACAGCGCCTCAGCAACCTCGGAATCCAGGAGAAGGCACTGGAGTGGATCATCTCCTTCCTCGCCGGAAGGACACAGAGAGAGTCCGCCTCCCCCCGTTCAGATCGGAGGCCACCGAAGTCATCTGCGGCGTTCCTCAAGGCTCCTCGCTCAGCCCAACACTTTTCAACGTCTACATGAGCCCCCTCGCAGACATCGCACGCCAGCACAACCTCAACATCATCTCCTACGCTGACGACACCCAGCTGATCCTCTCCCTTACCAACGACCCCGCCACCGCCAGAGCCAACCTGCACGAAGGGATGACAGACGTAGCCAAATGGATGTCGAACAGCCGCCTGAAACTGAACTCGGACAAGACGGAAGTCCTCATCCTGGGATCATCACCCTCCGCCTGGGACGACTCCTGGTGGCCCCCCGCCCTGGGCAGCGCACCCAAACACACAGACCACGCACGCAACCTGGGCTTCATCCTGGACTCCTCCCTCTCCATGACCAGACAAGTCAACGCCGTCTCCTCGTCGTGCTTCAACATCCTGCGCATGCTACGTAAGATCTTCCGATGGATCCCCATCGAGACCAGGAAGACGGTCACCCAGGCCCTCGTCACCAGCCGTCTGGACTACGGCAACTCCCTCTACGCCGGAACCACCACCAAACTCCAGAACAGACTCCAGCGGATCCAGAACACCTCAGCACGACTCATCCTGGACATCCCCCGCCGCAGCCACATCTCCGGACACCTGAGAGACCTGCACTGGCTCCCGGTCAACAAGAGAATCACCTTCCGGCTCCTCACCCACGCTCACGAAGCCCTACACAACCAAGGCCCAGGATACCTCAACAGCCGCCTCAACTTCTATGCTCCCAAACGCCAGCTTCGATCGACCAGCCACGCCCTCGCCGCCGTCCCCCACATCTGAAGAGCTACCACAGGAGGAAGGTCCTTCTCCTACCTGCCCGCCAAGACTTGGAACTCCCTTCCGACCCACCTCTGCCTGACCCAAGACCACCTCGCCTTCAGGAAGCAGCTCAAGACCTGGCTGTTCGAGCAGTAGCGGACCCCCCCCCCCCAGCGCCTTGAGACCCTCCGGGTGAGTAGTGCGCTATATAAATGCTTTGATTGATTGATTGATTGATTGATTGACAGTGTTTACAGTCAAAAGAGAATACAATAAAAAATGACCATTACTGACCATCTGGAGAAAGTTCGACAGGTTCGGGGTCATCGTTTTTCATCAAAAAAAATATTTTTTCAACTGTTGAAAAAATGATTCAAAATGTCAAATGGATTATGCCTCATGTTGAATAACCACTTTTTGAAGCCCCACAGTGACAAAAATTGCAATTTTTACAGACTTTTACTCCTATTCAGAAGCCTCTATTTCGACCAATTTCCGGCAGAATAATGACTCTAAACAGCTCATTTTACTTCCAAACATGATAATTCACATTTAACAGTTGTTTACAGTCAAAAGAGAATACAATAAAAAATGACCTTTTCTGACCATCTGGAGAAAGTTCGACAGGTCTGGGGTCATCGTTTTTCATCAAAAAATTCATTTTTTGAACTGTTGAAAAAATGATTCAAAATGTCAAAGGGATTGTGCCTCATGTTGAATAACCACTTTTTAAAGCCCCACAGTGACCAAAATTGCCATTTTTACAGACTTTTGCTCCTGCTCAGAAGCTTCTATTTCTACCAGTTTCTGGCAGAAAAATGACTCTAAACAACACATTTTAGTTCCATACATGATAATGCACATTTAATAGTTGTTTACAGTCAAAAGAGAAAACAATAAAAAAAATGACCATTTCTGACCATCTGGAGAAAGTTCGACAGGTCCAGGGTCATCGTTTTTCATCAAAAAATTTATTTTTTGAACTGTTGAAAAAATGATTCAAAATATCAAATGGATTATGCCTCATGTTGAATAACCACTTTTTAAAGCCCCTCAGTGACCAAAATTGCTATTTTTACAGACTTTTCCTCCGACTCAGAAGCTTCTATTTCTACCAATTTCTAGCAGAAAAATTACTCTATACAACACATTTTAGTTCCATACATGATAATGCACATTTAATAGTTGTTTACAGTCAAAAGAGAAAACATTAAAAAATGACAATTTCTGACCATCTGGAGAAAGTTCGACAGGTCCAAGGTCATCGTTTTTCATCAAAAAATCTATGTTTTCAAATGTAGAAAAAGTCATTCAAAATGTCAAATGGATTGTGCCTCTTGTTGAATAACCACTTTTTAAAGCCCCACAGTGACCACAATTGCTATTTTAACAGACTTTTCTTCCTACTCAGAAGCTTCTCTTTTGACCAATTTCTGGCAGAAAATTACTCTAAACAACTCATTTTAGTTCCAAACATGATAATTCACATTTAACATTTGTTTACAGTCAAAAGAGAAAACAATTTAAAAAATGACCATTTCTGACCATCTGGAGAAAGTTCGACAGGTCCGGGGTCATCGTTTTTCATCAAAAATTTTTTTTTTGAACTGTTGAAAAAATGATTCAAAATGTCAAATGGATTTTGCCTCATGTTGAATAAACACTTTTTGAAGCCCCACAGTAACCAAAATTGCCATTTTTATAGACTTTTCCTCCCACTCAGAAGCTATTATTTCGACCAATTTCTGGCAGAAAAATTACTCTAAACAACTCATTTTAGTTCCAAACATGATCATTCACATTTGATAGTTGTTTACAGTCAAAAGAGAAAACAATTAAAAAAATTACCATTTCTGACCATCTGGAGAAAGTTCAACAGGTCCGGGGACATCGATTTTCATAAAAATATTTATTTTTTGAACTGTTAAAAAAATTATTCAAAATGTCAAATGGATTGTGCCTCATGTTGAATACCCACTTTTTAAATCCCCACAGTGACCAAAATTGCCATTTAACAGACTTTTCCTCCTACTGAGAAGCTTCTATTTCGACCAATTTCTGGCAGAAAAATAAATTACTCTAAACAACTCATTTTAGTTCCAAACGTGATAATTCACATTTAACAGTTGTTTACAGTCAAAAGAGAATACAATAAAAAATGACCATTACTGACCATCTGGAAAAAGTTAGACAGGTCCGGGGTCATCGTTTTCCATCAAAAAATGTAATTTTTTAACTGTTGAAAAAATGATTCAAAATGTCAAATGGATTGTGCCTCATGTTGAATACCAACTTTTTGAAGCCCCACAGTGACCAAAATTGCCATTTTAGCAGACTTTTCCTCCTACTCAGAAGCTTCTATTTTGACCAATTTCTTGCAGAAAAATGACTCTAAACACTTATTTTAGTTCCAAACATGATAATTCACATTTAATAATCATTTACAGTCAAAAGAGAAAACAATAAAACATGGCCATTTCTGACCATCTGGAGAAAGTTCGACAGGTCCGGGGTCATCGTTTTTCATCCAAAAATGTATTTTTTGAACTGTTGAAAAAATGATTCAAAATGTCAAATGGATTGTGCCTCGTGTTGAATACCCACTTTTTAAATCCGTGAGTGCTGACCAACTGTGTGGCTGAGAGGCTGCAGGGGAGTAGCGCGGCAGGGACTCACTATCCCAGGAGTCCCTGCTCGACCAAGCAACATCCGGCCAGCGCCCCCCTGCGTGCCCCGCCCACAACCGGCAAACGAACAAAAAGGAGCCTGGTGCACTCGAACTCCGTGACCCCTTGTGGAACAACTGGACGCCGTGGGAACACTTTGCTGCTTTGCCCCCTGCCCTACCTGTAACTTCTCGCCGCTCCCGCTTCGCGGGAGCCGCTTCGTGGGAGGTCCCACCAACGCTGTTTGCTGCCTGTTTGCCGCGCTTCCGTGAGTGCTGACCAACTCTGTGGCAGAGAGGCTGCAGGGGAGTAGCGCGGCAGGGACTCACTATCCCAGGAGTCCTTGCTCGACCAAGCAACATCCGGCTAGCGCCCCCCTGCGTGCCCCGCCCACAACCGCCCTTCACCTATATAATCCGGCGAGGGTTTGTCTTGCGGGACGCAAGCGGGACGCCGGGCTAAGCCCGGGCAAAGGGCGGGCCCTCTACGGCCCTCAGAGGCCAGAGGAGGCTAGGCTAGGCCACCCCCTTAACATCCATTAAGGCCTAGAAATTGGAGGGAATTTGCCTGGAAAAGCCTAAAACAGCCCTAACACTACCTTTAAATAGGAAGAGGGAAAAAACGCTAAAACATCTGGTATTGAAGTAAGATCATCTTGTACTCATTTTTCCTTTTCCTTTTATCTCTTATGGGCACAAGACAAACTCTAACTGCACCACAATTATGTCTAAAAGAAATACTTCCGTGGCACCTGATACACCAAAGAACACTATGGACAATTATCTTGTTCAGGTGGTCAATAAGATAAAGAGTGAACGAAGACACTCGCTGGGTTTATACCAGTCTCCCATCCTCCCCTCTATGAGCCCCCTTGCTAACCCACAAATAACTGATGCTATTCAACTAGACCCTAGCATCATTGCCCGTGAAATCGACTCCACAGGCAATGCAAGTATGGACATAAGTGGTCCTAATGGGGCTGACATGGAGATTCACACGGACACTGACCTGGACACACATACTGACATTGTGATGGAAGAAGTACCGCCTGTAAAGCGGGCGACTAGGGCAGTTAGAGCGTGTCGTAAAACACAAAAAATCGTGGGGGGGGGGGAAGGTCTGGGAAGAATAAAGCTACTCCATCACCAAAACCTAAAAGCAAATGTCGGGAGTATGAGGAGGGAAATACAAGGGAGTTATTGGACGAAGCTTTATTGTCTAAAATCTCAGAGCTGTTAGAGCTGAAAATTCAGACATTTATCAAGCCGCTGATTAGTAAAATTGACAAACTCTCTGCGGTAATAAAAACATTGGGAGGTACTCAAGACACATTAGTTGATGCGATAGGCACTGTTTCAAAGAGTGTTACAAAGCAGTTGGACCTTCAAGAGACACATAATATGGGTGGGACCGTATCAGATGTACTTCCACTAGAGGCTATCCCCCCTGAGAATCCACAAATTGGACCTATCATCCATGAACCAGTAAAAGAGGTCCCAATAGATCCACCGCTTGTACCAGCTCCCTATAGCCTTGAGAAAGACTCGTCACAATTTGTATTAGAAGCTGCACCTTTGATATTAGTACTAGCAAATGTACCTACCCTATCACCTGACCTAACAGAATCAACATCATCACTAACAAGTAAGGCATTACATTGGCTATCAAATAATATGAGGATGGCGCAGTGGGGAGAACAGCAGTTAGCTGATGAAGTTAAAATGGCAAGGAGGGTTTCATGGATTGGGAATAATCCCAAAAAATGGAATGGCGATTGTGTTGTGTTAAATTTCCATAACTCAGCCTCACTCCCGAATATTTTGCCCAATATTCTTCCTCCACAACGAAGAAGTGGCACCATAATCCCCCTTACATTAGAATTTTTCTACAATGAGCTGAAAAAAGAACCCAAACAAAATGCCCTGAAGTCAGTATGGATGGCAAGAAACAACAGATGGGGTGGGGGACTTATGCTAACTGATTCTAACATTGCCCTAGGCAATAGGGTTGGTGCATGGCTAGGTGACCAGCAAAAAATGCCCTGCTTGACTACCCAAGGGCCTAATTGGAACTTGGTGAGTAGACGGGGCCCGTATAATCATGTCAACATGTATTCGCCGATACGTAATGATAATTACATTGGAGGATGGCTAGGTGACCAGCAGAACTTGCCTCACCCCAATACCCCAGTGCCTAGATGGAATTCAGCTATAAATGGATGGGGTTTTGGGGCTCCGTCCTACAATTGTGGTATTAGCACCTCCAACAGGTTTGGGGCTTTGGCTGGTCTTAACGACTGTGATTGACTCAAGGGGGGGCTTTCCAACGAAGCAATGGCTGACATTCCTAGGTATAATACCGATGCTGAGCCCAATCAAAATGCATTGGATTGTATGGGAGAATTGCCGCTCTATCATCCTACTAGACAAAATGATGTGATTCAAACATTGAATACTGATGTCCTCGAGAATACTAGACAACCCCAGGCACAGGCAATTCAAGAAATCCTAGAAACAGATAAAATATTTTGCTGGAACATTGCAGGGTTGAGAAAAAATCTATCGGATCCAGCTTGGCACCAATATCTTGACAACGGGGACCTTATCCTGTTCCAAGAAACGTGGGGGTTGGAGAATTACTTTAAGGTTGACTATAGATCTTTTTTTATTCCTGCAATAAACACAAATGGGGGCAGACCTTCTGGCGGTCTAACAATATGGGTCAAGATTACAGGGGGGATAAGCTTTAAGCAAATAGACACTAACAATTCTGACCTTCTGATGATTGAATTAAAAAAAAACAAGGGACAGACTATCTATGTGATTAATGTCTATAATAGACCACATCAAGTATGCAAAGAATCGCCAGTCATAACCCACTTAGGTAACATCATGGCAGGGCTAGATCGGAATGCAACGGTAATTGTAGGTGGCGACTTTAACAGAAGTTTCGAGCCCATATTGGGTCTTGAAGACATCCATAAAGATGAAGATAGTGCCAACAATATACCCCTGGTTGACACGACTTACAAAGTAGCCTGCACTGTGAGTGCCCTACAATTACTGAGCTTAACGTTTGAGCATGGGCTGCGTGCATGCAATGGGCGCCTGCCTTCAGATTTCCCCAGTAAGCCAACATTTATTAGAGGTGTTTGTTCTAGTCATTTAGATTACTTTATGGTTTCTTTACATCTATGGCCTATGGTAGTGGATCTAAAAGTGGATGATCGCATGGAGAGCGATCATTACCCTTTGATCTTATCTATTCAAAATTTGATTTCTAATCCTACCAATAAGAGAGCCAGACATAATTATCAATCACAAGGCCCTCTAGAAGCAAATAATCGTAGGTCCCTAAAGTGGCCAGTAGTTTTAGGAAATGCAAATACTATTAGTCAGATCTACCATGTCTTCGTTAGACACATGTCCCCCTTGGTGGAGAATAGTACTGCAAATCATAGTCTTTGTCTGACAGAATCCCATGACCATTTAATTGGCCAGCTCAGTGAGATCTTGACCAGAGTGGTAAAAAGATCAAATACCGTCCACAAATGTAAAAAAATGGGTAATTCCTGGTATAACCAGGAATGCCGGAGAGCCAAATCGGATTTAATTACTGCAGTCAGGGAAAATTCAACAGACAATGTTAAAATTAAAAGAGCCCAGTACAAAAGAAGTTTACTTTTGGCCAAAAAAGAATGAGACGAGAGGGTATGGTCTGACCTGTTAGATGCCTGTAAGCGTAAAGACCAGACCTCCTTCTGGAGCCTCATCGCTAGTGGCACTAAAGGGGCCATAGAAACCAAAGACAGTTTTCTTGAGGAAAGTACTTGGGTTAGGCATTTCTCTCTACTATATGCTTGTGCAGACCCAGGCGACAATAAAGATCAGGCCAATATATATCTAGAGATGGCATTGCAAGAACCCCCTCTTGTATTCACTTTGAATGAAACACTTTTAGCAATTAAATCAGTTAAGCCAGGAAAGGCCCCCGGTCCGGACAGAATACCGGGGGACCTCTGGAAGCATGAGAATTTTATCTGGGCTCCCTACATTAACCTATTATCTAACAAAATTGCTAGTGGAGCTTCTGTCCCCGAAACTTGGAAGGGGGCAGAGATCGTAGCACTATTCAAGAAAGGTGATAGGTCGAATCCATCGCATTATCGTCCTATCAGCTTGATTGACGTGTTACAAAAAAATTTTGCCCGTCAACTTCTTAGCCGACTTGCTTCATGGATCGATGATCATTCTATTTTTAAGAAGTACCAGGCTGGTTTTAGATCAAAAATAAGCACAGTGGACCAGGTTTTTAGATTTTTATGTTTAGTCTGGAAATACACTAGCATAAGGAGCTCCCACATATATGTGGCTTTCGTCGACTTAAAAGCAGCCTTTGATATGGTTCCTAGGGCAGACCTATGGAGGTCACTAAATAATATGGGTGTGCCTGGAAACATTCGACAGTTACTAATTAGACTGCATGAGAATAATTATGCACGAGTCAGATGGGGACCAAATGGGGAGCTAAGTGAGAAAATAAATATATCTAAAGGGGTTAATCAAGGGTGCGTATTGGCACCTACCCTATTCTCCCTTTATGTTAATGACATTCCCGACACCCTTTTGGGCTGCGAGCATGACTCTCCCAAATTGAGTGGTGAAGCCGTTCCGGCATTGTTATTTGCAGATGACACGATTTTAATTTCTCAGACACCCAGAGGACTTCAGAATCTTTTAAATAAATTTAGTTTGTACTGTCACGACAGGAAATTGGAAATTAATTCCTCAAAAACAAAGGTCATGACAATCAATCCCCATAAAGGTTTTAACAAAGTTTTAAAAATAAAGGATGAAATTATTGAAGAAGTCCCTAATTTTAAATACCTTGGTATCATTTTAGATAGCAAAATAACATGGAAAACACAACTAGAAAATGCTAAACTGAGGCTGACTCAAAACCAGTTCCCAATTTTAAAAATGCACAAGAACAGTCACTTTAAATCAGTTTCACCGGCCATTGAATTATTCAAATGCAAAGTACAATCATCCTCCCTCTATGGAGCGGACCTATGGGGTTATGCATTGAAGGATACTTTTTTAGTTCGTGAGAATTCCTTCATTAGACAGCTCCTAGGTGTACCTGGTTCCACACCATTGACCCCCGTATTGTGGGACCTTAATTTTCGACGCACAGATGATTATGCTTCTCTTCGCCCGTTGCTTTATTGGGTCCGCTTGTGGTCCACAGAGGAGCTGGTAGATTACAGAGAAGCATTACGAGAGATAATGGCTATAAAAAATACTACCTATCTGCCATGGTTAGTGTATGTCGAAAAATGGTTTGAGAAATTGGGCCTGAGTAATTTTTGGTCAGACCCAGAATCGCTAACTAATAGCTCAAAAAAACTTCTGAAACAAAGGTATTGGGAGTTTATAAGTGATTCAATGTTAGCCAACCCTAATATAGGAACTCTGACCTCAAAATTTTTTGAAGTAAAAATGAATATGCAATTGGAGCTTTTTATGGATGAAATTTACCCCCCGTTCGCTAAAAGCCTATATCTAAAATTCAGGTATGGCATTTTGCAAACAAGGGACATGACAACCAAATGGCACTGTAACAAGGGTGTAAACAGGAATGCACATTCAGTTCGATGTGAGCTTTGTGTAATGGGGTTGAAAGAGGATGAATCCCATGTATTATTTATATGTCCGGCATATTCTAACGCAAGGATAAAATGGTTAAAGCCTATATGTAAATTGTTAGGCCTTCGCCATATTAGGGTTGGGCTCAGAATATTTAAGGGAGATACCTCCCAACCGATAGTGTTTAGTCTGAGCCGTTTCCTCTTATGTGTAGCCTTGATCAGAAAGAGAAAAGGTCTTAAAATCTAACCTTATTCACCTTTACACTGGATTATCGTTGGCTAG